>NC_062547.1:50848964-51496708 GCF_016906955.1 Phacochoerus africanus
TTTCCAATTGTGGTTTCCTTCATCCTAGTTCTTCCTTTTTTTTTGAATTTAGAGAATCCCTTTCAGTATTTCTTTTAGAATGGGTTTCGTATTGCTCTACTCTCTTAGCTTTTGTTTGTTGGAGAAATTCTTTCCCTTGTATTTTAAATGATATTCTTGCTGGATAGAGTGTTCTAGGTTGCAGATTTTTTTCATTTCAGCACTTTAAATATACCTTGCCAGTCCCTTCTGGCCTGTAGTGTTTCTGATAGCCTTATTGGGTTTGCCTTCTAATTCTTTGCTTTTGTCTTGCTGCCTTTAGAATTCTCTCTTTAGCTTTTGCTGTTTTTTTTTGTAATATGTCTTGGTGTGGGCCTTTTTGGGTTCAGCTTGTTTGGGGCCCTCTGTGCTTCCTGTATCTTGATATCAGTATCCTTTAGATTTGGAAAGTATTCAGCCATAATTTCTTCAAATATATTTTCAATTCCTTTTTCTTTCTCTTCTCCTTCTGGAATTCCTCTTATGCATAGATTGGCCTGCTTTATATTATCCCATAGGTCTCTTATATTGCTTTCATGTTTTTTCATTTGGTTTTCTGTCTGCTGTCCTGTTTGGGTGATTTCCATTATTCTATCTTCATGTCACTAATTCGTTCCTCTGCATTATTCATTCTGGTCTTTATTGCCTTTAGCTCAGTTTGTATCTCTGCAAATGAATTTTATAGTTTTTCTTGGTTCCTCCTTATATTTTCTAGTTCCTTTCTGAGGGAATCTGTATTAATGTTCATATCTTCTCTTAATTCCTTCAGTATTTTCACTATCTCCCTTTTGAACTCTTTTAGACTGCAGAGGTCTGTTTCACTGTTAACTACTTTAGGTGAATTCTCCTGTTGCTTTAACTGGGAATGGTTTCAGAGCTTATTAATCTTGCTTGTGTTTTTCTGTCAATTTGGGGAAGCCAAACTGTAGTCTTGTAAAGCTATTTCTATGCAAAAATACTCCTTTGTATTTTTTGGAGGGGTTACTATTTATTTTTGGTGTGGGAGTTTGAATCTTTGCTGTCTGTTTCTTTGGTGTGAGCAGGCTGTTATCCCTAGGATGCTTAGTGTGTTTTCAGGGAGAAGGAGGCAATGGGTAGGGCCAGCATTCAGTGCCTGGTCATTGGCCTCTCAGCAGAAGTAATGACCTGCAGGAATGTGGCACAGTGTACTCCTATTTGCAGGGCCCTGGGAAGTGTAATGAGCTCTAGGAGGATCTGTTGAAGGGCTTTTTTATTCCTCTGGAGCCTTCTCTGCCTCTGCACATTGACAGGCCAGAAGTTCTGAGGAATTCATGCCTTATAGGAACAGCTTTCACTTGGCGACTAACAGAAAACACCTCTAGCTTTTTTGCCCTTGAGTGAGATAACTCTCATGCAAGTCCTACACTGTATCTCAGTGAGACAGCTCAACTCCAGTTTCCCACAGGTGATGCCAGTTCATTAATGCACACCTTGGCTGCCTTCTCTTTCTTACTTCCCTATCTCATTTTCCTGGGATTATTTCCCAAACTACTTGCACTAAAATTCTTACTTTAGGATTTGCTTCTAGGGAAACAACAGTAAGTTGTGTCACATTTAATACTTGCCTTTTTCTTCCCTGATTAATCACAGATATCTGGGGAAAAGTCCTGTATATTTGGCCTTAAACACCTCAGTTTGGTCGTTTTTATTTATTTATTTTTTAATTCTCATACACAGCTGCTGGGATTAATAGAACTTTATTATTTTTAAAAAATTTTTATTATTTAAATTATTATGCCATAAAATAAACTTTTTCATGTGTTTTAGGGTACCGCTCTATGTAGTTTAACACATGTGTAACCACCATTACCGTCAGAACACAAACTCCCTCATGCTGTCACTTTATTGTCACACTTTCCACCACTTGTGACCCCTGGCAGCTGCTGATATGTTTACCATAAGTGTAATGTTATCTTTTCTTTTTTTTTTTTTTTAATTTTTAGGGCCACACCTGTGGCAGATGGAAGTTCCCAGGCTAGGTGTCTAATTGTAGCTACAGCTACCGGCCTAACCACAGCCATAGCAATGCCGGATCCAAGCTGCGTCTGTGACCAACACCACAACTCATGGCAACACCAAATCTTTAACCCGCTGAGTGAGATCAGGGATCAAATCCACAACCTCATGGATCCTAGTCAAATTAGTTTCCGCTGTGCCACGATGGGAACTCCGATAACTGTAATGTAACCTTTTTGATGGTGCCCTATAAATGGAATCATGCAGTGTGTAAACTTTAGGTCCTGTTTCATTGTCTTTTTTTTTTTCCAGTTAGTAAAATGTATTTCCGATTTATCTAAGTTGTTGCATGTACCAATAGTTTGTTCTTTTTATTATTACCTGAGTATTCCATTAGGTGGATGTACCATAGTTTTGCTTATCATTTCACCTATTGAAGGGCATTTGTGTTGCTTTCAGTTTTTGGCTGTTATGAATAATGTACTATGAACATTCAGGCACACATTTCCATTTCTCTTGGGTGTATACTTAGGATTAGAATTACTCCTGTAGGAGCAGAGCAGGCTTCAGAGGATAGAGAAAGCCCTTCAAGCTAAAATTTATATGTGCTGGCAGTTAGACATCAGGAAATAGAAAGTTAGCAGTTAGACACATAGAAATTTAAGGTGCTGATTATAGGTAGGACACTGAGGAAAAATGGTCGGGGCAACAGTGGCCTTTGCTGTGTTTGTAACATGTAGCTGTATGTTTGATCTTGTGCTGAACTACCAGACTGTTTTTCAAAAGGGGCTGCATCATTTTACATTCCCACCAGCACTGTATGAGGGTTCCAATTTCTCTACAGTCTTGGCAAGACTTTTATCAGCTTTTTTTTTTTTTCTTCTTTTTAGGGCTGCACTCATGGCATATATAAGTTCCTAGGCTAGGGGTCTTACTGGATCTGTAGCCTCTGGCCTATGCCACAGCCATAGCAACACCAGATCCAAGCCATGTCTTTGACCTACACCAAAGTTCAGGGCAAGGCCAGGGATTGAGCCTGCATCCTCATGGATGCTAGTCAGATTCATTTCCACTGAGCCACAGCAGGAACTCCTATCAACCTTTTTTGATTATCCCCATCTTAATAGTAGTAAAGTACTGTATCAGTGTGTATTTTATTTGCATTTTTCTGAGTTGTGTTGTTGAGCTTATTTTCATGTGTTTTTGGTTATTTGTAAATATCTACTTTTGATAAATACCTATTCAAATATTTGCTCATTTTCCAATGGGATGATTTGATTTGATTTTTTTTTTTTTTTACTGTTGAGTTTGGAGAGTTTGTTATATATTCTGGAGACTTGCCTTTTAGTTTTCTTAACAGTGCCTTTCTTAAAAGCAAAATTTTTAAGTTTGGTAAAGTTTTAGCTATTAATTTCTTTTATTGACTCCTGCTTTTGGTGTTATTTATAAAAACTCTTCACTTAAACTCCGGGTTGTGAAGATTTTCTCTTATGTTTCCTTCGAAAAGTTTTATGGCTTTTTTTTTTTAGTTTAGTCTGTGGTCCATTTGGAGTGAATCTTTGTGTAAGATATGAGGTGATTGAGATAAATTTTTCTTTCTGTGTGCATGTAAGTGACATGTTGTCTCAACACCATTTGTTGGGAAAAGACTATTCTTTCTCAGATGAACTACTTGTACTCTTCTGTCAAAGATTAGATGGCTATATTTATATAGGCCTATTTCTGGATTTCTGTACTTTTAAGTTTCTTCACTAATACCATGGTCTTTTGATTACTGTCACTTTTATAAGTCATAAAATTTAGTAGTGTGATTCCTCCAACTTAATTTCCTTCTGCAAAATTATTTTAGCTACTCCAGTACTTTGTCCTACCATGTAATATTTAAGAATGAACTTATCTATAGCTACAAAGAAAAGCCCTGCTTAGATTTTGATTGATAGTACATTAAATCTAGATATCATTTTGGTGAAAATTGACATCTTTAATATGGTGAGTCTTCTGACACCGTATGCCTCTCCATTTTTTAGGTCTTTTTTGATTTCTTTCCTCATTCCATGATTTGTTAGATTTATACCTAAGTATTTCCAGTAGTGGGGGGGGTGTGTGTGTGCATGTGTGCATCTGTGTATGTGTGGCTTAGGTACTGTGACAGGTGTGAGACTTCTTCCTGTTGTCTGACAGTGTTCCCTTGAAGCTGGCAGGGGATTCCCAGCCCAGGGAGTATCACTATGTCAATCTCATCATTCAGGTTGGCAACAGAAATAGTGGGGTGGATGGGAAGAAGGTAAGGCCCAAGTGAGTATGGTTTCTGAAAAGGAGTTTCAGGTAGGCCCCAACTCTGGTCCTAGGAGTTTTGAAAGAAGAAGGAAGGCAAACATGGGTTCAGCACTAAGTTCCTGGGCAATATGGCCTAGCTGGCTCACCTTTCAAGTGAGCAAAAATGAACATGATCATATTCCATTCTGAATAAAGCTCTATGAGCTCCTAGGGTAGGAAGAAAAGCTTTTATACAGGTTACTGTGTTTTTTTTTAAAAAAATTTTTTTTGGTTTCATGTTGTTTACTGCTGATATATAGAAGTTTAAGTGATTTTTGTGTTTGACTTTGTATCTCCAGTTTTGTTCATATTAGTTCTCGGAATGTTTTTTAAGAATCCATGTGATTTTCTACATAGACATTCTTGTCATCTACAAATTAGAACAGTTTCATTCCTTTTTTTCTGATATGTCTTTTCTTGCCAGAATGGTGAATGGAGATATTCTTGTATTGGTTCTCCTCATAAGTGCAAAACCTTTGACCTTTCACTATTTACTATGATGTTAGCTGTAAGTCTCTTGCACATGCCCTTTATCTGGTTGAAAGTTCTCATCTATTCCTAAATTGATATGAATTTTTATCCTGATGGATGTTGAAGTTTTGTTAAGTGATATTATGGGATGGCTTTTCTCCTTTAGCTTAATATGATGAATTGATTATATTGGTTTATTTTTGAATATTGATCCAGCCTTAAGTTGCTTGGATAAACCCCACTTGTTTTAGGTTTATTATTCTTTTTATATACTGCAGGGTTCAGTTGGCTAACATTTTGTTGAGACTTTTTTGCATGTATTTTATTATATTATTATTTTTTCATTCTGAGCATTGTATTTTATTTTAAATGATTTTTATTTTTTTCCATTATAGCTGGTTTACAGTATTCTGTCAGTTTTCTACTGTGCAGCAAGGTGACCCAGTCCCACATACTTATATACATTCTTTTTTCTCACATTATCAGCATATATTTTACTTTGAAGCAAGTGTTTTTTAGTATACTGAGCTTAATATATGGTGTATAATTTTATTTTGTTAAAGCTTTCACCTTGGACAATTTTTTCCTCTTCAGATCTGCTCATAAGTCATTTTTTCCTGGGTAGGTGATATCTGCTTTTTCCTTTTGCTTTTATAAACATTTCCTTTAAAAATAATAATATCTCTACTACATTACATTCATTTTTTGCTCTTTAGATGAGGCTCCATTCAGGGATAGCAGGCCCTTGCTTTTATTTTATTTTATTTAAGCGAAAGACCATTAATTCTCAAGTTTACATTCTTCTTTGGGCTGTTATGAAGCATTTTCAAGGACAAGGATGCAAATGAATGTTGCACATGCTGTAATTTCTCAAATTTAATTTTCATGTAATATAGGCTTTTTGAAGGAGTTGGTTAAAATCAAGATTTCACTGGGTTGTTTTAGAGATCATGGCAATGGAACTATAGGTGGAAAAGCCCCAAATGATAGCACTCTTTTCATTTGTCATCCAGGAAATTAATAAAATTCCAGTGTTTATAAGCAATGTTTATAAACTGGAAAAGAATTATAATGGAACTTACCTTATTTCCTCTATGTAAGCACTAAATTTTGAATTTATTCTATAAAGAACTCCAAGGAATTCTTATGACTATTTGTTAATTTCCATTTTTCAATTAAAAACATATCTATAACTGTTTCTGAAATACATATTTCTGAGTCATAGAGGGCAGTGAACTTCAGAAAGTGAGCAGATTGGTTGGGCCTGAAAGATTTTGAAATGTCAACTCTCTGTACTGACTAGAATCTTAATTTTCCCATAAAATATACGAAGTCTTGATGATACAATTCATCTTTTCTTAGAGCTGTTTATAAAATTTCAACTTCAGTAACTATAATCTTAATAAGTTCAACTTTAGAGGCCAAATAAAATATATGAAATGCCTATATTAAAAAGCAAAAGTAAATATTTGTATGTGGTGAAATGTTGACAGTGAATCTAGATAAGGAAAGATGGGTTTCATTGCACTGTTTGAATTAAACTTGAATATTTATATGCACGCATATATGTGTATGTAAGTGGTACAACAATATTTGGAAGGAAACACATAAAGCTATTAGTAATAACTTGTACCGCTGGAGGTAAAGGGTAGTGTGTCCATATCACTGGGTTGGGCAGCAAGAATTTGAACATTTTCTTTACCAACATCAGTATTGTTTGGATTTTAACAACAAAAACAAATTCATTAAACTCACAGAACTGGAGAACAGACTTGTGATTGCCAAGGGGGAGGGGATGGGGGAGGGTGGGATGGACTGGGAGTCTGGGGTTAGTAGATGCAAACTATTGTATCTGGAGTGGATAAGCAATGAGCTCCTGCTCTATAGCACAGGGAACTATATCTAGTCCCTTATGATGGAACATGACGGAGGATAATGTGAGAAAAAGAATGTTTATATATGTGTGACTGGGTCACTTTGCTGTACGGTAGAAATTGACGGAACACTGTAAACCAGCTATAATGGAAAAAATAAAAATTATTAGAAGTAAAAAAATTTTTAAAGTATTTGTTTAAAAAATTTTAAGTAATATGAACTTTTGTCCATTGACCCCTTGAAGGCAACAATGTTATAACTTGTTTAGAGGTAGAGAAGAATCAAGCTGAAATTATTTTTAAGTAACTGGATATAGGTAGGTAATAATAATATTGATAAATATAATAGCAACAGCTACTATTTATTGAATGTTTACTGGGTACAGCTGTAAACATTTTAGGTGCCTAAAATTGTTGTAAAAAAAGCCGTACAAGTTAGATCAATGTATTTCTCTGCTAAAGATTTGAAAATGTTTCTGGGACCTGACCCCACACAGCTAAGTATGGCCTTACTGAGATTTGAAAACAGATCTGCTTTATTCAAAAATCCTGTTTCAACCACAGTGATAGAACCTTAATAATAAAAATGGAGAAGAAGTAGAAAAATAGAATTTTTAGGGACATAGCTCTGGAACTGGCTGACGTCATATTAGTGATGTATATGGGACCACTGGACAGAGGGTTAGACCTTGGATTCGAACAGAAAAGGACCCTTTTTTTTTCTGAGACCAAAACAAAGCTTTAGGAAATAGCATAAAATGGAAGGGTTTAAATAAGATGAGCTACTTGAAAGTTCTGTAACTCTAGGAGATCATTCCCTAGGACAGGTGTCTAAGGATTAGAAAGGGTGAACTGTAAGCAGAAAACTCAACTGCCTATGATTTAACCTTTATGTCACTTAAGGGAGCACTTAATCCTATATGTATAAATATATGCAGAGTAAAATATAGCTGTGTGGGCATTGTGCTGAGGTGATGATTAGAAGGGGCTTGCAAACAGCAGTTAGATAGAGGGAACCCAGTGTCTAGGGAGAATTTCTTCTGCTTAGGGACCGTCTCCATTAACATGTCGCTTCATTTCATCATCTTTGCTTTTACAACACATAACAGTAGTTAATTTTTCCTTGAGCAGCTGTTAAAATTTCTCATTAATGGGACGAGATCAGTTGTCCTTACATGTTTAGGTTTATTTCTTATTTCTGGACTGTCTTAGATCTATTTGCCTATATTTTCTTTAATACCACACTACTTTTTATATTTTCTTTAATACACACTACTTTTTATTACTCTGGCTTTATCACAATTCTTGAAGCCAGGTACTGTTAGTTCTCCACTGTTGTAATTTTCAAAGTTGTTTGAGCTATCCTGCATCCTTTACATTTCATTTACAGTTTTAAATTCAGTTTTACAGATTCTACCAAAACCAAAACCAAAACCAAAATCCTACTGACATTTGGATTGGTATTGCATTGAATCTATAGATTTCTTCAAGTATAGATTATTTTGGAAAGTTGACAGGTTAATAATTCTGAGTTGGCCAATCCCTGAACAAGGTATATCTTCCTGTTTATTTAAGTTTTCTTTAGTTTTTATTTTTTCACCATTATTTTGCTGTTTAGTATAGAAGTCTTTCATATCTTTTGACATATTATCCCTATTTCATATTTTTGATGCTATCAAAAATGGTATTTTAATTTCTCATTGTTCGCTCCTAGTATGTAGAAATATACTTGATTTTTGTGTATTGATCCTAGAACCTTACTGAACATCACATATAAGTTCTAGACACTGTAGATTTTCTACATTGACAATTATGTTGTCTGCAAATAGGGAGTTTCATTTCTTCTTTTCCAAACTGTATCTCTTCCATTCTTTCCTCCCTCCCTCCCTCCTTTCTCTTAGACAGGACCTGCAGCACCAAGTAGAGTAGATGTAGTAACAGTGGACATGCCCATCTTGTTCCTGATCTTAGCAGGAAGGCATTCACTTTTTAAACATTTAGGATGATGTTAGTTTAGATTTTGCATAGATAGATGTATTTTATCAGGTTAAAAAATTCTCTTTCATTCCTAATGTTCTCAGAGTTTTTAACAGATGTTAGGTTGAATTTTGTCAAATACTTTTTCTGCTTTTCTCAAAATGATTGTATTTTTTTTAGTTATATTTTCTTATGTAAACATGTTAAGATGATGAATTACATTGTTTTTCAAGTGTAAGTCAACTCTTTATTCTTGGGATAAATCCCGTTTGATCATGATATGTTAGCCTTTTACTATATTCTTGGATTTAGTTTGCTAAAAAGAATTTCCATAACTGTGTTCATGAGGGCTATTGATTGTTTTCTTTTTTCTTTTCGGTCTTTTGTCTTTTGTCTATTTAGGGCCACACCCACAGCATATGGAGGTTCCCAGGCCGGGGGTCGATTTGGAGCTACAGCTGCTGGCCTACACCACAGCAACATGGGATCTGAGCCACGTCTGTGAACTACACCACAGCCCACGGCAACGCTGGATCCTTAACCCACCAAGCGAGTCCAGGGATTGAACCCGAGTCCTCCTGAATAGTAGTCGGGTTCATTAACCACTGAGCCACAACGGGCACTCTTGGGCACTCTGTCTTTGTCAGATTTTGGTATCAGGGTAATACTGGCCTCATAGAATGAGTTAGGGGTTATTTTATACTTGTCAAATTTTTAGGAGAGTTTGTGTAGAATTGCAATTATTATTAATTCCTTAAATGTTTAGGGGAATTACCAATAAAGTCACCTGGGACTGTAGTTTTCATTATGGGATGGTTTTTAACTATAGTTTCAATTTCTTTGATAAATATACAGTTATTTAGGTTATTTCTAATTATTCTTTCTGTGTCATTTTGTGTTCATTCTTATGTCTCTGTCAGTGCTAGTTTGGTTTTGATTGGTTATTCTCCTCATTATGGGTTGTATTTCCCTATCTCTTAGTATAAATGTTGATCTGTAATAGGGTGCCTGGCAACTTTGGGTGGTTTGTGATTTTCAGAGAATTTGTATACATTTTTTTCTAATTGTCAAGTTTATTTGCAAAAAGTTATCCATAGTATTCCCTTATGATCCCTTTAATATCTGTAGGCTCTCTAATGACATCATCTCTCTCATTTCTGACATTGGCAACTTTTCTCTTTTTTCATTATCAGTCTGATTAGAAGTTTATCAAGTTTTTTAATCTTCTGAAAGAACCAGCTATTACTTTAAATACTTTGTTCCTATTATGTCTGTTCTCTATTTCATTGATTTCTGTTTTGATCCCTATAACTTTCTTTTTTCTGTTTACTTTGAATTTAATTTTCTCTATCTAGTTCTTAAGGTAGAAGCTGAGTTCATTGACTGAATTCTTCTTGTCTATTTTAAGGATTATAACTGTCCCTGAAGTCCTCTTTAGCAGCATCCCACAGATAGTGATAGGTCGTCTTTTCATCTTCGCTTTTCATTTCTTCTTAGACCCATGAGTTATCTAGAAATGTGTTACTTAGTTTCCAAATATTGTAGATTTTCCAGAGATCTGTTTTTGATTTCTAATTTAATTCCCTTGTTGTATGAAAACATACTTTTTATGATTTGAGTCATTTTAATTTTATTGCAATTTATTTTATGACCCAGAATATACTCTATCTTGATAAATAATCCAAGTATGTTTGAAAAGAATGTGTATTCTTGCTGCTATTTGTGGGGAGTGCTTTATAAGCATCAAGTAGGTCAACTTTGGTTGATATTGTTATTTAAATCTTCTACATTCTTAGTATTTTTTTCTACTTGTTTTATCAGTTAATAAGAGAGAGATTGGCTTTGACTTATCACACCCTACCTTTCAAGTGATGCTGTATAACCTCTCCTGTAGTATATGAACTATCCTGTACTACTGTACTCTTTCATTTTTCCCTACTGACTTTTGTGCAGTTGTTATTTATTTTCCTTTAACATATACTATAACCTTTTGCTAATGATATTTTTGTCTGTATAGTCAATCATTTATAAAAGAGATGTAAGTAATAAAATATTGTATGTATTTGCCTATGTGGTTACATTTCTGGTGCTCTTCATTGTTTTGTGCAGATCCATTTTTCATCTGCTATTATATTTGGCCATTATTTTTTCAGATGTTTTCTGTTGCTCCTCCTTCTCACTTCCTTGATTCTTATTACTCATAAGTTAGGCTGCTTGAAGTCCTAGAGTTCACTGATGCTCATTTCAGTTTGGAGGGTTCTTTTTTCTCTCCCTATTTTATTTTAGATAATTTTTATTTGGTGTGAATTCAGGCTTACTGATATTTTCTTTTGCAACATTTAATCTGTTATGTAGCCCACCTAGTGTATTTTTTATCTCATACATTGTGGTTTTCCTCTTTAGAAGTTAATTCGAATCTTTTATATTATCCATGCTTTTATTTAACTTGTTCAGGATATGGGAATCAGTAATAGTAATTTTTCTTTGTGTCATTTTTTATTCATTCTTATATCTCTGTCAGTGCTAGTTCAGTTTTGATTGGTTATTCTCCTCGTTGTGGCTTGTGTTTCCCTATCTCTTTGCATGAACGTTGATCTGTAATAGGATGCCTGACAACCTGCTATTTATTTTGTTGGGAGATGGACATTTTATATTCCTATAAATACTCTTGAATTTCAGAGATACAGTTAAGTTACTTTAAACAATTTGATCTTTTGGGGTCTTGCTTTTATGATTTGTTATGTAACTTTAGAGCAGATCCAATCTAAGGCTGATTATTCCCCCTACTGAGGCAAGACCTTTCTGTGTACTCTGTCCATTGTCCCATGAATTATGAATTTTTCCATTCTGGATGGTGGGAATAGGCACTTTGCCCAGCCATGCTTAAACAATGAGCACTGTTTTCTCTAATCTTTTCCGATGGTTCTTTTTGCCAGCCTTGGATTTCCTCTCTCACATGCACTGATCAGTATACCCTACTGAATTCTCAGGGGAGCCCTCTGCAGATCTCCCATGTTCTTTCTTTGTGCCACTTCCTACTCTCTGAGTTCTGTCCTAAGAACTCAAGCTGCCTTGGACTCCAGGAGTCTTTGCTCTATTTCCTTATCTAGGCAGTGCTCTAGGCTCCTCCTGTTTCCCCTCCCGGCACCATGACCTATAAACTCAGTGCAGAAAGTGGTACCAATTGTATAGTTCCCATTGTTTGCTTCCTGCCTTTCAGGGATCTCTGTCCTTAAGTTGCCTGATACCTACTGTCTTGGAAGTTATTATTTCATATATTTTGTCCAACCTTTTAAGGTCTTTTCAGTCTGTAGGGTAAATCTTGGCCCAAAGTAAGAGTCATCTCTATTTATTAATTTTAAATTTCATTACCTTATTCTATGTTCTTATTGTTTATAGTAGTTTTTTTAGTTGATCCTCTTCAGTTTTCCCAGTTATATAATTATATCATTGGGAAATAGTAATAATTTTGTCTTTCAATTTTTGTATCTTTAGTTTCTTCTGTGTAATTGCTTCAGCTAGTATGTCTAGTAAATAATCTCAGTAATAAAGGAACTCATTATACTTTTACTTAAGGTGTTATGTTGAATTATGTGCAATTTTTTAAATTATAAAGTTGATTTAATTACATTTATGATCATATCTATGTATTATTAGATTTCTGTTGCTATTTTGATTTTTGATCCAGTGTAAAATACCTAGCCTTTTCTCTTTCTCTTAATTTTTTTCTCCAGGGATTTCTCTCTCTGTTTTTTTTTTTTTTTTCATGTTTTGAATTTTCATGATGATGTGCTAAAATTAATGGGTTTTAAAAATAACGTTAATTCATTATGCTAGACATTGGAAATTTAATCCTGTCCTAAAGTTCTGGAACTTTTTTGGTGGTTGGGGAGTAGGATGTGTTATTATCTCTTTTATGAATTTTTTGTTTGTATATACTCCTCTGAATTTCCTAAGAATTCGAACCCCCATAGTGATCTGATTTTCTTGTTTCTCTCTCATCTTCCATTTGTATGTCCCTTTAGGGGACCTTCTGGGACAATGTTCCAGTGTCTTACTTTTAATTTTTTTATATATCTTTCCTGGTCTGTAAATGTTCTTTGATGTATAAACTCTCCTTAGTGATTTCGATCTCTTCGTTCTATGTTTGAAGTCTTCTCCTTACATTGTCTTATGGTTGGTAGCTCGAGTTTCTTCTTTTTTGTTTGTTTTGGTCTTCCCTTTGTATTTGTGACACTTATACATATCTAGTGCCTCTTATTCATTATCTTTTCCAGGAACTTGAAGTATAAACCAGTCCTTCACTCACACACACACACACACACACACACACACACACACACACAGAGGCTTGAAAATTTTGTTAACATTTTAAACCTGTTATCTTCTTTCACATTACTTTGCTGTTTTTGTTTTTGTTTTGGCCTTTAAGGCCACACCTGAGGGATATGGAAGTTCCCAGGCTAGGGGTCAAATTGGGGCTGTAGCTGCCAGCCTACGCCACAGCCACAGCAACACAGAATCCAAGCCATGTGTGGAGCCTACACTGCAGCTTATGGCAAATGCCAGATCCTTAAGTGGCTGAGCAAGGCCAGGATCAAACCCACATCCTCATGGATACTAGCCGGGTTTGTTACTGCTGAGTCACAATGGGATCTCTCCTGTTTTTATTTTTTTTAATTACAATTTTAGAAGGTTTTCAGGAGGTCTTGGAGGTGAACATATTAGTTTCATCTGTCATGCTTAGCTGGAAATCATTAATAACTTTTCTTTTGTACTTTTCATCTTGGAACTGTTTTAAATTTGTAAAACGTGTGCAGTTGTATTTTTTCAAAACTTGGATGTTAGAAGCTATTCTAAATGTTCGTTTTTCCATTTAGAGTTTGCTTCTTGAAATTTTAATATTTAAAGCCTTAGTGTAGGGCTCTTTATGAGACTGATATGCCAAAATATTCAAAATGTGAGATGTTAGGTTAGCTTATCTTGTGGCTTTGAGAACATATTAAAGTTATGGATAAGATCTTTTTAAAAATTACTTGTTGCCACTATCAAAGAGAGCTGTTGATTTTTATATTCTTATATATGGCTGTGTAACTGAATTCTTACTTACTCAAACAATAGTTAGCCAGTTTGCTTGGATTCTCTAGGCAGACAATCATACTGTCTTATACATAAAGTTTTATTATATTGATGAGGACAGTGTAATGTTGTTTAGTAGTAGTAAAATATCTGAATGTAAATTTCTACTAAAAGCAGTATAGGTGACCAATTTAAACTGTTTCATTTAAAGCAAATTATTTTTTAATATTTTTTAAAGTATACTTTATCAAAAGCTGTCTACTAAAATTAGGCACATATGTGTGATACCCATTAGGGTAACAAACCATGGCACGGTTTCCCAACTCTTAATTTGGCTTCTCTTTCAAAATATTGTGAACACTGTTTCTCTGAACTTTTGAAAAACATCTGCCTAAAATGTAGAGCACACACCCGACACTGCTGTGGCCTGACTTGGCAATGGAGTTCAGTTGTTACTTTTTTTCACAACTCAGTTCTTTGGTCAGAATATAGTTCATAACAGTTGTTATCAGTTCTTTTTTGTCCTCTTTGAAAAAGAAGTCTATCAGCAAAACAAAATAATTTTGGGGTTGCCTAACCTTTAAAAAGGAATTCAAGGGCAGTTAAACATTTTTATGCTCATTTTGCTTGTGCTCTACAAAACCAGTTCTTCCCATAAAACATGAGACATGCCTAGGAAGATTCATATGATAACCATGCTTATCTCAGCATTAGTTATTTAAAAAATTGTGAACAATATAAACAACCCACAATAGGGAATTGGTTACATTGTGGTACTTACCTGTATGATGGTGTGACATTCAGTTATTAAAAATAATTTTCTTAAAAATATGTTGGCATGTTTAAAAATATACTTGTTACAGAAGATGGAGAAAAAGAGGACTCATAACTTCATATATTATAATCCCCTCTTATGTAAAAAAATTATATCCAGGGATAAATGGTTTCAAGAAAAGGTTGTATGTTAAAGAACTTAGTTCATTTTAATTTTCTCTTTTCTGATTTTTCTACAATAAATTTATATTAACATAAAATGGTATCTATAAGATTATTTATAAAGATAATTCAGAAATGAGAAAACACTAGTTCCTAGAGATATAGAGGCTTGAATTTTAATCCTGCCTTTGTCATATACTAGCCTTATCACCTTAATGTCTCATAGCCTTTGTTTCATCATTTGTAAAATAAATCTAGTGGAATACATTATGTATAAAGTGTTTCACAAATGGGAGGAATTATTGGCCCTTGTTTTTTATTTGCAAATGGGAGGCGTGTTTGCGCGTGATCCACTTCATATATATGCATGATTAAAGAAACAAGTAAACAAAGTTGGTATTTGTAGTCCATTAAGTGTGGAGCCTAGCAATGTCTGTCATTTCTAACCTTACACCCTTGAGGTATCATTTGATTCTAGGTTATGCCAAGGTCTTAAAGAAAACCGGAGCTGAACAAAGACAGATAACATTCTGAAAAGGAATTCCCCATATTGACTGTTCCCAGATATATTGTAAAATTTTTATGAGCATGATCTGTGTGAACTGATGAGAGTTGGAGGAAGAGAATGGTAAAAAAAAATGTAAATTGTTGCCTATACACTAATGTATTTATGAAAACACTATTATTTGTCAGCTTATATGGTATGTCCTTTGATATTGTCACTCCTAATGGATGCATTTCCTCAGTGACTTGAAAAAGGAGGGCAAAATGTAGGCCACTCAGTTATGATAGTTCTAAATAGTTTAGGTTTTGCACCTGTGATAGCATGGTTTTTTCCTGTTTGCCAATAAAGACACTGGGGAAAGCAAAATCCTGATTTTTATCCTGTTTGTTTAATGCTTATCATTCTGCTTACTATCTTTTAGTGACTACGCTGTTTCCAGCTGTCTAAACATTCTCTCACATTCCTGTTAGAAATGTGACTAGAGCTCAGGTTCAAGAATTGTAGTGCCCACTCCCTCATTGTTTATTACTTCCTCAGTACACTTTCAGTTAAGATTTGAAATGATTAGGCCAGCTAGCATTATTATGTATCAGATCCAAATCCTGTGAAGAGAACTTCTTACCAACACTGGGATCATCGCCTGATACACCAAATTCTGTTATTACTTACTCTTATAATACAGTGACTTTGAAAAGTAACTGGAGGTTAGGGCCATTTCATCTGTTGAAACAATATTTCCGTAAACTCAATTATGCGAGCCATTGTTTATTTACTGTATGTTTGCATATTAATATATTTCATATCAGAATGCAGCATCAAAATTTCTTATGAAGCAGATTCTAATAATACTAATGAATAGTATAAAATTTTCCTTTATATAGCTATAAATTTTGTGTGAAATAAGGGCTCTCATGTGTAACCAGTGTCTAGTTGGCTATCTTAACAGCTTTGTGAAAATTTTAGTAAAAATATTGACCAGGCCCACCATTACTATCTTAGTAGGTACTACCATTACTATCTTAGTAGGTATCAATTAGGTACTTATTAGGTATTAATATTCCACCTTTTGTAGATGAGGAAAATAAGTCACTGAAAGGTTAAATAAAATGCTCAAAAATACACAGTTTTAAAGCAGAGTAGCAAAAGGTAATCTGGTTCAGAGAGCTGCTGTATTGGTGACCCCATTTCTATTTCTGTTCCATCTCTTGAATAATACTGTTATCAAGATTTCTCTTTTTGTTCATATTTTTAGAAATAGACGTAATCTTTAGAATATTTTTAGATTCACACCAAGATTGAACAGAAAGTACAAAGAGTTCACATGTACTCTCGGTTCCCAGAACACTCAGCTTCTTCTAAAATCACTTATCCCCACCACAGTGGGTACGTTTGTTACAGTCAATGGATGAACTTATATTGGTCACATCATTATCAACCCAAGTGTGTAATTTACATTAGGATTCACTCTTGGTGTACATTCTAAAGGTTTTGACAAATGTATAATAATATGTATCCACAATTACAGTATTATACAGAATAACTTCACTGCTCTAAAAATCCTCTAAGTTCTACCTATTCATATCTCTAACTCCAACCTCAGGCAACCAGTCATCTTTTTGGCTTCCTCCATAGTTTTGCATTTTCCAGAATGTTATGTAGTTGGTATTGTTTCATATGTAGCCATTTTGGATTTGTGTCTTTTACTTAGTAACCTGCATTTACGTTTCCTCCGTGTTTTTTCATGGCTTGATAGCTCATTCCTTTTCAGGGTAGAATAATATTCCATCATATGAATATGCCACAGTTTATCCATTCACTTACTAAAGGACGTCTTTGTTGCTTTGAAGTTATGAATAGGTTGCTTTAGACACTCATGTCTAGGTTTTTGGGTAAACATATGTTCGTAATTCCTTTGGGTAAACACAAGAAGCAGAATTGCTGAATCTTATCATAAAAGTATGTTTAGTTTTATAAGAAACTGCAACACTGTTTTCCAAAATGGCTGTACCATCTTGCATTCCCATCAGCAATAAATAAATGAGAGTTCCTGTTGCTCCACATCTTGTTAGCATTTGGCACTGGCAGTGTTTTGTATTTTGGCCATTCTAATATGTGTGTGATGGTATCTCCTTGTTTGAATTTGCCATTCCCTAGTGAAATATGATATTGAACATCTTTTCATATGCTTATTTGCCCTGTGTATATCTTTTTTTTGGAAAGGTGTCTATTCAGATCTTTTGCCCCCTTTTAATTGGGCTTCTCATTTTTTTATTGTTGAGTTTTAAGAATTCTTTGTATATTTGGGATGACAACACCTTATCAGATACTTGTTTTGCAAATATTTTCCTCCAATCCTTAGCTTGTTTTCTCTTTTCCCTTGACAGTACCTTTCACAGAGCAAAAGTTTTTAAACTTTAATGAAGTCTAGCTTATCAGTTATTTTGTGTTTCATTATTTTGGTGTTGTATCTAAAGAGTCATTGCCAAACCAGAGATCATCTAGATTTTCTCCTGTATCATCTTCCAGGAGTTTTATAGTTTTGTGTTTTACATTTGGGTACGTAGTCCACTTTGAGTTATTTTTTGTGAAGAGTATAAGGTCTGTGTCTAGATTCATTTTCTTGTTTTCAGAAGAATACAGTTGGTCCAGCACCATTTTCTTTAAAGTCTAACTTTCCCCCACTGTATTGCCTTTGCTCCTTTGTCAGAGTTGAGTTGACTGCATTTTTGTCATCTCTTTCTGGGTTCTCTATTCTGCTTAATTGATCTATTTTTTTTTTCCCACAAGTTCCACACTGTCTTGATTACTGTAGCTTTATAATAAGCCTTAAAATCTGATAGTGTCAATCCTCAAACTTCGTTCTCCTTCAGTATCGTGTTGATTATTCTGGGTCCTTTGCTTCTCCATAAACTTTAACATTAGTTTTTCAGTATCAGTAAAATAATTTGCTGGAATTTGGATTGGGATTGCATTGAATCTGTAGACCAAACTAGGGAGAGCTGATACTTCACAATATTGAGTCTTCCTACTGATCAACATGGAATCTCTCTGTACTTAGTTCTTTGATTTCTTTTGTCAGTTTTGTAGTTTTTCTTATATAGCTCTTGTACACAATTTATTAGATTTATACCTAAGTAATTCATTTTGGGGAGGTGCTAATGTATGTAGATGGTATGCTTTAATTTCAAGTAATACTTGTTCATTGTTGGTGTATATAGGAGAGCACAGGATACAACCTTACATCCTGGAAATTGCTATAATTGCTTATTACTTTCAAATTTTCTACATCGACAGTAATGTCATCTGGTAACAAAGACAGTTACATTTCTTCCTTCTCAATTTTTATACTGTTTATTTTCCTTTTTTGGTTAATTGAATTAGCTTGGACTTTGATTACAGTTTGGAAAAGGTATGGTTAAGTGGGAACATCCTTGCCATGTTCCTAATCTTAGCTAGAAGGCTTCTAATTTCTTAGCATCACGTGTGATGTTATCTGTAGGTTTTTTGTAAATATTCTCTTTCAAGTTAGAGAACTCCTCTATTTGTTTGCTGACAGTTGTTGTTTTTTTTTCCTTTTGATCTTTTTTTTTTTTTAATTTCCCCAATACATTATTTTTTTTTCTGTACAGGATGATGACCCAGTTACACATACATGTATACTTTCTTTTTTCTCATATTATCATTTAATCATGAATGGGTGTTAGATTTTCTCAAATTCTTTTTCTGCATCTATTGGTATGATCATGTAATTTTTCTTGTTTAGCTTCTTGATGTGATTCATTGACTTTCAAATGCTGAACCAGCCCTGCATACCTGGAATGAATCTTAATTTGGTCATAGTGTATAATTCTTTTGATATATTGTTATATTTGATCTGCAAATATTTTGTTGAGGGGTTTTGCATCTGTGTTCATGAGAGATACTGATGTGTAGTTTTATTATAATTTCTTTCTCTGGTTTTGGCATTAGGGTAATGCTGGATTTATAGAATGAGTCAGGAAATATTTCCTTTGCTTCAGTCTTTCGAATAGATTGAAGAGAATGTTTTAGTTTCATCTTAAATGTTTGGAAGAATTCTCCAGTGAACCCATTTGGGCCTGATACTTCTATTTCAGATGGTTATTAACTATGGATTCAGTTTCTTCAATAAATATAGATCTATTCAGCTGGTCTGTTTCTTCCTGTGTGAGTTTTATCAGATTGTTTCTCTTAAGAAATTGGTCTTTTTCATCTAGATTATCAAGTTTGTGGGCATAGAGTTATGCATAATATTCCTTTATTTTTTTTTTATATCTGTGGAATCTATAATGACTCCTTTTTACTTCTGATATTTGTTTTTTTTGTGTTTTTTTTGTTTTGTTTTGTTTTTTGCCATTTCTTGGGCCACTCCTGCGGTATATGGAGGTTGCCAGGCTAGGGGTCGAATTGGAGCTATAGCCCCCGGCCTACACCAGACCCACAGCAACTCAGGATCTGAGCCGCGTCTGCAACCTGCACCACAGCTCATGGCAACACCGGATCCTTAACCCACTGAGCAAGGCCAGGGATTGAACCCGCAACCTCATGGTTCCTAGTTGGATTCATTAACCTCTGAGCCATGATGGGAACTCCTACTTCTGATATTTGTAATTCGTATCTTCTCCTGTGTTTAGTTTGCCTGGCTAGAAGCTTGTCAATTTCACTGTTCTTTTCAAAGAACAAGCTTTAGGTTTTAATTTTTTTCTGTAGATTTCCTATTATAAATTTCATTGATATCTGCTCTGACTTTATTTTTTTCTCTTCTGCTTGCTTTGGATTTAATTTTCTCTTTTTCTAGTTTCCTAACATAAAACTTAGATTATTGATTATAGCTCTTTCTTCTTTTCTAATATGTGAATTCAGTGCTATAATTTTCCCTCTATTCACTGCTTTTGCTGAATTTCACAAATGTTATTGTATTTTCATTTTTAATTACCAAATATTTGAAAATTTCTTTTGAGAATTTTGTCTTTGACCCATGTGTTATTTAAGTGTATTGTTTAATCTCTAAGTATCTTGAGATTTTTCCAGCTGTCTTTCAGTTATTTATTTTTAGGTTAATTTTTTTGTGGTCTGAGAGCATGTATTATTTGCTTCCTATTCTTTTAAGTACATTAAAATGTATTTTATAGCCTATAATAATTTAAAAATAATTCTATTTTCCATCTGATAGATATTGAGCACTTTATCTTCAATTTATTTCATGATTTGTTTTAATGGTGAAAATGTTTCATCTTAGTTATGTGTTCCTATGTATGCCAACCCTTGGCCTCAGAATGAGTGGCATCTGTGGAAAATGTAGGCTTTATTGATAAAATGTATATGACAGTAGTGCAAGTATTCTATGTTATGAATATGTAAATGGTTTTTTAAAAAATACTGGCTAAAGTAATGTATCACATCAGTTGGAAATTTTTTCAAATGGGGAAACATTTAACATTTCTAAGAGATATATAAATGGTAAGTTTTCCTTATATTTTGGAAGTGTGATAACTTTTTTTCTATCCCATTTAGTTTTGTCAACCTGGCGGGTGGCAGCTGTCCAGAGAGAGGAAGCAGCCAACATTTTTTGTGGTGGTCCTGACAGATATTGACTCAGATCGACATTACTGCTCATGCCTAACCTTCTATGAGGCAGAGATCAATCTTCAGGTACAACAACTTTTATAGCCAAATCACACATAAAGGGCACCATTTAGGAATCTCTTTATTATGCTATATTTGTTTTTGTTAAAACTACAAGTTTAGGTTCTGTGGATGACTTTAAAAAGCTGAGGTACTATTTTGTTGAAGAAGAAAGCAAGAAGGTAAAGTTATTGTCCAAGTTTAGTTATTTTCTTTAAGACTATTGATTATTATCTCAATATTACTAAGAATAAGATATCTGTGAATTGCTTTATTAAGATTTGTATCCTCTCATGTCAAACCTATGAAAGAATCACATGGTGAAAGAATTAGTCCTTCTCCTGAGGTGTTTCACCACATATCGAACATTTAATCAAAATGTTTATACAAATCACTTATCACAGTGCTTGATATTATTTTTTAAGCACTGAAGTAAATGTTAACTCATTATCATTAGTGATGGTAGTATCAAAATAATGAGACTAAATTTAATAAGTTAGAACTATAGACATTAAAAATACTGGGTCTTTCAGAGTATTATTAGTTGGAGTTCTGTCAATTTTAGACAACTGCATCTACTCTCTCTAATTTATTCAGAAAAGGATTTATGACAGAGCTTTGGGCAATTTATGTAATTTCATGAGTGAGAGACCCAGGGTACTAGAGACTTGCCTTGCTTGGGACTGTTTTGGTAGAAACCAAACTTTGTCCAGCTTTCACCAACTCGACCCTTATGATGTTGCATACCAGACAATATAACCTTTATAATAGTTGCCCTGAAATATCCATTCTCCCATCTGTAGCTATTATCATACATTGGTGACTCTTGCTTTAAGTTTCATACCTTCTGGAAGTCAGATTGCAGGTAGGTCCCACTCTCACTGCAAAGGAATCAGGAAAATATTTTTGTGGCTGTTACTTGTTTGATTATTTTGCTTTCAAGGTTCTATGGCACATGAAGGAAACTATAAAGGAGTTTGGAGGATGTTGAGTGAGAGTTATCTGCTCTACTTTGTGCTACATACAGATGAATGATAGTGTCACCACGAGGAAAAAGGATTGGCTTGCTTTCTGAAATAGCCTCACAAAAGGAGCATTTGTTATTTTTGTCACTTAAATGCCAAAATCTGAATTTTCTGGATCCAGAAATCTGATTTTTTAGTACAAGAGGAGATGAGCCATCTTGCATGGCACAGACTCACATTATCCAAGTTCATTAGACTGATGTATTAAAACCAGCATGGTAGTTGTTGATTTTATAGTGATATGCATCATCTATGTTATCAACACATTTCTCCTTGTCAGGTCTTTGTGGGAAGTCATCAAAATCAGAAGCATTTTGCTTGTAGAATCAAACTAAGGAATATTTAATTTCAAATTTTAACACCTTCCAGATTAACCCAATCTACTGTTTATGAATTGATCCTTGAACAACATGGATTTGAACTGCATGGGTTCATTTATTCATGGATTTTTTTTCCAATAAATATGTAGTAGATAGTACTACACTATCCATGATTAGTTGAATCTCTGGATGTAGAGGGTCAACTATAAAGTTCTATGTGGGTTTTTGACTTCATAGGTGGTCAGTGCCCCTAAACCTTGCATTATTTGTTCAGGGCCAACTGCTTTTGAAATTAGAGATTATGTTGTCAGTGGGGACAGAAAGCTTTGATGCTTTGATTCTAGTTATTTCTGTCCCGCATAGTGTCTGGGTGAATGTTGCCAACAAATAGCTTATCCAGTTACCATTGATCAATTCAGTCTAAATAAGAAAGAAAGTTCTCCAGTTGCAAGCCTCTGTCTCTTTTAGGTGACTTTTCATTTCTTTGTTGATTTTTTTGAATTTAAGTGAGTGCTAAGAATGCAGTATTTTATTTTCATATTCTTGAGGGTACCTCTTTACAGTTCCCTAGAATTATCTAATGAAACTAATTGTGATTATTTCCTCCTAATTGTGAAGGAGGAAGAATGAATTGTGTTCTTCCTCCTCTCTTCATCATTAATAACCCCCTTCTCCCCAGAATTCTCACAAAAGTAATACATTAAGACAGTGTAGAGGGTTCCAGTACAAGAGGGTGACATAGGAAGCTCCTGAACTCAGTTACTGCTATGGACACACCAAATCCAAAGCTACACACAGCAATTTCTGCCAAAAGAAATCCGAAAACTAACTGAGCAATTCCTGTATATCAGTTGAGAAAATACTCACACTGAAGTGAGTAGGAAAGGCTGAGTACAATCTCAGTGTAAACTCCACCCTTGACACAGCAGCATGCAGTCAGGAAGAAACTTACAACTTCCAGCTCCTCCCTGAGGTGAGAAGGGTTGGAACCCAACGTCTAGCCCCCATCTTTTTAGATTTCCACCTGAGGAATGGGCCTCCAAAACTCCTAGCTCTGAAAGACAACGAGACCTACCAGGCTATAACAAAGAGTGCTTGGAGTTTCTATTTGTGACTCAGTAGGTTAAGAACCCAATGCTGTCTCTCTGAGGATGTGGGTTGATCTTCGACCTCATTGGGTTAAGGATCCTGCAGCTCAGATCCAGTGTTTCTGAGGCTGTGGCGTAGGCCTCAGTTGCAGCTCTGACTCAGCCCCTAACCTGGGAACTTGCATATGTCACAGGTGTGGCCATAAGAAGACACAACAACAAAAAATAAACCCCCAAAGAGTTCTTAATGAGGTTTTAAGGATTCCGTTGCTCAGTATGGAGGAAACAGAAACACCCATCTCTCAGTCGTTCCCTGAAAGAGTACTGCTTGCATACCTTAAAAATTACTGCCTGAGGGGCATGTTTCTTACTTAGCACACGTTTAGGGGCTAATTTTGATTCTCCCTGGAGACCAGGAAGTATAGAAGATGCCATCTATATTCTCTCTAGCCTGCTTCAGTTTACTGGTTTCTCCTTGGAAGGAGCTGTGCACGTGTCTGGTGCCCCCCCCCCACCCCCGATTTTCCATCTGCCATCCAAAGATGGCACACATTTTTTTAAAAAAACCTTTGGTTCTCTGGCCAGCAGGACTTGAGCTCCTAAGGCCCACAGGATTGTGGAAATCAAAGTTCTGAACTGGCTATCCACCCTCCACCCCCACCCCACCCCCCACCACCCAGGTCTCAATGCAGAGGGAAGAGACAGAAACACTCATCTCCCAGACTCCTCTGAAAGGTAGATATATGCGTATACACTAAAAGATGCTACCTTAGGTTCTGGCTTCTAGTCTGCCTGAATCCAGGTACTGACTATTATTCTTCCCTTTGGAACACTGACAGGTCTTGATACATTCTCAACTATAGGGTGTGCTAAGAGTACAGTAGGCTGCTTGGACAATCATAAGCATTTAACAGACAACCAAGAGCTAGGGCAGGTTTGAATAATAAGCTTCATCTCCTATAAGAGGCCACTCCTTCAAGACTGAGAAGTGGATGTTTATCTAATGCATAGTAACCAAGACAAAGAGTCAAAGAAAAAGAAGAAACAGGAATATGTTCCAAACAAAAGAACAGGTAAAACCTCAGAGAAAGACATCAACAAAGTAGAGTTAAGTGATTTACCTGATAAAGAGTTTAGAATAATGGTAATAAAATGCTCACCAAGCTCAGAATAAGAATGGATGAACAAAGTGAGGATTTAAACAAAGGAATAGAAAATATAACAAAATACAAAATAAAATTCTCAGAGCTGAAGAGTATAATGAGTATAATAAGTGAACTGAAAAGTACAGTAGAGGGATTCAGCAGCACACTAGATGATACGAAAGAAAGTATCAGTTTACATGAGGACAAGACAGTGGAAGTCACTCAATTAAAACAGCAAGCTACAGCTCCGATTAGACCCCTAGCCTGGGAACCTCCATGTGCTGTGGGTGTGGCCCTAAAAAAAAAATAAAGAAAAGAAAAAGAAGAAAGAAAGCTAGGGTAGCTCTACTTAAATAAGAAAAAATAGACTTTAAGCCAAAAACTGTAATGAGAAACAAAGAAGGTCATTTTATAATGATAAAGTAGTCAACCAATCAAGAGAATGTAAGTGTAAATATTTATGCACCTATTATCAGAACACCAAAATATATAAAGCAAATAAAAACTGATCTGAAGGTAAAGATTTTTTTTTGTCTTTTTGTATTTTTAGGGTCATACCTGCGGCATATGGAGGTTTCCAGGCTAGGGGTCTAAACAGAGCTGTAGCTGCTGGCCTATGCCAGAGCCACAGCAACGCCAGATCTGAGCCATATCTGTGACCTACACTACAGCTCATGGCAATGCTGGATCCTTAACCCACTGAGTGAGGCCAGGCATCAAACCTGCAATCTCATGATTCCTAGTCAGATTCGTTTCTGCTGTGCCACGATAGGAACTCCCTGAAGGTAAAGATTGACAGCTTTACAGTAATAATAGAATACTTCAGTACCCCACATTCAACAGTGTATAGATCATCCAGACAGAAAATCAATAAAGGAAAGCTGGACTTAAATAAGATCAGATGGACCTAACAGACGTATACAGAATATTCCATACAACAGCAGCAGAATACACATACTTCTCAAGTACACATGAAACATTGGCCAGTATAAATAATATGTTAGGTCACAAAACAAGTCAATGAATTTAAGAAGATGAAATCATATCAAGCTTATTTTCCAAACACAGAAATATAGAACTAGAAATTAGTTACAAGAGGAAAAGTGGAAAATTTACAAATATGTGGAGGTGAAACTTCATGCCACTGAATGGGCCAAAGACTAAACCAAAAGAGAAATTTTAAAAATAACTTGAGACAAATGAAAATAAAAAATACAACATATCAAAATTTATGGACTAACATAAAAGCAAAATCAGATATTAAGGGGAAAATTATAGCAATTAACACCTATATTAAGAAAAAAGTAAGAACTCAATAAGCAACTCAGATTTACAATTTAAAGAACTAGGAAAAGAATAAACTAAGCCCAAAATTAACAGAAGGAAGGAAATAAAGATCATAGTGGAAATAAACAGAGTTAAAAAGACAATAGAACAAATAAATTAATGAAATTAAGCAGTTTTTTTAAAAGATAAACAAAATTGACAAACCTTTAGTTATATGCAGAGGGACAAAAAGGGAAAATAAAATTAGAAATGAATGAGGAGATGTTAGATCTCATAAAGCACAAAGAATCATAAGACTATTATGAATAAATACACAGCAACAAATTGGAGAATCTAGAAGAAATGAATAAATTCCTGTTAAAATAGAACCTACCAAGCCTGAATCATGAAAAATAAAAAGTATGAACAGACCAAGAGTAGTAAAGATATAGAATTGGTAATCAGAAACATCCTACTAAGGAAAAGTTGAGGACCAGATGTCTTTACTTGTCAATTCTACTATACATTTAAAGAGGAATTAATAACAATCCTTCTCAGAGTTCCTGCTTTGGCATGGTGGGTTAAGAATCCAACTGCAGTGGCTCAGGTCACCACAGAGGTATGGGTTTGATCCCTGGCCCAGTACAGTGGGTTAAGGACTGTGCTGCTGCAAATGTGGCATGCAGCTTACAGCTGTGGTAGCAATTAAGTCCCTGGTCCAGGAACTCCCATGTGCCACAGGTGCGACCTTAAAATAAATTTTTAAAAGAATTCTCAAATTCTTCCAGAAAAGAGAAGAGAGAACACTGGCAAACTTATTTTACAAGGCCAGCACAACCCTGATACCAAAGAGAGACCTGGGCACTACAAGAATAGGAAACTACAGGACAGGCCATATCCCTAATAAACATGGATGCAAAAATCCTCAACAAAATATTAGCAAACCAAATTCACCAGTACATTAAAAGGATCATACAGCATGATCAAGTGGGATTTATGCCTGGATGCAGGGTTCAACATATGTAGATCACTGAATGTGATCCACCACATTAACAAAATTAAGGGTGCAATAATATGATCTTCTTAATAAGAAAACATATATCAGTATTCAACATCCATCCATGATAAAACTGTCAAGAAATTGGGTATAGAGTGAGCATACTTTAACATCAATAAAGGTCTTTTATGACAATTCCACTGCTAACATCATACTTAATGTTGAAAGCTGAAAGCTTTTCCTCTAAGAACCAGTACTAGTCAAAAATGCTTATTCTTGGAGTTCCCATTGTAGCTCAGTGTTAATGAAGAGGCTAGTATCCATGACAATGTGAGTTCGATCCCTGGCCTTCCTCAGTTCGTTAAAGATCTGGTGTAGGTCACAGGTACGGCCCTAAAAAAGCAAAATAAATAAAAAAGAATGCTCATTCTTGCTGCTGTTACTTAACATAGTACTGGATGTCCTAGCTAGAGGAATTAGTTAAGAAAACAAAATATAAGGCATTTGAATCAGAAAGGAAGAAATAAAACTGCTTATATTTGTTGATGATATGGCATTATATATTAAAAAATCCTAAAGACCACGAAAAAAAAAACCCTATGAATTCTATGAAGTTGCAGGATATAAAATTGATAAGCAAAAATTAAGAGTTTTTATATGTTAACAACAAATTTATCAGGAAGAGAAATGAATATGGTTCTATTTGTAATTGCATGAAAAAGAATAAATACCTAGGTATAACTTTACCAAAGAAGTAAAAAATCTGTATCCTGCAAACTATGTAAGACAATAATGAAATAAATTGAAGAGGAAACAAATAAATGGAAAAGTATCCTAAGCTAATGGATTGGAAGAATTAATAATGTTGAAATGTCCATATTACTCTTAAGAAATTTATATATGTAGTGCAATCCGTATCAAACTTCCAATGGCGTATTTCACAGAAATAAAACAAAGAATCCTAAAATTCATATGGAACCGAAAAAGACCCTGAATTGCCAAAGTTTTCTTGAGAAAGTAGATTAAAGTTGGAGTCACACTTCCTAATTTCATAGTATGTTGCAGAACTGTATTTATCAAACTATATGGTATTGGTATAATAACAGACACATCGGTCAATACACAGCCCAGAAATAAACCGAGGTGTATATGATCAGTTAATTTGCAACAGAAGAGCCAAGGATGTACAATAGTGAAAGGATAGTCTATTTGATAAATGGTACTTGGAAAATTGGAGAGCCATATGCTAAAGAATAAAACAGAATCCGTTTTACACCATACACAAAAATAAGTTCAAAATAGATTAATGTTTTGAATGTAAGACCTGAAACTAAGTAAATGCTAAAAGAAAACTTGGAAGGTAAGCTCCTTAACAAAGGTCTTGACAATGACAACAAAAGCAAAAATAAATGGGACTGCATGAAGCTAAAAGGCTCTGCACAGCAAAGGAAACCATGAACAAAATCAAAAGACAGCCTTCTGAATGGAAAAAAATATTTGTAAACCACATATCTGGTAAGAGGTTAATGCACAAAATATATAAAGAACTCTTACAACTCAATAGCAAAAGAAACAAACAGTCCAATTATTAAATGAGCAAAAGATGTGAATAGATACCTTTCCAAAGAAGTCATACAAGTACATGAAAAGATACTCAACATCACTAATTATCAGAGAAATGGAAATCACCATCACAATATCACCTCATACCCGTTAGAATGGCAATTATCAAATAGATAAGCAATAGTGTGTGTAGGTAAGACTGTGGATAAAAGGGAACCCTTGTAAACTGTTGGTAGAAAGTGAATTGGTGCAACCACTATGGAAAAAGCTATGGAGGTTCCTCAAAAAATTAAAATTAGAACCACCTTATAATCCAGCAGCCCCACATCTGGGTATGTATCCAAAGGAAATGAAACAAGGATGTTTAAGAGAGATCTACACTCCTATGTATATTGCAGCATTATTCACAATAGCCAAGATATGGCAACAAGCTAAGTGTCCATCAATAGTTAAGTGGATAATTTTTTTTATACATGCATACATACACACTCATTGAATGGAATATTCAGCCATAGGAAATCCTGCTGTTTATAACAATATGGATGGACTTAAAGGGTACTATGCTAAATGAAATAAGTCAGACAGAGTAAGACAATACCACATGGTATCTATATATAGAATCTAAAAAAAAAAAAAAAAAGGTCCAACTCAGAGAAATGAAAGAGTAGAATGGTGGTCACCAGGAGTTGAAGAGTTGGGGAAATAAGGAGAGGTTGGTAAAAGGGTACAAAAATACAACTATAAGATTAATAAGGTCTGCTTAACATCACCAATTATTAGAGAAATGCATATCAAAACTACAATGAGCTACCACCCCACGCCAGTTCAAATGACCATCATTGATAAGTCAACAAATAACAAATGCTAGAGACAAAAGGGAACCCTCCTACACTGTGATGGGAATGTAAATTGGTGCAAACACTATGGAAAACAGTAAAACTAAATATAGAACTGCCATATGATCCAGTAATCCCACTCCTGGGCATATATCCAGACAAAGCTTCATGCAGAAAGATACATGCACCCCTGTGTTCATTGCAGCAATAGCCAAGACATGGAAACAACCTAAATGTCCATCAACAGATAAATGGATTAAGAAGGAGTGGTACATGTATACAAGGGAATACTACTCAGCCATAAAAAGAACAAAATGCCATTTGCAGCAACATGGATGTTAACTAGAGATTCTCATTCTAAGTGAAATAAATCAGAAGGAGAAAGACAAGTATCATATGATATCATTTGTATGTGGAATCTAAAATATGGCACAAGTGAACCTATTTCGAATGCAAAAGCAGACTCACAGACTTAAAGAACAGATTTGTGGTTGCCAAAGAGAAGGGGAAGGAGGGAATGGGATAGAGGTTGGGGTAGATGCAAACTGTTGCATTTAGAATGGATAAGCAATGAAGTCCTACTGTATAGTGTAGGAAACTATACACAATCTCTTGGGTTAGAACATGATGGAAGATAATATAAGAAAAGGATTGTATATGTATGTATGACTGGGTTACTTTGCTGTATAAATTGGGACAGTATTGTAAATCAACTATACTTTAATAAAAATAAAATACATTTTTAAAAGAATATGAGAATAAAAGGATTAAAATTTTTAAAAAAGGTTAGTAAGGTTTGAGGATCTGTACTAAAACATGATGACACAGTTGATAACACTCATTTGTATAAGTAAAATTTACTAAAAGAGTAGATCTTAAATGTTTTCATACCTCCCAAAAAAGATATCCAGTGGTAGATTATTAAGTAACTAGATTGGGGAGGCCTTTTACAGTGCATCCATATATCAAACCACCATTCTAAATATCTTAAAATATTGTCAATTATGCCTTAAAATAATGTCAATTATGATAAGACAGTTTAGCAGGTACAAAGAGATTCTAGGAAGCCCAGTTAAACGTCTAGTGTAGAAGTATTTATAAAGGACATTATAACAGGTGTTTATACAGAGCCAGAAATTCTTGGATATTTTTCAGGCTTTTCATTTGGAAATAACTTCAAACTTATGGAAAAGTTATAAGAATATTGCAAAAACATGTATGCCCTTTACGTACATTGGCCCATTTAAAATATTTTGTCCCATTTCTTTATTTTCATAAATAATGTATCTTTAATAGACCCTGCCTTCCTTACTTTACTCTTTTTACACGCACACACACACACACACACACACAAACACGCACACACCCCCCTGCCTTTTTTTTGTCCTCCTGTATAGGATGTAGTTTTTGTTTGTGTTTTGCTTTTTCGGGTTACACTCATGACCTATAGAAGCTCCCAGGCTAGGGGTGAATTGGAGCTGCAGCTGCCAGCCTACGCTACAGCCACAGCAATACCAGATCTGAGCCATGTCTGCCACCTATAGCACATCTCTCTGGCAACGCTGGGTCCTTAACCTACTAAGCGAGGCCAGGGATCGAACCTGCATCCTCATGGATAATAGTCATGTTCATAACCTGCTGAGCCACAACAGGAACTCCAGGATGTTGTTTGAAGTTGTGTATTGCATTTAATTATCATTTCTCTTTTTTCCTCTTTTCATCTGGAATAGCTACTCAGCTTTTGACATTTTCAAATAATGACAGTCCCAATGCCTCTTTTAACATAATGCTTAATATTTATTGTTTCCCTGCTGTCTCTCACTTTTAGACTCAGATTATACATCAGTAGTGAGAATACTAAGCATAGTTACTGAGGGCACACATCTGGAAGTACACAATGTCTGTCAGCTACCCATCCCATCCTTTACTGATGGTGTTCTTTTTGAGTACCTGGTCTGGTGATTGTCAGATATCTCTGTTGTATAGTTGCTTTTTTGCTTTTGTTTTTGCTTGCAACCGATAAGCAATGTGTGGTAAGATAGTTTGAGACAACGCAAATATTGTGTTACTCATTTATCATGCCCCTTGGCTATGTATAACATTTAGTGATTGTTCTTGGCTGTGCCAATTTTTATCACGATGATTACAAAATGATTATTTTCCAACTATATACCCCTTCGTTACCTTTATCAGTCAGCATTTGACATTTGTCTTTTCTGTCTTTGTGAGCTGTAGACTCATGAATTCCTGTTTCCTTTTTCTTCAATAATACATAATTAATGGTTTTTACTGTTTTAGCGCAGAGATTGTCCAAATTTTGACCAATGGACACCCCTTCAGAGTGGTTCCTATATTCTCTTAACAAGGCCCATCTGGGTTTTTTCAAGCATTTTTTAAACTTTCTGGTTTAACAAGCTGACCTAGGTTCATCTTATTTTTTCCCTGCCTCAGGCTTGAAATCAGCTAAGGAGCCTTGGCTCATTTGAGTAGGGATTAATATTAAAAACGAAGATTGGGGTTCTTATGTATTTGGAATCAAAGTTTGAAAATTATGTGTCATTTTAGCTCGGATACTCTATTTGCAATTTTAACTGGATCCAAACATTATAATTTATTTAGTATTTACAGTCATCTTATAGAAAGTTACAGAAAGAATATGCTTCTTACGAGTTTTCCCAAGATTCTGAAAATGTGTATTATGTTATAAGAGTTCTGTCTGCTGTATAATTACACTTAGGTAGTAAATGCTAGTCCGAATTATGTTACAGCTTTGCTGAGTGATAAACACTTGAGAGGTAATATCTTTTGTAATTGGTCCAAAAAATGGTATAAACAATGAGGTAATATTTGAAAAAGATGGCCCAAATAATGTTCCTGTTTTTTATGTGAACAATTAACTGTGTCCCTCTTTTTTTTGATATTTTCCTTTTATTTTTGGATCATATTGTCAGTTCAAAAATAGATATTTTAATTCTCATTTGGTGTGAATTACTTCATACTAAATATAATGTGACACATTATTTGGAAGGCCAAAGAAGAGAATTTAGGGACACAAACCATCCACAGTATAATTGTTCAACTGTAAAAATGTTGGCTCTTTTCTAAGATTCAGTAACACTGTTCAGAAGTCACAAACAACTCTTTGGCATTAAACTTTTGATAACATATTCCCCAAATTTTTCAACTGGGCAGTGTGGGGTTTTTTTGTTTGTTTGGGTTTCTTTTCTTTTCTTTTCTTTTCTTTTCTTTTCTTTTCTTTTCTTTTCTTTTCTTTTCTTTTCTTTCTTTCTTTTCTTTCTTTCTTTCTTTTCTTTCTTTCTTTCTTTCGTCTTTTTAGGGCTGCGCCTGTGGCATATGGAAGTTCCCAGACTAGGGGTCAAATCAGACCTGCAGCTGCTGGCCTACATCACAGCAGCACAGGATCTGAGCTGTGTCTGTGACCTACACCACAGCTCTGGCAATGCCAGATCCTTAACCCACTTGCAAGACCAGGATAGAACCTGCATCTTCAAAGATACCAGTCAGATACCAGTTTTACAATGGGAACTCCTGGGCAATTTTTAAGTTTTTAAGTAATCAGTAAAATATGGTATCTGTGAGGTTGCTTATATGACTTATTTTAGTTTTTTAAATGTGTTTATGAACCAATAATGATGTAATTCAGAGTAAAAAGACATTTGGTATGTCAGCAAACAAAATGTGATCAAAGAAAGGGGCAAAATAAATGAATGTACTTTGCAATAACACTGATACATAGTAGGTGCACAATGAAGGCTTATTTTCTTCATTTTTTATTGTGGAAACTCTGAAACAAATATAATTAATTATCAGCACTTTGATAATCTTTTAAAATCTAAATCCTTGATTTTTTTTTAAAGGGATACATTTTAAATCAAACCCAGACACTGTATTTTACCTGTAAAAATTTTTGTAATGTATGTCTAACTGGCAAAGACTTCTTTTTTACATTACCAATCTGTCATTATAATTTAACAAAATTAATCGTAGTTTTGAAAAATCCCTTAATATTACTTAATATCCAACTTATGTATTTTAAAAAAATTTTTTAAATTGTTTCAGGAGTTCCTGTCATGGCGCAGTGGTTAACGAATCTGACTAGGAACCATGAGGTTGCGGGTTCGGTCCCTGCACTTGCTCAGTGGGTTAACATTCCCGCGTTGCCATGAGCTGTGGTGTAGGTCGCAGATGCAGCTCGGATCCTGCGTTGCTGTGGCTCTGGCGTAGGCTGGCAGCTACAGCTCCGATTCGACCCCTAGCCTGGGAACCTCCATATGCTGCGGGAGCAGCCCAAGAAATGGCAAAAAGACAACAACCAACCAACCAAACAAACAAACAAAAAAAATTGTTTCAGAAATGTTCCACACATTATATTTGATTGATACTTCTTAAATTTTGTCTGTAAGAGTCCCCCTCTAGGTGGTGGTAGGGAAGCTGGGTCATTTGTCCTGTGGAATGCTCAACGTTCTGGATTTGGCTGATTAATTCTTCATGTTATTTTTTAACTTGTACCTCTATTCTTTATAGTTTCCATAAAGTAATATTTAGATCTAGAGTCTTGATTGGCTTCACGTTCAATTGTTAAAGCAAGACTGTATGAGAGGTTGTACTGTACTTCCTATTGTGTCACATCAAGAGGAACTTATTTTCCAGCTGTTCTATTTTTAGTAATGTTAAAATGGATTTGTGGGCTTGGGGTAGTACCAGCCTTTCACTTTATAGTTTGGGATCGATTGATGATCATTGCCTAAATACATTATTTCAGTAGCAATTGGAAAAAGGTAATTTCCTCATTCTGTTTTTCATTTTGTATTTGTTAACTGGAATTTAACTATTAAATAGAACTTTCATTGACTACATTTTGATAGAAAATATAATTATTTATCCTTACTTTTTTTCAATTTTCAGCATGGTATATTGGTACCCTTGCAGTTTTTAGTAGTGACCAATTTAAAAAATTATTGTTATGAACTTATATAGATTTTGGGGTATTTTGTGAGTTGCAGTCAACCCTGGAATTTATCTTGATTATTAGTCTTTGACAGATTCTTTACCTTTTGACTACTGTGAACACTCATTTTGTACATTTTCCTGATGCAAAATAAAGAATATCATTTCTCCAGGGAGCCCTGGTTTCCTTTACTGGTAAATAGTATTTAATAAGTTCTTGATGGTATAAATGAATCATTAACACTGGAATGATGCTTAGTACATTGACTGGCATATAGAATATATGTTACAGTTATTGTTTTCTTTTATATTCTCGTATTAATTAGCTTAGAATTGTGATTCTTTTTTTTTCTTTTTTCTCTACACCCACAACATGCAGAGGTTCCCAGGCCAGGGATTGAACCTGCACCACAGTAATGACAATGGCGGATCCTTAACCACTAGGCCACCAGGGGACTCAGAACCATGATTCTTAGAGTGTGGTTTGTGGATTAGCAGTATTAGTATCACTGGAAAACTTGTTAAAAATATAAATTCTCAGAGTCTGCCTTGCCTCTACTGAATCAGAAATTTTAGAGGGAGATACAGAAATTTGTTTTTGCAAGCCTGCAATAATTTTCTTGCATGCTAAAATTTGAGGGCCACTGATCAAGGGTAGGTTCTGAACTGAAGACTAGTGGCCTGATTTGTCTGAAACCTTGTCCTAAAAGGTGTATTTCTCACATAGTCATTATTTTCATCTGGTGAGAATGGGCAATAGGCAGTTCTACAGCACCTTAGCTCCCAGCAGCCTTGTCTATTTTATAATCTTTTCAAATCTTATGTTACTTTATGAAATGTGAAATGAATTAATGAAACAGATGTCAAATATAATAATATATTTATGAAATGAGCATTACATTTACTTATCCTTCTAAGGATATAGAACATTCAGGTATATATATATATTTCAGTTTCATACATTTTTCTGTCCTAAAATAGCTTGTGACAACCTTCCCCAGCATGTGTCATATAAGGCACTAGATCCTTCAGAAGCTCTGCAATAAAGAGGTTTTCATTGGTCCAGTAAGTTCGAGAAATATTTTATATCTACTGTGCTTGGCATTAATATTTGCATATCAAAATCTTAGAAATCCTTCAGTAAAGAAACTTTTTCTTTTTTTGCTTTTTAGGGCTGTACCTGTGGCATTTAGAAATTACCAGGCTAGGGGTTGAATTGGAGCAGCAGCTGCCAGCCTACACTACAGTCACAGCAATGCCAGATCCAAGCCGCCTCTATGACCTATACTTCAGCTCATGGCAATGTTGGATCCTTAACCTATTGAGCAGGGCCAGGGGTCAAACCCGCATCCTCATGGATACTTGTCAGGTACTAGTCAGGTTTGTTACTGCTGAGCCACAATGGGAACTCCAAGAAACCTTTTTTTTGTTGTTGTTAATTTTAGGGTTGTACCCATGGCACAGGGAGGATCCCAGGCTAGGGTTCAGATTGGAGCTGTAGCCAGTGGCCTACACCACACAACCGTGCCAGATCCAAGCCGCATCTGCAACTTATACCACAGCTCACAGAAACACTGGATCCTTAACCCACTGAGCTAGGCCAGGGATCGAACCTGTGTCCTCGTGGATACTAGTCAGATTTGTTTCCACTGAGCCATGATGGGAACTCCAAGAAACCTTTTTAATTTAGCTTAAATTACTGTTTATAAAATTTTTTGATTAGGAGACCATTTTGCTAAGAAGTATCTGTTAGCTTCCTGCAGAAAACACTTTGGAAAATGATGCCTTGTAAACATATATGTATTTAATATATTAAAACGTTTTAATATATATATTAAAAACTTATGGACTGTGTGCCACTTAAAAATAGGAAGATTTTTGGGTGAATATATGGTAGCCCTACAGAAAATCTGTCCTACTTTTGGAGTAATATAGCATCCAGAAGGTACTGAAGGAGAAAATATCATGATATTCTCTTCGCTAGAGGTAAGTAGATTCTGAATTGAAGACTAGTGGCCTGATTTGTCTGAAGCCTTGTCCTAAAATGTGTATTTCTCATGTAGTCATTATTTTCTGGACCAGTGCAAGGACAAACTAGGTTTTTTCATGTGGAGATGTCAACATTATGAAGGGATTATTTGGCGAGAAATAAAGAAGTTTTCAAGGGGAGTTGTGGACCTTACAGAATTTTGCAATTACCTAGACTCATTTATTTCCAATTTTGGAAAATTTTAAAGTCCTTAAATTGCTTAGCTGAGGCAACTTTATATAATGATGCACTGTAATGAATTACTGAAAGGAAATGTAGAACGGGGAATTTTTTGCTTGCGTAATGTCTTTCTTCCTCCTTTTTTTTTTTTTTTTTTTTGCTTTTTATTAGGGCCACACCCTCAGCATATGGAGGTTCCCAGGCAAGGGGTCAAGTCGGAGCCATAGCTGCTGGCCTATGCCACAGCCACAGCAATGCCAGATCTGAGCCATGTCTGCGACCTACACCACAGCACACGGCAATGCTGGATCCGTAACCCAGTGAGCGAGGCCAAGGATCGAACCCACAACCTCATGGTACCTAGTCGAATTCATTTCCACTGCACCACGATGGGAACTCCTCTTCCTCCTTTTTTAAACTAACTGTTTAAAGAAATTTCATAGGGAGAGTTCTAGTATGAAATACTTTTGGTGAAAATGAACTTAGCATGGACAATATTGGTTGCAGCTAGTTTCAAGATGGAAGTGACAGGAATTAAACATAAGGAATGCAACAAAGAAGAGGCTGTAGTGTTCAACCTGACTAATAGGACAAGCTTCTTATGCCTATCTATCATATGGAATTATTCCATAAAATCAGTACTCTAATAATGATTTTTAGCATTTTTGTCTCAGGATATGTTTAAAGGGTAATAATACTTGGGGCAGATTGCTATGGTGGCTACTTTTGTATCATATTATTGAAGCATAGAGACTAAGAGAGTGACATAGAATGTAAACTACATAGAAGCTGGGAATTACACTAGCAGATGTAATGGGTCATTATAATAGGTAGAAAAAATAACAGTAAATGGGCAATTTGCAGCACATGCTTTTGATACATGTATGAGATAAGATGACCTTGCAGGTCAATGTGAAGCAATTCATAAACAGTTTTTAAGGTAAATTTGTATCTCTAATGGAACCTACTAAAACCAAGGAATAATCTTAGTTTAGAAGAAGGCTTGTAAATGCTGTTCAAGGAGATAAAATATGTGAAAATGTTTTATACTATAAAATATTAAATTTCAAATCATTATGTATTACATTTATGGCCTGTGTTTTTAATTTCCTGCTTATTTTTAAGTTTCTCACATCATTTCAGTATGTGAAAATTTGTCATTATAAAACATAAACAAGGAGTTCCCATCGTGGCTCAGTGGTTAACGAACCTGAGTAGGAACCATGAGGTTGCGGGTTCGATCCCTGCCCTTGCTCAGTGGCTTAAGGATCCAGCATTGCCGTGAGCTGTGGTGTAGGTTGCAGACGCAGCTTGGATCCCGCATTGATGTGGCTCTGGCCTAGACCGGCAGCTACAGCTCTGATTAGACCCCTAGCCTGGGAACCTCCATGTGCCCCGGGAGCGGCCCAAGAAATGGCAAAAAGGCAAAAAAGAAAACCAAAAAACAAAAAACATAAACAAATAAAGCTAATATCACTATATAGTTATTCCACAAAAGGTATTCTAGCATCCATAAAGAAGAAATATTCCCTTACATGATAAAATACTTACAGAAAAATTTAATCCAAACTACCACAGTACCATCTCCTCAAAAAAACCTTATTTTAAACAAGTTTTTTTTTTTTTAATTGTCTTAGAAAGAAGGAATATGAATTTTCTCTCAACTTGGGACATTGTATTATAGGAGAGCCACTGGAATGTGGGATGGAAATCCTGTGAAATTGGATTGTGATGATCATTATACAACTACAGATGTGATAAATTCATTGAGTAATAAAAAGAAAAAGGAATAATAGCATCTTATGATTTGTAGCACAGTTACAAAGAAAAGGTCAAAATCTGTAAGTGATGGAAAGAAAAATGCAATCGTTTTTATTTAATATCAACATTATATTGGGCCTTTTTTTCTTTCTTGTTAATAATTGTTCCAGTTAATGAGTGTTTAATTAAAGGATAGCTTTGAGAAATGACCAACGCATTCTATTTTATGTTTTGGTCAAAGCAGGTTAATGGTTATTTATATGAAATGATTATGTACTTACCCAAGCTGGCTTTTAATGGTACTCTAGGGCAATATCACAATCTCATAAAAATGTGGATAGCTTTATCTCTTTCAGGAATTTCAGTCATTCTTTTGTCCTGTAAGAAAAAAAAATTGTTAGTAATCCATAAAGAAAATGATTCATTAAGTGCAGAAATCTTTGGTAAATTCATATTCATCACATTTTTATTATTTCTAAGAATTCCAGGAACCACCCAACCTAGTTTTAGCTTTTGCTTTGTAGCAAATGAAAATCTTTCAAGAGCATATGAATCTTATCACATATAAAAAGTAAACAGATAGTTCCCTTTGGATATGTGCATTCCGTAGACATCTAATACTCAGTTATATCTTACTGTGTAGAAACTCTATAGAGGCTCCAAAGGAGATAGAAAATACACTTGGCCTCCATGTATGGAGGAGAAACTCCCCTTGGTAAAATACTCAGAAAATTATTCTGAGAAAATTTGTTCCTGCATGAATGCTGTGAACAAAGATTAATTATCAACTATGTGCTCAGCTTTTGTTTTAGAAACTGGGAAATCATCAGTGAACAAAACAGAAATCCTGATCGTAATGGAGCACATTCTAGTAGAGGAGAAAAACAATCTAAAAAGCAGGATAAGTGAAGTGAATAATATGTTGGTTGGTAACAAGCGCCATGGAGAAATATAAAATGTGGAAGAGGGGTATAGGGAGTGTTAGGGCGTTACAATTTCAAGTAGGATGCCAGCAAAGGTTTAAAAGAGATGTTGCTTGAATGAAGACCTAACAGATGAGGGGATTCTATGTTGTATCTATTCCAGGCAAAAGAATAACAAACATGTACTTAAGACCCTTACCTGGGAGCATGCCCAGCATGTTTAGAGGAGCAGCAAGAAAGCAAGGTGGGGCTAAAGAGGAATCGAGTGGACTAAAGCAGACTGTTAAAATAATCCAGACAAGTGATAATAGTGGTTCACAGTACTTGCGGTAGCAGTGGAGGTGTTGAGAAGTCAGGATTGGTGTCACTTTGGATGCACGTTATGACAGAGAAAGGAATCAGAATTTTTTATTCTTATTTTTTATTTTATTGAAGTGTAATTGATTTATAATGTGTTACTTTCTGCTGTACAGCAAAGTGATTCAGATGTACATATACATTCTTTTTCATATTCTTTTCCATTATGGTTTATCACAATCAGGAGTTTTGATTTGCTAAGTGGAACGGTAGAATTTCCATTAACTGAGATAGGGAATACTGCAGGAGGAGCCTAGTTTGGGGAGAAAGATTAGAGCTATGTTTTGGACATGTTTGAGATACCTATTAATCATCTAAGTGGAGAAGTCAAGCAGGCAGTTGAATGTGGCATTTGGGGGAGAGAATTGTTGGGAAAAATAAATATGAGCAAGTATGTGATATGTTGAGGAATTGTGCTAAGAATTAATAGTAGGTGAAAAATCAGTAAAGGAAAGGCTTCAGGAGAAAAGGTAAAGTTTAAGCTGGACCTTTGATTAACAAAAAGGAAAGAGAAGAGGATTCTAGTTAAGGAAAATGTCCTAACATCTTAGAATATCATGTAGAAATAAATCTGAATGCTTTATCACTTTAGGTTTTTTTTTTTCTCTTTTCACTTGAAACTTTTATAGTGAATTGTATAGTATTACAGAACAATAAGCACACAGAAAATGTTTGTTGACTCATAAATGATAGTAATATTTTTCAAAGTTCATTAGCCAGCATTTAATCGCTGAAAACTTATGGTTTTTAAAAACTGTAGATGTTTTTATTATGCTAAAATATGCATGACATAAGCCTTACCTTTTCAGTGATTTTTAATTGTACATTTCAGTGGCACTAGGTACATTACAAAGCTTAGTTTTATGTATAAAATACTCTCTCTTTTCAAAAAATCAACATTGTTACCTCTGAGCAAAAAGAATTTGAGCTGATTGGGCTTTACTTCTAAGAGCATTGAGCACTCTGCAAGATAATCCTAAATGATTATCACTTTTGTTTTCAAAGATTAGGAGAACCCCCCCAAAATCAAAATTAATGCCTTACTGCTAAAACAGATTTTTTTTTTCTTTTCTTGAAAATGGAATTTCCATTTAAGCCACTGTCATTTGTACTTGTTTGGGTCACTATTTAAGAATATGTCTTATTTACCTTTAGTTACTGTACCTCACACAGAAACCAAATACTCAAACCTGCGATACATATCTGGAGCCTAAGGAGTTTTCAGAAATGAACTAAGCATTCCTTGTTTCATAGTTACTTTGCCTACTTGCTTCTTAGATTCTTCTCAAAGTATATTCTTTATTTTTAGTTTGAGTTTTGTAAATCATATTTTATAATTAATTTTGGATTTTACAGATTTCATGAAAGTGTATGAAATGTCTATCTTATGTAAGTTATAAGCCTAGGAAATTGCCTGTCTGTTGATTACACTATCTCTTTCTTTAGGGAACAAAGAAGGACGAGATTGAAGGTGAAGTGGAAGTGTCTGGTTTAATTCAACCCGCAGAAGTGTTTGCTCCCAAAAGCCTGGTGCTGGTATCCAGATTAGATTATCCAGAAATTTTCAGGGTAAAGAACTCGTAGTTGTCATTATTGATTTGTATTATTATATAAATCTGTTTTGAGTGAACCATAGTAACAAGTTCTTTGTATCTTAAATATCTTTAAAGTGATTAGGAATTCATCATTAAAATACAGTTAGTGTGAACAGAAGAAATTATTTCATGTTGGATGAAATAAATACCTGAGTAAATTAACATGAGTATTTAAATGTCTAAGGATGTAGTGTTTATTTTAAAATAAGTTTCATGTTTACTGACTACAACATTTAGGAATCCTGAAAAAATCATTTGATTCCTTGTAGTAGTTTTAAAATGCAGTAGTAATGTAACAACTGTGGGGTTTGGGGTTTTTGTTTTTGTTTTTTGTTTTGCTTTTTAGGGCCGCACTTGTGGCACATGGAAGTTCCCAGGCTAGGGGTCTAATCAGAGCTGTAGCTGCTGGTCTGTGCCACAGCAACACAGGATCCAAGCCGTGTCTGTGACATACATACTCCACAGTTCACGGCAATGCTGGATCCTTAACCCCTTGAGCGAGGCCAGGGATTGAATCCCGAATGTTCATAGATACTAGTCGGGTTCGTTACCGCCAAGCCACAATGGGAACTCCTCTTTTGTTTTGTTTTTTAATGGCCTCACCCTCAGCATATGGAAGTTCTTAGGCTAGGGATTGAATCTAAGCCACAGCAGCTGTGACAACGCCAGATCCTTTAACCCACTGCACTGGGCCTGGGATTGAACCCACACCTCTGCAGCAACCCAAACTGCTGCAGTCAGATTCTTAAGCCATGGTGCCACAGTAGGAACTCCCAACTTTGTGTGTTTTTATTCATCTTCTTCTGAGGAGTCCAGGTTCAAGCGAATAGGATTGATATTTGTGATTTTTAAATAGTTCTGATCATACTACTATCATCATAGCTTTAAAATATTGCTTATTTTCAGATATATTATTTTTTTAGATACTTAGAATTTTCAAATGTAGAAAAAATTTAGTTATAAATACGTATAAGCTTTGAAAGAAGAGAGCTTATTTTTCTTATTTCAGTTGCTATCTTTAGTGATAGTAATGCTGACCATTGCCCAAAATCACAGATCTTCTTTGGAAAGTATAAACTATACATTAAAATTTTTTAGGGACATGGGAAGTCAATACATAATTACTGGAGAACTTTTCCTTATTGTTGAGATTATATGTATTCTTAATGTCAGTATTTCAGTGACAATAGGTAACTCCTAACAAATGCTAATTTTTCAGTTACAAGTTTTAATTAGCTGAAATATTCATGATTCCATTTTATCTTGCATTTTACCACCTACCTCCTTCTGAGCTTAAGTGTTAGTCATATCTTGTGTCTCTTTTGCTATTCTTTGTAATAATTCACGTTAAATTAAATTTTTATGTAGAATTAATGTTCTGAAATAAGAAAATAAGATAAAGTTTCTAAATTTTTATCTTGAAATTTCAAGTTTTGCAAAGTAAGTTGAGATAGAAACAGTTTTAAGGCCTACAGATTTGCTAAAGTGGTTATCTGAATACAAACACCTGTTTTACAAATTAGGATTTCTGCCTTTTATAAACTCATCTCAAAAGCTCATTTAAAGCTTCTGGTTCTGGAGGAAAATTTAATAAACTTAATAACATTTGCTACGTAAATCTTACTTTGTGGTCACTGTTGAATATACTTTACTAGGTTCAAAGAGAAATGTTCCTGGGAGCACATGTCACAAGAATTTATTTTTAGTGCTCATTTTTTCCATGAAATAACTACATGCATCTTCTCTATGCAGGCTTGCCTGGGTTTGATCTACACTGTATATGTGGACAGTTTGAATGTCTCCTTAGAAAGTCTCATTGCAAACCTCTGTGCTTGCCTTGTCCCAGCGGCTGGAGGGTCTCAGGTAAATAGAATTAAAGGGGATGTGAAGAGAGCCTGCTTCTCTTCTCTTCTCCTCCACTTAAATTAATGTATAAAGAAAAAGAAAGAATTTTTCAAATATTTTCATTTTAAAGAGGATCTTAGTTTAGTTAAGTACTGTCCCTATGGTCTGCCTTCTAGAGACACAAGATTCCATTCTTTTCTTAGGTCATGGGGTTAATTTTAACACAGGGTTCACCTTTCACATAGCGTAATTAGAAGTCACATTTTCTGTAACTTGAACTCTAGCTGACATTTTCTTGGAAATACACTTAAAGTTGAACTTTAAAATGTCTTCTTTCTACCTTTCTTATTCCTCTGTATGATTATGCCTCACTTTATTCAGTTTTTTTATTGATAAAAATTAGGAGTTAACACAAAAAATCTACAGCATAATTATCTGTAACATTGCAACTACTTCTGGATAGATTAATTCGTTTCTTCATTTTGTTGGATACCAGCAGTTATACATGGTCCTAAACCATTTTGTGTGTTGTAGTCATCTTCACTAGAATAGCTTGTATTTAAGCTTTGAAAGAAGAGGGCTCAGTTTTCTACCTTTAGTAATAATAATGTTTCCCATTGTCCAAGATCACAGATCTTCTTTGGAAAGTGTAACTTAAACCTTAAAATTTCCAAAGGATTTTGTTGTAGATTGAGCCCATGAAGACATTAAACTCTTACTGAAATAAAACTTTCTCAGAGTGGTTTGTTTTTCATCTTTTGCATGTCTTTAAATTCTTATATTTGTCTCTGAAATATTTATATTTGCCTAGAAAAATAAGAACCTCAGCTGCTATGATGTAATGTTATGAACTTTTTTTTTTTTGGCCATGTCTGTGGCATGTGGAAGTTCCCAGGCCATGGATCAAACCCATGCCATAGCAGCAGTCCAAGCCTCTGCAGTGACAGTGCCAGATTCTTAACCCACTGCACCACAAGGGAACTCCTACTTAAAAAAAAAAAAAAAATCTTAAGTCCTAAAATTGACTAATTGATCACTTATTTTGCTTATTCTTATTTGGTATTGAAGAAAAGGATAGCCCTCTAAAAACTACATTTTTTTATCCTCAGTCTGATAGAGATATTACTTATAGTGAAATTGACATCTTTATTTCTTGCCCTTTGTCTTTTAACTGTCATATACTGTCTTTCTTAGTGTCTTTTGGTTACTTCTTAGGTTCTTTTTTTTCCCTCCTGCACTCTCCTTCATTCTCCTGTTTCTGCTCCAAGAGCAGAATATGAAATGTGGGTTTGGCCACAGTTGGACCTAAACTTTAAAGCAGCTAAGTTGTTTTAGGAGCCTTTATTATGATGGCATTTTTGTTGGCATGATTTTATTTTACTTATTTATTTTTTCATTTTAAGTAGTTTTTATTATGTCGACTAGAAATTTTAAGATTACTTGTGTAGTTCATATTACTATATTTCTTCTATTTTTCCAGTTGTATTGACATTTAACTGGCGTATAAATGTTGGTCTTAACGTACTATTTATTATTTTTTAGTTAAATATTATTATCAGTGATTTATATTTCATCATTATTAAATTTTCACCTTTCAACTATTGAATTTTTTCTTTTCTCCTTTTTTGGGCCGTGCCTGTGGCATATGGAAATTCCTGGGCTAGGGGTGGAATTGGAATTGCAGCTGCTGGCCTACACCACAACCACAGCAACACAGGATCCGAGCCGTGTCTGTGACCTACACCACAGCTCACAGTAACACTGGATCCTTAACCCACTGAGCAAGGCCAGGGGTCGAACCCACATCATCATGGATACTAGTTAGATTCGTTTCTGCTGATCCACAAGGGGAACTCCCTGAGTTTTCTTATACCATGTTCACTTGAGCACAGAGTAGCTTGAGTGTTTTCGGCTGCATTATTGTCCTTTGCATCTAGTAACTGGATCGATCTTATATGGTTATCATCTGCTCTAAATTTGAATTTCAAAGAAATTTTTTTATCTTCAGAAAATATCTGAGAAGAAATTAATTGCATGGGTGTGTGTGTGTTTTTCCTCCATTCTGCAGAAACTGTTTTCCTTGGGTGCAGGAGATAGACAGCTGATCCAGACTCCCCTGCATGATAGTCTTCCTGTCACAGGCACTAGTGTGGCTCTGCTGTTCCAGCAGTTAGGTATGTCTTGTTCTCCCATTTTCAGTGTTCTTATAGAAGCCTCTGAAAGAAAGATTTATTTTAAGCTCACATCATCTGACATGAATCAGGAAAATAAAAAGCAAACCATTAAATACCTGAATATAAAAGATAAAATTTTATGGGTTCTAATCTTAACTAGTGTACTGCTGGGCAGCCAAAAAAGGGGGAACAAATGAGTATGTCTCAGACCAGGGCTGCTAGAGATTCCTGCTTAACTTTACCTGAGTGTGAGCATCCCGGTCTCTTTGATTCAGTCTTTGTCATAGTCATCTGTATTTTTGATTTTATTTCTATTGCCTTGGGAGACTGGACTTATCTTTTTAAAGGTATTCTAAACAAATTATCAGAATAGAACATCATTTTACAACCTTCAGTGAATGAAGACCTTAGCATCAAAAACTGTTATCATAGGAAGAAAAACTAGCAGATATTATGTGCCTAGCCTTGCCAAACACTACCTACATTTTGGCCAGAGAAATTAATCTAATTCTGATTACAGAAAATACAGCAATGGGGAACACACTGCACCAAGAGACTGTAGTTGTCAAAATCTGAGCTCTTGGAACCTGCTGGTCAAATGTCCCACATTCTTTAACAAATAAATTACAAGGAAAGAAAAGAAATGGAGGAGGAACCTCTAGATTAAAAGAGATTTGAAACACATCCTATTTTTAATAGAGTGAGATTGAACTGTAGTGTCTAGTGATGCACATTTGGGTAATAAAATTGCCTAGAGGAAAAATTAGGAAAATGATTAATAGAATAAAGTCAGGATAATGTTTACTTATGGCAGTGGAGAGGTGGTTGTGTTTGGAAGGGTCTTCTAGGGTTGCTGGCAAAGTTCTCTTTCTTGACTGAGGTGGTGTTTGTAAGATAATTCATTAAACTATACATTTGATTTGTATAGATATTTGTGCTCTATCTTATGATAAAAATATTTAGAAAATTTGTACAGGCATTTAACTCTTCATTTATATACCTTCTCTCTTTTTTTTTTTTGTCTTTTTGCCATTTCTTGGGCCGCTCCCACAGCATATGGAGGTTTCCCAGGCTAGGGGTCTAATCAGAGCTGTAGCCACCAGCCTACACCAGAGGATCCGAGCCGCATCTACAACCTGCACCACAGCTCATGGCAACACCGGATCCTTAACCCACTGAGCAAGGGCAGGGATCGAACCTGCAACCTCATGGTTCCTAGTCAGATTCGTTAACCACTGCGCCACGATGGGAACTCCCAACCTTCTTTTTTTAAGTGCAATGCTTGTCAGTTCTTTTTTGGCACAGTGGGTTAAGGACCCGGGTTTGTCCCTGCAGTGGCTTAGGTTGCTGCTGTGTTGCGGGTTCGATCTATGTCTCTAGAACTTCCACATACCGCATGGCCAAAAAGTGAACAAAAAAGGACAGTGCTTGAACAAATTAGAGCTTTTATTCTCAGATAGCAAAAGTCTAGAGTTGGCAGTACAGGACTGATATACTGATTCCCAGATGTCTTCAGAGGTAGTATCTAACTCCTACTCAGTGCCTTTTCCTTTTTTATTAATAGAGAGTTTTCCCCTTACCGAACAGAGAGCTTCAAAAACTGCCTTGTCTTTTATTCTTTTTATCCTCTATATTTGGCATAGTGCCTTGGGCACAGAAGGCATCAATGTTTGTTGAATAAATTAATACAGTAGCCATGAAGAAAATCGTAATCATACTTCCTAGGAAAGTTATGCTTGAAGCATGCCAGAACACATGATAATTAGCCATTTGAATATCAGATTTCATTATTTTACTCTCTAGAACTTTGAGCTTAATTATCTTTTGCTTACATACTCAAAATTTACTTTTTCAGGGGAAGAATAAGGAAAAGATAAGAAAGGAGAGGAGAAAGAAAGATGCCTCTAAAACAGCATTGTATGCAGAGTTATAGTTCCCAGAGCATGTGGTGCTGATAATTCTGTCTAAAGGCATGCTCTTATCACCCGTCGTTTTGGTTGGACTGTTGTTGAAGGCCAACATTAGACTGTTATCAGAGTTCATTACCTGGGTTGAGGATGGGCTAGTGGTGGTGGATTTTACAAAGCATAGACAGGAAACAGATTAGGCTATAAGATTCTTTTGTAGCCTTGACTTGTTTTCTTGTGAAAGGTCTAAATGTAGTGATAGCATTTCCTTGGTTCTTCTCTCCAGGGATTGTTAGGATAATGAATTTGTTTTGCGCAGTTTCAGAGGTCTCTGTGTTTGCCTGAACTATGTGGATTGTCTGCCATCACTTACCTCATCCCTTATAATTTTCTATTAACCACCTTCATCTCCAACTTAACATCTGTTTTATTTGTTTGTATCTTCTCGTAGTCTGTGCGAATTGTTTTTGTTTACCTGAACATTTGTGTATAAGTATAGATAACTATAATTTTTTATGTTAGTAAGATTGTATTCACAGGAACTGGTTTTTACAACCCCTCTGATTTTAATCTAGTCAATAGCTGCTTAATTCAGGTACCCCTCCTTGACCCAAATAATTTTATGAAATTCTCATGGCATCTTTTGTCATACATGTTCACCTATAATTTGGTTTATAACTGCAAACACACTAGGGTTTTGGTTTTTTTTTTTTTTTTTGTCTTTTTGCCATTTTCTTGGGCCGCTCTCGTGGCATATGGAGGTTCCCAGGCTAGGGGTCGAATCGGAGCTCTAGCTGCTGGCCTACACCACAGCCACGGCAACGCAGGATCCGAGCCGCGTCTGCGACGTATACCACAGCTCATGGCAATGCCGGATCGTTAACCCACTGAGCAAGGCCACGGATTGAACCCGCAACCTTATGGTTCCTAGTCGGATTCATTAACCACTGCCATGCGGGAACTCCCACACTAGGGTTTTTTGTTTGTTTTTTTTGTCTGCACCTGCAGCATATGGAAGTTTCCAGGCTAGGGATAGAATCTGAGCTGTAGCTGTGACCTATGGCACAGCTGCAGCAATGCTAGATCCTTATACCCATTGTGCCACAGAAAGAACTCCCAAACACACTAGTTTTAGAATATTTGTTCTCCAATTTTTATATATGCTATTTATTAGATATTTTTAATAAGGGACTAAAATGATCTTGGGCCTTTCACTGTCATCGTTCTGTTTCCATAGTAAAACGACATTGGTTATATATCATCTGTATTTATTGAGACATTATTGACCTAAAACATATTTTTAAGTTTACAATATGATGATCTGATGGCTTATATATATTGCAGATTGATTACCACAGTAAGATTAGTTAACATCTCCATCCCCTAACATAACAATCACGTGTGTGTGATGTGCTGATATCATTTAACAGCTACTCTTTTCGTAATTTCCAACTGTATAATACAGCGTTGTTAATTATATTCAACATGCCACAATCAGATCCCCAGAATTTATTCATCTTGGAATTTGTACTATTTGACAGTATCATTCAACTTCCCCACTCCTTAGCCCTTGGCAAGCACCATTCTACTCTTATTTCTATGAGTTCAGCTTTTTTAGATTTCATATACAAGTGAGAATGTAGAGTATTTATCTTTCTCTATCTGACTTGTCTCAGCATAGTACCTTCACGATCTATCAATGTTGTCATTAAAGACAGGGTTTACTTTTTTTTATGGTTGGATAATATCTCCATTGTATTGTATGTACATTTTCTTTTTCCATTCATCCATTGCTGGACATTTAGGTTGTTTCCATGTCTTGGCTGTTGTGAATAATGCTATAGTGAATGCGTAAGTATACATATCTCTTTGAGATAGTGATTTCATTTCCTTTACATACATAACCAGAAGTGAGGTTGCTGGATCATATGGTAGTTCTATTTTTAATTTTTTGAGGAGCCTTCATACTGTTTTCCCTAGTGGTTGCTCTAGTTTACATTTCCACCAACAGTGTCAAAGGATTCCCTCTTTCGATAAGACTTATTCTAGCTGTTGTAAAATATTTCATTGTGGTTCTGATTTATAAAAAGTGATTATTAGTAAAGTTGAGCATCTTTTCATGTGCATATTGGCATTTGAGAGTTTTCATTGGAAAAATGTTTATCAAAGTCCCTTGTCCATTTTTTAAATCTTTTTTTCTTTTTGTTACTGAGTTGTTTGAGTTCCTGATTGTTTTAGATGTTACTATCTTATCAGACAGATGGTTTGCATGTATTTTCTCCTATTCTGTAGATTGCCCTTTTCATTTTGCTCATTGTTTCTTTTGCTGTTCAGAAACTTTTTAGTTGATGTAGTCCTACTTGTTTATTTTTTATTTTGCTCCTGGGCTTTGGTGTCATATACCAAAAAAATCATTGCTAAAACTAAGGTCAAGTAGCTTTTCCCCTGTTTACTTACAATAGTTTTATAGTTTTTATTCTTCCATTTACATATTTAATTCATTTCATGTTTTGTGTGTGTGAGTGGTGTGAGATAGATGTCCAGTTTCATTCTTTTGCATATGAATATCCAGTTTTTCCAGTGCCATTTATTGAAGAGACTATCCTTTCCCAATTGAATGTTTTTGGCTTCTTTGTCAAATATTAGTTGATTTTATATATGTGAGTTTCCTTCTATACTTTCAATTCTATACCATTGATCTGTGTGTCTCTTTTTATGCCATTACTATGCTGTTTGGATTATTGTAGCTTTGTAATATAGTTTAAAACCAGAAATCGTGATGCCTCCAGCTCTGTTCTTCTTTCTTAGGACTGTTTTGGCTATCCAGGAACTTTAATGATTCCATATAAATTTTGAGATTGATGTTTATTCTATGTCTCTGGAAAATATCATTAGAATTTTGCTTGCATTGACTCTATGGGAAGTTTGAGGTAATATGGGTATTTTGGCAATGTTAATTCTTTTGGTCTATGAACACAGGATATATTTCCATTTATTTCATTTTCAGTCTCTTTAATAATTGATGAATCTCATAATTTTCAACATACAGATCTTTTACCTCCATGGTTAAATTTTTTCCTAAGTATTTTATTGGTTTTGATGCTATTGTAAATAGGATTCTTTCATTTCTTTTTCAGATAGTTCATCATTAGTATATAGAAATGCAGCTGTTTTTTGTATGTTGATTTTAGTTCTGTCAGCTTTTTGGTAGTGTCTTAAGGATTTTCTGTGTATAACATTATATCATCTTAAAACAGAGACAGTTTTACTTCTTTCATTTAGAATTGGATACATTCTATTTCTTTTCCTTGCCTAATTGGTCTGGGTAGAACTCCAGCACTATGTTGAAAAGAAGGAGACACCTTGCCTTGATCCTGATCTTAGTGGGAAAGCTTTCACACTTCACTGTTAAATAACATGTTAGCTGTGGGCTTGCCAGATATTGCATTTATTATGTTGGAGTTGTTTTTTTTTTTTTTTTTTTCGTACCCAATTTGTTGAGAGTTTTTATCATGAAAGGATGTTAATTATGTCAAATATTTTTTCTGCTTCCATTGAGATTTCCATAGGAATTCTTTTAAATCTTTAATTCTATTAGCATGGTATATCACATTGATTGATTTGTATATGTTGAACCTTCCTTGCATCCTGAGAATAAATCCCACTTGATCATTGTGTATGAACCTTTAATGTGCTGTTGAATTCATTTTACTGGTATTTTATAGAATTTCCAGTATTCATCAGTAATATTGGCATACAGTTTTCTTTTCTTGTAGTGTCCTTATCTGACTTTATTATTTAGGTAATTCTGGCCTTAGTAAATGTTCCTTCCTCTTTTAAATTTTTTTGTAAGAGTTTGAGAAGAATTGGTATTAATTCTTCTTTAAATGTTTGATAGAATTCACCTGCAAAACTGTCTGGTCCAGGATTTTGCTTTGTTGGTAGGTTTTAATTACTGTTTCAGTTTCCTCACTCATTATTGGTATGATCAGAATTTCTGTTTCTTCATGATTTTATCTTGGTATAAACTTTTTTATATGCGTACTTTCTTTTTGCTCACCCATATTTAACTTTAGCCAGCTTTTCATTAACTAGTATTGATTCATTGTTTCTGTGTTGATTATCTCCAATACTAAATACAGAATTTTTTTTTCCCCGGCCACACCCTAGCATATGGAGGTTCCCAGGCAAGGGATCTAATCAGGGCTACAGTTCCCGGCCTACGCCACAGCCACAGCAATGCCAGATCCGACCCGTGTCTGCAACCTACACCACAGCTCACTGCAACACTGGATCCTTGACCACTGAGCAAGACCCAGGATCGAACCCATGATCATGGTTCCTAGTAGGATTCATTTCTGCTGCACCATGATGGGAATTCCAAAATAACAGATTTTTTAAAAAATATATTAAAATAGCTAAAGTTTTTTCTTCAGTTTAACTTACAAACATTATTTTTGCGTTTTACATAAATATCTTTAAAATGTTGATTGTAGCCATAACTCGCTGTTCAGAAAGTTATTTCTGTTTTTAAATATTTTAGTGGAAATCATTTGGCATTCTCTCTTTTGTCTTTCTTTGGAGAAACTTCTCTCTGTAATGTTATATAATTATTCTTAAAGTGACATTAACTTATAAAAGGTAGCAAAAATATTTTATGTTCCTTAAATAGAAGAAAGATGGCAGAGGAATAATAAAGGCTGAGGTTGTACAAAATTATTCTCTTTAAAGGTAATAGCTTTTATAAGAATATGTTGATTGGTAAATTTATAAACCACCTGTTTAATGCATAAGTTGTAGAATGATTTTTTTGTTCTTTTTCCTTAAATGTACAAAATCTAGTGTCTTGGATCATATTTCTATTTTCATTTAGTGTTCCTAGCTTATTCATATAGTGTTATTACTTTCTTTATTCTTATTTTTCAATTATAATGGCAAAAAAATGAAGTAGCCATTTTCTTTCTTAAATGTATGTGGTGTAAGGGTATTTGGAGAATATATGTGCATGAGTTTAGACCATTACTATTAATGGCATATTGTGCTCTACATAGAAAAAATGAAAATAAGAAATTTAGTGTTTTACTGTAGCTATATTTATGACATCATTTTTTGATAGTCTGATTGTCAGCTCTTTGTCTTGGGGATTTGAAGCAAATTAAATCTTCTCACTAATCTGTTGTAGAGGACTTTTCTGAAGAAACTTCTTACCATGTTTACTTTATTCCAGAGCCCTAAGGATTTCTAGGGAGGACATTTCAATTTAATTTGTTGAAATAAATGGTACAGAGAACAAAGTTTCTGTAATGCCTAAATGCAGGAGTATATTTTTCTCATTTAATGTTTACAAAACCATTACCATGTGCCAGGTCCTGTGCTAGGGATATAAAGATGAAAAAATCTTCAGCCCTTATCCCAGATAATTAATATCTTTAGCCTAGTGGAGAAACAGATAGTTTTAAAATTATAGTAGAATATAATTAGTGCAGTACTAGAGATACCACGAGCTAGCTCCTGATAGCTAGAAAAGTGGAAGAAGGACATTCCAGGCAGAAAAATGTAAGCAGTGGCATGGAGTCATGACATGCCTTCATGAAATAGCAATATGTTTGATGAAGCTTGAGTGAGCATTCAGAAGTCAGAATATTTTCAGGCAATTGATTGCTTTCTTTTCAAAATGAAACATTAAACATTTATGCTAGCTTTATAAAGAAACCTTTTTTAAATACCAAAGACTGACAGTCATTGACCAATGGAGTACTTGTTGACTAGTGTACTACATTTGCTAGAATTACACATAAATAAAGTATGTGCTTCCTACATAGTATCATTTAAAGACAGTTCAGAAGAATCCAGTTCAAAACCAGATTCTCCAGGAGTTCTCATCATGGCTTAGCAGAAACGAATCTGGCTAGCATCCATGAGGACGCAGGTTTGATCCCTGGCCTTGCTCAGTGGGTTAAGGATCCAGCATTGCCATGAGCTGTGGTGTAGGTTGCAGACCTGGCTCAGATCTTGCATTGCTGTGGCTGTGGTATAGGCCGGCAGCCATAGCTCTGATTTGATCCCCTAGCCTGAGAACCTCCATATCACATAGGTGTGGCCTTAAAAAGACAAAAAACAAACAACTTCTTCTCCATTTTCCCTTTATGGTGTTATTGCTACCACTAAATAGCTACCTCTGTCTGTGAATTGAGTGACTCTTCAATGAACACAGGTGCTCTGAGGCAAGATAGATGTTAACTGTTATCCCTCATTGTCCCAAAATTCTCTTGTCTAAAACTTCAGTTTGCTCTTCAAAGACTTAAGAGATTCATATTCTTATAAAATGTGGTTATTACAACAATTTGCCCACTTAAAAGCTGAGACCTTGTGTTCAATTTGTGCAACATAAAGTGTTATTCAGAGAGGGGGAGGATTGAGGATTCTGGAGAAATGTTCTTGGTGTTTTTCTTTTTTTCAAAACAGGAAACAAATATGTTCATTAATGTTTGATGCTAGGAATTTTAGAACTTTAACCCCTAAGGAAAAGTTAGGATCAGGAAGTAATTTTTCAGAATGTTTTACTATTTAAATAATCAACAGGATGTGTATGTATCATTGTAGTGAAATCAGTAGGAATTATCACTGGAATGTTTTGTTTTTCATATTGTCTTTTCTACTGTTATTGTGTAGCTTTGGATGGACATTAGCTACCAAAGACTAGGAAACAATTCAAGGTTATGTAGAAAACTGATTATGACTAGTAGTTCAAAGAAAATGAATTTGTAAATAACTCTGTAGCTATGAACAAGCAACCTGTGTTGCTAGTTAGGAATAAAACATTAATGTAATTTCTTAAAATACTTGAGATTATTAATTGTCTAAAACTTAAGAAAGCATGTGATATTTAAAAATACAAGATTTAAGCTCTACTTCAGTTAGTCATGAGTAAATTATTCTATATTATTTTATATTACATTAAATAATTTTCATTTCTATATTATTCTCTAACATTCTATGTTATTCATTAAATAATTTACTCTTAAAGCGCCAGAATTGTCTCTTCTTTTCTTTGGTTTTCTTTTTCTCTTCCTCCCTCCCTTCCTTTCTTGTCTTTCTTTCTGCCATACCCACGGTCTGTGGAAGTACCCAGGTGAGGGATTGAACCCTAGTCACAGTTGTGACCTTTGCCATAGCTGTGACAATGCCAAATCCCTCACCCAGTACACTGGGCTAGGGATTGAACCTGCAATTCTTCAGTGACTGGAGCCACTACAGTTGGCTTCTTAATCCACTGTGCCACAGCAGGAACTCTATGTCCCTAACTCATTTCTAATACATGAGACATAAATCATCTCTTAGTAAATATGGTGTAATATTTCACCCCTTGATATCACGAATTGATTATTTTTACTGATGTAAGATAGAGTCCCTTACAACTCTATGTCTTCTTTCTTCACAATTTATCTAATACTAAATGATGCTATGAATTTTATTTTCTACTGGATTATCCTTTTTTGTGGGAGATTACAGAGGGATCAGATGGGAGTGGAGAGGGGAAAGTTCTCCCCCAGAGTCTTCAGGAAAAAAGTTGGGCTCCTTCCCATGGTATATGAATCTTTATGAACCTGCCCTTGGCAGAACTACTTCTAGTCCTCTCTGAGTGCCTTTTCCTCCCTCAGTCTCTGTTCCTTTACATGTGATCTTTTGTCAACTTTGAAAGCCTTATTGCTCTTATCTCTCTAACTTCTGCTTCAAAATCCAACTTGAGTTGAGTTTCTTTATGTGGCCCAGTGTAATCATAAAGCTCTTTAAAAGATGGGAGACAGAAGCAAAAAGAGTCAGTGTCAGAGTGACGCACTCTGACATCACATAAGGGAGAATGACTTGACTGGCCTCTCAGCTTTGACACTGAAAGGGAGCCATGTGCTCAGGAATGTGGGCAGTTGCCAGAAGCTGGAAAACCCAAGAGTACGACTTCTGACCTCTTGACTTTAAGATAGTATATTTGTGTTGCTTTCAGCTATTAATTTGATATAATAGCCATTGGAAATTAATACAGCTACAGACTTTTTAATATAAATTTTATTTTTAAATACTTTGATTACAAGAAGTTGCAAAATTGGTACAGAGAATCCTCAAGAATACATCACCTACTTTTCCCTGACAATAATGTCTTATGTATCATAGTACATTATAACAATCAGGAAATTGATATTGGCACAAAACTATTAATTCAGGGGAGGAGTAACACTTCTCTGAGTAGATGTTCTTATATAGTTTTGACTTCTTAAAGTATAGATAGGTCTTACATCTTAAGAAAATAACATTGGATCAATCATGAAGAAACAAAAAATATCAAAACTGAAAGCATACAGAAACAAATACACTTTCATGTCTTCTAAATGAATAAAATAATCACACTGAAGAGGAAAAATTAAAGAAACTTATGAATGCAGTATTTGACTGTATAACCTCAGTTTTGGAGAGATTTGAGGAGAGAGTTGCAAACAAATTCTGAGCTCCTTTTTAGTTGGTGTGATTTTTTTTGAGTTAGAATGGCTGAAAAAATTCTGCAGTTTATATGTAATATAAAACTTAGCAAATGAATAAATACGTTTTTGTTATTAGGATCCAGGGTTCTCACTGGAAAAGGGGACATACAGATATGTATTGGAGTCCATCGAGAGACCCTTTGAGAAGAGACTGAAATTTAAAGGAATGATGTGGAATCAGGATTTCTCAAATATATGTATATGTGTGTATACATATATATGTCTATGTGTATGTATGTGTATGTGTTTATATATGTATATGTGCATGATATTCATAGAGCATATATTTCCCAGCTCTACTTGCAGAAGTAGCCCAGAAACAAAGATGCCCTAGAAGAAATAATCTAATATTTACCCTAATACCCAGAATTCTTGGTCTTTAATGCTGTTATTCACAAAAAGGATCAGGCCTTCTTGGAGAAGTAGCAGACTTCAGGGTAGGTACAATATGAGCCTGGATTGTATTGTAAAGCTAGAAACTATGAGAGAACTTTTAAAAAAATGAGTTCATGTCACTGAGACACAAGACCTAGGTTTAAAGGAGTCCCACTGTCTAGGATTATTTGGCACAAAAATAATTAAGGGCAGAAATGACTTATAGACTGTTGGAATAAAAACAGAAATCCATGAGTCCATACTGATAATGAGTGTATAAATAAGCAGGTTAGCGGAGGAATAAATAAGGATTCTACTTATTGCAGAATGTTGAGTATCAACTGGTGAATGTGGAAGAAGTGCTGGATTTGGAAAATCATTTTATAATCATCATAGTAAAGACTAATTCAAATAGTCATTACCAATAGATGCCAAATCTAAGCAGAAATTTTGGTCAGGAACAGGATATTTGTGTATGAACACAAATTGCTTATGAGTTATAAGGAAAAATATGGAGTATGCATTGGGGAAATGAGACAGCATTAAACAAAAGTGTAGGTGAGCAAAACTGACATCATCAAGGATTATAATTCTGGTTATGGCAGTATGAAGAGTGCAGAAAATCCTAAAACTAGGATCTAAAACTAGATAGAAAACACTGAATACAACTATTTCAGTGCTCTGGAAATTCACCAAAAGCAAACAACAAACTCAGAAACTATTATTCGTGCTAGTACTTTGAATAAGAACAGTAGAAATCTGCAGAATTCTTACCTGGGGTTGCTCACATCTTTCCTGCATGTCACCTTCATCAGTAGGAATGATAGTTTTACCAGGACAGGGCTGGCCACAAAATCATCCACTTTGCCATCAAAAGGGTGGAAAGCTAAAACCCACAACATCATTGTCAGTAAAAATAATATTGAACCCCACAGGAAATGAAAGGATAAAACTTGAACTCTGTTGTCTAAGTTGTAATCTTATTTGGGGGTAGTGGCAGACCAACTAGAAATTAAATATGAAAATCCAGGCAATGAGGGCTAGCTGAGACTGGGGACCAAGATGGCAACATAGGAGACTCCTGAATCTCACTCTCTCACAGACAGCTACACACAGAACAATTTCCTGTGAGAGAAATCTAGAAAGTTGAGTGACTACTATACCTTGGGCTCCTAAGAAAATACCCACATTGGAATGGATAGGTAAGATAGAAATACACTCTTGCCATAAACCCCACTCCTGACATAACAGGAGTATAGAGAGGGAACTCCCAATACTCAGCTTCTCCCTGAAGAATGAAAGTTTTGGACTGTACTTCTTACATATCAACTTTTAAGTCTCCCACCTGAGGGATGATCCCCTCAAATTCCTATCTCCAAAAGCCAACCGAGCTTGTGTTCACAAGTCCTGTAGGACTATAGCAACATAGCAGTTCTCAGTGGATGTGTGAGCACTCACTGTGGTTATCCCTACAGGCTCAGTGCAGAGGGGAGAGGCAAAAATCTCTCCCAGTGTTTCCCTAAAAGGGGTTTGATTGCATTCTTTACAATGTTCAGGTTTTAATAAGTGCAATCTAGGCGCTGACTGCTATTCTCACCAGAGCCTAAAGTAAAAAAGTCTCACCTTGGGAGTTCCCAGTGTAGCTCAGTAGGAATGAACCCGGCTAGTGTCCATGGGGATACGGATTGTGGGTTTGATCCCTGGCCTCGCTCAGTGGGTTGAGGATCCAGCGTTGTTATGAGCTGTGATGTAGGTCGCAGATGCAGCTTAGATCCCATGTTGCTGTGTCTGTGGCATAGGCTGACAGCTGCAGCTCCAATTAGACCCCTAGCCCAGAACTTCCATATGCTTATGGGTGTGGCCCTAAAAAAGCAAAAGACAAAAAGCTCACTTCACCTTTTATGGTACATATAGACTGAAGGCGAAGGTATATAAGCATATATTTCATGCAAAAAGAAGTCAAAAGAAAGCACAGGTAGGTACACTGGTAATAGACAAAATAGACATTAAGCCAAAAACTTAGTAAGAAACAAGGTCATTGTATAATGATAAAATAATCAATTCATCACAGTTGTAAACATTTATACACCTAACCACAGAGCACTTAAATATGTAAAGCAAATATTAAGAGGTCTGAAGGAAAAAATTGACAGTAATACAGTAATAGTAGAGGACTTCAGTACCCTACATTCAACAGTGAATAAATCATCCAGAGAATCAGAAGGCAAATAGTAAGGACTTAACATTTTATAGCAGATGGACCTAACAGGCATACAGAACCTTATGTTCAACAGCAGCAAAATACACATTCTTCTCAAGCACATGTGGGACATTCTCTAGTACGAATCATATATTAGGCCACAAAACAAGTCTTAATAAATTTGTGGAGATTGAAATTGAATCGTGTGTTTTTTAGCCAAAATGATGTGAGACTAGAAATCAGTAAGAAGAGGACAACTTGTAAATATAAAAATGTGTGGAGATTAAACAACGTGCTTATGAACAACCAGTGGGTCAATGATGAAATGGAAAAGGAAATTTTAAAAATAAGATAAATGAAAATGGAAAAGAACACACAAAAACTTATGAGAATACAGCAAAAGTAGATTTAAGAGCGATGTTTACAGTGATAAGTGTATACATTAAGGAAAAAGAAAGACCTCAAATATCCTAACTTTACACCCCTAGGAACTAGAAAAAGAGGAACAAATGTAGCCCAGAGTTAGCAAAAGGTAAAAAAAGAAGAGCTCAATGAAACTAAAAGCTGTTTTTTAAAAAAGATAAGTAAAATTGACAAACCTTTAGCTAAACTAAGAAAAAAAGTGAGAGAAGCCTCAAAGTCAGGCATGGGAGTTCTCATCATGGCTCAGTGGTAATGAACTCGACTAGTATCCATGAGGATGTGGGTTTGATCCCTGGTCTTGCTTAGTGGGTTAGGGATCTGGCCTTGCCATGAGCTGTGGTGTAGCTCACAGATGGGACTCAGATCCCATGTGACTGGGGCTGTGGCATAGGCTGTCAGCTGCATCTCCTGCGATCAGATCACTAGCCTAGGAACTTCCATATGCCATGATTGTGGCCCTAAAAAGACAAAAAAAAAAAAGATATGAAAGAGAGGAAAGCTGATACCCCAGAAACACTGTGCATCATAATTGAGTACTATGAACAATTACAAACCCGACAATTAGATAATCTAGAAGGATAAATAAATTCCTTGAAATATACAACCTACCAAAACAATAATAAAGAAATCGAAAATCTCAGCAGATTACTAGCAAGGAGATTGAGTCAGAAATCAAAAACATCTCAAAAAGAAAAGCCCAAGATCACATGGCTTCACTGCTGAATCCAACCAAACATTTAAAGAAGGATTAATACCTATTCATTTCATACTCTTCTAAAAAATAGAAGAGATGGGAACACTTCCAGACTCATTTTACAAGAGTAAAAGGCTTTGTAATCAGCATACCCTGATTCCAGAGCCAAACTTGGACACTTACAAGGAAAAGGAAGCCACAAGCCAACATCCCTGATGAACTTAGATGCAAAAATCTTTAACAAAATAATTAGCAAACCGAATTTAATGATATGATAAAGGTTCATAGGCCATGATTGCACTCCTGGGATGCAAGGCTAGTTCAGTAAGCACATAAATAAATTGTTCTCTTTAAAGTGGTTAATTTTATGGTTATGTGGTTTCACCTCAATAAAAAAAAAATTAAGGTTTTGGAAAAGCTCCATACTGAATGAGGAGGGGGATCACAGCTAAATGAAATATCAAGTTTAGAATGAATCCTGATTGTAGCAGTAAGCTCCAAAGAATATCATTGAGGGAGTTCCTGTTGTGGCTCAGTGGTTAACGAATCCGACTAGGAACCATGAGGTTGCAGGTTCCATCCCTGGCCTTGCTCAGTGGCTTAAGGATCCAGCATTGCCGTGAGCTGTGGTGTAGGTCGCAGATGCGGCTCAGATCCCATGTTGCTGTGGCTCTGGTGTAGGCCGGCAGCCATAGCTCTGATTAGACCCCTAGCCTGGGAACCTCCATATGCTGTGGGAGCGGCCCTAGAAAAGGCAAAAAGACAAAAAAATAAATAAAAAAGAATATCTGAGTTTAGTGAACAAAATTGGAATAAGGATGTAAGATTAGATGTAAAATATTATAACATTAATTTTGCTGAAGGTGATAATCGTACAGTGGTTAAGGATATTAAATATATTATCTTTGTTCCTAGGAAAAACGTACTGAAATATTTAGGGATAAATGTGATATATACACTCAAATGACTCTGAAAAGAAAAGCGGGTGTTTGTGTATATGTGTTTGTGTTTGTAGGAAGAATCAGGGCATCCTAGCACATAAATACAAATGTTAAAGCAAATAGAGAAAAATTTTAACATTAGATGAATCATGGTGAAGGTTAGATGGGGGCTCAGCCCCCTGTTCTTATTCTTGGTAACTTTTCTCTAAGCTTTAAATTATTTCCAAAAAATATTAAAACTTCATGTATCTATGATTCTAATACATGTAGCATCATGCATAGTTGAAACTTCCTACATATGCTGACATGAGAGTGACCTAGAGATAAAACTGTCCCAAATTTGGTGTTTTTTTTAGCCCCAAATGTATGCTTTGACTATATGCATATACGTGAACAATATACAGTAGCATTTTGTATGGTTTTAAGCAATATATAAATACTGTCGTTCTATGGAATTACTTTATGCCTTACTTTCCTTACTCAGTTTTATATGTGGGAGAGTTATTCATGTTGATATGTTTAGCACTAGCTCTGTTATTTATACCTCTGCTGTAAAGATATCCTAGAAGTCTTAGTGATGTGTTAATCTGTCTGAAGTTCACAAGTATAAATGCTGTAGACCTACCCACAAAATTCATTTCACTTGAAAATTATATTTAGGAGTTCCCGTGGTGGCTCAGTGGTTAACGAATCTGATTAGGAACCGTGAGGTTGCAGGTTGGATCCCTGGCCTTGCTCAGTGGGTTGGGGATCCAGCATTGCCATGAGCTGTGGTATAGGTCGCAGATGTGGCTCGGATCCCACGCTGCTGTGGCTCTGGCGTAGGCCGGTGGCTACAGCTCCGATTGGACCCCTAGCCTGGGAAACTCCATAGGCTGCAGGAGCGGCCCAAGAAATGGCAAAAAGACCAAAAAAAAAAAAAGTTATATTTAAATTTCTTCAATAATTACTTAGTTTTATAAATTTTGAATAATAAATTTTTAGTTTTAGTCTTTTGTTTCAGTCAACATTTGCCATCTTCAGAGGAAGTTTAATAATTTTATAGTATGATTTTATTATAATTTATTCTTTCATTCTTAAATTTAGGATGTGTCCACTTTTTTCATTATTTAAATTATCTACAATGTACCTTTTTGTACTTATCATCTTAGAGTGTTTCTGTGATAAAAACTAATCATGGAATTAATAAAAATCACTGTAATAACTGGGTCATAGGGTATAGGCATCTTTTTTACATTCCTCCCAGCAGTATGATAGCTCCCTATGATAGTATAGTTTCCTCATGAAAACTTAGAATTATCAGGCTTTAATTTTGGCTATTGAAGTAGTTTTAAAATCATACCTCATGAATTTATTAGGTTGAATTCTTTGGATTAATAGAGGTGTTAGAGCTCCTTTTCATATGTTTTTCAGTTGTTTTGATTTCCTCTTTTGTAAGTTGTAAGTTCATATTATTGTCTTGTGTGGCTTTTTTGCTATTGATTTTAGTAGTGTTTTTAAAAGGTTTTTTGGACACTTATCCTTTTAATACTTCCTAGGTAATTTCTTTCAGTCTGAGGCTTCATTTTTTATGCTATTTTTTGATGGAGAAAATTTTTATTTAGTATAATTGAATTTATCCATCTTTTCATGTATATTTTATACTTTCCCTATCTGAATTCATAAATGTTTTCTCTGATAGCTTTTCATAAAAGCTTTAACATCTTTTAATAGTGACTCATATCACCATTCAGAGAACTTATTGGTTCAGCTTTTAATAAAGTTTTAACAACATTAAGTTATTCTTATCACCATTCAGAGAACTTATTAGTTCATGCTTGCTGTATAGTGGGTGCTGTGCTAGGCAGGAGGAATACAGCAGGAACTTCCAGAAACTCATGTTAATGAAGGGGACATCAGGCAGAAAGAACACGAGCAAAAGATACCAAACTGAAAGAAGTGCTCTGAGAGCTATACTAGTTCAGTACTTGACCACACAGGTGTGGGTGGTGACATCTGGATTGGGAAGATGGGAGTAAGACCATGGAGGCATTTTAGTGTGGAGCTCAGACTCAAAAGTTAGATGTTTTCCAACAATTTTAGCATCAGAACCATAACTGCAGAGGAAATTGATGCTAACAACTGTAATAATTATAATAATCATAATATCAGCTAATGTGTCTTGATTTTTTACCAAGGTATTATGCTGAGAACTACATGATTATCTCATCTCTTCCTTTTAAGCAACTCTTTGAGATAGATTTTTATGTTATCTTCATTTTAACTGAGGCTCAAAGAGATTTATGTATAAAACAACTTGAGGCAAGCTTCTGTTACTGAGTTGCTTCTGTAGAACAGAGTACACTTAAAATTACTACCAAAAGAATAAGAAATTTGAGTCATGAAATGTTTGAGGCATAAAAGTGACATAATCAGATTTGTATTCTATGTGTATCACTCTAGAAACTGTCTGGAAGATAGATTTGAAGTGAATAAGGCCTGGATAAGGGAAACTAGTTAAGAAACTCTTATATTAGTCCATATGAGAGATTAAAAATCTGAATTGTAAGTTTAGGTGTATCAAATGGGATAGGATGAAAATGATAAAAGAAGGTAGTAATTAATAATGGGCCAAGAAGAAATTTGCATGTGTCACATGAGGGAACAAGTAATGGGAAAGGGGCATATGTGAAGTATTTTACCTTGAAAAACCTAGTGGGGACTCTTGATTTAGTAGGTCCATGTAATTGAGGTTGAGCTGATGTAAAAAAGATGATTTATTAATAAAAAGATAAATATACTTATTTAACTTGAGTTTGATAGGTATTCAAGCTGTTTTTTCTAGAGTTGCCACTGAAAAGAGAAGCAGCTTATAAATTCCATACTAGCATAGGAGATTTTTTTTAAAAAGCTATGGTAAATGGAAATCATGAGAGTAAAAAAAAGAAAAAAGGTAGAACAAATTACAAAAATATAAAATAATATATGTATATTATATTATTATATATATATAATTATAATAAGTTTAAGTCAAATGATGTAGTTAAAAGATAAAAGCTGTCAGACTGGATTTTTTTTTTTTTTTTAACTGCACCTGAAGCATGTGGATGTTCCCTGGCCAGGGATCGAACCTATTATACCAGAGCTGTGACCCAAGCCACTGCAGTGACAACACTGGATCCCTAACCCATTATGCCACAGGGGACTCCTGGACTGGTTTTTTGGTTTTTTTTTTAATGTCAATTATATACAGTTTCCAAGAGATAGAGAAAAGTTGGAGTAAAAAGATGGAAAAAAGATACACCGAAATATTTCAACAAAATTTGTATGGTTATGGCAACATCAGACAAACGGACTTTAAAAGGGAAAAAAGTTATTAGCACAATGCCAGGCATCTAAAACAGGAATTTAAGTACAGACCCTGGAGATGAGGTTGAAAATAAGGTAATAGTGTATTTCCAAACAACCGATACATTGGATGACTGTTAACACTGATTTGAAGAATAAAGACAGAAGTGAAAGTTTGGGAAAACAAATACCCATAGGCTATATGGAATTTATAGTTGAACCAAATATTTTTCTTCAGAGATTTTTAAAATACTGGCTTTTTTATTCCATGTCATTCTAAATCTATATTTGTTGGCAGCACATATAAAATTAAATGCATTTATTTGGTAAGCATTTACTCTTTGTGCTTTCAGGAATTCAAAATGTCCTCAGCCTCTTTTGTGCAGTGCTCACAGAAAATAAAGTTCTTTTCCATTCTGCAAGTTTCCAAAGACTTAGTGATGCTTGTAGAGCCCTGGAATCATTAATGTTTCCTCTTAAATATAGGTGAGATTTTTTAATTTGGTATTTTTATTTATTCCCAAGTTATGCGTTACTTATTGATCATCAGTCAAAATATCATAGCACAACAGTTTTGAACCACAAGGGCATATTTTACAAAGTTATGCTGTCACAAGAGTCATGGTTCTGATAGAAATCTGGCCTGGAATTTGGAACTTTTCCAAGTTGTCTATTATTAAATGTTGACTTATTTTGTGGAAAAATAATTTAAATAGTATTGTCAGCAACTTTTAATTTCCTTTGAATACAGTTGGAGATAAAAGTCTTAAGTTAGTACTTAAGTCTTAAGTGAGTACTGTCTGATTATTTAATATTAAGAAATTATTATTATTATTATTATTATTATTAATTGGGGTTACAGTGGTAGTGTGGCTTTATTTTTTAAAAAGTCCTTATCTTTTTTGATATAGAGGAAAATATTTATGATATGACGTCTGGGATTTGCTTTAAAGAATGTGGTAGGGAAGAGAACAAAAGTAGGTAGAAATATATGTGACCATGCATTGGTGATTCTCAAAGCTGAATTAGATACATAGGGCTTTCTTTTTCTTTTTTTCACTCTAGTTTTTGGTGGGGAGAGAAGGGTGTTAATTTTTGGTAATGAAAAGTACAAAATAAAACAATGTAAATGATGATGACTGAGGGTGCTCTAAGTAGCATATTTTATTCTGATATACTTTTTATTTTTATTTTATTGTTTTGCTTTTTAGGGCCACATCCTTGGCATATGGAAGTTCCACGGCTAGGGGCCGAATTGGAGCTACCACTGCTGGCCTGCACCACAGCCACAGCAACACAGGATCTGAGCCGCATCTGTGACCTACACCATAGCTCATGGCAATGCCAGGTCCTTAACCCACTGAGTGAGGCCAGGGATCAAACCTTATTTACTTTGTATCTTGTTATATCAGATCATGTCTTTCACATAATAATTTTAATCTTAATTTTTTCCAAGAATTTAATATTAACCTTGAGAATTTATTGATAGTTTCTAAACATAGATATTCTAAAATTTACACAGCGTAAAAATAAAAGGTATGTTATATTATGGACGAGCAAACATATATCACATATATTTTTGTTATTTCCAGTTATCCTTATATTCCTATTCTCCCGGCTCAGCTACTGGAAGTTCTGAGTTCCCCAACTCCTTTCATTATTGGAGTACATTCTATCTTTAAAACCGACGTTCATGAACTTGTAAGTATTCATCTTTAAATTGCCAAGTATTGAGGTGAGAGGTTTATCATATTTCTTTGAGTCCTATAACATTTCAACTAATTACTATTTGCTGTCACATTCCCAGTACAAAAGATTGATTTGAAGAAAAGCATCATTCAAAAATGTAGATACTTTATTCTCTTCTTATAGCAAATATAAGAGGTTTGTAAAATTAATTTATTAATATTTTAAAATGCCGTCCTTGACATATTAAGTTTATTGTTCTATATTCCTCATCCTTTATATGCTAAAGAAAGATAAAATTATCCATTAATTAATATTCTGTTTATACTTTTGTTTTGAGTGCTTTTTTTTTTGTATTTTGAAATGAGGCCTGTGTTAATGCTGAATGGCTGATAACTAAAAAGCAAAAAGCATTTATAAAAAGTAAGGATTTTAGTGGAATACAAGTTCAGTACGAGCCCCACCAAATTATTCTGTTCTTAATGCCATATGAATGGAACTTACCAAAGAGGGAAAGTAGTACTCTACATTCAGTCAGTTCTGAAATAATAGATTTACTTCTCTGTACTGCACGTTAAGAGGGACCACAACAAAATAGTGGGATTCAGGGAAGGACATTGGGGATGTCATAGAGTTTAGAAACTATATCCTGTGAGGCCCTGAGGAAATTTTCTCGGATAATAACCTGGTGCTATTTGATAGCTAAAGATAAAATATTTAAGTGGCTGAAATAGAATCAGTGGGTATAGTGAATGTAGAAACAAATTTCTGCTTAGTATAAGAGTTTTCAGCTGATAGAAAAAGTTGCCATTGTGGCTCAGCAGGTTATGAACCTGACTAGTATCCATGAGGATGTGAGATTGATTCCTGGCCTCATTCAATGGTTAAGGATCCGGCATTGCCATGAGCTGTGGTGTAGGTCACAGTGCACCTCAGATCCTGCATTGCTGTGGCCGTAGTTGTGGGATAGGCCAGCAGCTGCAGCTTGGATTCGACCCCTAGCCTGGGAGTTTCCATATGCAAAATGGCATTTTATTTAACACTCATGCAGTAGTTTGTAGAAGTGTTCCTTTATGTCAGACCAGTTTTGCTTCTTATTCCTCCGCTAGAATCCACTTAGGCATTGTAATCCTCTGAATGTTCAAAGTTGAGTTGCTGCCAGTTTATAGTTTTAGTCATGGGAAGGGGAAAGAGACCATAGGAGGGCCTTATATCCCCTCTGTGGTTGTGTTTGGTTGGTTGGTTGGGTTGTTTTTTGTTTTTGTTTTTTTGCTTTGCTTTAGGGACACACCTGTGGCATATGGAAGTTCCCAGGCTAAAGGTCGAATTGGAGCTGCAACTGCTGGCCTACACCACAGCCATAGCAACACAGGATCCAAGCTGCATCTTTGACCTACACCATGGCTCACAGCAACTCCAGATCCTTGACCCACAGGTTGAGGCCAGGGATTGAACATGCATCCTCTTGGGTACGAGTCAGGTTCGTTACTGCTGAGCCACAATGGGAACTCCCTCCCCTCTGTTTTGAATGCCTGGAAGTGTACACATCACTTTTCAGGTTTCATTGGCATAAATTTAGTCACATGCCACACCTGATTTCAAAGGAAGCAGGGAAATATACAATAGCTAGAAAGCCAATCTAGAAATACATTTTATTAATTATAGGATTAATTTTTTATCTTTTTCAGTTAGATGTAATCATAGCTGATTTGGATGGAGGCACTATTAAAGTTCCTGAATGTATTCACCTCTCTTCCCTTCCAGAACCACTTCTACATCAGACTCAAGCAGCTCTTTCTTTGGTATGATATATTTTTCTAGTAATCTTCTCTTCATTTAATCTAAACTGAGATAATTGGAATTAAACATCATTGACAGTGTAGTTCCTTTAAAAAGAGAGTTATATGTTCTTAAAACATGAGTATTTTTCATATAGTATTGAGAATAGGATTCTTTACTAGATATTTTCTAAGGAGGTATTTTGAATCCTAACTGAATATTTGTTCTACACTAATTTTTTTAACTCAGCATATTTATTTAGTAGTTACTATGTACTGAATACTGTGTTAGGTATTGGAAACACACCTGTGAAAGCAAGACCACACTTGAAATTTCTGATTCTCCTAATATCCCTTATTAGAAGCCAGCACCTGTTCCTTTTCCTTTCTCCTTCCTCATTGACATTTCGTTCTTTTTGGGTAGATATGCTTTTTGCAAAATTCTGTGATATTGACTGGTTAATGTTTTCTATGTTATTACAAAAAGATGTAACTTACTGATGAAATGTCTAGCATACTGTTCACTGAAGTTTTAAGAAATCTTGTGACCTGAGTGATTCTTATTGAAACAGATTTAATTTTTTTGGTCAACCTTTGTTAATTTTTAAAAACACAGTATTTTACCAACAACATGTTAGGTGTTCATTTATCTATCATCAGAAATTTGAAACTTAGAAATTCTTCAGTCTTCTTCAAGTTATTACTAAGAACTAAGACCTTCATATTCTTCTTGAATAATATTCTAGTCTGAGCTATTTTAAACCTTTTTTTCTTTTTAAATAGGATTTAGATCAGAACTCAGAAGTCTGGGATTACCAGGAGGGATCTTATTCTCAGAAATTTTGGAATTTCCTCTCTGTGGTGCAACAGGATTAGTGGTATCTCTGTAGTGCTAGGAAGCAGATTTAATCCCCTGCCTGGTGCAATGGATTTTAGAATCTAGCATTGCCACAGCTGTGATTTAGGTGGCAGCTGCGGCTCAGACCTGATCCCTGGCCCAGGAACTCCATATGCCACCAGGTGGCCAAAAAAGAAGAAAAAATGAAATTTGTATTAGTCCCTATGTTGTTATAGAGAAGACTAACTTTTCCTACTGTAATTTGTAATCTGGAGTACAAGGTGTGATAGAGTAAAAAGAATTCTGGTATAGGACGTAGGAGACCTAAATTCCAGTCTACATTCACCCCTTGATGTTTTGGAGCAAATCATTTTCCATCTCTAGGCCTTTGTTGCCTAATTTTTATCAATAGGATGAATGTTTTTTTTTTTTTTGTCTTTTGTCTTTTTGTTGTTGTTGTTGTTGTTGCTGTTGCTATTTCTTGGGCCGCTCCCGCGGCATATGGAAGTTCCCAGGCTAGGGGTTGAATTGGAGCTGTAGCCACCGGCCTACGCCAGAGCCACAGCAACGTGGGATCCGAGCCGCGTCTGCAACCTACAGCACAGCTCACGGCAATGCCGGATCGTTAACCCACTGAGCAAGGCCAGGGACCGAACCCGCAACCTCATGGTTCCTAGTCGGATTCGTTAACCACTGCGCCACGACGGGAACTCCGGATGAATGTTTTATACATAGAATGACAAATGACTCTTTCCTAAAGTGAAGTATGACAATGACTTAGGTTGGTGTTTGGCAACTTTTTTTTAATAATTATGTCCTTATTATAATGTTTATTAAAAATAGCATACAATGGAGTAGTTCCCATTGGTGGCGCAGGGGAAACGAATCCGACTGGGAACCATGAGGTTGCTGATTCGATCCCTGGCCTCGCTCAGTGGGTTAACATTCCAGCGTTGCCGTGAGCTATGGTGGAGGCCACAGACGCGGCTCACATCTGGCATTGCTGTGGCTCTGGCGTAGGCTGATGGCAACAGCTCTGATTAGATCCCTAGCCTGGGAACCTCCATATGCTGTGGGTGTGGCCCTAAAAAAAAGACAAAAAAAGACAAAAAAAAGAAAAAAGCATACAAAGGAAGTTTTCTTGTGGTGCAGTGGGTTAAGGATCTGGTATTGTTATTGCAGCAGCTTGGATTGCTGCTGTGGTATGGGTTCAGTTCCTGGCTCTGGAACTTCTATATGTTGCTTGAGGCAAAAAAAAAAAAAAAAAAAAAGGTAGCATATAAACCTGTGATTTCACAGATGATATAATCTAACAAAATACTAGATTTAAAGAGATGAGTTGATTTAAAGACATTTTAAAGAAAACTATTAATTAAAGAATTCCATCAGTGGTATGTAGATATAGCTAAAGCCGAGAAGATAGTATTTGAGTGATTGAAAAGTTTTGTTTTTAGAAATATTAAATAAGTTTTAAAATCTTATATATGATTACTTAGTGATATTTTTAATTATTCAGAGATTAAGTGCCAAAATTAACAAAGATTAAGATTTCAGTTTTTAAGTCAGTGGCTCTTGGTAGAGGTTCTGCTGCACACTGGTGTACCTTAATCTATAACACCAGTGCCGCCAAATTCAATCAATGAGTAAAATTCACTTTTGGTGAAACTGAGGATGCCTCTTTATGTAGTTTTAGATCACACTGGTGGATTAAGTGCTGCAGGAGTGTACATAAGAGCATAGTGTATTGTCAAAATAGGACCAAAAAGAAATCACATTTGATGGACTGTGTGGGAGAATTGATACACAAGTACATGAACTTCATTTGGTCACTAAATAATGGTAGTCAAATAATTACAGGGTACCTGTAATAATCATAGATCATTTTATTGACATAAAGACTATTACACTGCAGTAACAATTTTGTGATTGAATTATAAATGTTATTGGTATTTTGCTCTCATTTATAAGTTTTGTTCTGAATTTTTTTATCTATTGTAAGTATATTACCAAATCCTGGCTATTTGAAATGATTCTGCAAAGACAAAAATTTACTGCATACTGATGCAAAATCTTTTTTTTCCTCTAAGTCCTACATGGACTTTTTTTTCTTACCTGCTCTCCAACCTACTTTCCTTCAAAGTCTAATGCAAATATTACCTTCTTTTTTTAGCTTTCCATAGGTTGAATTAATTATACTTTATACTCATATATTATTATTTTATATATTTATAATACTTGTCACATTGTATTATGCTGTTACCCTTCTGGACTGTGAGGTTCATAAGCTTATTCCCTTTCTCCTCAGTATTTCAGTTAATTAATTAATTAATTTTTAATTACACTAAGAAACAAAACAAATGCTTAAGGTTTCAATTATACAGACATATAGCTCTGCCTTAGACCTACCTCTTCCCAGAGGTAATTACTAGTTCATAATTTTGTATATATTCTTTCAGTACTTCACATTTTCATTTATATGTAGATCGGTACATGTACATATATGATTTAAGGTTTATTTTGTTTTATTTTCAAATAAATGAAACCACATTATTTGTGTTTTCCTAGATCACTTTTTTTATTAAATATTTTTTCTTGGAGATCTTCTCACATAGTACATACAGAGCTGCTTCAGCTAACTGCACTGTATTTCATGAAGGGATTTATTGTAATTCATGTATTGACACTTTTACATCTAAATGCCCCAAGTAGATAAAATAATAGGTTTCATTGATATTAAAATCTCTTATGTAACAAAGCTTCTTTGCTTTAGATTCTACACCCAGATTTGGAAGTAGCAGATCATGCCTTCCCTCCTCCACGAACAGCTTTATCCCACTCAAAAATGCTGGTAAGAAGCTGAACATTTAAATTCGATGTTTTCAAAGAGAGTTGCTTTTCTTTGTATGTTTTTCAAAGAAGCTAAATATAGTGAGAGTTAGAGGGACAGCCTAGTAAAGGTGTGCCAAATTAGATGTTAGGAGATTTGCCACTGACTGACCTTGTGACCTGCTCAAAGAGAAGCCCCAGGTAGCACACTGCTTGAGGGAGTAGGCTAAGACTGTTGCTCTGAGGAGGCATGAGTAAGTATAGGACAAAAAAAATCAGAACCTGGATTATAGCCTGAAAAACTGTGCCAAGCACCAAATCAAAAGGGTCAGGCAAGGGTTTAAAAAAAAAAAAAAAAGGAAGCTTACAAAAAATGGAAACAGATTGTCGGTAACAGGAGAGAATCAAGTTTGAGGACTGAATGGATGAAATTAGTTCCAAATGAAAGCTATAAAAGGGTGACTGTATAACAGAGGCCCTTCTTTAATTTTGACCAGTGCATTTCTCAGAGATGGGCTTTGTAGCCAATAAGGAACATCATAGAGCTGCACACTTTTGACAAGTTGCTGAAGCATCATTCTTAACCATTTCCTCATCAATTAAATGAAGGGTTGACTAAATCCATAGGTTTCCTTACAGTTCTAAAACTCTAATTTTTAAAAAAATCTGAATTATCAAAGTATACTTTGTCATATTTTATTAATGTAAGTATGGATTTTTATAAACTGGATAAGCTTTGGAAGAATTTCATAAGCTTTTAAAATACAGTCTAAAGTTTTTTCTTTTATATTTATGACTGTAATTCTTTTGATGGATATAAAAGTCAAATGACTTGGGAAATATGCCATTCTCTAACATGGTGAAGGGGGAGACTCTGCGACTTTTTTTTTTTTTTTTCTCTCTTGAGAGGAAAATTGGATGTACTACAGGCAAATTTTGTTTGGTTCAATTTTTAAAAGAACTCTTTAACAGCCTACACTGTCCAGCATTGGGACAGACTAAATGCCTACCAGTTAGTGCTGCCACAAATAAGACTTCTGTGTCAGAAGCACAGACAGATTTGTTTAGTAATCTCTCAGGTTCTTTCCAACTTTTTGACTTGGTCATTTTTTTCTTTGTTTTTTAAGAAATTAAGTTAACTAACATATTTCTTCACGTATTTTCAGGATAAAGAAGTGCGTGCAGTTTTTCTTAGATTATTTGCACAACTTTTCCAAGGATATAGATCATGCTTACAACTTATAAGAATTCATGCAGAACCAGTAATACATTTTCACAAGGTAACATACAATACCATATTGTATCAGTTCAAAAATGTAGACTCTAATTTAATAAAACAGCTAGGTTGTCTTTTTCTAGTGATGTATTTTGACCTTAAATTACCAAATGTGGTTATTTAAAATCTTTTCTTTGTGTTGTAGATGATAACTTTTAATAATATTAAAAGGAACTGACAGGGAGTTCCTGTTGTTGTTCAGTGGTAGCAACCCCAACTAGTATCCATGAGGATGCCAGTTCAATCCCTGACTTTGCTTGGAGGGTTAAGGATCTGCTGTTGCCATGAGCTGTGGTGTAGGTCACAGACACGGCTTGGATCCCATGATGCTGTGACTTGGTGTAGGCCCACAGCTGCAACTCCCACTCGACCCCTAGCATGGGAACTTCCATATGCTGAGTGTGTGGCTCTAAAAAGACAAAAAAAAAAAAGAAAAAGAAAAAAAAAGAATTGATATATTTTCCTTGAGAGTATGTTAACTTAATTTTTAAAATTGATTTTTCTTTTAAAATTGAGGTTATTTCTGACTTCCCCTCCTGCTTACAGATAGGTTCATTTTTATTCTTTTCAATACATGTAGCTTTTCAGATATCAAAACTCTTTTAGAGAGAAATGTATTCTATAAGAGCACATTTATGCATGAAGACATTTATTCAGCCTTTGGTCTTGCTATTTTTGTTTTGACCATTCATCCATTACTAGGTGATAACATACTTATTTCACATTTTCTTTTCTTTACAGACAGCTTTCTTGGGACAGCGTGGTTTGGTTGAGAATGATTTCCTCACTAAAGTTCTCAATGGAATGGCATTTGCAGGTTTTATTTCAGAAAGGGGTCCTCCCTATAGATCCTGTGATCTCTTTGATGAGGTATGTTTCTTATTAAATGAATGCATTATTTATAGACAAAAATAAACTAGTAGATAAAAGCAGAGATGTAGTATTTTAAATATTTAATCAAAATCAAAAATATTTATTATTGTGCGTATCAGATCTTGTTGATAATGTGGATTAGAAAAATTAGGAAAATATAATTACAGGATGTTTCAAGTACATAAAAATCTTGAACAACTGAATTTTAAATAGTTGATTAAAATCTTTTTGAAAAAGTGACTGATCATATAAATAGAACTTACCAGTTTTATAGAGGGAAAGGTCTAAGCTTAATGTATATTTATATGTGTTACTTCAGAGTACAGTTACATGTAATCTATCAGTGTCCTAGAGTCATAGTTTAGCTTAGTCGTTCTTACTAATCAATAATCAGAATTTGTCTAGCTCCCTTAAGAGATATTAAACATAAGGAAGACAGATTTAGTCTCTATCTTCAAGAAATTGACCATTTAAAAAGAGAGTTATGGCAGTCGCAACTCAGAAGAAGGATTTTATTTTGTGTTGTGATTTTTCTTTATTGTAGTACATCTTTCCATTTATCATTTAGCTATGTTCATTGCAGCCCATTCTGGTTGATAGAACAATTACTCTTACTCTTATTTCAATTTTTGGAAGAGCAGTGTTCTGGAACCAATAAATCTAAAAGCTCCTAGAAGTCTGTAAAAGAAAAACACTCCTGACACTCGAGATAGTGGAGAACGTAGTAGTGATCATGTTTTTCTGGCGGTAGTTTAATTTGTATAGAAAAGTTAGAAATCAAAGTCTTAAAAAAAAAAAAGAAATCAAAGTCTTAAAGATCAGAAATCAAAGTCTTAAGATCCATGGTTCAGAGAAGGATCTTTTATTCTCTGTAAAGACAGTTTAAGTATTTACAGATAAGAATGAAAGAAAAGGCACATATTTTAGTTCTGAGTATGGAGATTTGCACCAAATGCTTTGCTTAATAATAACATAAAACAAATGAAGATATAGGAAAGATTACCCTGAGGTGGACAGTTCCTTCTGATCAGTTATTGATCTCTGGTTCTCTAAAGTGATCAGTTGTTGACTAAAACTAACATGTATCAGCCTTTAGATTTTGAATTAAGTCATTGATACATAATGTTTTACGTGATAAGTCAGATAGACCCCAAGGTCCTACAGGAAGCATTCTAAATAGTAAGATTAGTTTATGTACCTTTTCCTTTCTATCCAAATTCCTTTAGTAATCCTTTGGCAGCTTCATCACAACTAATAAGTCAGATTGATTACTTCCAGAAAATTTGTTTGCCAACTTGCCACAGCCTCTGACTATTTTTGTAAGTCCTTTCTTTGCCTGGAGTTCTCTCTACTTTTCAATCCATTTTTCATACTCTGCTCATATCTTACCACCTCCTCCAGACTTTCCCAAAGTAGATGACTCTGAGAGCCACTAATCTGCATTAAGCTTATTTTATGTCTCTAACTTTATATGGCAACTTGTCTTTTATTATGTACATTTATATACACAAGATATATATATCCTTCAGATTAGAAATAGTGATAAGACAAAGACTTGTCCAAGATTCCTTAATGTTCATCCAGTTCTGTGTTCTGTCTACAGTGATGATTTTTGGTGTCATATCGATGTTGTTTTTGGAAAGCCAGTTATTCATATGTATGCTTTAGTCAAGGATGTAAAATAAATGAGACACCAGACCTAAGTAATTTTTCCTTCTACCCTCTTTGGGCGTTTAATTGGCTTGCATGGCAATGTATGTTTGGGAAAATTGCATTTGCTCCTGGGAAAGGGATCCTTGTTTTCCTTCAGCCAAGGGCAGAGAAGGTATGTGGAGCTATGAGCAGCAGCTTGCACTGTGTATTATCCTGTTCCCACACCCACCAAATAGGCCTGTTAGAAGTAAAGGAATGCTTGACTTTCTTTGACAATCCTTCTGAATCTTGGCCTAGAATAGGTGAGGTCATAGTTTATTCACCTGTCTGCTCAGATGAGACTCCTACTTCCTAGAATGAAAAACCCTGTTTTATATCATTTAAAAAATAATCCATCTGTTTACCTCTTCCTCAGACCCTGTATTTTTCCTGCCAGTCCTCTTTGTTCCACTGCAAGTGTACACACTAACACAGTTCTCCCAGGAAATTAGTTGGTAAGGAAGTAGATCCGAGTTTATGTAATTTGAGAACTAGAAGGAGCCTAAGGGCCATCTTATTCTTCCATCTTACTTTAGAGATGAAGAAACTGAAGCTCTGGAGTTTCAGTGACTTGTTCCAGATCACACTGTTAGCAGATGTAGGACTAAAGTGACCCAGTTTGAACATTTGGTTCCTTCTGTGAGTTAGGGAAATATTTAGAGACTCTCTGACCGTCTGAAATTCTCTGAGTGAGAGAATTCTGAGTGAGGCCTGGAGAATGAATATCTCTCTGAGTTCCAGAAGCAACTTTTCCCAAAAAGAAATGGACTGTGAATCATCAGAGAGAGACCGCCAGAACATCCAAGGACTCGATTAACTAGAATAGAGGTGAAACCCTGTAAAAGTCTAAAACACTTTGTTTTAATAACAGCTTATATGTTAGATGCTTTTTGGCTTATAACTTGTGTGACATTATCACCGTCACACAGTTTTCTATTTCAGCATATTTTGGAGTTGATGTTTTACCATTTGATTGTTTTTCCAAGTTGGTAGCTTTTGAAGTTGAACGAATTAAAGTTGAAGAAAATAACCCACTGAAGATGATAAAGCATGTCAGAGAACTTGCTGAGCAACTATTCAAAAATGTAAGTATATTTATTTAGTCATTAATTTTAAAAATATTAATAAAGTAGTTTGAAAAGCTAAAAAGCTTACTATTCCTGGTGATTATCTTTTTTGCTCTGACTTTAAACCTTTGAGGCTATAAGTTACAAGATATGACAGTTGTTACTGTGCATCAAAATAGATCTCATTTTTCAAAGTGATTTTTCTGTGAATCACTGTATTATGAAAACATCTTTGTCACAATTTTTCAGTTGTCATCTGCCTTCATTGTAATTTTCATTTAGGTCTCTGTCTAAGAGCATATTGAGCATTTTCGAGGTGTAAAGATTAGATTCATTGGAGACCAGAACTGACCAGTGTACTCTGCTTCAGCTTGGTACAGTGATTGTCCACTGTATCAGGAAAATCATTGAGTTGTATTGTTTTGAACATATAGGGAGTGGGAAGCTGAAAGAAAGATAACTGCCAGGCGACTACAGAAACTCAAGAGTGAAAATATTCCCTGATAGAAGAAATGCAAAAAGTTAAAAAGATTGGTATGTCATAAAGTGTGCAGTGATCATTTGGATACCAGAAAGGAAGAGAACCCCAAGATGCATGTGGAAAAGTGGAATTCGCTGATGATTACTAGTTATTTCTTCTGCTTGTAAATGTCAGAGTTGAGAAAAGGAAAGTATGTTCTTCCAGGGGAAAGTTGAGAAAAGATATGTTTTTAAGAAAATATAGTTAAGGGAGTTCCCGTCGTGGCTCAGTGGTTGACGAATCCGACTAGGAACCATGAAGTTGCGGGTTCAATCCCTGGCCTTGTTCAGTGGGTTAAGGATCCAGCATTGCCGTGAGCTGTGGTGTAGGTCGCAGACGCGGCTCAGATCCCGCGTTGCTGTGGCTCTGGCGTAGGCCAGTGGCTACAGCTCCGATTCAACCCCTAGCCTGGGAACCTCCATATGCTGCGGGAGCGGCCCTAGAAAATGCAAAACGACCAAAAAAAATATATATATATTATATATATATAGTTAAGAAAAGATTTGGGGTCCGTATCCTGATATTGTTCAACTTCATTATTTGAATCGGTAGACTTTTTTGGATGTTGGGTCATTAGTCGGTGCTTTGTTACATCCATTAGAAATCTGAGAACCAATTAGATAAAAGCAGGAATACTAAATTGTGTTTCTTTGTTTCATATTATTCAATTATTTAGGAATTTTATTTCTCAAATTATTGAAAAATTTATCCCTTGGCCTGATACCCTAAACTCCATAGTTATAACTGTGTCCAGTACAATAAATCTATTTCTTGATTAGTATGCAGAAACTTAAAAATTGCTTCCTGTGCTGGTCTTTGCCATTTATGGTGGCTGTGTAGAACTAGTGTATAGTGTGATCACATGAGAAATTTCTGTGGACCTATTGTAATCATAATAAATATTGACAACATGCCAAGCATGGGACTAAGCACTTTACATACATCATCTCTAATCTTCGTAACAATGTAAGATAGGTGTCATTGTCCCCATTTTACTGGAGATAATTGGCTCAGGATCATATGGTTACTAATTGATTGAACCTGGGTTTTAAATTCAGGAATTTTCATCTATCCAGTTCCTAAGCCTGTGTTCTTTCACTCCATTAGGCTGGCTCATCTCCAATTGGAAAAATAATGGAATGCTACTTCCAATGGCTGACTTTATACATTGTTCTTTATAAAGCTCTTTAATGTATTTTCTCATTTGATCTTAGAAATGGTCCTGTGAGATGGATAGAGCAGGTGTTGAAATGTGAGGAAATTGAAGATTAGAGAGGTTTTTTTTCCTTTCTCACTAAGGGTGATTTGTTTATGGATTTCAAAGAGTAGCAAAACATGAAATGGGAATCAGTGTTTGAGACTCTGGGACTGATCCCTTTAATAACTAAATGTCTATTTCTTAGATTTTTACAAGACTATTTCAGAACTGCAAAATTTTATAGCCAGTAAGTGACCAGAGCTGGGGTTCTGACACGGGTTCATCTCTGTCACATGGAGTATGCAATGTATGTGAGGGAGCGTGCCAAGCCATTTTAATGCAAAAAACAAAGTAAATACCTTTCTTGCCATTCTAGAACTTAAGTTTAATGATACCTAGCTTACACTAAGCCAACACAAAACTGAAAACTGCAACAACAAAATATATACACACACACTAATTTTACGTTCTTAAGGGTGAATGTAAAACACAAACGGCCCACATCATACAACACTTTTTAAGTGATCTTCAATGGAGGATTGTATTACTAGGTCAGATATGGAACTCACCCTTCAAATGTGCTCTGAATTTCTTGAGCCCTTACTAGACTTCCCCCTCCATACACACACACACACACACAAATTCTATTCCATTTAATATAATCAACTCTGTATATTCAGTATGTATTTATTAAACACCTACTAGTTTCAGGCATTTTCTAGGCATATAATTCCTCTAATACCCTTGAGAAGAGGATACACATATATGATGAATGAGTATTTGAGAATATTCCGGTGGATTGTCATCAGGCTTTATGAGATTCCCTCTAGTTCTAAGATTATGAAGTCCATAATGGTCCCAGCATTTCTGAAGTAAATGCTTGACAAAATTAAAAAGCAGACATGATGGTAAAGTTACTTTCTTGGGTTGTTCAGGAGATTGAGGGGACGGAGGAAGGATGGTCGCAATGAAAGGTAAATAATCCAGATGGTTCTATTTTTAACTAGTCAGTTTTTTAAAAATCACATTTCTAAAATTCCCTTTTGGTAAGGAGAAAACCAACCATGTAATTTGACTGTTTCCTTATTATTGGGTTAGAATTGAAACCTGGTGATTCCATTCAGATGTTTGTAAATACTTTATTGTGCTAAAGTCTGGTATGCGTATCTAGCCTCTCTCCTTCACTTCCCTTTGAAGTACCTCAAAAATGAACCTTAATTATCCAGTTTCTTCTCACCACTCCTTTATAGTGCCTTTTAGTAAGTAGGAATGAATTGTAGGAATGTGAGGAGATGTAAGTAAGATGAATTGCAGCTGGGTTTAGCTGCCTTTTTAACTTTCTGATGCTACCTTTATTTATTTATTGCTTACAATATTTTTTGTTTACAATTAAGAAAAGTGGTGACTTTGGTGAAGAAGGAGAGGGAAGTTAGTATGAAGAAGAAGGAAAGGAATAAATTCATTAGAGACAAATGTGTAAGCATTGTCAGGGTTATATACTATTAAGATTTTTATTGGGCATACATTGGTAGAGCTGCTCTTTCCATGTCCATTTGATAATAATTCAAAGTCTGCCCACTTTGGTTTTCAGAATCCTTGTTGTCTACATGATAGCACCTTCAGCAACTTACCTGCTCTTTCCCTATGATTCTTGGGACACACTTATAAAGGACCACTAACTGAATGCAAAATGAGAATACTAAAATAGGCAGGACAAAAACTTTATAAACATCCATTCCAAGGTATCAAAAAATCTGTTGGACATGTGTTTTACTCTTTTAAATAGTGCAGTTTTTCTAATTTGTTTTACATCTTGCTGTCCTACATAATCATTTGCTAGATTGTGTAACTTGTCTGTTTTTTTAAAAAAAGTTAAAGGAAAAATGAGAGAGGACTTAGACTTTCCTATAAAATGATAGATTTCTGTTTGTGTTCTATAGATATACTATTGCCTAGAGTTGAAACAAATAGGCTTTTAAAATTCTAATGGGAGAAAAAGCCCAAATGCAGGAATAGCCATTCTAAATTGCATTAAGATCTATACCCTTTATGTTTCTGCAGAAAGTTAATTTCACTACCAGGCACATTTAATCTACACTGATGATGTTTGTACTCTTTCCCAACTGTGAATAAAAGGATTTGTTGTTGTTATAGGAAGGAAGTAAATATTGTGGTCATCTTTCATCTTTAAAAATTAAAAACATAAACAACTTATTTAGATTATTATAATGAAATGAGGCCCCTAATCCAAAGCATAAAAATTAAACTCCTTCCTCCACCTTATATTATTTGTTTATTCATTTTAAGTTAGATTTACTATGATAAAATTTATATATAGTAAAATTTACCCTGTTAGATTTACTATTTTGAAATTTATATATAGTAAAATTTACCCTTTACACTTTGATGAAGTTTGGCAAATGAAGTTATCCAACCACCACCACCACAGCAGCAACATATCTCTCACCCCCCACCCAACTTTTCTTAATGCACCCTATCTAGCCCCAAATGTCAGTAGTGTCAAAGTTGAGAAACCTTGGATTAGGGCAACCAGCACATTAGATACTATCTCATACTCTTGGCACCTGAGCTGTTTTCTGTCTCTGTAGTTTTTGCCTTTTCTGTAATGTTGTTATGTGTTTTTTTGAGTTTGGATTCTTTTTCTTAGTATAATGCATTTAAGATTCACCCATGTTATTGCATATATGAGTTATTCCTTTTTATTGTTGAGTGGTATTCCATTATATGGGTGTACCAGTTTTATTTATCTATTAACCAACTAAAGGACAATTTTGGCAATTATGAGTAAAACTGCCCTGAACATTTTCATGGGTTTTTGTGTGAACATAAGTATTCATTTCTTTTGGGTAAATATTTAGTAATAGGATGCTGAAAACAGTAACAATATATATGATATATAACAATATAGCAATGTATTTCTTTCTCTATATAAGAAACTACCAATTGTTTTCTTAAGTGTCTGTACCATTTTGCATTCCCACCAGCAATATGTTGTGAAAGTTCTGTTTGCTCCACGTCTTCACCAACGTGTGGTATTCTCATTGGAATTTTTTGTTTTGCTTTGTTCTTAGCCATTCTAATAGGTGTTTGGTATTACCTTTTTATGGTTTTAATTTGGATGTCAGCAGGTGAGTATTAGATCCTAGCCAGTCGTTTTATGCCCTCTGGGTACTTGTGAAAAGAGTACTTGTCTTAGATTATGAAGCCTCCATTTTAATGTCATGAATTAGAGCAGTTGTTCTCAACAGGGGCAGACTCCTTCCCCCAAGAAATTTGGCAATGTCCAAAGACACTTTTTGGTTGTCACAACTGGAGAAGGTGTGCTACTGGCCGCTAGTAAAGAGGACAGGGCTGCTTCTAAACATTTTAAAATATGCAAGACACCCACTCCTTCCCACTCCCCACTGCTAAACAGAGAATTATCTAGCCCCAAATGTCAGTAGTGTCAAAGTTGAGAAACCTTGGATTAGGGCAACCAGCACATTAGATATTAAAGTCATACACCACATTTCTTTGTATTAAGGATGAGACATTAATTCAATTAGATAATCATTAAAAGACCTATGAGGATAGAAAGTTGAGAGTTTTTCATTCCATCACAGCCAGGCAACTCTAAAAATTCCAGGTATATTTTGTCATTGTTTAGTGATGTAATCCAGTGATAATATTGGCTTTGGCTGTGTTTGAAAGGATTTGTAAAGAATTTGTATAATATAACCCTAGGTATGATTGATGCACATAAAATAATTATTAAATACTTAAATTAACATGGGAAATTTAGTAACCTTCGACAAGGTCACATTGATTCCAATGTGTAGGAAGGAATTTTTTTCACCAGTATGCCTACTTTGAATTTCCAGTAAGATCTGGGGCTTTCTGTTTTGTTTTGTTTTGCTTTGCTTTTATTTGAAGTGCTTTCTCAGCCTGGTTTTTGTAAGCCCTAGGAATATTCTCATTTAGCTTGCCAAAAACAGAGAGAGAGAGAAAAGAAAATCCATGTTTCCAGACCAGTTGGTGTATGTGTCATTTTTTTCGAGTCTGAGAAAATCATTATGCCTCCTATTGCTATAGTACACTCTAAAAGCAGGATTACAGAGCCGACTTCTTGAAAATCATTATCCAACTTTAAAAGTCCCTCTGAGCAATAATAGTATGTTTTGCCAGCTTTCTTAATTGCCTTGGACAGAATTATGTTTACCGTAAGTATGTAGTTATCTAAATCCTTGGTTATTACTTTATATTTGCATTTCTCTAAAGTCAAAAATGAGTCTTTGACTGTTTCTTTGTTCTATTGAAAAATAATGATTTCAACACAGATTCAACAACAAAATCAGGATGCAGTTTTAAATGAGCCCAGTAATCTTCAAGAGACTGATCTGAACGCATTTGGAGTTACAAATAAGAGCATATGTTTCCAAGAATATACTGAGTTCAGTGAGCCTTTAAATGTCTCACATTATTGCCATCTCCTTATAAGTCATTATGTGAGTAAGCTGGATGTGAGGTGGTGAATGTGGTCCTTTATATTTACCTTACTACCCGTTAGAGGGCAGCAGTGTACAGATTCAGCAGCCAGAAAACCAAATAGCACTAGATCTTGGGGCATGAGCTTTTTTTGAATTTTCGAAACACAGTTGAATGTATTATTATTTAGTAACTTTAACCCGTAATCAGAATTTTTATGTAGACTGTCACAGTTAAAGGATAACCTCAACTTTGAACTTTGTTTTAAAATGATTTTTTAGAATGTTTATTCTGAATTGTGCATGGATTTGGTTTAAAATATTTCAAATTGCTTATGAGAATAACACTGATAGTGACAAATAGCTGTCTTTTAATAAGTGATTTTTATTTAAACCCTTATTGAATACTATTATTGTTATTGTTTTTCAAATATAAGTAGGAGTTCCTGCTGTGGCGCAGTAGGTTAATGATCCTGCTTGTCTCTGTGGAGGCACCAGTTTGATCTCCGGTCCAGTACAGTGGGTTAAGAATCCATTGTTGCTGCAGCTGGGGTGTAGGTCACAGCTCTGGATTGAATTTGATCTTGGGCTTGGGAATTTCCATATGCCACGCAGGTGGGACCAAGAAAGAAAATAAAATAAATAAGTAGATAAATAAAATAAAATAAAAGTAGCTGGTAGTATGATGGGAAATCTTGGGAGAAAGAGGTATAGTGTCATGCCATAGAATATGCAGTGACTAAACATTTTTCAAAGGAATATACTCTAGACTTTTGGAAAAGAGCTTTCATAGAAGAGCTTTCCCATTTATTTTGGGAAAGTGTGTGTGTGTGTGTGTGTGTGTGTGTTGTAAAGCTTTCCTGTAACTTTTTCCACTCTCACAAGGACATTATGAAGTAGGTAGTATATTATTATCTTCATTATCAATGAGGAAACTAAAACACAAATGATAAGTGAATTCACACTGCACCAGGTTACAGTGCTAGTAAGTGGCTAAGTAGATTTCACCCAGGAGGTCTCACATCGGAGACCATGAGCTAAAAATATTTTAGTTGTATTACCCTCTGTCCTTGGATTGTCTAACTCTCTTCCTTCTGAATTGTAGTGCCTGCTGTCTCTATCACATTTTCACAGGTAGTCCTGTTTATTGGCTTCTCTATTCCATTAGCCCTTTTAACCCTTCACTGATACCAATTACCATACTGTATTAATTATTAAAGGTTTATATAAATTTTGATGTCGGGAAAGTTTGACTTTCCCCATTTACTCTTCTTCAAAATTCCCTTGACTGTTTTTGGATCTTTGTTCTTCCATATGAAATTTAGGCTGAACCTGTTATATTATAGGATTTTAACTAGAAGCAATCAATATGTATATCTTGATTTTTTAAACCACCCTAAGTCATTTTTGAAATAAGATAGAAAAATATATAGTAAGAGAGAGATAAAATATAGCTAGAAAAGATACCTGCATACCAAGAAAAGTGTCTACTTTTATTTTACCATGTTTTAAAATTTGTTTTAATATTATTTACATCATGGGAAATACATTTAAAGTTTTAATTTTATTACTAAGAAAATTATGCATCTATGGAAACAGAAGTAGTGAATAATATACTTTAAGTGATTCAGAATTCAAAATCCACATGGATTATCTCCCTAGCCTGAAAGAAATATCTGCCCAATAGGTTTTAGAAATTTGATATTCATAACTTTTGAGATGACATGGTATCTTAGATATTGTGCCAAAAGAACAGAGAAGAACAAACATACTGCTTTTGGAAAATCACAGTTTGAGAAACTCCAGGCTGCTGATGTTGATGTTAATCCTGGCATAATTTTAGAATGGTTTTTTCAACACATGGTGTAGAAAGTGGTGATCATGAAGCCTTGGCATAGGAATTTACTTATTTTTCTCTGTCTTTGCTAAAGATAAAAGGAAAGATACAAAGTGTTGTATGAGGGCTGCTTTGGCAAGAACAAGTTTTCAATCTGTGTAAGTACTGCGTGGTAGCCGATTGCGCCACTGGCGCTCCGAAGTTTTCCATTTGATTTCACCTTCTCAGGAATCTTTTAAGTACAGGCCTAAGAAGCATAAGTACAGGAATACTTCAGAGATATTGTGGGTTTGGTTCCAGACCACCACAATAAAGCCAGTATCGCAATAAAGTGAATCACATAAATTTTTTGGTTTCCCAGTGCATATGAAAGATACATTTACCCTTTGCTGTAGTCTATTAAGTGTGCAATAGTATTTATGTCTAAAAAAAAACAATGTACATACCTTACTTTTAAGTTTTTTGCTTAAAAATGCTAACCATCATCTGAGCCTTCAGCAAGTTATAATCCTTTTGCAATAGTACTATCAAAGGCCCCAACTCAGATCAAATATAACATAATTTAAAAGTTTGAAACATTATGAGAATTACCAAAATGTGACAGAGACCAAAAGTGTTGGAAAATGGCACCAGTAGACTTATTTGACACAGGGTTGCCACAAACCTTCAATTTGTAAAAAGACAAAACAACAACAACAACAACAAAACCCAAAAACAACACAGTACCTACAAAGTGCAATAGGGTAAAGCACAATAAAACAATGTATGCCTCTATAGACCTGTGGCAGAGTTATTTATACAGCATCACATAATGAATAAAGCAAAATCTAGAATCTAGATTTTTTTTTGACACTTTGTGTATTTTCCCACTGTATTGCTGAGATACGTTCCCTGTGTCCTCTGCTATGGTCCAGCCTATCCTTTATCTGGGTCTGAGCCAAATAACCAAAAACATGAATGACACAGGTTCAAGGGGGGAAAGAAATTTTCTCATTGCTAGAATGATAAATGCTAGAGTTGGTCTAAGAATGATCATAGAGCAGCCTTCCTTAGAGAACTTTATAAAAAGAATGGATTCCATTCTGCCTGTAGTACTTGAAATAGAATCCTACTTAAGTAGGTGGCTTGATAAAAGTCCATGCTAGCACTAAGGGTCTATGCAAATATTAGCTGACACGTTTAATTTAATTATTGCAGTTCTAATATATGTTCAACATTGTGTCCTACTCATTAGGATAAAGTGGGAAGTAGTTCAGGGTGCCTGATACATGCCAGGCAGTTCTAGATGTGGTACACATATAGCAGAGGACAACAGATATTTTTTAATTGACCAAAATGTCTGTCCTCTGGGGTTTCATTTTAGTGAGACAATAAACAAGTTAAATAGAATTTAGAGTATGTGAGAGTGTGGAAGTGCTAGAGAGGAAAATGTAACAAGAGGGATAGGGACTGTGTTAGGGTGTATAATTTTAGATAGATCAGCCAAGAAAGGTGGCATTTGAGCAAAGACATACAGGAAGAGAAGATGCTGTCCAGATTAGCGGGAGACAGGCATTCCAAGCAGAGGGCACAGTTAAGTGTGAAGACCTTGAGGCAGGAATTAGTAGACCCCTGTAGAAGGAGCAGAATGAAGGAAGGAAACAGTGGTAGGACACAGTCATATAGAGAAGCCAAATCTTATAAATTATTATAAGAACTTTGGGTTTTACTCTGAGATGAAGAACTATTTGAATGATCAGAGTAGTTAGGTGAAGATTTGACATACTTTTAACTTGACCACTCTGTCTGCAGAGTTAAAAACAGTGAGAGAGGGAACTAGGATGGAAGCAGGGAGTGGTTACAAGACTGTTACTCTGTAGCAATATGAGAGTTGTTGGCTTGAATCACAGTGTATTGAAAAGTGGTTAGGTTATAAATGTATTTATTTTATTTTATTATTTATTTGTTTGTTTGTTTTGTCTTTTTTTTTGCCTTTTCTAGGGTCACTCCCGTGTCATTTGGTGGTTCCCAGGCAAGGGGTCCAATGGAGCTGTAGCCACTGGCCTACAACACAGCCACAGCAATGCGGGATCCGAGCCCCATCTGCGACCTACGCCATAGCTCACTGCAACGCCAGATCCTTAACCCACTGAGCAAGGCCAGGGATCGAACCTTCAACCTCATGGTTCCTTGTCAGATTCGTTAACCACTGTGCCACGACAGGAACTTCTATAAGTATATTTTAAAGGTGAAGACTCAACAAAGGTCTGCAGAGGAATGGATACTTGGGTGTTAAAAAAGGCATTACACATTATTCTAAGCTTTTCACCTGAATGATTGAAAAAATAAATATGCCACTTGCTGAAGTCAGGAAGCCTATAGAAATCAGATGTGGAAGAATTGACTAACTATTAGGTGCTTCATTTTGGACATATATTTAAGATGTTATTTATTTTTTTAATTAAAAAAAAATTTTTTTTTTGGTTTTTTTAGTACTGCGTCTGTCACATATGGAGGTTCCCAGGCTAGGGACCGAGTCGGAGCTGCAGCTGCCAGCCTACACCACAGCCACAGCAATGTGGGACACGAGCTGTGTCTGCAACCTCCACCACAGCTCATGGCAAAGCCAGATGCTTAACCCACTGAGTGAAGCCAGGGATTGAACCTGCATCCTTATGGATACTAGTCAGGTTCGTTTCTGCTGAGTCACAATGGGAACTCCTAAGATGTTATTTTAAATCCAAATGGAAGCTCTGTGTGTAGATGGTTGACTATAGGGGTGTGGAGTTCAGGGTGAAATTCAATTGGAAATAAAAATTTGTGAATCATTGGGGTTTTCATAGTTTAAATATAAGAAACTGGAAATTATCACCAAAGAATTAAGTTTAAATAGTGTGGGGTCCATGGTCTGAGCCCTAGGGTATTCACAGTTAAGAAATTAGGGAGATGAAATACAGCTAAAGATGTAGTAAGACCTAGAAACCAAATGAAGAAAGTGTTCGTTGAAGAGGAAAAAAGTGATCAGCTGTTTTAGGTGGTACTGATAACTGTATCAGTGCTTCTTAAAATCATGTAAGAAGTAGAATTCTGACAGTCTCTATTTCATGAAATATATCTGAATGTATGTACAATTACTCATTTGACTGATTTCACTTTCTGTCCCTCTGGCCAATAATCTGCCATTGTTCTTTTAACTTATGAATAATTTTACCTATGTTTGATATTGTAGGAAAATCCAAACCCTCATATGGCATTCCAGAAAGTTCCACGCCCAACAGAAGGTTCCCACTTGAGAGTTCATATTCTTCCTTTCCCCAAGATTAATGAAACTCGGGTACAGGAATTAATACAGGAAAATCTTGCTAAGAACCAGAATGCACCTCCTGCTTCAAGAGTGGAAAAGAAATGTGTTGTGCCTGCAGGTCCACCTGTTGGTATGTATTTGTTTGTTTTAAAAATAAACCTTTTGGAGTTCCCGTTGTGGCGCAGTGGTTAACGAATCCGACTAGGAACCATGAGGTTGCGGGTTCGATCCCTTGGCCTTGCTCAGCGGCGTTACCGTGAGCAGTAGTGTAGGTTGCAGACGCGGCTCGGATCCTGTGTTGCTGTGGCTCTGGCGTAGTCTGGCGGCTACAGCTCCGATTCGACCCCTAGCCTGGGAACCTCCATACGCCACGGGAGCGGTCCAAGAAATAGCAAAAAGATAAAAAAAAATAAAAGTAAACCTTATATCAATACACAAGAAATAGAAAGCAAAAGGGTACGTACAACTTGGTGAATTTTCACAAAGTGAACAAATTTGTTTAACCAGAATAAGCATTACCCAGAAACATTGTTCCATTCACTGCCTCTCTCAAGAGTAACGTTTAGCTTAACTGCTCCCACTGTAAAATCTTCTCCGTCGTAAAAATAGCTATTGCTAAGTTATAATTCACATACCGTAAAATTCACCCATTTAAAGCATACAATTCAGTGGTTTTTAGTATATTCACAGAGTGCAACCATTTTCACTAATTTCAGAAATTTTCATTCCTCCAAATAGAAACACCCATACCCATTAGCAGTCACTCTTCATTCCCTCCTGCCCCCTCCAAAAAAACCACCCCTTTCTTAGATTTATGTAGTTATCTGTTTCCTATCTTTGTAAATTTGCCCATATTGGACATTTTATATAAAAGGAATTATATGGTACATGATCTTTTGTGATTAACTTCTTTCATTTAGCATAATTTTTTCAAGGTTCAACCATGTAGAGTGTACAGTACTTCTTTGCTATTTGGGACTGAATAATATTCCATTGTATGGATATGTATATATCACATTTCATTATCCATATATCAGCTGATGGACATTTGGGTTTTTTCCACTTTTTGGCTACTATGATAGTGCTGCTATGGGCATCCATATGTACGTTTTTGTATGGACCTTGGATATATACCTAGGTATGGAATTGTCAGGTCTTATGATAAGTCTATATTTAATGTTTTGTGGAGCTGCCAGACTGTTTTCCAGAACAGTCATACCATTTTACATTCCCACCAGCATTGTGTGGGTGTTCTGGTTTCTCCATGTCAACTAATGATGTAGAATATCTTTTCATGTGCCTTTTGGCCATTTTTATATCATCTCTGGAATAATGTCTTAACTATTCAGATCCTTTGCCCCTATTTAAATAGAGCTATATAATTCTCTATATATTATGTATACAAGTCTCTTATTAGATACGTGATTTTCAAGTATTTTTCCCATTCTTTGGGTTATCTTTCTTTACTGATTATCTCGTCTTTTTCTTCCACTATTGAGGGAGATTGTTAAAGTCTCCATGATAATTAGTAGAATTGCCTATTGATCATTTTAGTTCTATTTTTTATGAAATCGATTTATTGGATGCAAATATACTTACAGATATTATATCATCCTAGTGACTGATCCCTTTATCATTATGGAATGTCCCTCTGTCTCTAGTAATGCTTCTTGCCGTGAAGTGTGCTTTGAGTTTTACATGGCTATACCAACTTTCCTTTGGTTGGTGTTGGTATGGTTCATCTTTTTTATTCTTGCATTTTCAAACTCTGGGTTCTTATATTTAAGGGTTTGTGCCTGTTGTAAGCAGCATGTAGGGGTTTGTCTTTTTTTTTTTTTTTTTTTAAAGCCAGTTTGGCTTTTAGTATATTACTTGTATTTAGCTCATATATATAAATATAACTACTGATACAGTAATGACTTTAATTTACTGGATTCTTTTTTTCTATATGATCTTCTTGTTTCACATTTTCCCTTGCTGTCTTGTCTTCTTTTGGATTAATAAAGTTTTTATTCCATAATTCATCCCTCTTATAAATTGTTATTTATGTTTTGTTGTTCTTACAGAGGTTTGCCTAGGGATGATAGCATACATCCACTTTTGTCAATTCAGGTTTCATCAGAAACTTTGCTGGTCAACCTGACTATGTACCAGAATCACACCCAGATTTTCAGCCTCTTCTGTGTACCCAATATTGGCAAATCTCTTGGAGAAAATGTGGATGTGCTTGTTAACTCACCTCTCCTGTCTTTTCCTTTCTCTGGAATTTTAGGTCCTCTTACCCTTGTGCTTCTGTAGCACTCTGATATATTTAAATAGATGGCTTTTCCATTGTATCTGACTTTTGTAATTGTTCCTGGTGGGAGTTTTAGTTTGCTACAAACTGGTCCATCATACCTAGAAGTGAGTGTAATTTTATTATTAATGGATAATAATATATTAAATATTTATGTAGCAGTGTTAATATTTCATGTATTAACATTTATGTCATATAGTTATGTTAATATTATCATTTATTATTAACTTAGTAATGTTAATTTGTAATTATTTCCCTAAGTATTAACAGCTTTTATTGAAGTGTCGATTGTACTTTCACAGAGAGAATGGAGAAGTAGACATGTTAGGGTAATTATTTTTTGAAGGGTTTGGTCATATAACCTTAATACAGTCTAGTTGAATGCTTTCTTTAAATATCCACATAAACAGATTACAAGTTTAAAATTTAATTTATGTGAATTGTAGCCAAGTCAATATTATTTTTGTATAATCTCTACTTTCTTCATTTTCGATCATTACATTATCTTTTTATACTTTCTTCTTTTCATTTTTTGAAGTTTTACTGAAGTGTAGTTGATTAACAAAGTGATAATTTCTGCTGTACAGAAGTGGTTCAGTTATACATGTACACACATCCATTCTCTTTCAGATTCTTTCCCCACATAAATTATCACAGAATACTGAGTAGAGTTCTCTGTGCTATACAGCAGGTCCCCATCATTCCATATGCCTCTGTGTGCATATGCTAATCCCAAACCCCCAATCTATCTCTACCCCCCACACCTTTCCCCTTTGGTAACCATAAATTTGTTTTCAAAGGCTGTGAGGCTCTTTCTGTTCTGCAAATAAGTTCATTTGTATCATTTTTGAAAGATTACACATATAAGTGATGTCATATGTTTGTCTTTCACTGACTGACTTTACTTAGTATGAAAATATCCATGTTGCTGTAAATGGCATTATTTCATTCTTTTTTGTGGCTGAATAACATTCCATTGTGTGTGTGTGTATGTGTGTGTGTGTGTGTGTGTGTGTGTGTGTATAACATTTTCATTATTCGTTCCTCTGTTGGTGGACATTTAGGTTGCTTCCATGTCTTGGTTATTGTAAATAGTGCTACAGTGAACACTGGGTTGAATGTATCTTTTCAAATTATGGTTTCCTCCAGATAGATGCCCAGAAGTGGGATTGCTGGATCATATAGCAGCTCTGTATTTGTTTTTTCAGCTTAATTTTTTTTTTTTTGGCTGCCCTGCAACATATGGAGTTCCTGGGCCAGGGATCAGATCTGAGCTGCGGCTGCAACCTATGCAGTAGCTGTGGCAATGCCAGATCCTTAACCACTGCACCAGGCTGGGGATCAAACCTGTATCCCAGTGCTCCCCAGAAGCCACTGATCCTATTGCGCCACAGCAGGATTCCTTTATTTGTTTCTGAGGAGGCGCCATGAAGCAGTTGATATTCCCACCAACAGTGTAACAACATCACATTCTCTTTTTTGATGTATGTGAGAGAGGTACACATGATTTGCTATTTGTCCCTGCATGCCCTTCCTGTAAAACCAGAATGAATGTATGAGTGAACAATGAATGAATGAGTGAAAGAAGAACGCCGGGATCTCTGTTCAATTGAGTTGATCAGTATCAGGATATGCCTTGTATTAAAATTAAAAGGTGTCAGAGTTCCCTGGTGACTCAGCAGATTAAGGATCCAGCGTTGTCACTGCTATGGAGCAGGTTCCAGCCCTGTCCCAGGAACTTAAACATGCCACAGGCACAGCCAAAAAATAAAAAAATTAAAGGTGTGAATGTTTTATTTTACCTGATACCTATTAATAAGAGTATGGAATTGCTATTAGGAATGTCACCTTTGGAGGCATTCACATTTTGAGAGGTTAATTTCCAGCTCTTCATCAGAGGGACCAGAGTAATGGTGAACAGTTAGAATAATATTTACAAGCCAAAGCCTTAGAAGGAAGCCCTCCCTGGGAAGTCAAGTACCCATAAACCAGAGTTGTCTCGAGTGTTGGAAAGCTAGTATTAGAATGCCACAACTGGGGATTGGGCCAATCCCTGAAATATCAGTACCTCTAAGCGAAGAACTTTCTTCTGTGAATTAACTAAGTCATAGCCTCTAAAGGAAAGTTATAAGTCCTAGATGGTAAACAGACTCATTTTAAGAAAATGTGGGTTTTGTAATGGCTTATCCTAAAGAAAATTTAAAATACTGCATGAGAGATTTTAGAATTAAAAGTTTACAGACAGGTTAAAGAATGTGGTCTAATTTGGAGACTCTAAGAAGTTTTTTACTGTCAATATAGATCGATTTCAATTTCAGTTTATGCCATTGACCTGCAAGTGTGGGAAGCCACAGGGCCCAAAATTAAGAATGAGAATTTCGGAGATCCCCTCGTGGCTCAGTGGTTAACGGAACCTGACTAGTATCCATGAAGAAATGTTTTCGATCCCTGGCCTTGCTTGGTGGGTGAGGATACCTTGTTGCCATGACCTTTGGTGTAGGTTGCAGACGCGGTTCTGATCCAGCTTTGCTGTCACTGTGGTGTAGGCCAGTAGCTGTAGCTCCGATTGGACCTCCAGCCTGGGAACCTGCATATGCTACAGTTTCAGCCCTAAAAAGACCAAAAAAAAAAAAAATCAGAATTTCAGTCGTGAAATAATCTAACCATCGTGGCCATTTAATGTTAATGTTACATGATTTAAAATCGTTTCAAGAAAACTGATAAAAAAAAAAAGATTATTTTCCTGATTCTGACAAAGCGCTATGGTTATGTAAGATATCACTTGGGGGAAGCTGAGTGGTGAGTGTATGGATCTTCTCTGTATTAACTTGAAACTTTTTGTGAGCTTATAAGTATTTCTAAAATTCTAAACATTTAAACAATTATTTGAGGAATATAAAGTTTTGTGTTGATGGAAGGAATGCGAAGAGTAAGAAATGGTGGTCTTTCTCATCAGGTATGGGGTGTGTGAAAGGATTATTCCTTTAGATTCCAAGAACGGCCGGAAAATATAAGGCTTTAGAATTATGCATACTGCCTCTTTTATACAAATGATATGGTGTAGTTCTTTGTGAAATAATACTTTTTATTTAACAAATACTGCTTTCATTTATATCCGTCTAATATTCTTTTAATAAGTTTAATTTGGGAATTCTGTTGCATAGTGAATTAAGGACCTGATGTTTTCACTGCAGTGGCTTGTATCACTGCTGTGGCACAGATTCAATCCCTGGCCCAAGAACTTGTGCATGCCACAGGCATGACAAAAAAAAAGTTAAATTTATTTTAGGTAATTTTAGCCTGTGTGGTAGACTTGAATTACCCAACCTTGTAAAGGTGACAGGTACTAAATTCACAAGAGTGAAAAGTGAGTCTCCCAAGATTTTTAATTTATTTGTTTTTATTTACATTTTTTATTTTTTTTAAATTTTATTATGATTGATTTACAATGTTCTGTCAATTTCTGCTGTACAGCAAAGTGACCCAGTTATACATATATATAAATCCTTTTTTTCACATTATCCTCCATCATGCTCTGTCACAAGTGATCAGAGTTTTAGAACCTAATTTTTTATGGTATGTGGTTTTGATTTGGTCATATGTTAGTGATATAAACTTCTTTTTCTCTTAGTAGTCCTCTTATATATGAGAGTTAGTTTACTTAAATTTGTCAGGATGCTGTACCTGAAACATTTCTTACCTGTTTATGTACAATTAAAGGTAGGAAAAAGTTTATCTTTGCTTAATAATATTTTACTGTCCAATATGAATTAATTATGTAAATAGAGTTAAATGCAAAATTAGAATGTGTCCTCTGAAATTATCCTCAATGAGCCATAACCTGCCACTTCACAACCTAAAAATGTAATCAAAGTAATGAAATGAAATACCTTCGGTGTATGTAACAAGGAAAAAAAACTGTCAAGCGTTGGTTGTGTAAACAGTTATAGTCATATAAACTGTAAACAGTAATATTCTCAGGCTTTTGTAATTGCCAAAGGAGTGTAATTTATTTGTATTTTCCTTATATTCCTTTATTAGTTTCAATAATGGATAAGGTGACAACAGTTTTCAACAGTGCACAGAGATTGGAAGTTGTTAGAAACTGCATCTCATTCATATTTGAAAATAAAACATTGGAGACTGAAAAGGTAATAAAATGCCATCTTTCCCAAGTAAGCATTCTTCATGTTGCTTTCAGATTTCTATGTTTAGCTTGCCAACTGACTTCTTTAATTCCATCTCTTTTCCTTATAAAGTATCCTTTCATTGTTTCCATCATTTTAAATGAACAGTGTCGAAGATATAAAATCTTAGCCAATTCTAATAATGTGACAACCAGAGAGGTAATGAGAGTCCCTTTTTCCCCTGAAACTTTTAAGCATTGTTCATTAAATCTTATTTTGGCATATTACTAAGAAACTTAACATTTAAAATATAATTTGATTTCTTACAAAGAATCTAGTTAGAACAAGTAGTGAATTATAAAAATTGTGGTCTATAATTAAGTGTGCCTTGTTAAAGCACATTTTCTTATCTTTAGTAAAACACACTAAACATTATGTAACCTTTCCCTAGTGACTCTTCATAGTTCTGAACCTCTATTACAGGGGGCGAGGAAAGCATATCAAATAAAGCTTTTATCTTTGCTCTAAATAAATGACCTCAAACCCTTTATGTTTTGAGGGTTTTGGTATCTATTTTTTCTTAAGGTTGAAGTGTTACAGACTTTCTTTTGCTTCTCTTGCTTTCAGCTTTCACACCCTGTTTCTTATACCTGTTGTAATAATATTAGGTCTTCCTACTCTCAAGCTTCTTTCCTTTCTTCTCATTTGCTCCTTTGTTCTCATTTTAGGTTCAGAGTTAAATAAGCTTATTATTATTTTATGTAAAGTAAATTAATTAGACTCTAAAAGTGAACCGGAAGAGGCATTCTTATGGGTGATGAGTGGAAGGGTTTTAATACATAAACCTAGAGACTTCTATTTGTTACTCTGTTCCTCCCCCCCATTATCTTTTGAAATGAGAAGAGATTAGAGAATTTTCTGGTCATGAATTAAAACTGAATAGTGATTAAGTTGCTGATCAGTTTAAAAATATAAAATTACTTATGATTCTTATCATTTAAAAATGTCCTTCTATTCTTGCCATGGAGATGTGGCCAGTTACTGAAAGAACGTGTGTCTAAGTATCTGTGGTTTTGACTCATAATCTGAAGCCACAGTTATTTTGGTGACCACAGTTTTGATGAGCTTTTTTAAAATGAAATTTAATGTTTTTTAAATGTATCACATAAACCTAGTCCTACTTATTTTCATGCTGCCTTACAAATAAAAAGTCACCATAAACCATCTATTTAGAATTGTCCTTAATTGCTAATCAACTCTTTTCTAGAAGTTTGTCTACTAATAAATCTGTTAAGTGGTTTATAGGCTACACATGAGTTTTCAGTGTGCTTGAAAGTTACTTTTTTCCTAGTGGTGCCTTTTGTTCACTTCTGCCTCTGTTGTCCTCAGACCCTTCCTGCTGCATTGAGAGCCCTTAAAGGAAAGGCAGCAAGACAATGTCTCACTGATGAGCTGGGTTTACATGTTCAGCAAAATCGGGCAATATTAGACCATCAACAGTTTGACTACGTAGTAAGGATGATGAACTGTACTCTACAGGTAACTTTTAGTTCTTTCAGATTATCTTTCTTACTTGAGAATATTTTTATTTTTTCTGGAGGATTCAGTAATTACCAATGTATCAGGTTCTTGAAACTTCCACAGCCAACAGATTAAAGAGCCATTTCTAACAGAAATGGTATGTATTGCCTGGCATAAATATTAAGAGTTTTTTTATTCTTTCTTTGTTTTTTCATTAAAATATTAGGTTATTTTACTAGTTATATAAGCAAGCTTTCTGAAAATGAAAAGTCATCTTTAAAACATTCAGTTATATATTACTTAATGCCTGTATTCATGTCAGTCTTTTTCAGTCAGTTTTCAGTTGTACTATTAAATTGGAGGGCAGCGAATGGTGAGTAATCCAAATGAGAAATGAATTACTCAATTAAGTGTTTAGTAAGTACTTTGTGTGGGTAAAACACAAAAAATTTCCAATTGGTTGTGAAATATGTATATGATCTTAGAGATAAACTTCCCACAAAATAATGAAGATACTAGGAGAAGCAAACAATTTGATTTCCCCATCCTGTCTTTGTGATGTTGGCATCATATTCTTTATAAGCTATGCAAAAATCCTTTCTTAAATTTTTTGTACAGGCAGAAAGTTGTGATTAAAAACTGAGATTTCAAAGACTGTCTGTTCCAGAGAAACTGAGTAAAATGCATGTAAAATCCTAGTAGATTGGAAAGTGAGAATTATAGTGTATAATTAATAACAAAATTTGTAGATGAAAAAAGGCCTCAATAAATGGAAAGATATACCATGTTCTTGGCTTGGAAGACTCAATATTATAAGGATATCATTTCTTCCAAAAATAATCTATAGAGTTGCTGAAATTCCCATCAGAATCCCAACTGGAAGAGCAAAAGTCCGAGACTTACCAACACACGCCTAAAAAAAAAAAAAAGCATGAGATTTGGCCTTGTCACATATCAAAAATTAGTTTAAAAGAAGACATATACATTGCCCAACCGTACACAAAAATGTGTTCAACATCACTAACCATCAGAGAAGTGCAAATCAAAATCACCTCACATCTGTTAGAATGGCTGTTATCAAAGAGACAAGAGATAATAAGTATTGGCAAGGATGTGGAAAAAAAGGAACCCTTGTGCACTGTCAGTGGGAAGGTAAATTGGTGTAAGCATTGTAAAAAATAGTTTGGAGATTCCTCAAAAAATTAAAAATAGAACTGCCGTATGATTCAGCAATCTGACTTCTGGGTATGTATCCAAAGGAAATGAAAACAGTATATTGAAGACATATCTGCATTCCCATGTTCACTGCAGCATTAGTCACAATAGCCAAGACACAGAAGCAACTTAAACATCCATCACTGGGTGAGTGGATAAAGAAGATGTGGTATATTTATGCAATACAATGGAATATTACTCAGCCATGAGAAAGAAGGAAATTCTACCATTTGCAACAACATGGATGAACCTTGAAGGCATTGTGCCAAATGAAACAAACCAGTCAGAGAAAGATAAATACTGCATGGTATTATATATGGAACCTTTTCAAAAAAGGCCAAACTCTTATAAACAGAGTAGAAAATGGTTGCAAGGGCTGAGGGGTGGAGGAAATAGGGAGAGGTTGATAGCAGGTAGAAACTTCTAGCTATAAGATGACTAAGGCTCGGGTACCTAATGTAAAACATGGTGACTACAGTGGATAACACTGTATTATATAACTAATATTGCTAAGAGTGCTGAGCTTGAATGGTTTTACAAAAGAAGAGAAATATGTAAGGTGAGGTGTTAACTCAGTTGTGATAATCTTTTCATAAAGTATACCTAAATCATCTCAGTGTACACTTTAAATATCTTACAATTATTTGGGGGTCACATACACAATAACACAAATTTTTTAAATTAGTTTACAGTAATTAAGACAGTGGGATGTTGGCACAGTCATAAACAAGTTGAACATAAGAGAATGTGGAGTTTATAAACAGATGTATACATGTATAGAAACGTGATTTATGACAAAATTGGTGTTTCAGATCAGTGGCAAAGGAGGTAAAAAATTCAGTAACTTAGTACTGGGATGGTTGGGAGATCATGTACACATAATGAACCGTGTATACAAAAAATGTACAGATACCTCATACCATACACTAAAATCAGTTTTATGTGGATTAAATGCTTAAATATGAAAAGCCAACCTATACAGTTTTTCCAACAGCATAAAGGAAATATCCTTATGACTTTGGGGTAAAGAAAGATTTCTTTCACAAGGTACAAATAGTGCCAGTCTTAAAAGATGGTTATAGACCATCAGTTTTACCTCAGTTAAAAAGAAAAGATTGCTAAACTCTGCTACATTAGAATTAGAACTTCTGTTCATCAAAAAAATACCATAAAGAGAGTGAAACTGTGAACTTCAGAGTGAGAGATGTTTGCAAAGCATATGACTGCCAGTGGATTAGTACTTAGATTATAAAAACTACAAGTCAATAAGAAAACGACAACCCAAATTTTAAATAGGCAAGAGACTTAAAATATCTCTGAGTAGAGGAAATCCACTTGAATAATTAGTGTATGTAAAAGATAACGTTTTTTAAAGAGATGATCTATGTCAATAATTGGAGAAATGTAAATTAAAGCCACAATGACATAGCATTTTACTCTCACTATTTTGTAATAATTTTTGAAACCGGATAATATTAAGTATTGGTGAAGTTATGGAACAAAAAGAACATGTTAACTCCACTTATTAGAATATAAAATGGTGTAATACCTTTAGAAAATTTAGTAAGATATAACAAGAAATAAGATTTTCCTATACAGCTGAATATGAAAGTATCCAATGACCCTGTGATTCCACTCTTAAAGGAGGTTTTACCCACATACCGCAAAAGATATGCACAAAAATATTCACAGGAACATTGTTTGAAATAGCAGAAAACTGGAAACAACTCATATGCTGACCAGCAGTAGAATGTATAAATAAATGATGCTGTTTTCTTATGTTACAATATTATTTAGCAGAGGAGTTCCTGCTGTGGTTCAGAGGGTTACAAGCCCAAGTACTAACCATGAGGATGTGGGTTCAGTCCCTGGCCTTGCTTAGTGGGTTAGAGATCCGGCATTTCTGTCACCTGTGGCTCAGCTCCTGCATTGCTGTGGCTGTGGTATAGGCCAGCAGCTGCAGCTCCGATTTGACCCCTAGCCTGGGAACTTGCATATGTCTCAGGTGTGGGTCTGACAAGCAACAAACAAGCAAACAAACAAAAAAAAACCCCGTATTAGTTAGCAGAGATGATGAATGAATTACAGCTATAAAGAACAATGTGGATGAGTCTTAAGAAACTTTTATTTAAAAAAAAAGACATTTCAATTACAATATACTTTCATTCATATAAAATTCAAAGCATGTAATATGTTATTTAGAGATATTTAAGTTAGGGATAGAACACATACAGTAAAACTCGAAAGAATAGAAAAGCATTGTATACATATATTAAATCATCACATTATATACTACCGTTTCATCCATCAATTATACCCTAATGAATCTGGGGGGTGGGGGGAGAAAATCAAGTGGTAATAAAATACTGAACAAAATTACCTTTGGGAAGTAAAGAGGAAGGATGTGAACATAGAGATCTTCCAAGGTAGTGGTAATCCTCTATTTCTTAAACTGCATGTATGGGTGTTAATGGTATCATTACTGTTTATAATCTTCTAACTTAATACACATCGATGTCTTAGGATGCTGCTGTTAGATTTTTTTGCAGGGCATATTTATCTTTCCAAGCTCATTTCAAAGGTTACCTTTCTCAGAAATTCTAATTTATAATCTAGCATCAAAAATGTCACCTTGTAACAAGCACCTGGTAGTTTGTTTAAACAAATTGACAAAATAGGAGATGAGTCACCTTTACTGGAAGTACTTTCTTACTTTAGGGCATAAGAGACTAACTATTAGCAGTTTGTATTAGCAGAAATTGAAAGCAATCTAAATGTTTAAATTTGGATATTGAATAATTATGGTACAATTCTTCTTTAGAATACTACTCAGCTACTAAATAGAAAGAGGTATATCTGTGTACTCATATGAAAAAAACATCTGTTATATATTTCTAGGTGGGCAAAAAGGAAGTTACCTGAAGTAGATATAATTCTATTTTTGACCTAAAATTACATGTATGTATGTATAGCATAGTAAAAATCTGGAAGGATATTACACTAAATCCTTAATATGGTTATCTTTAGCATATAAGATTAGAAGAATTTTGACTTACATTTAAACTTTTCACTGGTTGAAACACACACACACATATACACACATGTGTAATTAAATTATGCAAAACATAAGCCTATTTTATAATTTAAAAGATTCTGATTTTTATAGGAAGGAAATTATTGAACCTTTATGAGAAGAATACAACATGGTAAATTTGCCCTAAAAAAGGTCATATGTCTTTTGCTACTTTTGTTACTTTGTTACAATACTTGGGTACTATCATAGAGAATAAAGGAATTTAATTAATAGATCAAGGTTCTCAGAAGCCCTAAAGTTAGGTAATTTCCTAGTTCCCTGTAACTGGTGATAAAACTACAAAAACTGTTTTTAGGAAGCTTTTTTTCAGTTTGTACTTTCTGTGCTATTATTAACTGAAGAACTAAGTTACAAAGCTTTCTCTAAATTTAATTTTAGCATATGCTGATGAGTAATTACTTATGGAATAGCTAGGTACCTTTAGACCACACATACTTTTCTTTTTCATTTGAATAATCATATTTGGGGGTAAGGGGAAAGCATGGATTCTTTTTACTGCTTCCAAATACACCTGCATTGATGAGCACTTCATATTTTATAATTCAGTACTTCATAAATACATAAAAATAGATCCTGTCTTCATTCCAGCATATGCTGTTGTTTAACATTATATAGATACTCTTTTCAGTTATAAATGGGTTCACGTGAGATACTTCTGTTTTAATGGGTTATTTATTACCAACTTGGGATTTATTAGTATTTATATTCTTATTGCAACAATGTTGCTTGTGAGAATTTAATGTGACATTCTGAACATTTTTTACAAAAGCATAGAGTTTCAAGGCAGAGAGGCCAAACATCTGTGTTGGTGTTTTAAGATAGAAACATTAAATGAACTAATTTTTAGGTAGTGATTCAAAACCTAGTAATTTTGCTTTTTGTGATCTTCAAGTTATTCCATCTTTCCTGTCCTCAAGGGAAAATTAAATGGAACATGAGTGCTGCCAAGGGGTTATTTTGTTTATCAGGTTCTTTCAGTGCCAAAATAAATTCTTAAAGGACTAGTTTATAGAAGTTATAGATTATACCTATGTATCTTCTCATCCCCAGTAACTGATCATATTTTAGTATTTTTTATTTATTTATTTTATTTTTTGTCTTTTTAGAGCCGTACCTGAGGCATGTGGAGGTTCCCAGGCTAGGGTCTAATTGGAGCTACAGCTGCCAGCCTACACCACAGCCACAGCAACGCCAGATCCGAGCCGTGTCTGTCACCTACACCGCAGCTCAAGGCAGTGCTGGATCCTTAACCCACTGAGCGAGGCCAGGGAGAGAACCCACAACCTCATGGTTCCTAGTTGGATTCGTTTCTGCTGTGCCACTATGGGAACTCCCTATTATAGTATTTTTTATAACTGAGTTTATTATAAGTCTCTTCCAAAATATCATGGCCTAAATTTTTTTTAGTTTATCAGATTATGATTTTTATGTGCCAGGATCTTAGTTAATATCTTCTAACAATAAATTATAATTTAAAAACTCAGTGAAGTTCTTCTTATCCAGAGTTATAATAGACTACATGCTCTGAGGGGTCTTCTCACTAATGAAGAAATAGATCATAGAAAATTGCTCCCAAAACTCCTAATGATTTTGATATATTGTTTTCCCCCCAAAGAAAAGGAAATCTCTAACAGACCCCCTTCTCTACTCTCAAGAAAAGAACAAATAGGAAAAACCAAATTCGGAGCAATTAGCAGTTGACGAAACCAGATTTGTGAGCACAGTTAAGCCTTGGCTTCTTTTAAGGAGCCTGATTGAACCTGAGAGTTTTTACATCACAGTAGAACACGAAGAGGAATAATATCCCTATTCAGTGGCATGCCCCTCACCCTTGCCTCCAGAAGAAGCAATTGTAAATCCTTCCTAGAATAATGCAGCCCCAATTTATGTAGTTAGGATTCGCACCAATAAAATTCAATCAGATATACAGTCATAATTTTAAAATGACCAAATACCAGAATTTCCTGATGGCTCAGTGGGTTAATTATCTAGTGTTGTTACTGCTGTGGTTCAGGCCACTGCTATAGGACAGGTTCGATCCCCTCACTCAGGAAGTTCTCTATGCTGGAAGCATGGGCAAAAAAAAAAAAAAAAAAAAAAGCAAAGAAATTAGCCAGCATGAAATAGTGTGAACAGAAACAACCAACAACAGATGAGACCTCCCCCTCCAAAAGCTTTATATATTGGAATTATCCAATTTGAATATGTAATAAAATATTTAAACAAAAGATTGAATACAAAATAAACAAGAACCTAACAAAAATGTCTATTTAAGTTTAGATTATATAAACAGTCAAGTAAAAACCTGAAGGGAAACACAATATTTTTAAGATGTCAGTTTTCCACACATCAGTCTGTAGGTTGAGTATAATCCCAATAAAAATTGCAGCACACTTTTTTCTAGAAATTGACAGGATGATTCTAAAATTTATGCGGAGGAATTCCTGTTGTGACTCAGCAGTAATGAACCCTACTAGTATCCATGAGGACATGGGTTTGATCCCTGGCCTAGCTCAGTGGGTTAAGGATCCCAATGTTGCTGTGAGTTGTGGTATAGGTCACACACCCAGCTCTGATCCTGCGTTGCTGTGGCTGTGGTGTAGGCCAGCAGCTGTAGCTCTGATTTGACCCCTAGCCTGGGAATTTCCATATGCCGTGGGTGTGGCCCTAAAAAGACCAAATAAATAAACTAAAACAAAATAAAAGTGGAAATGCAGAGGACTTAAAATAGCCAAAGCAGTCTTGAAAAAGAACAAAACTGGAGGACTTATAGTACCTGATTTCAAGACTTACTGTCAACCCATAGTAATCAAGATGGTGACGCTGACATAGTATCAAATACATGAGTGAAAAAGAGCACCCAGAAATAGATTCATGTTTATGGAATTTTTGATATAGGCACCAAAGCAGTTCAACAGGGAAAGGAAAGTTTTTTTCCCATGAAGAGCACTGAAATAACTGAATATCCATATAGAAAAAAGTGAATCTCAACCTCTATGTCACATCAAACACAAGGATTAACTTGAGGTAGAGCATAACATAAAAATAAAATGTAAAACCATAAAGCTTTTTGGGGAAAACGGAATAGTTTCATGACTTGGGCAACAGTTTCTTAGGTCTCAAAAAGTGATAACCAAAAAAAGAAAAAAAATATTCATTCTACTTCACCAAAATTAAAACTCATTATTATCACAAGACATCATTAAAAAAATGAATAGTCAAGAATAGGAAAACATATTCACAAAATATATATGTGACAAAGAACTGATGTTGTGTTTATATAAAGAACTCCTACAGCTTAATAAGAAAAAGCAAACAAACTGTTCAAACTGTCCGTTTTCAAAAATTGGTTTTTTTTTTTTAATGGACAGTTTGAAAATGGACAGTTTAAACAGACACTTCACAAAATAAGTGATTTGTCAATAAAAACATAGTGCTTAGTATCAGTCATTGGTGAAATTCAAATTAAAACAATTATGAGATACTACTATATAACCAACAGTAATGGCTAAAATTAGAAAGACTGTGATACCAAATATTGGCAGGATTGTAAAGTACTTGGAATTCTCACATTTTATTGTTGAGAATGTAAACTGGTACAATCACTTTAGAAAAAAAGTCCGGGATATTTTTATTAAACTAAGCATATACCTGTGTTTTAATGGTTTTTGTTTTGTTTTGTTTTATTGTTTGTTTGTTTGTTTGCTATGCCTACTGAATGCAGAAGTTCCCAGGCTAGGGATCAAACCTCTGCCACAGTGGTGACAGTGTGCCAAGTCCTTAACTTGCTAGGCCACCAGGGAACTCCATATATAACTATCTTATAACCCAACAATTTCACTCCCGGGTCTTTCCTAAAAATAAAGAAAATGTATAACTGCAAAAAGACATACAAAAGTTATTCATAGGAGCTTTATTCATAATAGCCTAAAACTGTAATCAGCCCAGGTGTCTATCAATCAGAGAATAGATTTTTTAAACTATCATATATCCATGTAATATAATACTAATCAGTGATTAAAAAGAGCAAACTAATGATATGTGCAGCTACATGGATAAATCTCAAAAACAGAATGACATATTTGTCAAAACTCAGTGAATGTACATTTAAGGTTAGTGTATTTTGTTGTATGTAAATTGTACAGCAAAAGAAAAAACCTATAAACAAATATTTAATGATTTGCATGCTAAAGTACTTAGGTTGAAGTATAACTGATATCTGCAACCTTGAAGTGCACTAAAAACAAGAAGGGTTAATGGATAGATGGATAGCTAAATGATAAAACAAGAATGCTAAAATGTTAATGATACAACCTAGGTGGTAAGTAAACAGGTTTTCAGTGTAAAATTTTTTCAGCTTTGAAATATGTTTGAAGTTATTTCATAAAATAAATACGTAATTACAAAAAGCTCATTGGATGGGTTAAATATCAGACTAGATGCAATGAGAGAGAAATAGAGTGAATTGGAAGCATGGTGGAGCAGAGAGAGACAAGGAAATGGAAACAGTGGAGGAGAAGTTACCAGACATGGAGGATATAATGAGATAGTTTAACACAGTACTGTTCAATGTTTTAGTCTGTGGCAAGATAAGGAGCTTTTTCCAGAATATAAATGAGTGCCCTTGTCTTCATTGAGAAAGTCTTGCTAAGTAAATAAAGCAAGCAAGCAAGCAAGCAAGCAAGCAAGCTACTGTGTAGTGGGCTTAGTTTGACTTCAACTGACAGTGATCAGTATCTCTAAAAGCAACCAAGAGTCCTGCCGTATTAAATAGGAGAGGCTTCAAAGGCAATCTTAAGATTTTGTCAAGACTGAAAATTCTTGTCATCAACAAAGTGTTTTTTGTAAAATTTCTTTGGTTACTAGATAAATTCTTATATTGGGCTTCAAAGGCTAAGGGCTCTAAATAACATCGAAAACCAGATAGAGGTTTAAAAGTATGAGAAGAGTGGTTTATCTACTGGAACCTCAGACTTTCCACACCAGATTGAGTTAACAATCTAGAAGTTTTTAAGGACACTCAGGCACTGCTGATGACCGGTTCCTATTTAAGAGGTAGCAAATTGGAAAATTTTGTTGTGTGTTGTGTTCTGAATGTGTCCTACCAGATTTCACATGTTGTAACTCCCCAAGTTGGGGAGTTCCCGTCGTGGCTCAGTGGTTAACGAATTGGACTAGCAACCGTGAGGTTTCGGGTTCGATCCCTGACCTTGCTCAGTGGGTTAAGGATCTGGCGTTGCCATGAGCTGTGGTGTAGGTCGCAGACTCTGCTTGGATCCCGTGTTGCTGTGGCTCTGATGTAGGCCCGCAACTACAGCTCCGATTAGACCCCTAGCCTGGGAACCTCCATATGTCTCAGGAGCGGCCCCAGAAAAGGCAAAAAGTCAAAAAAAAAAAAAAAAAAAGTACCCAAGGTGATGGTACTAGGAGATAGGTCTTCTGGGAGGGGATTAAGTCAGGAAGTCGGAGCCATTATGAGTGAGATTAATGGCTTTATAAAAGAGAGCTGGAGTTCCTGTCGTGGCGCCGTGGAAACAAATCCGACTAGGAAACATGAGGATGTGGGTTCGTCCCCCAGCTTGCTTAGTGGGTTAACGATCCCACATTGCCGTGAGCTGTGGTATAGGTCGAAGATACAGCTCAGATCCCACGTTACTGTGGCTGTGGGATAGGCCGGCAGCTGTAGCTCCCATTTGACCCCTAGCCTGGGAACCTCCATATGCCACAGGTGCGGCCCTAAAAAGCAAAGCAAAAGCAAAAGAGAGCCAACAGAGCACTGTAGCCCTTTCTATCATGTAAAGATATAATAAGAAATCTGAAAACCTGAAGAGGGCCCTCAGCTGACCATGCAGGCCCTCTGACCTCTGCGTTCCAACCTCCCAAACTGTGAAACATAAATTTCTATTGTTTATAAATCACCTATGATATTTTGTTGTAGCAGCCCAGAACCAACTAATATATTAAGAATATATTAATCAACACTTCATTCTTTGTAAGGACTGAGTAATATTCCTGTGTGTGTGTGTGTGTGTGTGTGTGTGTGTGTGTCTTTCCATTCATTTGTTGATGGACACTTAAATTGCTTCCATGTCTTGGCTATTGTTAATAGTGCCGCTGTGAAAATTGGGGTATGTGTATCCTTTTGAATTAAAGCCTCATCTGGGTATATGCCCAGGAGTGGGCTTGCTAGGTCATATGGTGGTTCTATATTTAGTTTTCTGAGGTATCTCCACACTGTTTTCCAAAGTGGTTGTACCAGTTTACATTCCCACCAACAGTGTAGGAGGGTACCCTTTTCTCCACACCCTCTCCAGCATATGTTATCTGTTGACTTGTTAATGATGGCCATTCTGACTGTGTGAGGTGGTACCTCATTGTAGTTTTGATTTGCATTTCTCTAATAATTAGTGATGTTGAGCATTTTTTTCATGTGACTGTTGACCATCTATATGTCTTCCTTGGAGAAGTGTCTATTCAGGTCTTCTGCCCATTTTTCATTTGGGTTGTTAGTTTTTTGCTGTTGAGGTATATAAATTGTATATTTTAGAGATTAAGCCCTTGTTGGTTGCATCATTTAAAACTGTTTTCTCCCATTCTGTAGGCTGTGTTTTTGTTTGTTTATTTTTTATGGTTTCCTTTGCTGTGCAAAAGCTTGTCGGTTTGATTCGGTCCCATTGGTTTATTTTTGTTTTATTTCTATTGCCTTGGGAGACTGACCTTGGGAGTTCCCTTGTGGTGCAGCAGTTAAGGATCTGGCATTGTCACTGCAGTGACTCCACATGCCATGGGTGCAGACAAAAAATAAAAGTAAAAAATAAAATTTATATAGAAAAGCTTGAAGAATAAAGAAGAGGGGACTTTTCTCTTTCAGATATCAAAACATACTTTGAAATCCTAGCAGTAAAACCAGTATTGTATTAGAACACAACCAGACTAATAAACCAATAAATAGAATAGAGCTTTTAGAGAGGGAGAAAGGAAGAGAAAAAGATATTATATAAGGCCATTGAAGGACTTGTACCTGGTTACTCACTCATGATAGCAGGAGATTGGGGCATTCTGAATGTTTGTCACTGGAATAGTAGCTAGATAAAATCTGGCGTGTGTACACCAAGGAGTAGTAATTAGCAGGTTTTTTTTAATGTGCTGAAGGTATACATAGCAACATGTATTAAAGGAATTAATAGCAACAATATTTAAGGAATTATTTGTAATCCTGTATAATAAACCACAGTGTTCATGTTTATCCTTGACTGATAGATGAATTAAAATATGGGATTTTAATTAGTTTATATTTGTAGATTTATTTAGTCCATCCATATACTTTCCTGTTTTTGAAGAGGGAGAAAACAAATACAAATTGGAACCCTCTGTATCTCTCACTGCCTTTGACTTTGATGATGCAGTTTACTTTTAGTAGAAGTCAGTTCTCTTCATCACAGAACTGTACACGTACTAGCTCAGAAATCAAAGAAGCTGAAAGAAAAAATGGAGCAGGAGTAGAGGAGCTGCAGGCCTGACTGACAAGATCAGTGCACACAGCCCCTAACCCTACACTGACTTCTTAACATAAGGATGGGTGCTGCTTCATGTCTACCTTCCAGATCTCTAGCAACTCTTGATTCAGAACTGTACAGCGAAGGGAATTCTGGGGACTGTAGTTCTAGCTTACCTAAGCGGACATGGTACAAAGTCACCACACTCTTGCTGGCCAGTACCCTCATATAACTTGGGACCCTGTGAGGTTGTGACCTCAGTTTGTATTATATATCAGTCACTTGCAGGATTAGACTTTGTTATGATAGTTATTCATCTCAACCCTGCAGCTGCAGGATCTTCCTTGATTAGTCTTTTAGAGAAGTCGTAGAAACTTTCTGGCCCCTTACCTGAACCTTGTGACAGAAATTTAGCGCCCTGAGCTTATTCTGATTTCCTCCAAATTCTCTAGTGCTTTTATACAACTGACTAGCCTTATTGTTCCCCTTATTTGAATTATGGCAACAATTTTGATTATCCATAGGAGCTTGATTACAGTTGTCTCTAAGTGTTAATTTACGTAACCATTTTGTTATTGAGTGCCACGGACTGACTACCTGTTCCTCATTAACCACTGGCAAAAGGTTTATTAATGCTTTTTCTTTTTAACAATTATTTTTATTAAGACTTTTTTTTAAAGAACAGTTTTAAGTTCACAGCAAAATTGAGAGAAAGATATAGAGGTTTTCCGTATATCCCTCACTCCTGAGTGTGCATGGCCTCCCCCATTATCAGCATTTGCCACCAAAGTGGTATATTTGTTACAATTAATAAACCTACATTGATCCATCATAATCACCTAAAGCCTATAGTTTTCATTATGGTTCACTCTTGGTGCTATACATTCATGGGGTTTGGACAGTGTATGATGAGATGTATCCATTGTTATGGTATAATTTAGAGTGTTTTCACTACCCTAAAAATCTTCTGCCTTTTCATCATCCACACAACCAACACTTATTAGTGCTTTTGAATCTAATCAGACCATAGAACTAAGTCCAGATTGGTATCTTTTGGTTGCTTTTTTCCTGAAACAACTTTTGGTATAGGTCAGGAAAATCTTTAAGTAACATTCTTCATTTTCTGCAAGTTTATTGTATTTTACTTATCTCAGTCACATCTATCTAAATGTGTAGAAAGACCAACAGTAATTTTTGAAGATTCTGAGCAATAAAATAATTATTTTTACAGGTGGAATTTAAAATATATCATCTTACCTAGTTATATCAGATTTCATTGTGTGTTTACTATGCATATCTAAGGGACATTTAATGGGAATTTAACAGATTGCTGATAATCTCAGGTTTGATATTCTATACATTGATTGCTTGAGAACAATCTATGATAAATAGTAGTTTGTAATTTTGCCAAGGCAGAAATATGAGCTGTACATGTAATGCTAGTGTATGTTATTGAAACACTTACATACTAATGTAAACCTTGAGAGTCATGACTCATTGTGCATCTCAACTTGACCCTTGTTTTCAGATATTCATTGTGTGTGTGACTCATGAAATTCTATTTGTGAAATATATGGTAAACATGACATAGATATGGTTTAAAGAATGATAATAACACACACATCTATTTTAAGAAATAGAACATTAACATTAAAACCCTTGAGAGTTGCATGCAACTGCTCCCACTCTTCCTCTCTATTGGAGCTACTCTCCTGAAGTTGATGTTATTCCTTAGCTTTTCCTCAGGATTTTACCCCATGTGTATACTCTTAAACTCTCATTCTGTTTAGTTTTGCCTGTTTTGAACTTCATGTAATTGGAATCATCCCGTTTTGTCTTTGATACAGTAAGTGTGTATTGAGCAACTGCGTATAATTATCACGCATGTTGATGTGTATCGTTAATGGTTTATTTATTCACTGCTATATGAGTCCATTCTACTGTTGAAGGATATTTGGACAGTTTCATTGCCCCAGCAATGAAAACAGTGTTGTAACTGAAAACAGTGTTGTAATGACCATTCTTATACACTGATGAACTTGTGTAAGAATTTCTCTTGAATAAATACAACAGGAATGGAATTGCTAAGTCAAGAGTATGTGAAACTTCAACTCTACTAGATTATGGCAAATTATTTTCTGAAATATCTTTACAAATTTACACTCTTGCAACAGTGTATGAGAGTTTCTGTTACTTCACATCCTTGCCAACTTTTGGTATTAAAAAATTCTTAATTTTTAAATTCTTCCACTCTAGTAAATATATAAGGTTATATCTCTGTAGTTATTATTTGCATTTCCCTGGTAACTAATAAAGTGGAATAATTTTTCATGTTTATTGGATTTGTATATTTTCCATGTAAGATTATGCCTATTTGCTACCTTTGCCCTTTTTTCCTTTGAATTGTTTTGTCTTATTCTCATTGATTTGTAGGAGTTCTTAATATGTTCCACACCAGTCCTTGCATGCTGCAGAGAATACGTAAATTGTGGTTGTTTTTTCCTTGTCTTTATGATACCTTTTGGTGATTGTAAGTTTGTAATTAATTTTAATGTAGTCAGCTTCATTAATCATTTACTTTACGGTCTGTACTTTTTTATGTTTTGTGCAAGAAATCCTTTTCTACAATGAGGTCATATCTGCTTAAAAAGTTTAATAATTTTGCCTTTCATATTTAAGTTCTTTAATCTATCTGAAAATGTTTTTTCTGTAATTATATGAGGTAGAGATCTAGTTTATTTTTTTCCAAATGTATAAGCAATTGCTCACAGAATGATTTATTTATGTAAATACCCCTTCTTCAGTGATTTGTTATGGCCCCCTCTTCATATACCACATTTCTATAAATATATGGGTCTATTCAGGATTTCTGTTTTGTTAATATATTAGCCTGTTTTCACAAAAGCATCACATAGTCTTAATTAAAGTTTACGATAAATTTTTATATCTGTGAGGCAAGAACCCATGCTGTAGCTGCCTAAGAAGTACCTTGCCTATTCTTTTTGCCTTCTGTTTTTCTGTATAATTTTGGAATCATTTTATTGGGTTCCATGAGAAACTCTTGGGATTTTGATTAAAATTGCCTAAATCCATAGACTGATTTACGAAAGAACTGACATTTTTTGCAAGTCTTCCTATCCATAAACATGGTATATTTCTTTTTTTTCTAGGCATGGTATATTTCTTAATGTATTTACGTCTTTTAATATTTTATTATTTTCTCCATGAAGGTTTTAAACATCTTTTCTTAGATCTATTCCTAGTGATCCTAAATTTTTTTGTTTTTATTGTTGTTGGTATTGTAAATGGTATCTTTTAAAATTACATATTCTGATTGGTTTTTCTGATATATAGAAATCTAGTAAATTTATTAATATTGCAAACTTCCATAATTCTTATAATTTGTCTACATATTCTTTTCAGTTCTTTATGTTGGCAAGTATATTATCCAGTAATATTAATGCTTTTTACCTTATTTTTTAAACTTTATTTTATTTCTTTTTCTTATTGTCTGGCAAGAGTTTATAGTATAGCATTAAAAAAAAGTGGTCATGGAGTTCCCATCATGGCTCAGTGGTTAAAGAATCTGACTAGGAACCATGAGGTTGGGGGTTCAATCCCTGGCCTTGCTCAGTGGGTTAAGGATCCGGCATTGCCATGAGCTGTGGTGCAGGTCGCAGACCCAGCTCGGTTCCCAGGTTGCTGGGGCTCTGGCATAGGCCAGTAGCTACAGCTCTGATTAGACCCCTAGCTTGGGAACCTCCATATGCCGTGGGAGCAGCCCTAGAAAAGGCAAAATAAATAAATAAATAGAAGTGGTCATACTTTTCTTTTAAAGTTTAATTATTAAGCTTTGTATTTGCTAAAAAAGTTTTCATAAATTTCCTTTACCAGGTTAAAAGTCCTCTTCTGTTCCTAGTTTAAGAGTTTTTATCATAAATAGGTGTTGAATTTCGTGAAATACTTTTTCTGCAAGCATCTGTTGTTTTTATGGATTGTTGGACTTGATATATTAGGAGTTTTTCTCGTGATTATTTCTGTGATTGAGATTAGGCTATAATTTCCCATATTCTCTTTTATTGGTATTGGAGCAAGTTTATACTTAGTTTCAGATAATAAAGTAGGGAGTATTCTTCTATATCACTCTCTAAATTAAATATTAGGTAATATCTAATATTAGATATTAGATAGTACATATTAGATTGAAATAGCATATTCCCTCAAAGTTTTTTAGAGCTCACTAGTAAAGCCATGTGAACTTAGTGTTTTCTTTGTAGGAATGTTTTAAATTTCTAATTACAGACTATTGAAATTTTTCATTTTTCTTGAGTTTGGTCATTTTTTCCTAGGAATTTGTCTATTGATTTTTTTTTAACAAGAATTTTCTTTTATAAAATTGCTTTAGTCAGTTTTTTTACTCTACAAAGCCTTTGCCTTTGTATCTTTATTTTCTGTTTAATTTCTGCTCTATTTATATTATTCCCTCTTATTCTCTTTTAAATTTTATTCTATTACTTTTAACTTCTTAAATAGGTTTAAAAGATTCCAAACCTCCTGAGTTCACAGAATCCTGTTATCGCAGCAGTTTTTTTTCTTGGTGCCCACCCTGGGCTGAAAGAAATACCTAACAGCCTCAGTTTTTCAGTAGTTAGGGCCAGCTTAATGTGTATTGATGTCCTTGCAACTGAATAAGCCTTTTGAAAAAAGAACATATAAGTTGAAAAAAATTAATACTTTTATTTCATTTTAAATAACTACAGTTGTTTAGTCATGGATGTGTGTTCCTGTTAAGTATTACACAGCTGCTCCAACTGTAATTCGTGCTACCTACATATCCTATTCCATATTGCTTTTAAAGCAACCACTGAACACCTAACTTCACAAAGATGTGTTGTCGATAGTGATATTAGCACAATATAATATTGAAACTGTGAATTATCTCAAGCTAGTTGTTCATGCAATGTCAAGAGATGGTGACAGTTGCTGTATTTCCCCTGAACATTAAAATTATACCATGTCACTCCGGTGATTTTGATGTAGTGCCCCAGGTAACTCATCTTACAGTTTAGAAACCAGGGCTCTAAACATTCTCTTTAATTACAGCATAATATTTCATGGTGTGGCTGCAACCCAGTTTTTTCCAAGCAGTTCCCTGTTTATGGGAATTCCCTGTCCAGTTTTTTCCCCCACCTTACATTTTCAGTAAATAGCATATGTCTTTGTTTTATATTTCTGTGGGTCAGATTCCTAGGAATGGAATTGTTTGATCAAAGTATATATACATATGTAAACTAACTGGTATTGCCAGATTGACTTTTTTTTTCTTTTTTTATATTTTAATGATTTTTATTTTTTACTATAGTTGCTTTACAGTGTTCTGTCAATTTTCTACTGTACAGCAAATTGACCCAGTCACATATACATATATATATATATACACATTCCTTTTCTCATGTTATTGTCCACCATGCTCCATCACGAGTGACTAGATATAGTTCCCTATGATATACAGTAGGATCTCATTGCCTATCCACTCCAAATGCAGTAGTTTTCATCTATTAACCCCAAACTCCCAGTCTATCCCACTCCCTCCCCCTCCCCACTGGCAACCACAAGTCTGTTCTCCAAGTTCATGAGTTTCTTTTCTGTGGAGAGGTTCATTTGTGCCATTTATTAGATTCCAGAGATAAGTGATATCATATGGTATTTGTCTTTCTTCTGACTTACTTCACTCAGGATGAGAGTCTCTAGTTCCAACCATATTGCTGCAAGTGGCATTATTCTGTTTGTTTTTATGGCTGAGTAGTATTCCATTGTGTATATATATTCTCCAGATTCAATGCAATCCCCATAAAATTACCTATGACATTTTTCACAGAACTAGAACAAACAATCCAGAAATTTATATGGGACCATAAAAGACCTAGAATTGCCAAAGCAGTCTCAAGGAGGCATAGGTCTACCATACTTTAGGCAATATTACAAAGACATAGTCATCAAAACAGTGTGGTACTGGTACCAAAACAGATATATAGACCAATGGAATGGAATAAAGAACCCAGAAGTAAACTCAGACACCTATGGTCAATTAATCTTCGATAAAGGAGGCAAGGATATAAAATGGAAAAAGAAAGACAGTTGGAGTTCCCGTCGTGGCGCAGTGGTTAACGAATCCGACTAGGAACCATGAGGTTGTGGGTTCGGTCCCTGCCCTTGCTCAGTGGGTTAACAATCCGGCGTTGCCGTGAGCTGTGGTGTAGGTTGCAGACGCGGCTCGGATCCTGCATTGCTGTGGCTCTGGCGTACGCCAGTGGCTACAGCTCCGATTTGACCCCTAGCCTGGGAACTTCCATATGCTGCGGGAGCGGCCCAAGGAAATAGCAAAAAGACACAAAAAAAAGAAAGACAGTCTTTTCAGTAAGTAGTGCCACATGTAAATCAGTGAAACTGGAACACACCCTCACACCATGCATAAAAATATATTCAAAATGGCTTAAAGACTTAATGTCTTTAAGACACCATCAAACTCCTGGAGGAGAACATAGGCAAAACATTCTCTGACATCAACTTTACAAATGTTTTCTTAGGTCATTCTCCCAAGGCAAAAGAAATAAAAGCAAAAATAAACCAATGGAACCTAATCAAACTAACAAGCTTTTGCACAGCAGGGGAAACTATAGAAATAAAAAATTTTTTTAAGACAATCTATAGAATGGGAGAAAATAGTTTCAAATGATGCAACTGACAAGGGTTTAATCTCTAGAATATACAAACAGTTTATACAACTCAACAGCAAAAAAGCCAACAAGCCAGACTGATTTTCAAAAAGGCTGTTATGTTTCATGTTTCTGCCAACATTTATTGAGGGTATCTCCTTCCCCACATCCTTGTCAATGATAGGCTCAATTGCTCTTTTTCAATCATAAGTGTCCAATTTTATTTTCTACTAAAAGGATAGCCAGTTAATGTCAGCACAGCTTATTGAATAATTCATAGCTTTCCTGCTGAATTGAATTACCACATTTGTAATATATTGAATTCTCATATATTCTGTAACTTATTTCTGGATTTTTTATTTCAGTCCATGGATATTTATATATGTGTCTAAACCAGTACCATATTGATTTAAGGGATTTTGTTATGTTCTGATACCTGATAAGGCAAATTATCCTACAGTGATATTCCTTTTTTATTTTTTTAGCCATTCCTAGCCATTGATTCTGTCACATTAAATATTAAGATAATAATACTCAGTTCCCAAAAAAATTCCACTGGAACTGAGAATGTAAACTAATTGAAATTGCATTTAATTTTTATGTTAATTTGGAGAGAATTCATATTTTATTATATTAGAGTCTTCCCAATCAATAGCTGGTCCATTTTTCAATTTTTGTTTTATGCCATTCAGTAATCAAGGTTTACTTCTTACATATACAGATGGCCAACAAGCACATGAAAAAATGCCTAACATCTCTGATTATTAGAGAAATGCAAATCAAAACTACCATGAGATAACTCCTCACACCAGTCAGAATGGCCATCATTAATATGTCCACAAATAACAAATGCTGGAGGGAGTGTGAAGAAAAGGGAACCCTCCTGCAGTGTTGGTGGGAATGTAAGCTGGTACAACCACTATGGAGAGCAGTATGGAGGTACCTTAGAAATCTATACATAGAACTACCATATGACCCAGCAATCCCACTCTTGGGCATATATCCAAACAAAACTTTCCTTAAAAAAGACACATGCACCGGCATGTTCACTGCAGCACTATTCACAATAGCCAAGACATGGAAACAACCCATATGTCCATCAACAGATGATTGGATTAGGAAGAAGTGGTGTATATATACACAATGGAATACTACTCAGCCATAAAAAAGAACAACCTAATGCCATTTGCAGCAACATGGATGGAACTAGAGACTCTCATCCTGAGTGAAGTAGTCAGAAAGAGAAAGACAAATACTATATGGTATCAGTTATATCTGGAATCTAATAAATGGCACAAATGAACCTCTCCACAGAAAAGAAACTCATGAACTTGGAGAACAGACTTGTGGTTTCCAAGGGGGAGGGGGAGGGAGTGGGATGGATTGGGAGCTTGGGATTAATAGATGCAAACTGTTGCCTTTGGAATGGATTGGCAATGAGATCCTGCTGTGTGACACTGGGAACTATGTCTTGTCACTTATGATGGAGCATGATAATGTGAGAAAATAGAATGTATACATGCATGTGTAACTGGGTCACCATGCTGTAGAGTGGAAAAAAATTGCATTGGGGAAATAACAATTAAAAAATAAATTAATTTTAAAGAGTTTACTTCTTACAAGTTTTTGCACTGTTCAGTGTATTATTCCTGAGTATTTGATAGTTTGATTGCTATTGTGAATGGAGTGCTTTTCCCATTTCCATTTCTAGTTAATTTTTGCAAAAATAAATTAAAACTAGTGATTTTATATGTTTCATATTTATCCATCTTACCAAGTTCTCCTATTAATTTCAGTTTTCTATTATAGTGTCTTGGATTTTTTAGGCACATAGTAGTACCAATCCTGCAAAATGATTGTTTTATTTCTTCTTTGCCTGTGTCTTCAGCATTTATTTATTTCATTTTCATGTCTTATTCTCTTTGCCAGAACCTCTAAGACAGTGTTAAAAATCTCATGGAAGTCATCCTTGTCTCATTCTTCATTGAAATGGTTAGTGTTTTGTCATTTAGGGTAAAATTTCTTATTTGGCTTTAGTAGACATTCCTTATTATATTTAACTAGCTTTCTTCTATTTCCAATATACTTTATTTAGTGTGTTGGCTGATAAATGTTTTATGGCTTTTTAGCAGCTGCTAAAATGAAATGGTTATCTTTCTCTTAATGTGTTGATAAAATGGATTAAATGGAAAATTTAATATTGAAGCATACTTGTGTTCCTTTACACTTCCCATGAAAACTTGTGGGTTTTTTTCACTGTGGAAGCTTGTAGGATCCTCTCTTTGACTCCAGTCTTCTAAAATTTCATGATGATGCACGCTGATGTCATTGGGCTATTTGCATGTGTTGCACTGGATATTTGATAGTCCCTTTCAGTCTGGAAGTTCCTGTCCTTAAATTCTGGGCAATTTTCTTCAGTTTTATTTCTTTGATTTCCTTTCCTCCTTTTTCTCAGTTTGTTCTTCTGGGATTTATACTATTCAGATTTGGCCTTCCTGGATCAATCCTCTAGTTTTATTTTTTCTACTATTTTCTGTGTCTGCCTTTTTGTTTTGTCCTTTGGGAGATTACCTCAACATTATCTTTAAACTCTTTTATTAAATTTTACAACTCAGCTATTATATGTTTTCATAACCAGATACTTTTATTCTCTGAATATTCCCTTTTTTGTACTCATTTTATTTCGTGAATATAATAAGTTAACATATCTGTCTGTGGATATTGACAGACAGAAAAAGTGTTTGTGTGTGTGTGAGAGAGGTTGATCCATGGTTTCTATCCCTGCATAGTTTTTTTTTTTTTGTCTTTTGTCTTTTTGAGGGCCGCACCCACAGCAGATGGAGGTTCCCAGGCTAGGGGTCTAATTGTAGCCCAGCCTACACCACAGCCACAGCAACTCCAGATCCGAGCTGCATCTTCGACCTATACCACAGCTCAAGGCAACACCAGATCCTTAACCCACTGAATGAGGCTCGGGATTGAACCCGCAACATCATGGTTCCTCATTGGATTTGTTTGCGCTGCACCATGATAGGAACTCCTATCTCTCCATAGGTTTTTTTGGCTAATTTATTCTTTTGGTCTTTGTCTTTGTCTTTTATATTAGAAGCTTTGCTAGCTGTCGTGTAGAACTTGGTTGTCTGCTTGTAAAGGAATCCTCAATAGCATTTTTTTTTTGGATGTGTGTCAGGAGGTATAAGGGGTTGTTCAGATTTCCCAAAAAATAATCTAGTCTCCTACCTCTAATGTAAAAACCTGGCTGCAAGAGTTCTAGAATTCTAATAGAGTAAGATGACTACATATCCTGACATTCAAAATGTAATGTTTTACTTAACTTCACTCATTTTCAGTATGGCACACCTGCCTCCAACTGGGTCTGTTGCCCTGCAAGACCAGAAGCATGATCCCTCCAGCTCTGTTCTTCTTTCTCAGAATTTCTTTGGCTATTCAGGGTCTTTTGTGTTTCCATGGAAATTTTGGCTTTGTTTTATGTCTGAAAAATGTCACTGGAATTTCGATATGAATCACATGGAGAAAATAATATCTTTGTTATAATTTAAGTGAGGTTTTAGGAGGAAGAAAATTTTTCAGATGTATATTTAGGAATAAGCAAATTCAGATGTATATAAAATTTTCAACTTTAGTCACCTACAAAGTAAAGTGAAAATAATCTTAGAATGGCATCAAGCCCTGCCTTTCTTTCTGTACTCTACTGTAAGGAAGGTGGTTGAGTGGAATTAATCTAGTAAGATGACATGTGGTGATAGACCATGAGCTGTGGTGTAGGTCACAGATGCGGCTCAGATCTGGTGTTGCTGTGGCTATGGCATAGGCCAGCAGCTACAGCTCCAACTAGACCCCTAGCCTAGGAACCTCCATATGCCACAGGTGTGGCTCTAAAAGATAAAAAAAGACAAAAAAAAAGAATTATATTTGGACTGAAATAGTCTAACATGTTTTCAGAGAGTCTTTCTTCCCTCTAAATTCTGTCTCTCTGTAGCAAAATATCTACCATTTGTTTTAAATCTCTTGGGCTCTTCATTGTGCGATGTGTTTCTGGCCTTATCTGCATTGTTTTTGTTGATGAATTAAGGTATGTTTCAGAGCAGATTTTGCAGTTTGAGAAATGACCTTTCTATCAATAATGTATCAGAAAGTCATTGAGTCAACAAATAACACATGCTGGAGAGGGTGTGGAGAAAAGGAAACCCTCCTACACTGTTGGTAGGAATGTAAATTGGTACAGCCACTCTGGAAAACCGTATGGAGGTACTCAGAAAACTAAATATCAAACTACCGTATGACCCAGCAATCCCCTCTCTTGGCATATATCCAGACAAAACTTTCATTGAAAAAGACACATGCACTCGCATGTTCTTTGCAACACTATTCATAGTAGCCAAGACATGGAAACAACCTAAATGTTCATCAACAAATGAATGGATTAAGACAATGTGGTATATATACACAATGGAATACTACTCAGCCATAAAAAAGAACAAAATAATGCCATTTGCAGCAACATGGATGGAACCAAAGACTCTAATACTGGGTGAAGTAAATATTTTATTGTCTTTATTTTCTTTGTCTTTTTAGGGCCACACCTGCAGCATGTGGATGTTCCCAGGCTAAGGGTCTAATCAGAGCTGTAGCTGCCTGCCTACACTAGAGCCACAGCAATGCCAGATCCAAGCCACGTCTGCGACCTACACCACAGCTCACAGCAACGCTGGATCCTTAACCCACTGAGCAAGGCCGGGGATCAAACCCGCAACCTCATGATTCGTTTCTGCTGTGCCATGATGGGAACTCCTATTTTATTGTCTTTAAACAATAAAGTAGCGTTTGGTCCTCTAAGAATAACCATAAAAACATTTCTACAGATTTTTTTAAAGGAAATTTTATTTTAATTTTTGGTCCCAGTCATGATATGCATAGGTTCTCAGACCAAGGATGAAACTTGAGCCACAGTAGTGTAAACACCAAGTCCCCAACTACTAGGCCCCTAAGAACTCCTAAAGAAAATCTTAAAATTCCTGTAAATAAACTCAACAACAACAACAAAAAAATCCCAATTAAAAAATTGGCATAAGACCTAAATACACATTTCTCCAAAGAAGACATATGGATGGACAGTAGACACATGAAAAAATGCTCAACATCTCCAATTTTTAGAGAAATGCAAATTAAAACTATAATGAGGTGCCACCTCACCAATCAGAATGGCCATCATTAACAAGTCTACAAATAATAAATACTGGAGAGGGAGTAGAAAAAAGGGAACTCTTCTACACTGTTAGTGGGAATGTGTATGGAAAACAGTATGGAGATTCTTTAGAAAACTAAATATGGAACTACCATATGATCCAGCAATCCCACTCGTGGGCATATATCCATACAAAATTATAATTCCAAAAGATAATGTGCACCCACATGTTCATAGCAGTACCATTCACAGTAGCTGAGACATAGAAACAACCCAAATGTCCATCAACAGATGAATGGATTAAGAAGATGTGGTACATGTATACAATGGAATACTACTCAGCCACAAAAAAGAATAGAATAATGCCATTTACAGCAAAATGGATGCAACTAGAGATTCTCATGCTAAGTGAGGTAAGTCAGAAAGAGAAAGACAAATAACCATATGATATCATTTGGTTGCAGAATCTAAAATATGGCACAAGTGAACCTATCTGCAACACAGAAGTAGACTCACAGACATGGAGAACAGACTTGTGGTTGCCATGGGAGAAAGGGTAGAGAGTGCAGTGGACTGAGAGTTTGATGTCAGTAGATGCAAACTCTTACATTTAAAATGGATAAACAATGAGGCCCTACTGTATAGCACAGGGAACTATCCTGTCTCTTGGGATAGACCATGATGGAAAATGATATAAGAAAGGGAATGTATATGTATATATAACTGGGTCATTTTGCTATACATCAGAAATTGGTACATCATTGTAAATCAACTGTGACTTTTTTAATAAAGTCTCAAATATACATTGGATGTCTTGTTTAACCTTTATATATTTTTTATTTTTATTTATTTATTTATTTATTTATTTTCCCACTGTACAGCAAGGGGGTCAGGTTATCCTTACATGTATACATTACAATTACATTTTTCCCCCAGCCTTTCTTCTGTTGCAACATGAGTATCTAGACAAAGTTCTCAATGCTATTCAGCGGGATCTCCTTGTAAATCTATTCTAAGTTGTGTCTGATAAGCCCAAGCTCCCGATCCCTCCCACTCCCTCCCCCTCCCATCAGGCAGCCACAAGTCTCTTCTCCAAGTCCATGATTTTCTTTTCTGAGGAGATGTTCATTTGTGCTGGATATTAGATTCCAGTTATAAGTGATATCATATGGTATTTGTCTTTGTCTTTCTGGCTCATTTCACTCAGGATGAGATTCTCTAGTTCCATCCATGTTGCTGCAAATGGCATTATGTCATTCTTTTTTATGGCTGCGTAGTATTCCATTGTGTATATATACCACTTCTTCCGAATCCAATCATCTGTCGATGGACATTTGGGTTGTTTCCATGTCTTGGCTATTGTGAATAGTGCTGCAATGAACATGCGGGTGCACGTGTCTCTTTTAAGGAGAGTTTTGTCCAGATAGATGCCCAAGAGTGGGATTGTGGGGTCATATGGAAGTTCTATGTATAGATTTCTAAGGTATCTCCAAACTGTTCTCCATAGTGGCTGTACCAGTTTGCATTCCCACCAACAGTGTAGGAGGGTTCCCTTTTCTCCACAGCCCCTCCAGCACTTGTGATTTGTGGATTTATTAATGATGGTCATTCTGACTGGTGTGAGGTGATATCTCATGGTTGTTTTGATTTGCATTTCTCTTATAATTAGTGATGTTGAGCATTTTTTCATGTGTTTGTTGGCCATCTGTATATCTTCCTTGGAGAACAGTCTATTCAGGTCTTTTGCCCATTTTTCCATTGATTGATTGGCTTTTTTGCTGCTGGGTTGTATAAGTTGTTTATATATTCTAGAGATTAAGCCCTTGTCGGTTGCATCATTTGAAACTGTTTTCTCCCATTCTGTAAGTTGTCTTTTTGTTTTCTTTTGGGTTTCCTTTGCTGTGCAAAAGCTTTTCAGTTTGATGAGGTCCCATGGGTTTATTTTTGCTCTAATTTCTATTGCTTTGGGAGACTGACCTGAGAAAATATTCATGAGGTTGATGTCAGAGAGTGTTTCTTCTAGGAGTTTGATGGTGTCCTGTTGTATATTTAAGTCTTTCAGCCATTTTGAGTGTATTTTTGTGCATGGTGTGAGGGTGTGTTCTAGTTTCATTGCTTTGCATGCAGCTGTCCAGGTTTCCCAGCAATGCTTGCTGAATAGACTTTCTTTTTCCCATTTGATGTTCTTGCCTCCCTTGTCAAAGGTTAATTGTCCATAGGTGTCTGGGTTTATTTCTGGGTTCTCTATTCTGTTCCATTGGTCTGTCTGTGTGTTTTGGTACCAGTACCACACTGTTTTGATGACTGTGGCTTTGTAGTATTTCTTGAAGTCTGGGAGAGTTCTGCCTCCTGCTTGGTTCTCAGGATTGCTTTGGCGATTCTGGGTCTTTTGTGGTTCCATATAAATGTTTGGATTGTTTGTTGTAGTTCTGTGAAAAATGTCCTGGGTAATTTGATAGGGATTGCATTGAATCTGTAGATTGCTTTGGGTAGTATGGCCATTTTTACAATATTGATTTTCCCAATCCAGGAACATGGAATATCTTTCCATTTCTTTACATCTTCTTTGATTTCTTTGATTAAAGTTTTATATTTCTCGGCATATAGGTCCTTTACCTCCTTGGTCAGGTGTATGCCGAGGTATTTGATTTTGTGAGGTGCAATTTTAAATGGTATCGTATTTTTGTATTCCTTTTCTAATATTTCATTGCTGGTATACAGAAATGCAACTGACTTCTGAATGTTAATCTTATATCCTGCTACTTTGCTGAATTTATTAATCAGTTCAGGTAGTTTTTGCGTTGAGTCCCTGGAGTTTTCTATGTATAGTATCATGTCATCTGCATACAGTGACAGTTTTATCTCTTCTCTTCCTATATGGATGCCTTTTATTTCTTTTGTTTGTCTAATTGCTGTGGCTAGGACTTCCAAAACTATGTTGAAGAGCAGTGGTGAGAGTGGGCATCCCTGTCTTGTTCCAGATTGGAGTGAGAAGGCTTTCAGTTTTTCCCCATTGAGGATTATATTTGCTGTGGGTTTATCCTAAATGGCTTTGATTATATTCAGGAATGTTCCCTCTATACCCACTTTGGCGAGGGTCTTGATCATGAATGGATGTTGGACTTTGTCAAATGCTTTTTCTGCGTCTATTGAGATGATCATACGATTTTTGACTTTTCTTTGGTTAATGTGGTGTATGATGCTGATTGATTTGTGTATGTTGAACCATCCTTGTGAACCTGGGATGAACCCCGCCTGGTCATGGTGTATAATTTTTTTGGTATGTTGTTGGATTCGGTTGGCTAAGATTTTGTTGAGAATTTTTGCATCTATATTCATCAATGATATTGGGTGATAGTTTTCTTTTTTGGTGGTATCTCTGTCTGGTTTTGGAATGAGGGTGATGGTGGCATCATAGAATGTCTTTGGGAGTATTCCTTCTTCTTCAACCTTTTGAAAGAGTTTAAGGAGGATGGGCACCAATTCCTCTTTATATGTTTGATAAAATTTACCTGTGAAGCCATCTGGTCCTGGACTTATATTTGTAGGGAGTGATTTTATGACCTCTTCAATTTCATTTCTAGTGATCGGTCTGTTCAGTTGGTCTGTTTCTACTTGATTCAGTTTTGGCAGGCTGTAAGATTCCAGAAAACTGTCCATTTCTTCCAGATTGTCCAACTTGTTGCCATATAGTTGTTCATAGTATTCTCTTATGGTTTTTTGTATTTCTGCTGTATCCGTTGTGATTTCTCCTTTTTCATTTATAATTTTGGTTATTTGGTTCTTTCTCTCCTCTTTTTAGTAAGTCTGGCCAGGGTTTGTCAATTTTGTTTACCTTTTCAAAGAACCAGCTCTTGGTTTTATTAATTTTCTCTATTGTTCTTTGAGTCTCTGTTTTATTGATTTCTTCTTTGATCTTTATAATTTCCTTCCTTCTGCTGACTTTAGGCCTTTTTTTGTTCTTCTTTTTCTAATTCATTTAGGTGGAGGGTTAAGTTGTCAATTTGGGATCTTTCTTCTTTTTTGAGAAAGCCTGTATTGCTATAAATTTCCCTCTGAGCACTGCTTTCGCAGCATCCCATAGATTTTGAGCGATTGTGTCTTCATTATCATTTGTTTCAAGGTAGTTTTTAATTTCCTTCTTGATTTCCTCATTGACCCATTGGTTTTTTAGTAGCATGTTGTTTAGTCTCCATGCAGTAGGTTTTTTCTCTTTCCTTTTCCCATGATTGATTTCTAATTTCATGACATTGTGGTCAGAGAAGATACTTGAGATAATTTCTATGCTCCTAAATTTATTGAGATTAGCTTTGTGTCCCAATATGTGGTCGATTCTTGAGAATGTTCCATGAGCCTTTGAGAAGAATGTGTATTCTGCTTTTTTTGGATGTAGTGTCCTGAAGATATCAATGAAGTCTAACTTTTCTATTGTTTCCTTTAGGATCTCTGTTGCTTTATTGGTTTTCTGTCTAGAGGATCTGTCCATTGATGTGAGGGGGGTATTAAGGTCTCCTACTATGGTTGTATTCTCATCAATATCTCCCTTTAAGTCTGTTAATATTTGTTGTATGTATCTGGGTGCTCCTGTATTTGGGGCATATATGTTGACGATAGTAACATCCTCTCCTTGGATGGATCCCTTAATCATTAAGTAGTGTCCTTCTTTGTCTTTCTTTATGTCTTTTGTTTTAAAGTCTATTTTGTCTGATGTGAGCGTTGCGACTCCTGCTTTTCTGTCATGTCTATTGGCGTGAAATATTTTTCCCTACCCTTTCACTTTCAATCTGTATGTATCTTTTGTCCTAAGGTGAGTTTTTTGTAGGCAGCATATTGAAGGTTTTTGCCTTTTTATCCACTCAGCCACTCTGTGTCTTTTGATTGGGGCGTTCAGTCCATTGACATTTAAGGTGATAATTGATAGATAGATGATTATTTATTGCCATTTGAACCTCGTGTTCCAGTTGATTCTATGGTTCTCCATTTTTCCTTTCTTTTTTTTCTTTTTTTTTTTTTTGGTTGGATGATCTCCTGTTATTATCTGCTTGAGTGTATTTTTTTTTCATTTTTTGCAAATGCAATAGTTGGTTTGGGCTTGTGGTTGCCCTGTTTTTTAAGTATGCTAACCCCTTCCCATAATTGTGTGTTTTAGCCTGATGGTCCTGTAAGTTCAAACACTTCATTACTATATTAAAATTAAGAAGAGAAACATACAAACAAACAAAAAGGGTTATTTACTTCCTAACATCCCTTGCCCACATTTTATGGTTTTGATGACTCTTTTTTATTTTTTTCTTTTTAATTTTATTTTGTTTGAGGCCTGTTCATGATTAAATCTGTGTGCTGGCTTATTTGAGTGACTGCTCTCTGATTGCGGTTTCCTCAGTCCTAGTTCTTCCTCCTCTTCTTTTTTTTTTTTTCTTTTCTTTTTTCTTCCCTTTCCTTCCTTTCTTTTTGGTTTAGAGAAGCCCTTTCAATATTTCCTTTAACCTGGGTTTTGTGTTGCAGTATTCTTTAAGTTTTTGTTTGTTGGAAAAAATTTTTATTTCCCCTTCTATTTTAAATGATATTCTTGCTGGATAGAGTATTCTAGGTTGCATATTTTTTCCTTTTAGCACTTTAAATATCTCTTGCCAGTCCCTCCTGGCCTGTAGTGTTTACAGCTGAGAAGTCAGCTGATATTCTTATGGGGGTTCCCTTGTAGGTAACATTCTGTTTTTCTCTTGCTGCCTTTAGGATCCTCTCTTTATCACTAACTTTTGCCATTTTTATTATAATATGTCTTGGTGTGAGTCTCTTTGGTTTCAGTTTGTTTGGGGCCCTCTGTGCTTCTTGTATCTTGAACCCAGCATCCTTTAGATTTGGGAAGTTTCCATCGATAATTTCTTCAAATATATTTTCCATCCCCTTATCTTTTTCTACTCCTTCTGGAATTCCTATTATGCGTAGATTGGCCCGCTTTATATTATCCCATAGGTCTCTTATATTGCTTTCCAGTTTTTTGATTCGGTTTTCTGTCTGTTGACCGGATTGAGTGATTTCCATTATTCTATCTTCCATATCACTGATTCGTTCTTCTGCATTATTCATTCTGGTTTTTCCTGCCCTTAGTTCAGTTTGCATCTCTGCAAATGAATGTTCTAGTTTTTCTTGGCTCCTCCTTATATTTTCTAGTTCCTTTCTGAGGGTATCTGCATTACTCTTCATATCTTCTCTTAATTCCTTCAGTATTTTCACTATTTCTCTTTTGAACTCCAGGTCTGTCAGACTGCAGAGATCTGTTTCATTATTGACTGCTTTAGGTGAGTTCTCCTGTTGGTTTGACTGGGGGTGGGTTCTCTGCTTCTTCATCTTGCTTGTTGTTTTCTTTCTCCTGAGGGAGTTGTACTCTCCGTGACCAGGCAGTGTTTGCCTTGTCACTGCCGTGGAATATTTCCTGAGGGCTGGCATTGTTGGTCAATCTTTTTTGAGGCAGTGTGGCTTTTCTGGAGTGTTGATGGGGCTAACAGTGTTTCTTTGAAGCAAAGGAGGACTTCCTGAGGGCAGACAGGCCTGGGAGGTCCACACCACGATGGGAGCAGATTTCACTTGGTCATGCAGATCTTGCTCTGGTGTTTTTAGGCTGTGGGGTTCTTGCAGGGGGTTGGCGGTGTTGGGCAGCTGTTCCTCAGAAGTGCAGCACCCCCTGGGGGCTGGAGCAGCTATCTGGGTCACTGAGAACCTAAGAGGCTCTTCCCTAGGGCAGCCCAACTCAGAAGGATGGCCTGAGAATGTAGGCAGATCTTTTCACAGTCTGGCCAAGCTTGTTGCAGCTTTTTCTGGGCTGCAGGGGCTCTTCTAGGGGGCTGGTGGTGCTGAGCAGCTATTCCACGGGAGTGGGGCACCCCCTAGGGGCTTGGGCGGGTAGCAGGGCCACTGGAAACCCAAGAGGCTCCTCCCCAGGGCAGCCCGATTCAGAAAGACCGTCTGAGATCTTTTCCCGGCTTGGCCAGGCTTGTTGCAGCTTTTTAATCTTTATATATTTTTTAAACACTGCAACTAAAACCATATTCAAAGTAGCCATTAGCTGACATATAAGGGGAAAAAATTAGAAATGTGAAAGAAGAGAAATTAATCCAAAGAGCCTGTTCATTTTCCAGTTCAGTTCAAATGCCCCTCATTCTTAAAGCCTTTTCTGATTGCTGTGGTAGAATCACTTCCTCTTTCATGATCCCATACAGCTTTTTCTACTTCTCATGTGACATGTTAAACACTGATTTTCATTAGCTCTTGTCAAGCTTGCCTGTCTGCTGGTTCTACTACCTTGTTAGCCCTGTCACATAGGGAATATCTGCAAGTTTACACTTTGTAAGCTCATATGTATTGATTGAAAAATACAAACTATAAAAATATAAAATTTTATATAAAAATATAAAGTATAAACTAATATAAACTTATTTCTTCTAAATATTTATATTTTAGTCTAAAGAATTTAGTGCCAGTTACTTTAAGCAAATATGGAGTAATTCGAATAACGCAAAGTACTTCACACATTCACCTGAATCTAAAATCAAGTCAGATATAGCCCTGTTTTTCTAGAATGGTTCAAGGTCATATTAGAAAGGACAGTACTGGTACACTATGGACCAGCAGTTCTCAAAGTTTAGCATGCACTAGAATAATTGGAAGGCTTGCGAACACCCAGATTGCTGGTTCCCATACCTAGATTTCTCATTCGGTGGGTCCTTCAGGTTTGCATGTTTAACAGGTTCTCAGTTCATACTACACTGCTGATCCAGGACCTAATTTTCTGAAATGTTTTCATAGGCAATTGGACTAAGAGAAGAGAGGCAAGCTAAAGAAGAGGGAAAAAAAAAAAAAAAGAAAGGAAGTAGGGCAGTATTCATGAGTAGGAAGATAAGAGAAAGAGTAGTTGTACAGCCCTGACAGAACCCTGGAACATTAGAAGGATGTGGCCTTTACCCACTTCATTCTTCCCAGAATGGGGTCACTGACCTGGCAACTAGCCATTCTAAAATAAAGGCACTGGGCTGTACAACCAAAACCACCTTTACCAGCCAGTCAGCTTTGATGCAGAAAACTGGCCTCCTCTGTACCTACTCTTTTGAAACCAGTGCTTTGAGGGACAGCTTTTCTACTCAGCACTAAAATCCCAGGGAGGAAAAGGTAAAATCATAAGGAACTCTTAGCTGATGTCTTTTTTCACATATAAAGAAATTAAAACCTTATGAAGTAGAGTCTAGTCTAGTCCTCGGTAGCCTGATCACAAAATTCCTTTAGGTGTATGCTCTGAAAGACAGACTAGATACATGCTAAGGCATATGTGTGTGAATTAATGATGTGTTTTGCTTGTACTGGTGCCCAGAGTGTCCATACTGGATCTTATAAACCGTACTCAAAACTGATAGCTTCTCTCTGTATCAGTAGCTTGGCCTGCTGTTGCCTTTCTGCACCTTCCTACCCCTACTCCTGTCCAAAGCTTAGTCGCCCGACTTAGAATATATTCTCTCCCCTTCCCAATTCTGACTGTCTTTTCACATGTACATGAAAATGCACCCACCTAATGCATTTTCTACAATAAGGATTCCACTCTTCCCAGTAACCTTGCCATTCCTTTCCTCATCTCCAACTTCAGTACCTTCACAGTTTCTACAGCCTTCTTGCCTTTTCTGGAGCAGTCATAGCTAGCTATTTTGTACTTTTGTGTGTTACTTAGGAAAGTTACTCCCAGAAAGAAAAAAGTCTAATATTTTTCAAAGAATTCTGGCCAGTGGTGTGATTTGTTTTCCCCGAAGAAAACAGTAGGAATTAAGTAAATATTTAGTTGATTGTTCAGTTTCAAGGTTAATTCTCATATAATTTCAAAAATACCATGGCTGTGTCTGTGCACGTACACACACGCGTGCATATGTGTCTGTTTTTATTTAAAAAAAATTTTTAGGAGAAACATATCGGTTCTCTAAAATGTTTAATTAAGATCAAAAAGAGAATTTGAACAGCTGTCATGCCAGTCATTTGGTAGGTAGACTTTAGCGTTTCTAATAAAAAAAGTAGACCTAATTTCCACCTGATATTTAAGGCCCAAGCTGTATATCACTAATATTTGCACATTGTTGCCTGAGTTACATACATGGTTGCTATACTGTCCTAATATACCTGCCTACTTACTGAATTTTATTTCCTGTTTCCTTAGTGACTAGATAATTATATAAGATAAAACACTAATAAGATTTATTTTAAGGAACAAAGGAGAGACTATTTAGAATCTTGCTGGAAAATCACATAACTAGGAAATGTGAAGGAAAAGGTATTAAAATATTCTAACAATAGTGGCATAGAGAAACTTCTAGAAATTATAAACTCTAGAATAACCCGATTCTGGGCTCCTGGTCACTTACCGCCACACATTTATTTATTTCCCTTCCCTTACTGAAAATCAACTAAAAATGATAGTACAGGGATTTTTTAAAGATAAACACAAAACCATAAGGACAAAGAAAACAGGTAAAAAAATGTTAACACAAAATTTTAAAAGACAGAATGCAAATGAAGTGTGGAGACTGGTACTGGTAAGCTTTATTTTAGAATACTCTTCTCTAGCTTATTCTTAGCACCAGGACCCAGCCCCGCCCGCCAGTCTGTTGGCACTAATACTGGGATGCCTCAGGCTAAGCAACTAGCTAGGCAAAGACACAACCTCACCTACCAGCTAGCTGACTACCTTAAGCCTGCCTGAACCCACATCCATCCTGTCCAAGAATGTGATCCTATCCACAGGGGGACCTGGGACCTAGCCCCACACACCAGGGTGTCAGCACCAGCCCTGGTGCCCCCAGGGTCCTGCAGCCCCAGACCCTAGGACCCAGCTCCTCCCATCAGTGGGCAGGCATCAGACCCTGGACCCCCTGGGCGTTGGCCCCACCCATCAGCTCTGGGACACCTTGGACCCTTTAGGCAGCTGCCTTGGGATCCAGCCTCTGTGGGCCTAAAGGAAGTGACATGATATATTTAAAATGATGAAAGGGAAAAACCTACAACCAATAATATGCTGCAAGACTATCAGTAAGGTTTGATGGAGAGATCAAAAGTTTTACAAACAAAAGCTAAAGGTTCAGCCACACCAAACTAGTTTACAAGAAATGTTAAAGAAACTTCTTCTAAGTGAAAAAGAAAGGGCCACAACTAGTACAATGAAAAATACAAAACAGAAAATCTCTTTGTTTAAGGCAAATATATAGTAAAGGTAGTTAAGTCAACCATGTATAAAGCTAATAGGAAGGTTAAAAGACAAAAGAAGTAAAATCATCTATCCAAAGTAAGTGGTTAAGGAATACACAAAACAAAAAGATGTAAAACATGTCACCAACAGTAAACACAGGGGGAGGTGAGTGAAAATGTAGAGTTGTTAAAATTTATGTGGGATGGGAAAGATAGTGGAAGAAATAGGGAGATTAAGAAGTACAAACTTCCAGTTGAAAAATAAATGTCACGTGGTCTGAAATTAACAGTGTGGGGAATGTGGTCAGCGACTTACATAATAATATCTTTGGTGACATGGTGTAACTAGACTTATTGTGGTGATCAGTTTGAAGTGTATAGAAATGTCAAATTGCTACATTGTATAACAGGAACTAAGTGTTGTAAGACAGTCATACTTCAAAAACAAGTAAACTCATAAAAAGAGAGATTGAATTTGTGATGACTAGAGTTGGAGTGGGGGGAATTGGATAAACGTTCAGTTATAAGTTAAAATAAGTACTAGGAATGTAACATACAGCATGATAGATGTAATTGACACTGCTGTATGTTCTATTTGAAAGTTAAGAGAGTAAATCCTTAGAAAAAATTTTTTTCTGTCTTTAATTTGATATCTGTATGAGATGATGGATAGTCACTAAACTTATTGTGATAATCACTTCATGATATATGTAAATCAAATCATGATGCTCTATACCTTAAACTTATATTGTGCTTATATTCATTATATCTCAATAAAACTGGAAGAAAAATTATTTTTTAAGAATGAGGTGACTATATAAAAAAATAATATGAATAAATATATAATTTGTGATTTGGAAAAACATGAAGTATAGACACCAAAATGTTACGTTGGTTTTTTAAAAATCATGGGATTTATCACAAGATATTTTTCTTTTCAGTTACCTGCATTTCCTAGATCTTTTATAATGAAATAGGAGTTTGTAAGTTTTTTAAAGGAAAGTAGTTTTTAAAAAAGAGAAAATATGTGTTTAATCTTAACAAATGGCACAGAGGTTAAATTTAATGTCTAAACATAATCCATTTGGTTGGCAAGTAAGAGATCACTGGTGGTGACCTTTACCAGTGAAAGTAGGGACAGGGGGTTCAGAAGGCCAAAGCCAATCTAGGGAAGAGTTGACTTTCCAGCCAGTTTCTAGATTTATGTTATCATTAAGAAGTAAGTTAGAATTTGCACGTTGTTTTCCTAACGATTCTCAGAAATACTTCCATGACTATCCTGACCTTCGCTAACACTTTACATTTTACTGAGTGTCTGTCTTATCTGTGCTTCAGAAAAAAAAAAAAAAAAAAGGTATTTAACTATAGGATTGATAATTCCTTGCCTCTTTATTTATATTTAAGAATGGTTAGATGTGGTTAATTGAGTTTCACTTTTCACATATTTCAGTCATTGTGTGGAACCTGATGTCTGACTTTCTCAAAAGATTTTCATTAAAAAAAAAGATTTTCGTAAATAATACTGCTAGTGAGTATTACAATTTAACTTTTTTCTGCCAGTATCCGTTTTTTACTATTCACAATGACATTCCAAAATGTTCTTACTGAAGGTAAGAACTAGGTTTTTTCTGATCTTGCGTTATTGTTATTTGTACAATGTTAGTCATGAAGAAAATTGTTTCTAGTTATTTGTGACAATTTGCTGTATAAGTGTTTGATTATTTTATCTTTTGCTAATATTATAAACTCAGCATAATGAGAACCTATGGATTTAAAATGCTAAAAAGCTGTTTGGTTTTCTTTATAACTCACTTATACCAGTGAAGGCTTTTCTAATGTAAAAGTCTTTCCTGTAGGTTTTATTTTTTTCTTAGTCCTTCTAAATGTGATGGGTTAGCCATTCTATATGTGGCAAATTTGTAATTCATTTTCTTTTTTTGTCATAGGAATTTAAAGTATGATGTTTTTGCAGGGGAGGGGAGTATAGGAAAGCAAACAAAAACTATAGTGTAGCAGCTACCTTGAAACTGTGTAAACTGTATAAGTTATTAATGTTATCTCTTCATGGTTAAGTCCACCAGCTTTTCCTTGCTTTGAAGACAGAGGAAGCAGTTTCTCAATTAGAATTTCTTTTTGAAGCACTCTCTTTCCTTGGCTTTCCATGATGAAACATTTTCTGCATATTTTCCTACCTTTCTGGCCATCACTTATCCGTCTTTGAAAACTTATCCTTTTCTACTTGACCTTTAATTTTTAAAGCCTCATATTCTTCTCTCTCTCTCTCTCTTTCTTTTCTTTTTTCTTTTTCTTTTTCTTTTCTTTCTTTCTTTCTTTCTTTCTTTCTTTCTTTCTTTCTTTCTTTCTTTCTTTCTTTCTTTCTTTCTTTCTTTTTTTTTTTTTGTCGCTCTCTAGATACTCACTTCAAGGGTAATCTCTTCCATACCCACAACTTAAACCACCACCTATAAGTTGGTGATTTGTAAGTTATTTTTCTACCCCAGATCTTTTCTCTGATCTCCTCCCTGCTATCCAACTGGCTACCTGATATCTTCCTTTCATGTGTCAAGGAAGCTTCAGCTTTCATGGTTACAGTCTGAGCTCATGATAGCCATCTCCTGTACCCCTCAAGCCTCAAACCTGATTCCCTTCCATTGTTCCTAGTCTTAGCAGATGACACCACCACTGATCAGTTATACAAACCAAAACCTAAGAGTCATGCTTGATACCTTCATCTCCAGCATGAAGTTATATTGATTTTTACCCACATAAAAACCTTTTAATTTAATCTACCTCTCTTTACTTCCACCTCTAATTCCCCAGTCAAAGCTACCATCATCCCAACTAGACTGTTCAGATACCTTTCTAAACATTCTTCCCACATCCATTTTTTAATGCATTCTTTATCCTGTAGCTAGCAGTGATCCTTTCAAACTACAGGTCTCTCCTAGTCTGGGTTCCCCAGAAAACAATGTGTGTGCTACTACTTCATTAGGAAGTTGGAAACAGATTCTGAGGCAGAGTTTTGTGCAAAGGATGTTTGTAAGGGAGTGGTCTTTGGATCAATACTTGTGGAAGAGAGGGAATATAAAAAGAGTTGGGCAAGAGGAGAAGTCAGGCAATGTTGTAGGCTCAAGAATAGCCCCAGCCAAATCCATGTAGAGTTTTGGAGCTAATGTTGACCCTCATTAAGCCAAAGTGCCTGGGTATGGACTCACATCTTGGTCAGTCATTGAATATTGGCTGCCTCGAGAAGGGCTGTTGGAAGCACTGCCAGTCATAGGGGCAACAAGTCCTTCCTTAAAGGGGTGTTTGGATAAGGCATTGTCATGTTCAGCCCTTGCACCTCTGGGCTCTACTTCATATGTATTCAGGAGCAGTTCCTCCAGAATTCTAGTGTGCCTTTCTTGCTGGGGGAGCTTTGAAGAGGGAAATGGGAAAAACTTTAGTTCCTGGGGACATAGCTGGCTGAGCATAATACTGCAAATGATACTTAGCTCCTTTCTCATGACCCACACCCTCATCTTGGAGAGATCTTAGCCCTTGCTTATCTTGTCTTTCTCAGCCCAGAGTTGCTACACTTGTTCATTTTCTATGAGAACTTGGGAAAGAAGTACTAAGAGGTACCCATGGGCTTATCTGGGTGCCAAATATATTCCTCTTTGTTACCACTGTGTGACATTAGCCCTGCCTTCACCTGGCATTCAGGTTCAGTTATTCCTGCCAAGATGATGATGACTCTTGTCAACCAATCCCTGAACACTAGGAGTCTAGCGTGCATTGGTAACAGCTGTAATTTATAGATTTATGAGATTCTTGTTTTGTCCTCTGGTAGAAATGTTCCTTTGAGGTCTAGAACCTATATCCTTGGACAGCTCAGATTTACAGCAATGGAAAGTGCAAATTTTCCAAGTGGGTTATTGCTTGTGATAGTAAGCAGGGCTTAGCAATTTCTGGATCTGCTGCAGAGTTCTTTCTTGCCCTCAGCCCCGCTCAAAGCTGACAGCTTTATGTGTCACCTAGTATGTGCCTGACAGTAGTCTCAGATGTGGAATATGCTTCCTTCATAGCCTGAAGAGGCCTACCAGAATATGTGCTTCCTTCCTCATGGCAAGAGATACAAGATGCAAGAAATTGTCCTTTACTTTGAATGAGATGTCCTCACATGCCAGAACCTTTATAAGGTTTATCTCCCATCTTCTGGAGTACATGTCTCACCAAGATTTAACCTCTGAGAGGCCTGGTCAGTTGCTTCATCAACAAAATGGCCATAATTATAGTATCTACCTCCTAGGGATGCTATAAAAGTTAAATGAAATAATTTATGTAAACTCATACTGAAAATATGTCTGATAGTAAGCATTCAGTAAATGTTAGCTTTTTTTTTTTTTGTCTTTTTGCTATTTCTTGGGCCGCTCCCACAGCATATGGAGGTTCCCAGGCTAGGGGTCGAATCGGAGCTGCAGCCACCAGCCTACACCAGAGCCACAACAACACTGGATCCGAGCCACGTCTGCAACCTACACCACAGCTCATGGCAACGCCGGATCGTTAACCCACTGAGCAAGGACAGAGGACCGAGCCCGCAACCTCATGGTTCCTAGTCGGATTCGTTAACCACTGCACCACGACGGGAACTCCCTAAATGTTAGCTATTATTACTCTCTATGCCAGGTAAAGTGTTCTAGTTGCTAGTCATATAAAATTGAAGCAGACTTGGGCCATTCACTCATAAACTTAAAGCTTCATATTTATTATTCATCAGGTCTAGCATTTATCTTCTATCTCAGTGAGAGTAATAGTATATACTAAATAACTGTAGTGTTCATTCTCTCTGGTTGTATAAATAGATTTGGAATTAAAATTTAACATGAGGCCGAACTATAGTAAGAGTCCTTTTGCTTATTTTGTGCTTAGCACTGTATTTAGAAAGAGTAGGGAATCATGGGGGCATGCATATGGAGGTGCCAAGCGGGGAGAGTGTAAATGACAAAGCCAGACATATGTGGTATTCTAGAGATATGAGATATGGTAGGAATAATAATGATGTGGAATAGAAAATGATAAATAAAGCAGACTGACTAAAGCTGTAGCTTATAGCAGGAAGGCTGTATGGTCAGGTGTGTGTGAAGATGGGTCCATACCATAGAGAGCTTGTAAGCCTAGCAGAGGAGGTAGATCATTATCCTGTAATGGTCAGAACATAGCTGACATTTTTAAGCAGAAGAGTAATATGATTTAAACAGGTACTTTTAGTTTCAGTCATTTTTTTTTTCTTTCTGTAAGTTCCCAGGCCAGGAATCAAACCTGCACCATAGTCGTGACCCAGACCACTGCAGTGACAACACCAGATCCTTAATCTGCTACACTGCACGAGAACTCCTTGGCTTTGCTGGTTTTAAATTTTTCTCTTTTTTTTTTTTTTTGTCCCTTTGTGGAAGATACAAATGTTCTCAATGTTTTGGACAATTCAAAAAAATTCTTTTCTGAACTGTGTCTAATCTAAGCTCTAAAGAAATAATTTTTTAAGACGTTATGCTTCTCATTCTCATCTTTTTCTGTAATGTTTACATACGTCATTTTCAAGGGATTCCAGAGTTTTATGAAAATAGCAATGCTGGCTGTCACAGTTCAAAAGTATACAAATTAAAATATGAAGTAATTGAGGGTGATGGGAAATTAGCAGTTCAGGGCTCACTCTTCAATTGTAGGTGGTAAATTAAAGGTAAACTACATAGCAGGGTTCAGAATAAAACATGTATAAGCATTCAAGTCCTTGCAGGTTTATAAATTGCCTGGTATGTCTGTAACTACTTATGTGGCCAGAACACAGGGGACTTCAGGATGTGTATTTATGAACTGATTCCTCAACAGATAACTGCACTATTCCAGAATGTTGGTGCTATGTCAATAGTTATACTTATTGTTTCAGAATTTTTCCATTTTTCCATCTAATTAACTTAGAATGTCTCTAACGTGATTTGCAAAGAATTTTATATTTATATTTTGCAATCAGCATTTGACTGGCGCTCAGGTTTGAGACATGCACTACAATGTGTAAACATTTTGTAAGATAATAAATAGCTCCTAAATGTTTTACGATTGCCTGTTCCCTGCTAATTGGTCATGGATTAAAAGTCCCCATTGTTTAATTTTTTTTAATTTGGGGGAAATTTTTATAAATGAGTGTGTGGGACTTCATATCACAGCTGTTGTCATTTAAAGTTTGGACGGCATCATTACAAATGAAGCCCTGCTGTGAAATCAAAGTCAAAAGGCATCTTGGCATCCCAACCATTTCCTTAGGAGAAGATTACAGCTCAAGTCTGTTGAACTTTATTGCCTTGGGCCTCATGACAGTCTTCAGAAACATGCAAAGCATTTCTGTTAAAGAAACTCAGATGTGCTAGGACACAGGGGATGACATTCTTGTGCAGAGCAGTGACCTAAGCAAGAGGGTGAGGAATAAGTCAGGAAGAAAAAGGTGATTCACACTTTTTGCTGTATTCTGGGATTATTTTATAAAAATCCATGGAGATGACAGAGAATAGGAAAAATATGTGGTGTTTTCCTACATGGCCTATATATTTTTTTCCAGCTTTACTGAGGTATAATTGACAAAATTGTACTATATTTAAAGTGTACAACATGATGACTTAATATAGTATGCATTGTGAAAGGATTCCCACAATTGAATTAATTAACACGTCCATCACCTCTCACAGATTTACCTTTTTGGGAAAGGGTGAGAGTACTTAAATTCTACTTTCTTAGCAATTTAAATTATATGGTACAATATTATCAACTGTAGTCACTATGTTATAATTAGATTCTCAGAACTCAGACCTTATTCATCTTATATGTACCCTTTACCAACATCTTCCATATCTCCCATGCCCCAGTCCCTGGCAACCACCATTCTACTCTGTGTTTCTAAGTTCAACTTTTTTTTTTTTTTTTAAGATTCCACCTATAAGTGATGCCATGCAGTAGTACTTATTTTTCTTTGTCTGGCTTATTTCACTTACCATAATGCCCTTCAAGTTCACTCATGTTGTTGCAAGTGGCAGGGTTTCTTTCTTTTCTAAGGTGAAATAATACTCCAGTGCATTTATAAATCACGCTTTAGCCATTCATTTATGATGGATATTTGGGTTGCTTCCATACCTGGGCTATTGTGAATAATGCTGCAGTGAACATGAGAATACAGATACCTCTTCAAGATAATGTTTTTTCTGGAGTTTCCATTGTGGCTCAGCGGTAAACGAATCTGACCAGCATCCATGAGGAATGAGGACGCAGGTTCAATCCCTGGCCTTGCTCAATGGGTTAAGGATCGGGCGTTGCTGTGAGCTGTGGCGTACTTTGCAGTCGCAGCTCGGATCCTGAGTTGCTGTGACTGTGGTATAGCTGCAGCTCTGATGGATCCCTAGCCTTAGAACCTCCATGTGCTATGGGTGCGGCCCTAAAAAGCAAAAAAAAAAAAAAAAAAATCATGTTTTTGTTGCCTTTGCATATATGCCCAGAAGTGGGATTGCTGGATCATATAATAGTTCTATTTTTAATTTCTTGAGGAACTTCCATGTTGTTTTCCATAGGGACTGTACTAGTTTATATCCCCACCAATGTGTACAAGTGTTCTCTTTTCTCTACATCCTCTCTAGCACTTATTTCTAATCTATTCGGTAATAGCCATTCTAACAATGAGATGATAGCTCATTGTGGTTTTGATTCACATTTCCCTGATGATTAATGATAGGGAGTACTTTTTCATGTAACTTTTGGCCATTTGTATGTCTTCTTTGGAAAAATGTTCAGTTTCTTTGCCCATTTTTTGAGTTATTTGGTTTTTTGCTATTGAGTTGTATGAGTCCCTTGAATATTTTGGCTACTAGCCCCTTACTTGATATATGTTTTGCAAATATTTTCTTCCATTGGATAGGTTGTCTTTTCATTTTATTGTGCATTTTGTTGTGTACTTTGCTGTGCAGAAGCTTTTTAGTTTGATGTAGTCCTGTTTGTTTGTTTTTGTTTTTGTTGCTTTTAGTGTCAAATCTAAAGCATCATTGCCAAGAATAAGAAGCTTACCCCCCTATGTTTTCTCCTAGGGATTTTGTAGCTTCAGATCTTATGTTCAAGTCTTTAATCCATTTTGAGTTGATTTTTTAGTATGATATAAGATAGGAGTCCAGTTTCATTCTTGATGTGGATGTCTCTTTTTTCCAGCCTGATCTTTATTTTAAAATAGAAACCTAAATGTGACTCTAAGGTAAGGACTGCCTTCAAAGTCCTAAGTTGATTTGATCATCTCCTTTGAAGTGAGTTCCCACTGACATATTCTTCCTCTTTTGCTCTTGTTCTCTCCCTTCTCTTTGTCTTTCTCCCTCTGCTCCTCTTCTGTTCATCCCTCTACTTCTCTGCTTCTCTCCTCCCCTCCCTCTCTTCTTTTCTCTGTAGTACACACAGTTCTACAGGTGTGGCTGAATAACATTACTCATGTGATTCTAGTGGTCACTCTTTTTATGTCTAAAACATGTCTTGAATTTATACACGAAGGTCACTTGATCTGACTTAATATCTTCCCAACCAGGGACCTGACTCCAGCAGCCAAGCCCAAAGACACACCATGAATGAACACAAATGTCTCATAATATGTTCCATTCAGCTGTGAATTTATCTTAGCTCTTTAAAGTGTGCTCTCATTTGTCATCTGTGTACCTTCTTGGAGTAGTTTCCTGAATTCATTAGCTACAAAATGCCTGCCATATAGTAGATAATAAATATTCGTTGAATGAGTGGAAATTGTTATTGCAAGGAATATTGCTAATTACTCTCAGGGCTTGTTCTGGAAATCTAAGACCTGGCAAGATAATTTTTTTGTACTGATCTTTTCACCGTTGTGACATTCAGAAAAAGGCGTAAATCATTTAGTACTTTTCCATAAATATTGATACTGCTTCTTACTTACTGCTATAAAAATACTATCAAAGTGCTAATAGTTTAATAAGGAGACAGAAAAGTAAATAGATAATTATAATACAGTGTGCTGTATGCTAAACATATATGCATATATCCTAGTCTCAGTGATAGTAACATTTGTTGAGTACTTGCTATTTGCCAGGTACAATTTTAAGTATTTTTCTTGTATTTCTGATTTCTAATTTAATTTTACTATGGTCTCACAACCATATGTATATGATATTAATCTTTTGGAATTTACTAAGACTTATTTTATGACCCAGTATGAAGTCAGGTTTTCTAAATCCATATGAACAGTTATGGGTACAGTGTTAGAGTATAAATAGATAAGCTGATTTTTGTATATAGTGTTCTGTATATTGCCATTACGTCTAACTTTAAAAATAAATCTTCATTAGGGTTATTGAATTTTCTACCTGTATAATCTGTCAATTACTGAGAGAGTTATATTAAAGTCTTTCAATAAAATTGCGAATTCACCTATTTTTTTTATGTCTGTCATTTACTTTATGTATTTTAAGGTTATGGCAAAGTTATTAGTTTATACACATTTAAAATTGTTGTATATCTTTCTGATAAATTGAGCTATTTTATATAATGCTTCTTTTATTTATAGTATGCTTTTTGCCTTAAGATTATTTTGCATGATTATTGGTAGATCCGTCTCAGCTTCTTTTGGTATTTTTTTCAGTCTTGTCTTTTTCTATCCTTTTTGTATCCTTAATGTTACAAATTTGTCTTTTTATACAACAAATATTTGAATTCTAGTTTTTTATTCAGTTACAATAATTGTCTTAATCAAAATATTTGGTCTATTTCTGCTATTATTATATTTTTCTTTATTTCAACTATCATATTTTGTCACTGTTTTATTGTTTCCCTTTTCTGGGTTTCTTTTCCTTTCAGGCTTTCTCTTGGGTTGTAGTTTTTGTGTTTGTTTTTCTTTCAGTCCATTTTTTCCTCCACTATTTCAGAAGATGTAACCCATTCTATTTCTATTCTTTTGGCAATAATATGGAAAAATTTAAACGCTTACTTAATTTATCAAAATCTAACTCTAGTCTACCACTTTACAATGTCTGTATTACCATGGTTATATATTTTTTCAGTTCTCATGTTAATTTTTTTATTAAAGTATAGTTGATTTACAGTGTTTCAGTTTCTTTTGTACAGCAAAGATGTATATTTTAGTTGTATTTTATTTTTCTTTAGTACTGAAAGACATTATTGTCATTGTTTCATATATTCAGTGTATGTTTACTCTGAAGTATATTTATGACTTTCCCTGCTAAATTATCTTTTTATATCTCAGACTTTAATCTGGTGTTCTAGGTGGCCCTAGGGGTCCTAGCTTCATTTAACTTCTACATTTAGCAAACACTGAGTTTTGACTTCCTATCTTTTGAGTCTTTTGAGTTTTTCAGAACTAATACTCAGCTTTACTTTGCTCACCAACTGTTCCTGCGGTAAAATTCCACTTCAGTGTTCTAGCTCTCCAAGTTACCACTTATTTTTGATCTGAATATTCCTTACTTTCTTGCCCATTAATTGCCTTGCATTAAAAAATTTTTAAATATTATCTAGCATTTTAGTTGTTTTCAGTAAAAATGCTCATCAATATATGAACTCAACCATAAGTAAAGAAATAAAAGTACATAACTAAGTTTTTAAATGATCTTTTGGTTGGAATGCTCTCAGAAGATTTTTTTTTAATTCTATTAAATAATTTTTTTTCAAACTTACCTAGGTAAGCCTTAGTGACAATTTGTAATAAAAATAAAAATGCCATAATACAGTAAATAATGTATTATAGATTTCACTTTCCATATATTTGTGATTTCTGGTAAATGTCCTAATAATGCTCATTTCTCTTTGTTTTTATTTAAGGATTGTTCAAGTTTAGAAGAATATAACATTGCTGCAGCATTACTTCCTTTGACCAGTGCTTTCTATAGGGTAAGTGTCATTGGTCTGTATATAAGTCATTATGATTTATGTACATGTATTCAGTTTAGTTTATCGTGGAACTACATCAATCATGTCCACATAGTGTATCTAAGACATATCTGTGGCTAAATATATTATAACATTTATTGCATACTATGTGTAAAAGATGTAATATATAATGTTTTGGGGGGGGGTTTGTTTTGTTTTGTTTTTGTTTTTTTGTCTTTTGTCTTTTCTAGGGCCGCACCTGTGGCATATCATCTCCTAAGATATAACCCCACCATTCCATTCTTACTTTATTGTTCTTTTGAGCACTTTATAATGCCTGAATTTTGTTGTTTATTGACTAGTTTACATTTGACTGTTTTCCCCCACCACAGAAAACAAATTTCACAAGGCTGGAATATTGTCTGTCTTATTCGTTGCTATATTCTAATGTCAGTCAGTAAGTATTTGGTCAATAAGGAGTTCCAACTGTGGCATAGTGGGTTGAGGATCATTGTTGTCTCTGCTGTGGCGTGGGTTTGACCCCTAGCCTGGTGCAGTGGGTTAAGGATCCAGCATTGCTGCAGCTGTGGTGTAGGTCACTGCCACAGCTCAGATTTGATCCCTGGCCCACGAATTTCCATTTGCCATGGGTGCAGCCAAAAAAAAAAATTTTGTTTTTGTTGAATGAATGAATGAATAAGCTAGATAAATAAATGGAGGGAGAAATCAGAGTTGACTTCACTGGCAATTTCTGCGAACCATTTGAAAATTTTATGGAACATTCAGTGATTTTTCTTAATTCTGTCATTTATCGTAGTTCTCCTACCCATGCCTTTTCATAAAGAGATTCTTATGGCAAACTAGTCCAGCAAATTGTTATTCTCTCTTTTCCTGCGAAGGACTTGTAAGGAATGAAATAGCCACACTCTGAGCTGCATATTGAGTATGTCCTTCCGAAGTGTGCAGAAGGAAACAGCACCCCTGTGCCAGCCATGCTTCCTCACCATTCAGCGACATGCAGTTAGCCTCAGGAAACCCAGAACTTCAGAAAGGTGATATGAAAGGAGTTCTGCCTTAAGCTACTCTGTATTTTATTGAGCTCTAAGTCAGGAAAGCCTATCAAGTATTCCCAGATCTATTTTAGTAGAGAATGAGGCACCAAAGTGCCTCAGCTGAGCCATAAAATGATCCCTGCCCTTGGAAGCTGGCAGTATTCTCTTATTCCTTTTGTTCTGCCCATCCTTTTTCTTTCACTCACCATTTCTAACTGATGAGGCCTAGTCCCTTTCCTGCACCTAGTAGGTGCTCGGTTTTTAAAAAAAGCTTTACTTCAGTTTTTTGAAAGATTTACTTCTGGTGGTTTGTCCACAGTCTAGGAGTGAAAGGTCTTAACCCAAAGGTTCTCATAATCAGCGCTTTTTCTGCTGCTGAGTCACTGCATATTCCTCTTTCTTCCTCCTAACCTTCCCGTCCTATTCTAAAATAGAAAGTGGGGAGTTCCTGTTGTGGCTTAGTGGGTTAAGAAATCAACGTAGTCTCCTTGAGGATACAGGTTCAACCTCTGGCCTTGCTCAGTTGACTAAGGATCCATAAGCTGTGGGGTAGGCCTGCAACTGCAGCACTTCCATGTGCTGTAGGTGTGGCCCTAAAGAAAAAAAAAAAAAAACAGAAAGTGGAGTTTATGAGGCTTAGACTTCTGAGAACTGGCAAATTATACTGATCATGCTGAGAAAACAAGGACAAATTTCAAAAATGTCAAACAAATGAATTTGAGTTTAGAAACTAATGACACTGAGCTGGAACTTGGGCATCATCTTTTGGTCCTCCCTCCTCCCTTAAGCCCATTTCCAGTCCCACTCTAGTTTTCCTTAAATGCATACATACTAGTCTTTTCTAAACTCCCTAGTCCTTCATCTCACCCCCTTGCCTGCATGGAGAACAGTGTTACAAAAATAAGCCAGGGTCTCCTGTATCCTGTATGGAGCCACCAAGGAAATTTGTCTGCAAATCTCAGAGTAAACTGGAAATGTTTCTCAGAGTAACCAGTAACTTGGTTCTAACTAACCTTCATATGGACCCTCACATGGGCATTTGTTAAAGAAAATGGCATTTTAAAATGTTCCCACTTTGGTACCTAAGATATTTTTAAAATTTAGGTATTATGTAGAAATAAATAAGAAACACAGGGAAAATAACAATTGACAGTATAAATTCAAGTGCTCAAGTAATCCATATTGCGTAAGATTTTTTTAAGCTGCATCATTTATCCATTTTACAGTGTGTATTATTGAGGGTTTGTTCCTCATAGCAAAGATACCATGACTGATAGGAAGTAAGGAATCTATTACAGGGACCAGCTTTTACATGGTTATGGAATCTGGGGAAGAAGCTTATGGAAAGCCTTGAATTAGGGTCTGCCTGTGGACCTAAAGTCACTGTAGGTCATCAGGGTAGCAGTCAGGAAGAGAAGCTGGAGATTTCATAGAGAAGAACAAGAACAAACTAGAATCTATGTTTGTTTCTTACTTCCTCCAACCTCAAGAAAGTGGGTGACCTGAAAAAGAAGCAGCACTACTGGCCATGGAGCTATACATGTGCCTGGCAATGGACTAGGAGAAGCTAAAGGGAGGGATCCAGCAGGAACTGAAGGAAATGTGAGCTCAGTTCTTTCCACAAATCGAGATGATCCAGCAGATCATTGACAAAGAGTATGAGATACAGCAGCACCTGGCATCTTAGACTGACTCTCAGAATGTAATGGCTGCTGCTTCATTTTTGCCTTCCAAATCTTTGATTTCTCTTGCAGTTAACCCTAACCTGGAATCATAGAGAGAGAATTCTGGGAAATGTAGTTCTAGTTTAGCTTAGTTTACACAATTACAAAACCATCACACTGTGTTTTTTGTTTTGTTTCGTGAAAGTTTTTTAATGCAATTAGTTAGCAAGTTGGGCTACATCCCATGCTTTTGTCTGTGTTATCAAACTTAATAATACAAACTTAGGTTTTATGATAGGTTTATAGATTTAATTCTTGGTTATTGGCTTGGCTTGATTTTATTTGGTTTATTTTAGTTTAATTTGGTTTGAGCATTAATTAGTCAAGGTCCAATAAGTAAGTGATAAGTAGTGATAGGGGATTAACTACTGAGAAGTAAAGAGAATTTTAAAGAATACAGGAGTAGTAAATAAAGGGAACAGCCATTATCTCTAAGGTTCAGGTAGAGTTCCCATCAAAGGAGCAAACTTGGGAGAGGGCCACTTTCCAACAAGACTCTGTCAGAGAGGTGTTGCTGTGGCCACTGAATGGCACTGAGGTGAAATTCACCGAGGTGCCACAGACTCGGGCTAGCAAGGAGGAAACTGCCTACTGGCAAGGCTTGCTAGGAATCTACTCACTAGGTCACCAGTAAAACTTGATAGGAAGACATCCTCTTTGGGGCACCACTGAAACTTGCAAAGTAGTGAGCATACCTGGGCATCCCACATGTGATTAGCAGGTATGTGCCACAGGAACAAGAAGAGAAAAGCACACCAGAACCAGGAGAATAAACCACTTCATACTGGAGTGTCCCTTCTTTTCTTCTTCTTCTTTTTTTTTTTTTTTTTTTTTTGTCTTTTTAGGGCCATACCCGCAGCATATGGAGGTTCCCAGGCTAGGGGTCTAATCAGCGCTATAGCCACTGGCCTACACCACAGCCACAGCAACTCGAGATCTGAGCTGCATCTGCAACCTACACCACAGCTCATGGCAGCACCGGATCTTTAACCCACTGAGCAAGGCCGGGGATCGAACCTGAGTCCTCATGGATACCAGTCATATTCATTTCCACTGTGCCATGCCGGGAACTCCCAGATAAAATTTTTAAAATACAGTGATCAAATCATTCGCACTGTTTTCTCACCTTACTTTTTTCACTTATTATACCGTAGAGGTCCTCCCATATACTGAATTAGTACACAGCATATATACCTAATTATTCTTAATGACTGTTTATGTCTTTTACTTTTCTTTCTTTTTACTTATGGTAAACCAGATTTTTTTTTATTGAAGTGTAGTTGATTCATAATATTGTTTTAGTTTCAGATATACAGCGGAAAGATTCACTTTTTTTCTAGCTTATACTCCATCATAGGGTATTACAAAATACTGAATATAATTCCCTTTGCTTTATAGTAAATGTTTGTTGCTTATCTATTTTATATCTAGTTGTTTCTATCTGTTAATCCCATGCTCTTAATTTTTCCTTTCCTCCCTCCCCTTTGGTAACCATAAATTTGTTTTCTATGTCTCTGAGTCTTTTTCTATATTGTATATAGATTCACTTTTATTATCTTTAGATTACATATATATGTGGTTTCATATAGTATTTGTCTTTCTCTGACTTACTTCACTTAGTATGATAATCTCTAGGTCCTTCCATGTTTCTGCCTATGGCAATATTTCTTTCTTTTTATGGCTGAGTAATGTTACATTGTGTATATATGTGTATATATAGATATATGCACGTACACACACACACACACACACACTACGTCTTCTTTATCCATTCTTCTGTTGATGGGCACTTGGGTTGTTTCCATGTATTAGCTTTAGTAAACAGTGCTGCTATGAACATTGGGGAGCTTTTATCTTTTTGAATTATAGTTTTCATATTTTCAGGATATAGACCCAGGAGTGAGATTGCTGGATCATATGGTAGCTCTATATTTAGTTTTTTAAGGAACCTCCATACGTTTGCTATAGTAGCTATACCAATTTACATTCCTGCCAACAGAGTACAGGATTCCCCTTTCTCCACATCCTCTCCAGCATTTATTATTTGTAGACTTTTGATGATAGCTATTCTGACCAGTGTGAGATGATACCTCAGTGTGGTTTTGATGTGCATTTCTCTAATAATTAGCAGTATTGAACATCTTTTCATGTGCCTTTTTGCCATCTGTATATTTTGTTTTTGTCTTTTTGCTATTTCTTTGGGCCGCTCCCGCAGCATATGGAGGTTCCCAGGCTAGGGGTCCAGTCGGAGCTGTAGCCACTGGCCTACGCCAGAGCCACAGCAACGCGGGATCCGAGCTGCGTCTGCAACCTACACCACAGCTCACGGCAACGCCAGATCCTTAACCCACTGAGCAAGGGCAGGGACCGAACCCGCAACCTCATGGTTCCTAGTTGGATTCGTTAACCACTGCGCCACGACGGAAACTCCCCATCTGTATATCTTCTTTGGAAAAATGTCTGTTTAAGTGTTCTTCTCATTTTGATCAGGTTTTTTATTTTTTCCTACATTGGGTTATATAAGCCTTTTGTATATTTTTGAATATTAACCCCTTGTCAGTAGCATCATTGACAAATATTTTCTCCTGCTCCATGGGTTGTCTTATCATTTTGTTGTGCAAAAAACTTTGAAGTTTGATTAGGTTCCTTTTTTTTTTAATTTTTGCATTTATTTCTTTTGACTTATGAGACTGATCTAAGAATATATTGCTACAGTTTATGTCAAAATACTTGCCTATGTTCTCTTCTAGGAGTTTTATAGTGTCATATCTTATATTTAGGTCATTATCCATTTTCAATTTATTTTTGTATATGGTGTGAGGGAGTGTTCTAATCTCATTGATGTGCATGTAGCTGTTCAGCTTTCCTAACAGCACTTGTTGAGACTGTCTTTTCTCCATTGTATGTTCTTGCCTCTTTTGTTGTTAATTAATTGACTGTGGGTACACAAGTTTGTTTCTGGGTTTTCTGTTCTGTTCCCTTGATCTGTATGTCTGGTTTTATACCAGTACCATGCTGTTTTGATTACCATAGATTTGTTGTATACTGTGAAGTTTGGAAGGGTTATGCTTCCAGCTTTGTTCTTTAATTCTGGCCCCTTTGTAGTTCTGTATAAATTTTAGAATTGTTTGTTCTAGTTTTGTGAAAAACGTCATGGGTATTTTCATAGGGAACTCATTAAATCTGTAGATTCCTTTGGGTGGTATGGCCATTTTAACAATATTCTTCCAATCCGAGACCATGGGTTATCTTTCTATTTCTTTGAATCATCTTCAGTTTCCTTTGTCAGTGATTTATAGTTTTCAGCATATTTACTTTCTTTTTAATGAAAAGATAATTATGTGTGTACTTGCTATTCTCATAAGAGAAGACTATTTTATTGGCCTAGATGAAATGAATATTTGTATTTTAGAGCTTTACTTAGAATCAAAGATGTTCCACTTGTAACATTTTCTATCTTAGATCTTTGGGAATTCGTCATACCACAGCCACCACAAATTGTAGGGAATTTCTTCCTCTACAATTTCTTCATCCTTTTTCCTAAATTGTATGTAATTCATGTTTCTTTAACTTATGAAGCCTTTCTTGAAGGTAATGCCTTAACATCTAGGTTTAAATTGTTACTTTTACGGTAAAAAATAATATAACCTTTTACATTTATATCATGTTTATTTATATGGGGCTTTCATTCTCAGTTCAGCAAACATTTATTAGGTGTGCCAAGCCCTGTACTGATGTTTCAGAGTTGCAGACGAATAACAACACACAGTCCTTGCTTTCAGGAAATATACTGTCTAATATTGTATCCATTAATTAACTACTGACAGAAGAATCATCCCACAGTTAATGAATAACACTGGGCCACTCTTTGTTTATTTAGGTCCTTTTTATTCAAAGTTCATGTTTGTTAAATTAAGAACCAAAATATATACTCAAAGTTTAAAGCAGGGATTCTTGTTACTTTTGGCGGAGGAAAAATAATTAAAGAGCAAGGGAAAACCAATAGTCAGAGAAAAAATGGAACCAAAATAGGATAGCCTTGTGTTATTCTTTGCCAGCAATAGCAGTGAGCAACAATGAAGTCCATGGGCCCCTCCACCATGAACCACTTTCTCCTCAGTGACCTATGTACCTTAGTGTCACCCTGTTGTGATTCTTAATAACCCAGATAATCTGAAGAGTGTCTTGGAGTCTATCAAAGTATGACAGATCCCTCCCATTACTTCTTTAAGCCACATCTGTTGGTTAGTGATGCTTCAAAATGACTCCCAGGAGAGCTGACACTTAGTCCTTTGGGACCCATTGATTTATGTTTATCCAGGGAAGAAAAATCAACACCCTACTTACCTTAAATTCAAGCACTCTAAAGTGTTGCCTTCCCAAATTCCAAAGATCTCACACATGCAGATGGCACATTAAGGGTGTTTTATTGGTTGAGCTAGGTCTTACTTCAGCATAAAAGCCTTATTCAGACTCTTATTCTCAGTAGAAATAGTTTTCTTTATTCCTTCCATCCTTCCTTCCTTCCTTTTTTTTTTTTTTTTTTGGCTTTTTAGGTCCATACCTGCAGCATATGAAAGTCCCTGGGCTAGAGGGCAAATCAGAGCTACAGCTGCTGGCCTACGCCACAGCCACAGCGATGCAGGATCCAAGCCCCATCTGCAGCTTACACCACAACTCATGGCAATGATGGATCCTTAACCTACTGAGCAAAGCCAGAGATAGAACCCACATCCTCATGGATCCTAGTCGGGTTTGTTTCTGCTGAGCCACAATGGGAACTCCAGAAATAAATTTCTTATTCAAAATTTTCATTCATTCAGCAAGTGAAAAATGTCTTTTCTAAAATCCAGCCACATTGATTTATTTTTATTAATGGGTTTATTGAAGTATAATTTATGTACCATAGAATTCACTCATTTTAAGTTTACACTTCAGTGACTTTTAGTATAGTTATAGCATTGTGCAACTATCACCACCATCTTATTTTAGAAAATGTCCATTATTCCAAAAAGAAATCTCACACCCATTTGCAGTAACTTCCCATCCTTTGGCAACCACTAATATAATATACTTTCTATCCCTATAAATTTGCCTTTCCTGGAGTTCCCGTTGTAGCTCAGTGAAAATGAATCCGACTAGTAACCATGAGGTTGCGGGTTCGATCCCTAGCCTCACTCAGTGGGTTAAGGATCCGGTGTTGTTGTGAGCCATGGTGTACATCACCGATGTGTCTCGCACCTGGCATTGCTGTGGCTGTGACATAGGCCAGCAGCTGTAGCTCTGTTTAGACCATTAGGTTGGGAACCTCCATATGCTGTGGGTATGGCCCTAAAAATAAAAAAAAATTTTTAAAAATAGAAAACCAACAAGTAATTTTTCCTTTCCTATATATTTTACATAAATAGAAGTATACAATATATGTTCTTTTATGTCTGGCTTCTTTCACCAAGAAAATATTTGAAATTAACCTATGTTTTGAGATTTCTTTAGGACTGTTAATTATTAATGAAAAATTTTTTCACACCCAGAGCACTTAGATCACCTTCTATATTGTTTCAAATTTTACCTAATTCAAATGTAATGTATATAGAGTTACCATCGTGGCTCAGGAGAAATGAATCTGACTAGTATCTATGAGGCCTCAGGTTCTATCCCTGACCTCGCTCAGTGTGTTAAGGATCCAGTGTTGCCATAAGCTGTGGTGTAGTTTGCAGACAAGGCTCGGATCCTGCATTGCTGTGGCTGTGGTATAGGCAGCAGCTCTGATTCATCCCCTAGCCTTGGAATCTCCATATGCCACAGGTGAGGCCCTAAAAAAATAAGAAAGGACAGAAATAAATAAATATAATGTATAATTAAACCAATTATCTTTTAATAAATACATTAGAAAAATGTGAGATGTAAAGCATGATTTCTCATTTGAAAGAAATATATTTTACATTTCTGTCTATATGATTTTATAGTTCTTTAATTATTCTTTTGCTAAATTTTAATTTTTGCTTCTGCATCCTTAATGAACCTCTAGCTATCTTGTCTGACTAAATAAAATTTGAGACCTAGGTATCACTTCCATTTCAAAATATAAAAAGCCCAGGAGTTCCCTTGTGGCTCAGCAGTTTAAGGACCTGACATTGTCACTGCTGTGGCTCTGATTACTGTTGTGGCTCTGATTACAGCTCTGGCGCAGGTGTTGCCCCCCCCCAAATAAAGAGAGAGAGAAGAAAGAAAAATAGAAATGCAAAATATAAAAGCCCAAGGCAAGTATATTCAGGGTAGTGTGATAGGAAAATCTATTGAATATATGCACAAGTTGTTTGTAAACCTAACTTACCTAATCAGTGAAAGAAGCAAAAAGTAAACAGTATAGCATGGAGATTAGTAGAATTTCCAGTTCTATCTCCTGAGTAATGACCTTCCTGTGACGAGACTCTAGCAGTAATTCTGCCCCCCAGAGTAAGTAAACTAAAATCTGTTATCTGTATCTTCCATGTTCAAGCTTGATATCTCTTATGTGAGCCTATGTACCTGATAGAACACAGTAAAGAACAAAAGTCCAGGGAAAAATGATAATAATATTCATTGAATTCTTAATAGGTACAGGATGCTACATTTGGCTTATTGTACCTAATTCAACACAATGAGTATTATTCCCATTTAAGACAAGGGAGCTCTGCTTAGAGAGAATCCATACCACTTTGCTAGTCAATAGCAGAGCTCATATTCTTTAACTATAATAGCATTTCCCCAAGTGAGTCCCAATTTATGCAGCATAGTTCTGGGGGATTTTTTTGTCTTTTTGCTCAGAGATATTGAACTGACATCACTCCAGCCTCCTTAGTTCTCCAGCCATTTTCATCCATATATTTAGCAGGGGTATTTCATTACTCTTTGGCATGGAGGAGGCCAAGTTAGGGCTGAGTAGTTGGATGTTATGGTTAATTTCATAAATAATTATACATCATTATTTATAAATTCCTAATTTCCACATATTTCTAATATAAAAACATATTATGGTACTCAGATGCACTTTTGTATTTCTTTGATGACTTAGAAGTTACTTGGATAACTAACTGGCTTTGTCTCTCAGTCATTAATGTTCACCCTTGTTGTCCTACTATAGACCTAACAGCTTGTAGGTAATTTTAATGAACCCATAGTCCATGGTGTTAAGATTGCTGATAGAAGAAAAAATCTTAAGGTAATATAAAAAATTGATATTTCAGCAATCTTAATTTTCCCCATTGGTAAATGACAAGAGAGATTCTCTAAAATCTACAAAATAGGAAAAGAATTTTGTTTTTGTTAGACTTCATGATCTGGATACATTGTATTTCCTACAACAGGTCTCAAAGGATTACATTTTTGGGCCCCCAAAAGAGGAGGCAGAGTGATGAAGGGTCTTTTTTTATCTTTTTTCTGCAATAAAATCAAATATTAATCTTAAAAATAAGTCAGCAGAAAAATGCTTGAAAGTGAAGACAGGCATCAACATTGGGCTGAATCCAAATTTGAGCTGGAAAAGATATAAATGTGTTTATTGTAGCGGATGCTTCCAGCACAGCAGAATTTTGGAATAGCCAGAGAAATAGTATTTCCTCCCTTTGTTTTCTTTCTGTTCTTTAGGACAGCTTAGCATTCCTTCCTACTCCTCCCTCAGAGCACCATCTCTTCTTGCTTCTCTTGCTTTTTCTTTGCAGTTTTACATGGCTGCTCCCTTCTCCTCATCCTCCTGTAAAATCTCTGCTTTCTGAAAAACTGTGTATTATTATAATTAATTTGGCATTACTGTTATTTACTAATATTAGTTTAATTGACACAGTTTAAACTAGTGATGTAAGACAATTACAGAATAATATATTCAGAAGTTCTGGAATGGATATTAATTGCTATTGTGTTTTCCAGTGAAAATTAACAAGAATTTGTGGAACAGTTTTTCCGGACTTTTCAACTTTTTCATAGTATGATCGAAGGTTGGGGGCCCTTTTGTTCATTCTTCAGGAAGTAAGACAGCCTACGAGTGCAATTCAGCTCTATAGATATTGAACTACTGCTACCATGTCCCAAGTGTTAGTAATACAAAGTAAACAGGCAAGGTCGCTGCCCTTGAAGAACACACATGCTTACAGAAAAGACAGATTAGTAAAATAAATCATAGCATAAGTGTTCTGAAACAGGTATAATGCAACTACTATATATACATTAATTCCTGGTATAGCAAGGAACACTACAAAGAAATTAATGACATTTGTACCTTGAGACATACATAGGCATTTGTCTTACAGGTGAGGGTGAAATGAGAAGTAGGTGGGCAGGGAAGACATAAATATTACAGGCAGAGAAAACACTATGAATCACTTACTGGGAATTGTGGCTGGAGATGGAAGCAGAAAGACAAGGTAGTCTGCGGTGAGACTGTGAAGGGCTTTGTGTGCCATGTTAAGGAATTTGAATAATGTTGTATAAATAACAAGATTTTTTTTACTTCTACAGTCATAATTTTTTTAAAGGTTTAAAATAAACTAATAGCAAAAACAAGATTTGAAAGAGCGTGGTTACTTGTTACTTCACTTTGGTAGAAAACTTTATTTCAACCAAGTCTTTAAATGTCTACATTATATGAAACACTGTCCTGTGCATTGTGTAAGCTGAGGTGATGCCTAAGACATGGTTTCTGCTATCTATTAGTTGATTATCTAGTAGAGTAGACAGGCATGAAAATCACCAGTACTAAATAAAATAGGAGGAAACAAAATGTACTATTAGGAGTTCCCGTCGTGGAGCAGCAGAAACGAATCTGACTAGGAACCATGAGGTTGCAGGTTCGATCCCAGGCATCACTCAGTGCATTAAGGATCTGGCATTGCCATGAGCTGTGGTGTAGGTCGCAGATGTGGCTTGGATCCCATATTGCTGTGGCTCTGGCGTAGGCTGGCAGCTACAGCTCCAATTAGACCCCTAGCCCAAGAACTTCCATATGCCGCAGAAGCGGCCCTGGAAAAGGCAAAAAGACAAACACACACACACACACACACACACACACACACACACGCGCGCGCGCAAAAAAAAAAAAAAAAAAAAAGGACTATTACACTGAGTAGGAGGAGAGTGTCAAGGATTAAGGAAACTAACTTATTCTTTATTATTTTTTTTTAATCCCCCATACTCTCCCTTACATATCACACTGTGATTGGCAGGAATTCTGTTTTCTCTTCCTCCCTTTCCCTCTGAGTTCAGGCTTTGACATGTGTGAGTTTTGTCCCCTCCCTCATATGGGGCAAATTTCCATGCTTTTCTGGGCTTTTTTGTCATTCTTTACTCATTTCCCTGCTTTCAGAACCCTCTTTCTATGATTTCTTCTGCTTTAGCCAGTCTTAGAGCATCCTTCAACATGAATATACATGAAAGCTACACAAACAAGACACTTTAATCAGTGTTCTAGAGAAAGTTGCTATTCACAAAGGATAATTTGTTAACCAGTAATTAACCTTCAACTCAAATTTATTATCAATATTCAATCAAAACTGTTGACCCCATCATTTCTGAGAAATATCCACCCTGGAGGAGGGACCTGCCATTTCTTCTTCATTGTCCTATAATGGAGTAAGTACAGTTTGAAGTACAAACTACCATGCAACTTGGGGATCAAGCCAGATGCTTGGAAACAGAAAGATGGCCTGACTTTCTTCTCAGCTTTTAATGTTTATTTTTTGTTCTCTAATTTGGTGCCTTAATGGGGATAGCATCTACTACAGTAAGAGATTGGAAGAACATTGTATGAGTACAGTTATTGTAAAGGATTTTTAGTATGCTAAGAAAAGATCAGAATCTTGGCTACATAAAATCCTCAGCTAAATTCCAGAAATTTTTCATAAGTCCTTTGGGGCAACAGCCTAACTTTAAAAGAGTTACAAATGCAGATTTGAAATATATATATAGAATGGATTAAGCAAATATTTCTTTTGTGGTTTTTTTTGGTTTTTTTTTTTTTTTTTTTTTTTTTTTGCTTTTCTAGGGATGTACTTGCAGCATATGGAGGTTCCCAGCCTAGGGGTCTAATCAGAGCTATAGCCTCTGGCCTACGCCACAGCCACAGCAATGCCAGATCAGAGCTGAGTCTGCAACCTACACCACAGCTCACAGCAACGCCGGATCCTTAACCCACTGAGCAAGGCCAGGGATCGAACCCACAACCTCATGGTTCCTCGTGGGATTTGTTAACCACTGACTCACGATGGAAACTCCCAGAATGGATTAGGCAAATATTCTTAAAAAGATTCTACATAGTGATAGTGTGTAATTACTTACTTTTCCTCAACTTAGTTTCCTTACTAATACTGGTTGATTTATTTGTTTAATTTGGTTCACACCAAACTGAACATTGCATATAATCTATTAGTTTGTGTGTGATCTGAACCTAACTACAGAAGTAGTTCTCTGTGTATTTTCCCATTGTCACTAGGGCCCAATTGCACTAAGTGATAAGTTAGGAATAATAATGACACCAGTAAGACCCCATGTATACACTGTCTTATAAATATGACAGGCATTAATGTTAATTTTAGCATAACTATTATAGCTATTGGCTGTTGAAAGAAAATAAATGAAAGAATAATCAAATCACTTTTATTGAGTGTTTCTGACATACCAAGAACCAAGCTAAATGCTTTGTATGCCCTAAGGGCATATGTAACTTATTATGCCCCTTTGAAAAATATAATCATACTGTTTTTTAAAATTCTTCCTTAACACATTGTCTGACTTCTTATCATCTAAAATTTGGGCTTGTCTAAAACTCAGGTATCTAGATTTTAGAAAATAGGGTGAAAGCTCATGAAAGTTTTTTCCTTCATGGATTTTCTAATACTTGATTGTTTTGATTTGCGTACAGAATTACCTATGAAGTTTTTCAACTTTACCCACAAAAATATTGTCAGAGTCCAAAAAAGTAAGCCATGTTCAAAGCCATTTAACTTTTTTTTTTTTTTCTGCTGTACAGCATGGGGGCCAAGATACACTTACACGTATACATTTTTTTTCCACCCTTCGTTCTGTTACAATATAAGTATCTAGACATAGTTCTCAATGCTACTCAGCAGGATCTCAGTGTAAATCCATTCCAAGTTGTATCCTATAACCCCAAGATCCCAATCCCTCCCACTCCCTCCCTCTCCCCCCAGGAAGCCACAAGTCTATTCTCTAGGTCCATGATTTTCTTTTCTTTCAAAGCCATTTAACTTTGATATGATATTTGTCTTTCTCTGACTTGCTTCACCTAGTATGATAATCTCTAGGTCCATCCATGTTGCTATGAATGGCATTATCTCATTCTTTTCATGGCTGAGTAATATTCCATTGTATGTATGTCCCACATCTTTATCCATTCCTCTTTCCATGGGCATTTACGATTCTTCCATGTCTTGGCTGTTGTAAATAGTGCTGCAATGAATATTGGGGAGCACATATCTTTTCAAAATGCGGTTTTCTCCAGATATATACCTTGGAGTGGGATTGCTGGGTCATATGGTAGTTCTATTTTTAGTTTTTTGAGGAATCTCCATGCTGTTTTCCATAGTGGTTTTACCAATTTACATTCCCACCAACAATGTAGGAAGGTTACTTTTCCTCACCCTTTCCAGCATTTATTTATTGACTTTTTATTGACAGCCATTCCAACCAATATGAGGTGATATCTCGTAGTTTTGATTTGCCGTTCTCTAATAGCAGTGTTGAGCATTTTTTCATGTGCTTTTTGGCCATCCATATGTCTTATTTGGAGAAGTGTCTAGGTCTTCTGCCCATTTTTTTATTGGGTTGTTTGTTTTGTTTTGGGGTTTTGTTTTGTTTTGCTTTTTAGGGTTATACCTCTTGCATATGGAAGTTCCCAGGCTAGGGGTCGAATTGGAGCTGAAGCTGCCATCCTACGCCACAGCAACACAGAATCTGAGCCACATCTGCCACCTACACCACAGTTTATGGCAACTCTGGATCCTTAACCAGCTGAGCAGGGCCAGGGATCAAATCTGCATCCTCATGGATACTAGTCAGGTTAGTTTCCACTCAGGCACAACAGAAACTCTGGGTTTTGTTTTGTTTTGTTTTTGTTTTTATACTGAGCTTCATGAGTTGATTGTGTATTTTGAAGATTAATCCCTTGTCAGTAGCCTAGTTTTGCAAATATTTTCCCCCCATTCTGTGGATTGTCCTTTCATTTTGTTTCTGGTTTCCTTTGCTGTGCAAAAGTTTTAAGTTTAATTAGGTTCCATTTGTTTATTTTTGTTTTTATCTTCTTTAGGAGAGGGATCCAAAAAGATATTGCTGCAATTTATGTCGAAGAGTGTTCTGCCTTTGTTTTCCTCTTAGAGTTTTACAGTATTCAGTCTTAACATTTAGGTCTTTAATACATTTTGAGTTTTTGTGTAAGGTGTTAGAGTGTGTTTTAATTTCATTCTTTTCCATGTAGCTGTCTTGTTTTCCCAGCATCACTTATTGAAGAGACTGTCTTTTCTTTCTTGTATATCCTTCCTCCTTCATCTAGATGAATTGACTGTAGGTGTGTGGGTTTATCTCATCCTGTACCATTGATCTATATTTCTGGTTTTTTGTGCCAGTACTATACTGTTCTGATGACTTTAGGAAAACTAAACAATCTTCATAAGATCAAATCTTCACCTCCTTTTCTAGAACTATGTGCATTGACCAGCCCAGACTGATGTACAATTCAAATAACATCAATTTATACTTGAAATGTTTTACGGAAACTCTTACATTATACTCACTTTAAAATAGAGATCAATTAAAAACTTTGGTCTGATAGTATCTTCTTTAAATTGCCAATGAGTAAATAGTCTCATGGAAAGAGGAGGCCTAGGCCTCCTCCAAGGAACCTGATGAGCACCCCACCCACTGCCACCACATCAATTGCAGGAAAACACTGCCTGGGAGAAAAAATAGCTAGCTAGCATCTCAGTGGAACCCAGAAGTTACAGAGGAGGAATCCTACTTTGTTTCCTTCTGTTTGTATCCACTTACTGTTTTTGAAGGCATGAGATTGTGGAGTCTGACATTTGGTTAGATGATTTCACCTTCACTTCAGGTCTTGGGGTAGTGGGAGGAATGGCTTAGGTGTTTAACTGAGGACATTTAATGACTCACCAGTAGATGAGTGCAGCCCCCCGTTCACTTTTTTAAAGGGAGTGGATGGCAAGAGTTCTAACATTTTTATGTAGTTGGCTCTGCTTGTGATATACACTTAAGAGACAAACCATCTACATGTCTTTCCCACTGAGCAAACTGCTATTTGTAACTCATTTTCAATAAATCATTTCAGCAATTGTTTATTGAATACCTACTTTGTATAAAATCCTGCCGAGATGATGATGCTCACAATGATGATAATAGCAGCAGTAGCTAAAGTATATTAAGCATTTCCTATGTGCCAAGCATTATGGCCAAGCACTTTATGTGCATTGGAAGATAGTAATCTTTACAACCACCCCGTGATCTAGATATTACATTCTCCATTTTACATCTGAAGAAACTGAATCTAGATAAATAATTTGTCAAGATCATACAACTGTTAAATAGAAGAAGATGGAATTCAAACCTAGAAACTTGTACTCTGACAGTGTAGCCTTCTGGATATTCCACAATACCCCTGGCCAACCACTACCACCAGCAATAAAACACTGAACACGGAGGATAAAATAATACCTTATTAAATGCATAAATAAGCACAAGAAAGTAAGGGAAAACTTCAAGGGTGAAAATGAAAAGGAAGCAGAATCTAAGTGGTATGCTGCTGGATTTCCCTTGTGGCACAGCAGCTTAAGGATCCAGCATTGTCACTGCAGCACCTCGGGTTGCTGCCTCATGTGTGTTCAATCCCTGGCCCAAGAACTTCTGCTATCTGCAGGTGCCGCAAATAATAATAATAATAATAAAATAAAGTGGTATGCTGCTGCTGGCTAAAACTGCAGCTAACCTGAAAAGCATTTGGCAATACCTAGAACCTAGAGCCTTTGGCATTGGGTGGGGAGAATGAAATCTGAGAACGTACCTATAAATTGAAGAAACATTTCCTAAGCCATAGCTCTCTCATGCCTGGATTATTACCCTTTTGTTGGTTTCTCTGCTTTCACCTTTGCCCCTCAGCATTCTATTGTCAACACAGCTGCCAAAGTTACCCTTGTAAAACATACATCAAATCATATCATTCTTCTGCTAAAACCCCTCAATTGCTTCTTATCATATTCAGAGGCACTTTCTTAAATTAATTCCATGATTTTGCCCCTCAGTTCTCTGTCTTTGCTTAAATGTCACTTTTGCAGTGAGGCCTATCCTGATAACCCTATTTAAAATTGTACTTAGCCCTCTCTTACTGCCCCTTCGCTGCTGTTTTGTGGGTATGTATGCATCAAATGTACTTATTACCTTTAGTTTCTGTGTCTTGCCACTAGAATGGTAGGGTCAGGAAAGCAGGAAGTTTCACTTGTTCACTACTCTATCCCCATCTCCTAGATTATATCTGGTACACAATCAATCCTTAAAAATGAATAAAGGAGATCAATGGAGAAGGAAAACAAAAGTACAGTACAGAAGATCAACAAAGTCCAAAGTTGTTTTCAGAAAGGAATAGTAACCAGACTCTATACTCCAGCTTTGTCTAACTCCGGAATCCATCCATTTAACCGTTACACAGTACACACCTACCAAAATACAGCTTCCTCCCACCTTCACAAAGCTTTTCATCTAGTGAGTGGGCACCGGAGTCAGACTGACTGGGACTTAATAGTTCTGTGACCTTGGACATGTCATTTTACTTCTCTTTTCCAGTGTCATTAACTATAAATAAGGATGATAATAGTGTCTCCCTTGTAGGGTTATGATGAGAATGAATCTATAGCATGTGTAAAGTGCCTAACTGACCAGCACATGACAAGCCTTCAATAAATGTTAATGATTACTCCTGGTTTTTTCTTTGTTACAATACCTTTTCCTCCTCCTTTTCCAGGGTCAGGTTTAAACTAAGTTTTCCCAGGAAGTGTTATAACTGTGGTGAAAGCTAATCAGAAGTTCTATAGGTGGACACATTGGTTTTCTAACATAAGAATTACCACTCAGGATGACTGTCCAATTAATTCTTATTGGCCTTGTGCTGAGTCTTGATGGCAATAACAGATTAATAATGTGAGGAAGAGGGGCTTTGTAGAAGAATGGAAGACATGGTTTGTGTATTGTTCTTGGGTCAAGAGAACTTTGTGATAATCCTCCAGGGGCCCCGTAAGAACAGCCCTCCCCCCAATACACACATACAAAGACACATACCACTCTACTTATCAGGCTGTATACTCCCTACTGAAAGGTCATGTGCTGATTACTTGAACCAAAACAAACGAAATATCTGACTGACTCCCCAGTGATACCATGGCAAATACATGGATTTAGAAGTAGACTGCCACTAAACATTGACAATATGAGGCAGGAGGAATCTAAAAGGTCTAGTCAGGCCTGCTCTCTTATATTCCTATTCTCTCTGACAGGATTGCAAACCCAAATGCTTTAAGAAGCCGGACTGGTAATGTAAATGATTGAAGTGGAAATGTGCAGAACTGGAGATTTTTCTCTGTTAAGGGAACATCTTCTATTTAGTTCCAGCCTTTTGTCGTCAGGCAAAAATGTGGGCACAGTGTTGCTAGGTCTTGCACTTTTCAAAGTAAAACAGAAATCTATTCTTTTAATTTTCCCAATTATTAATAATAAAATTCAAAACAAGACAAAAGAACTGCAAGATGGCAGTTTATAGCCTCTGCTATAGAACTTCTGTGTGGATCTGTGTAGAATATAATGAGAAATGCAAAATTTTATCTTGAAAGAAAGATTTGGCTAAAGATACAGATTTGAGAGACTTCTGAAAAGAGATGATTACCAAGTCCTGTTGGAAGGAGAGAGGAAAGAAAATAATAGAGGTCAGAAACTTGGAAAAAAAATCTATGGAATGAGAAAAGGAAGACAAGCCAAAGAGTGAGACAGCACAAGAGAATCACATGTAGGGAGATCAAGAGAAGTTGCAAAATTCCTGCTTTGGAATGGATTTAAAGAAAGTTGCTAATTTGAGCAGTCTTTCAGTAGGTTATGTAGTGCCATTAAAAATCAACTAATCATTTATGTTACAAGAAAACAATGAAAATGGGAATATAATTATGAGCCATTGCTAGGCTCTGACTTATTCTTCAGCAGCACAGAATTTGATATATTCTTTTGGCCCCTCCAAGTACATTTTATTGAGAATGCTCTGAAGGGAGGAGGCATCCCATCTGCTAAAAGTCATATAAGAAGATGCGTGTGGGGCCACAGAGCCCCTGCAAGTCTGATTCTGCCTCAGCCTTAGTTTACCTGGCATCCTGGATCCTGTTGCAGGATTCCAGGGCAGTCAAATAATTCCTGACAAACAGATTTAAGTAAAAGTATTACAACAGAATAACTTAAAACATAAAGATTTGTTTGAAAGTTTTCATCTTCTAGAGAATATGGATTTCTCCCAGAAGTGTGTCTCTTTTTACCTTGTTATCACCATGTATAGAATACAGTATAAAATATTTATATCACTCAAATTGAAAAGGGAACTAGCCAGGCTTGGTGAACTTGGTGGGGAGGGGTAAGGAGTGAGGGGGGCATGGGGACATGACTGTGAGTTCTACAGGCCTAGACTAACCATGGGTTATTCATGGACAACATGAGGACTGGAAGAAAACATTAGACTACAGATTAATGATTTCAAGAATATTCCATTTTTAAAATAAGGCAGTTAAAAGTCCATGAACTACTCGGGAGTGTTGACATTATGTATAGTAAATAGGAGGTAAATATACTATTTCAGTGTCTAGGTCCCAAACACTTTGATTTATATAAAATGACCACCTTAGAGTGTTTCCATGAAATGTTTGGAATGTCTTTACATGATTGAGTACATAACTTATTTTGTTAAGTTTTCTTTTAATATTACCAAGTGGTCAGTTTGTTTTTTTTAATGTTTACTTTCTTTTTTTCTTTTTAAGATTTTTATTTTTTCTATTATAGTTGATTTACAATGTTCTGTTAATTTCTGCTGTAAGCAAGGTGACCCAGTTATACATACATACATGCATGTGTATATACACACACACACACACACATTCTTTTTCTCATGTTGTCCTCCATCATATTGCATCACAAGTGATTGGATATAGTTCCCTGTGCTATACAGCAGGATTTCATTGCTTATCTGCTCCAAATGCACTAGTTTGCATCTACTAACCCCAAACTCCCAGTCCATCCCACTCCTTCCCCCTCCCCCTTGGCAACCACAAGTCTTCTCTCCATGTCCATGAGTTTGTTTCTTTTCTGTAGACAGGTTCATTTGTGCCATATATTAGATTCCAGATATAATTGATATTCTGTGGTATTTGTCTGCCAATTCTTGATTTAGCTCAGAGGACACATGGGAGAGTCCAAGTAGGAAGTCAGAAACTGGATGCAAACTGTAGTGCCTCCTCCAGGGCTTAAGCAGATAGGGACCCTCCTGGGCCAGGGTTATTGTGAGTTACATGTATTTTGTGGACTCACAGCTCTGTGACAAACACTTGTCCTCATTTCAGTTATGCTCCAGGAAAAGTGAAATATGCAACCTTGGGATAAGGAGCAAGGATGCCACCAAAGCTGTAGGATGAAAATGTAGGGTTGGAGAGTCAGCTTCCTACTGAGAAGAGCAGCAGGAAGGCTGATACAATATAGCAGAAATTCCTAACCCCATCCCACTTCCCTTTTGTTTTGTTTTGTTTTTGCATGCATTGAATTTACAATAAGATTTTGTTTGAAGAAAAGCTAAAAATTACATTAAAAAATAGTTTTGAAATCCACCCCCATCTTTAAATGGTCCACAGCATTTTACCAAAAGTTTGTTGAATTGAATTGATTATCCAGTGTTAAATACAAGAGCCCATGTCCCTGGATTCCAGATCATTTATTGCACAAAATGACCTCTGCTCCTTTTACTTGGATCCATGACTCTCAAACCTGCTGCACATTGTAATCACCTGGAGTACTTTTAAAGCCAGCAGAGGTAAACCTCCTGTCAAAAAGGCCAATTGAAACCAAAATCTCTGGAGTTGAGGCCTGGACACCAGTGTCTTAGAAGTTCCACAGTTGGACTGAGAGAGAGGTCTTTAAGGGTCCCAAAACCCTGAGAGTCTGTCATTAACTTTTGTGAATATACTGATGATATGGTTTAATAACATATTTTACAAGTAAACATGGGTTGTAAAGATAGCACTCTCCAGGCCAGGGGTTGGGGGGAAACCGGAGATTTTAGGGTCCAAAAAACAACTTCAAGACCTTTTTTCAAATCTGTAAGTTTAAAATTCTAAAAAGCAAGCTAATGAAAAATGAAGGACACCTGTTTTAATTCATTGCACCTCCTGAGTGAAATCGAAAAGTATTTATTCAGCTCATTGTGTTCAGGATCCTTTGGTAGGCGAAATGAGGAACCTTAACATAGAAACTCTGTCCTCTGTCTTTGAGGAACTTGTGATATATTACTTGTGAGATGGGGGAAAAGAACTTAATAAAATGAAGTCATAATACATAGCATTGATTGAACCCATTCTGGGTACCAGAACTGTTCTAAGCACCTTCCTTAGAAGATGCCATTTACCTAGCCTTTCAAGGTAAGGAGATTAAAAACCCTACTTATGGAGTTCTCACTGTGGCACAGAGGGTTAAAGATCCAGCATTGCCTCTGTGATGGCAAGGGGTCAATCCCCAGCCTGGCACAGTGGGTTAAGGATCTGGTGTTGCTGCAGCTGTGGCCTAGGTCTCAGCTGAGGCTCAATTCGATCCCTGGCCCGAGAACTTCAACATGCCAAAAAAAGAAAAAGAAAATAAAACCTACTTATATCTTTATTTTGACAGAGGAGGAAAATAAAGCACAGGAAAATCAAGTCATTTACTCAGAGATAATGTAAATTCAGGTAGTCTGAGTCCAGAACCCATTCTCCTATCCATCAGTTAGGAGATCCTATAAAAAAGTATCCATCAGTCAACCTATAAAATAGTGAAAAGTATTGAAATGGTTTTGAGGTTTTTTGGGTGTTTTGTTTTGTTTTGTCTTTTTATGTCTTCACCCATGGCACATGGAAGTTTCTGGGCTAGGGGTTGAATCAGACCTGCAGCTGCCAGCCTATACCATAGACACAGTAGGGCCAGATCTGAGCTGCATCTGCAACCTACACTGCAGCTCATGGCAACGCTGGATCCTTTAACCCACTGAGCAAGACCAAGGATCGAACCCACATCCTCATGGATACTAGTCAGATTCTTAACCCACTGGGCCAAATGGGAACTCCGAAGTCATTGTTTTCAAGTCATTAACTTAGGGGATGTTCTTTTTACACAGAAAATAGATAAAAATACTGGTACAGGAATTTCTGTTGTGGCTCAGCAGGTTAAGAACCCAACATAGGATCTATGAAGATGTGGGTTTGATCCCTGGCCTCACTCAGTGGCTTAAAGGTCCTACACTGCCACAAGCTGCAGCATAGGTCACAGATGCAGCTCAGTTCTACGCCTTGCCTGAGAACTTCCATATGTCTCAGGTGCAGCTGTGTGTATATATATATACATATATATATATATATATATATATATATATATATAGACACACACACACATATATATAGTAAGTACTATGTAAGTGTTAGCTACTGTTGTTATTGTCATTATGTAGCTCTTTGATGCCAAGTTCTGACGTCCACATATCAATAAGGAGCTGTCATAGGTGTTGGGTAAGGGGACCAATATAAGTGATACAATTTTTATTAAATTTTCAATGGTGTAGGACTTAAAAGAAATAGTACAAGAGAAGATATTTTCAAGAACTATATTAGAAGTTTCATAAAAATAAAACACCATATCTGGAAGTGCTTATAAATGGTCCCATGCTAAATTACTTCACATAATACAAATATTTGCTGAAGTTGTGCAGTTGTAAACCTTCTGTTATTGAGAATAATGTGTCACTACTAATGATTCTTGTTCTTCCTCATGGTTATAGTCAAAAATTTACTGGCTTCATCTCAATACCAATGAACTTTGTAGGAAGTTTTCCATAAAATAACAGTGAAACTAATTCATAGTATTAATTCATAATTCTCAGAGGTTAACAGATAACAAAGAGGTTTGTTCTTGCTGAAGCCAGCCTTTGAATGCTCTTTCTGAAATGTTCTCTGCCTGCCATTTCTTTTTTTTTTTTACCGTCTCTCAAGTTAAGGAGACATTTGTATTGGACTAGAATTTTTGTCTATTAACTAAGTAATTCATTTCCCAATTGCATATTTGATGACTAATTCATTAAGTTATAAAGACCTATGGTGGTACAAGGGAAGCTGTGGAAAAACAACACATTTTGCTTTTTTGTTTTTCTTACAAAAAAATTCATTTGTTTAATTGAGGAGGTTGGAGTTTCAGAGACTATACTTGGCCAAAGCTGAAATCTGTGATCTTTTCCATTGAAGGAAGTTAACTGAAGCTGACATGACTTCTGGGAAGTGCATTGCAGCTGACATCTGGGCATGCCCCATGCCAAAGTGTTATCATGAGAAATTGGTCCACCAGGAGTGGAATTTGAATCTAGAAGATTGAAGGGAAAAAAAAGTTATCTGGACTGTATCATCCTCTTTGGAATGTACAAACTTAAAATTTGTACAGCATGATTCTCTCTAGTGGGATGCTGTGTCACAATTGGCAGTTACTTGTTCTTCCTAACACAACTCTGTGCTGTTTCACAGGGCTTCATACCAATGTTTTAAAACATTGTAAGTGACGGTACATTTTAGAATTAACATCCTAGCCCCCAGAAGAGTGCTAAACACATCTTTGGTGCTCTGAAAAATGTTCATGGTTATAGTATAATAGATCTTTAGGTGCCAGTGCTATGTGCAGAGAGCCCTCTGTCCAAATGCAGATTTTACTTTATGTAACCATTGCTTCAATTTATTTATCTTTTATCTGTCATCCTGCTTTTCTTCTTGGTCTTGAAAAAATGAGAGTCTATATCCAGAAATGCTTTGGTGATGCTTACTATGCCATAAAGGGCAAAGGAGCACTATATCTTTATGTTTATGATTGACATTTGTATAATCTTAAAACACCATTGATCCCAGATCTTTTTGTTTTCCATGGGTGAGCACTTGCCAAAGGCAGTAAAAAGATTAAGGCATATATCTCACAGGATGGACGTAAATAAATTATAAGTATTTCCTAGTCCTTCTCCTTAAATCTGAAAGTCATACTTGTTATTTAAGCCATTGGTAAAAATGTTGAAAAGAACAGAATTTTATAGCAGGCCACCTGACATTTCCTTTTCAGATAGTGTCAATCTACTTAGTCATTAGATGTGAAAAATATGATGGGAAAGTTAATTTGGAATCTAGTCACAGAATGCCTAGAATGTCACATTAAGGAGTTTAGATTAATATTATTCAGTAGTCACTAAGAAGCATGCAATAGCATATGCTAGAACAGGGCAGTGAGTGACCTGCGTGTGTTTCAGAAACTTAACAGCAGTGTAGATGTTGAGGACAGAGAGGTTGATGGAACAGAAGCCACTTAGTAGGCTTGTATAACAGACAAATGTTGATTAGAGCACTTAGGGAGAGATCCACATAGAAAGTTATCTATAGCATGGTTTACTTTTAGCAAGGAATACAAACCAAATGCCTATGGAGGCCAAACAAATAAGGCAGATGAGTTAAGCAGGACAAAGGAGGAGGCGGTGTGATGAGGGCAGTGGCTCCTCCTCGGCTCCAGCAGTTGTCACCACACAGGAATGCAGGAACATTCATTGTTCCATGTCTTTCCATTTTTAAAGAGAAGTTGGAAGTTTAGTGTTTATGTACAATCTCTTCGTTTTTAAATGCTGGCTTAATTTTTTAAAAGCCCTCACCAACCAAAAAAACCCATCTGCAGCCAGATGCAGCTAATGGGATGCTAGCTTTACAACCTGTAGCTTTTAGCTTCCTCTGGTTGTGAATTCTTGTCATGTGTAGTAAGGAAAAAGCCTAAGGAAATAGAAAACTTCTGGTGACATATAGCCTGATAACATAATTCAAAAAAGAATGTAAAATGCAAAACCTAATGACTCTCTTTGTGGATAGTGAGAGCAAAGATTTTATTAACAACTTGTCCCTAAAGAGCACTTTATAAATAGATTGTTCTTCTAGTTATTTTGCTTAGGTAGCACTGTTTCCTTCTTATTAGTCAGCATTGTTAGCATTTTTTTAGAAATGATAGATTTAATGGAGGCTTGTGGAGGAGCCGCTGAATTACAGAAGTTATTACAGCAGAAAATAAATTATGTGGTGCTATAAATACTTAATTCAGTGACTCAGCAAATTCCCTTTATGTCCAAAGGGAAACATTTTGTACCTAAGTCATGAGGTCTGTTTTTAATTTCTGCAGCTTTGCAGTTGCCCCTGTTTGTCACTGATAGATTTTTCCATGATATGAGAGGTCTAGAGATAAAGAGAGGCCGCTTGCAGAGGGAGATTAAGTATTGGAGAAATGAAACCAGGGTGAACCCTCAGTCATAGGAGTGTTTCAGTACTAATGGCAGGGGATTACCAGGAAGAAGTCAGAGAACCATCTGAAATGACTATGGGAAAGTAAAATAGTTTTGTTATGCTCTTGGATGACATTTCCAGCTCATAAAATTAGAATGAAAATTATAATATTAGAAGCAAACTCCCGGAAATATGTAATTAACTTCCTTAGAATTCAACAAGTGTTTTGTGTACCGCCAATACCCGTGTTTAAGATACTTTGTTTCCAAGATGTGCCAGAGGTAGTTTCTCCCCCTCAAAAGCTATTAAGAGAAAGACTGTATGTACCCCCAATTTTTAATTATTTATATTTAATTGGTTTAATACATATTTAATATATTTAATAGTTTATGCTTAGTATTAAAAACCTAATAAATTAGCCTTTTAATAAATATTTATTATCATCTTAATGGACATGTGAAAATAGGAATAATATAGGAATAGATTTCTCATAATACATTTTCTTATAAAACAGTAGGGTATTGCTTAATAAAAAAAGATCCTCTGTACCTTGACCATTTTTATTGTAGTATAAATACTAATGCTATTTATTGCTATTAGGTTTTACCACACTGGCAACTAAATTCCGTCAGTAGTGGTTCTATCTTACATAATTCTGAGAGAGGTTCTAAAATGGCATTTTAGTGCATTCTTGAATAGAAATAGCCCTAAAATAGAGTGATATAATTGTTAAAGAAGTTTAAACAAAGTTCTGCATAAGGTAATATCTTTGTCTTCTCTGGCTGTAATAATAAAATACCATAGGCTGGGTGGCTTCAACAATCAAATTTTATTTTTTTTCACAGTTCTGGAGGCTGGGAATCCAAGATCAAGTTTCCAGGCAATTTCATTTCTGGTTAAGGACTCTTTGTGGCTTGAAGCCACCTCTCTCTCGGGTTCTGTCCTCACTGGGCCTTATCTCATGTGGGGGGAAGAGAGCTCTGTGGTATCTCTTCTTATAAGGACACTAATCCTATCAGATTAGGGCCCCACCTTATGACCTCATTTAACCGTAATTACTTACACTAGGGAGTTAGGGCATCAACATATGAATTTTAGGGGGGCACAAAGAGTCAACAATAGATAGGAAAGAGAGAGGGAGTAACCAGGGAAGGCATTTTGAAATAGGTAGCACTTAAATAGGCCTTTGGAGAATGAATGGGATTTTAACCATTAAAGATTGGAAGAAGATATTCCAAATGAAAGAAATAGCTTAACCAATGTCATGACAATGAGAAAGCAAAGAATATGTTCAGCACACAGAGCATTCAGCTCCCTCAGCTGCAGGATGACATCTACACAAGTGAGTAGTACTCAGGAAGTCCAGAAAGAGAAGATGTAGCCAAATTATTTAAGACCTTGTAAAATGTCATTTTCTGGTCTCAGCACTGTTCTAAATAGTTGTTATCTTGTTTATGTCCCTTTACTCCTATGTGTCTCAGTATTCCCATGTGTCAATGAAAAAAATCAAACTATCTCTGAAGTTTCTTTTGAGTCTATACTTCTAAAAAAAAAGTAAATGATTTAAGTTTAACACATGTTGTGTGTTTGTGCGTTTGGGTATAATTTCACACCAGCAGATATTCATACCTCTGCAAGTATTTGATGATAGGCAGAAAAATCTACTGTGACTTATGTATATTGAACTCCTCCCACCTCTCCATGAATTAGGAACCTTTATCTGCACATTCAAAGGACCCAAACTGGACCTCCCAGAGAAAACTGACAAAGCAAATTGAGAATATAGATGTTGTCTCAATGCTTGCTCCAGGCAAAGCCTTTTTCATATTCATTTGTAAGCAGCCAGGTAAAGGTATCCCCAGACCTGCAGGGAATTTACTGTTCAGTTTAGTAGGAAGTTGGCCTTAAACTCTAAAAATGAAACATGGATAGTAAAATTCTAGACATTAATAAATGGGCATAGACGCTGAAAATTAGGGGGGCTCAGGTGGAGTTTGTGTGTTCCTAAAGCCCTTAGAAGTAGAAAATGATCCCTTGGAGCCTGAAAACCATCTCTAGTCATAGAATAGTTTCGTATAATTTTATAGCTATTTATTCTAGCCCTGAACTTGTCTGGGTTATTTTTAGCTGGATAATTACTGCTAGTTACTTATTTTTTAGAATTCTAGATACAGTTGTGGACCTACCCATGAAAACACTTGACTAACTTTGATTCAAACTATGTGATTCAATAGATAATTCTTCTTCTCAGAAAACGGCTACTTGATCAACAGCTTGTTTATCACTCCAGAGGCTCAGTTTTAATGAGTATTTCCAAAATAAATAACTTATGATAGAGCATGATAATTTGATAAAAAGAGATTGTATACTTGTATGTGTAACTGGATCACCATGCTGTACAGAGGAAAATTGACAGAACACCGTAAACCAGCTATAATGAAAAAAATGTTTTTAATTAAAAAAAAAGATACAGTAAAACTAAAATTGAAGGAAAACTGCTTTCCTCAAAAACATGGGCATATTTCTTTTCACTAAATATTTTCTTTGCCCACTGTATATAGTCAACTAAGTTTTTCTTCTCAAAAATAGATTGGTCTGCCTTTGTCGGATACACATCAAGAAAGTATTATCTTTATGATGAACTTAAGCTAGACTCATCTGAGAATATTCTATCAGTCAGAGAAACATTTCAAGGTCCAGCCTTAGTATTTACTGCTCTGTGGCCTCCACTTTGCGTGGGTACCAGCTAAGTGAATCACACTGACTGTCCATCACTTATTCTCTGAAGACCACAGTTTCAAAATAAAACCCTTAGAAAACATAGGCACTGAAGTAACAGTTGCATTTACTTCATCCGCAGTTAACTGTACCGTGGATGCAACCTGTAATTTGAGTCTTTATTTGGTCATCGACACGAGTCTTAAGTATTTGAGTCAAAATGTCAGTAAAATTCAGAAATTTAGGCCCCAAGATGTTGATTTTGTTGTTTTTAAGGATGCTTTCAAGACTTACTTTGTTTTTCATAATTCTAACAAAATAATTTAATTGTGTGTATGTGTGCATGTCTAGATAAGTTGAATAGATGGAAATGAAGAAAAAGATGTGCCTCAAAGTTGTAATCCAGCAGTACTGTGATACCTTCTTTTGTCTAGTAAGAAGTAGAAAATAGTATAAGGAAGAAGTTCGTTTTTCTTAGATTATTTACTTGGTAATAAAATTCAAGTTAAAATCACTTGAAATCCAAGCTTGCTAATTTTGTTTTCCCCTCTAGATTCTTTGTCATCAGAATAGAGTCTTAAGATGGTGATAATGTTATTGAAATTTAGAGGATTTAAACTCTAAAGTTTAATCCCATGAGGAAAGAAATATGCTTTTCCAGAAGATATACCTTTGTCTTTTATATGCTAATAATTACATGTAGGACATCTGGAACTGGATGGCTATTGCCAGTTTTCTAGGTGCCTGGCCTATCTCACTAACTCTGTAGGTCTCCAAAACTGCTTACTATTCCTCCACTCAGGCAGGTGCTTATATTTTCCAGAGATATCTGATTTCCCATATGGGTTTTTGGCTATTGCACTGTAACTTTGTATTACTGCCACTCTAAATCCTTGAGTCCCTGGCTGTTGCTACTGTTTACTAAATACATATTAAGTGCCAAGTACTAGGCTAATTTTTTTAAAATATTTTTTATTATAGTTGATTTATAACATTTCTTCTATTTCTGTTGTACAGCAAAGTGACACACACAGTTCCCTGTGCTATACAGTAGGACTCCATGGCCCATCCATTCAAAATGTAATAGTCTGCGTCCACCAACCCCAAACTCCTCATCCACCCGACTCCGTCCCCTCTCCCTCCTGCTTTTTTGTAATAAATCTTCCCACCTCCATGGGGCAGAGCTAACCTTAGATGAAATTAGATGGTACACCATAATCTTTCTTGGTTTTGCTTTCATAATATACTTTCTGAATTATCAGGCTGTGGTGATGGCTTTCATGATTGTGACCTAATTTTTTTCTTTTTTTATGTGTACGGTTCAGTGGTATAAAATCCATTCACATTGTTGTGCAGTTGTCACCACCACCCATCCCCATAACTCTTTTCATTTTATAAAATTGGAACTCTATACCTATTAAACCATAATTCCCCATTCTCCTTCCCCCTAGCCTCTGGTAACTACCATTACATTTTCTGTCTGTGATTTTGACTACTCTAAGTACCTCCTGTAAGACTAATCACATAGTATTTGTCTTTCTGTGACTGGCTTATTTCACTTAGCATGATGTCCTCAAGATTTATCCATGCTATAGCATATTGCAGTATTTCCTTTTTAAGGCTGAGTAATATTCCACTGTAGGTATATACCATGTTTTGATTCTCTATTCATCAGTCAAAGGATTCTTGGGTGTCTTTGGTATCTTCACTGTTATGAATAATGTTGCTGTGAATACACCTGTATAGATATCTTTTTTTTTCTTTTTTTTGGCCACACCCCTGGCATATGGATGTTCCTGGGCCAGGGATCAAATCCTATACCACATCTGCAGCACTACTGGATCCTTAACCCACTGCCATGGGCCAGGGATCGAACCCCTGCCACCACAGAGACAATGCTGGACCCATTATGCCACAGCAGGAACTCACAGATAATTTTTTAAGACTCTGCTTTCAGTTCTTTTGAAGTAGAATTACTAGATCATGTGGTAATTCCATTTTTTTTTAATTTTTAAAGGAATTGTGTTCCACAACAGTAATACCATTTTACATTCTAACCAGCAGTGTACAAGGGTTCCTCTTTCTCCACATCCATACCAACATGTATCATTTTCTGATTTTTTTTTTGTGTGTGTGAGAATACTCATCTTGCAGCCTAGTGGGTGTAAGGTGGTATCTCATTGTAGTTTTGATTTGTGTTTCTGTAATAATTAGGGATGTTAAGCATCTTTTCATGTGGTCATTGGCCTTTTGTGTGTATTCTTTGGAGAAATGTCTATTCCAGTCTTTTACCCATTTTTAATCAAGTTGTTCTGTTGTTGAGTTTTAGAAGTTCTGTATATATTCTGGATATTAATCCCTTATCACATATGTCAAATGTAAATATTTCTTTGATCATGTGGGTTGCCTTTTTACTCTGGATACAGTCTTGATGCACAATATTTTTAATTTAATGAAGTCCAATTTGTCTTTTTTCTTTTGTTATGTGTGCCTTTAATGTCATAGCTAAGAAATCATTGCCAAACCCAGTGTTATAATATTTTTATACTACACTAATCCAAGTCTCTTTTGACCTTTGTGACACACCATTTGTTTTTTAGTGATTATTTCAGATCACTAAAAAGACTCCCCAAGTCCCAGAAAGGCAATTTTCCTTTCAACTCTCATAAAATGGAATCCAACAACCATTAGCATCACCAAAGCCATTTTTTAGAGTAGCCAGTCTATTATTTTTATCTAGAAATAATATTCAGATATTCAATTCTATCAGCAGAGGAATGAGTTACCTTAGAACATGTGCTGTTTGGGATAAATATTTATCATCTCTGTCTTTGTCGCTCCATCTCTGGAATCTGCCAAGCCAATAGGGCTTGGCATTGGAACAAGTAGTTGTCAGTGCCTGTTCCACCATCACTTGTTACATCATTGCCTTGTTAAGAATGTGCAACTCTCTCACTCTAAACAAATTTGCTTAGAAGATAGCCTGTGCTCCAGAGGAATTTTGTACATACTAATGAACAAAGAGAAGGTAATAGTATAGATCATCTGCTTGGAGCAGTAAAAGCCGAGGGAATGCCCACTTGTGAATCAGATTTCAGTTAATGGGTATCTTTATAGAAATATATCCGAATGATATAATTGCTTCAGAGATTACATGATAGATTTGAGGCCAAATCAAAGAATTTTGATATCTAGCAAAACTTTACAATATCCTGGTTAATTTTTTTTTCTCATTAACCTAGGATTAAAATCCTAAACATTTCATTTCAGACCATGTAGTTGAAAATCTTATTTTGGACCATTTTCCTGCCTTGATAAGTATAGTTAAAAATAAGCACAATTGGCCACACTTTTTGTTTCAGGACTTTTTTAGGACTTTGGGTTTGTTATTTAAAATATAATTATTATCTAGAAACAGAGATTCTGGAAGTAAAGTTTCAGTAAACTGCTGAATCTTAGCTGAGCCTAAAGCATACCCTGGGAGGTTTGGAGCTTGAATTTGTCATTTTTCTGAAATCTGTCAAGTACTAGAGGTAAGCAGTATACCAGTGGTTGCTAAAAAGTAAAAACTCATTGTGGCATAATAGAGATTTATCTCCAGGCCAGTCAGGGGCACACATATTTTGTAAGAACAAAATTCTAAGGTAATGTAAGAACTTTAATACCTGCTTCAAGGTCATTATAATAGATGTTGACCCATCTACTAACTTAGTCTAATTATTTTTCTTTTCTTTGTCTCAATTTACATATTTGTAAGACATTTCAAAAGAACATTCTGAGAGGTAGCTAATGAAGATTATTTTCTATTTATGGCATATGGAGGTTCCCAGAGCCACAGTAACACAGGATCCGAGCCACGTTTGCAACCTACACCACAGCTCACAGCAATGCCAGATCCTCAACCCACTGAGCGAGACCAGGGATCGAACCCACAACCTCATAGTTCCTAGTCGGATTTGTTAACCACTGAGCCATGATGGGAACTTCAATAACTGTGTTTTAAAGTGTTTTCTAATTTAAGACTTTTCAAAGCAATATATGTATATGTCAGAAATACAGAGATTACATGGTTTATAACAAAAAACAAAAGTCCCTGCCTTACTTCCAAGATCTGTTTTCCAGAGACAGTCATGTTCAGTTGTTCAGATGTTTCTTTTGGCATTTGGCTTAGTGTTTATGACTAAAATGCCTTTACTGATGTTTCTTTACTTTACAGTGTTGGACATTATCAATTGACTTAGAATATGAAAATTTAGATGTCATAATTTCACCACCATACCAGCACTACATATTTTCACTTGTAAATCCCCTCCCTTCTCTTACACCCTACCTGTTAAGAAGTTTGATGCCATTGTGATTTTTAATCCTTTGTGTATGGCCCATTTTTTCCTTATGCTCCTTTATAGGATTCTTCTTTAAGGGTTACGTGTTCATAATGATATAACTTAATGTTGTTCTATTTACATTCAGTGTGCTAGGCTTGAAATGGCTTTCATTTTGAAAATCTATGCCTTTCAGTTTATTTATTTGCTTTTTAAAAATTTTATCATCTCAATTTTTTGCTTCTCTTTCTAGAACTCCTACTGATTGGATACTAAGTCCTAGACTAATACTCTATTTTTCCCCAATATCCTATTATGACAGATTTCAAAGAGAGAAAAAAATTTTTTAAATCTGCAGTAGACATCCATAAGGCTACTATCTACAGTCTAGTATTAACATTTTTTTCTATCCTTTTTTATACATACTTTCCTATCCATCAATTTATCTTATTTTGATGTAATTTAAAACAAATTACAGCTAACTTATAATTTCAACACTTTAGCAGTGTTGAAGTTAAAGATTCGTTAACCACTGAGCCACGACGGGAACTCCTTATTTTTTCTTGAATAAATACCTAAGAATAGAGTGGCTGGATCATATGATAGGTATATGTTTAACTTTTTGAGAAATGACCAAACTTTTTTCCAAAGTGCTAGCGTTTTATATTCTGTTCAGTAGTGAATGAGAATTATAGTTCCTCCTCATACTAATGTCAAATCTTTTAATTGTAGTCATTCTAATAGATATGTAGTGATACCTTGTTGTGACTTATTTGCATTCACTAATGACTAATAATGTTGAGTCTTTTCGTGTGCTTATTTGCCTTTAGAAAAGTATAAAGCATAAGGGTATTTTGCCCTTATTTTAAACCTGGATTATTTGTTTCCTTATTGTTGCATTTTGAGAGTTCTTTACATATTCTAGATATAAATCTTTAGCAGATATATGATTTGCAAATATCCCCAAAAGTCTTATAGTATTAGTTTTACATTTAAGTCTGTGATTCCTTTTGAGTTAGTATTTAATATGTGTTGGATATGGTCATGGATCCAATTATTCTAACACCATTTGTTGCAAAGATTGTCCTTTCTTTACTTAATTACCTTATACTTTTATCAGCAATCAGTTGTCCATATATGTGGGGGTGGGGGGCTCTTTCTGTACTCTATTTTGTTCCATTGATCTGTTTATCTTAATATCTGTCTTGAGTATCACAGATCTATAATAAAAGTTTAGAAATCAAATAGTGTTAGTCCTCCAATTTTGTTCTTCTTTTTCAGAGTTGTTTTGGCTATTCTAGGACCTTTGGGTTTCCATGTGAATTTTAGAATTATTTTATTCATTTCTATAAAGAAAAAAGCCAGAGGGATTTGGATGGGGATTACATTGAATCTTTAGATAAAGGTGGAGAAACTAACATTTCAATGATACTGAATCTTCCAATCCATGAATGATTATCTCCATTTATTTAGGTCTTCTATAACTTCTCTCAGCTTTTGTAATTTTTTGTTTGTTTATTTGTTTGTTTGTTTGTTTGTTTTAGAGCTGCACCCACGACATATGGAGGTTCCCAGGCTAGGGGTCGAATTAGAACTACAGCTGCTGTCCCACACCACAGCCACAGCAATGCAGGATCTGAGCTGTGTCTGACCTACATCACAGGTCATCACAGTGCCAGATCCCTGACTCATTGAGTGATGCCAGGGATCAAACCCACGTCCTCATGGATACTAGTTGGATTTGTTTCTGCTGCACCACAATGGGAATTCCCAGCTTTTGTAATTTTTGATGACCAGATTTTAACATATTTTGTCAGATTTACACTTAAAATATTTCATTTTGTATGCTATTATAAATGGTTTTGGCTTTGTTGTTTCAATTTTCATTGCTGCGTATAGAAATGCAATTGATCCTTGAACATGGGCAGTTAGGGGCGCCAGTCCTTCACACAATCAGAAATTTACATATAACTTTATAGGTCAACCTTGTGTATCTGAGGTTCTGCATTCACAGATTCAACCAACTACAGATCATGTAGTACTTTAGTACATGTTTAGTGAAAATTTCAAATCCATGTATGAGTAGACCCACACGATTCAAACCCATGTTCAGGGGTCAGCTATATTTTTATGTTGATCAAGTAACTGATCCTGCAGCTTGTTTCACTCACTTATTTAACAGGTAAGTTTTTTGTAGATTCTGGCAGATTGTCTATATAGACAGGGATGTTATCTGCAAATAAAGACAGTTTTATTTCCTTTCCAATCTGGATGCCTTTTATTTCTTTTTCTTGCCTCGTTTCACTAGCTATAGCATTCAGTACAATGTTGAGCACACATCCCTGTGTTTTTCCTGATCTTTTTTGTTTGTTTGTTTTTTGTTTTTAGGGCCGCACTCACGGCATATAGAGGTTCCCAGGCTAGGGATCAAGTTGGAGCTGTAGCTGCTGGCCTACACCATAGCCACAGCAATGCCGGATCCTTAACCCACTGAGCAAGCCAGGAACCGAACCTCTGTCCTCATGGATGCTAGTCAGATTCATTAAATGGTAGGCCAGGATGGGAACTCCTGTTTTTCCTGATCTTAAGGGGAAGGCATTCAGTCTTTCACCATTAAGTATAATGTATAGCTATAGGTTTTTCATAGATGCCTTTATCAGGTTAAGGAAATTCTCTTCTATTTTTAGATGCCGAGAATTTTTATAAGGCCCATTTTATCAAATGCTTTTTCTACATTTAATGAGATAGTCATATGGTTTTCATTCTCAGTTTGTTAAGGTGAATTGCACTGATTGATTTCAAATATTAAACCTATCCTGCATTCCTAGGCTAAACCTTGCTTGGTCATAATATATAGTTGATCCTTGAACAATGTGGGGCTGAGGACCGCTGACCCTCCTCACAGTTGAAAATCTCCATATAATCTTACAGTTGGCTCTCTAAATTCGAAGTTCCACATCCTTGGACTCAATTAACAATTAACCACAGATCATGTAGTACTTTAGTATTTAGGTGAAAAAAAATCCACATCTAAGTGCAGCTCAAACTTGTGTTGTTCAAGAGTTATGTATTAGTCTTTTAACATATGCTAAATTTGATTTGTTAAAATTTTGCTTAGAGTTTTTGCACCTATATTCATGAAGCATATTGGTTTATTTCTATACTATCTTCTAGTTTTGTTATCAGTGTAACACTGGCAGTTTTCTTGGTAGGAAGATTTTTTTACTACAATTCCAGTTTCTGTATCTATTAGATATGGGCCTATTTAGATTATTATTTCCTCTTTTATTTTTTTTTCCTTTTTCTTTTTACAGCCACACCTGAAGCATATGGAGTTTCCCTGGTTAGAGATAGAATCCGTGGTATAGCATGTACCAGTATCTCATGTCTTTTTATTGCCACGTATTACATTGTACATATATACTTTTTTTTTAATGGCCTCACCAGGGACATATGGAAATTCCCAGGCCTGTGATTGAATCTGAGCTGCAATTGTGACCCATGCCACAGTTGTAGCAATGCCAGATCCTTTAACCCACTCCTCTGAGCCAGGGATCGACCCTGCACCTCTGCAGCAACCCAGGCCACGGCAGTCAGAGTCTTAACCCACTGCACCACAGCAGGAACTCCATATACAGCACATTTTATTCATCAGTTGATATATATTTGGGTTGTTTCCATTTTTTACTTGAGATATAACTCATATACCATAAAATTTACTCTTTTAAAGTGTGAAAGGGCCTTTCCCTCTCCAAGTAGTAGGAGGTTTCAGCTTTACCTGATCCTCAGAATTTGTTACTGCTTATAAATCCTGTTGTGTTCCTGTTGTGACTCAGTAGGTTAAGAACCTACATAGGGTACATCAGAATAGGATGCAGGTTCGATCCCTGGCCTCACTCAGTGGTTATGTTAGGCATTGTCACAGGCTGCTACATAGGTCAAAGATGTGGCTTGGATCTCGTGTTGCTGTGGCTGTGGTTCAGCCCCTAGCACAGGAACTTCCATATGCCGCAGGTATAGCCACAAAAAAAAAAAATCCATTTTATGACTTCTAAAATTTTATTTTTACATTGTTGATTTTGTGTTGTCACCTCGTTCTTTTTTTTTTTTTTTTTTTGGTCTTTTTGTCTTATTAGGGCTGCACCCATGGCACATGGAGGTGCCCAGGCTAGGGGTCCAATCGGAGCAGTAGCTGCCAGCCTATGCCACAGCCACAGCAACGCCAGATCCGAGCCACATCTGCGACCTACACCACAGCTCATGGCAACGCAAGATCCTTAACCCACTGAGCGAGGCCAGGGATCGAACCTACAACCTCATGGTTCCTAGTCGGATTCATTTCTGCTGCACTACGTTGGGAATTCCTCATTCTTTTGTTCTTATATGTTTTTAACTTTTCTTTGTTTTGCTGTCATTTCATTGGGGCTCAAGGAGCAAAAGAATATTCAGTCTGCCACGCTGAATTTTAAAAATCTCTTAAAATTATATTTGAAGAAGGGTAATAAATTGTTCAAAATTACATTATCTTTACTTCATTTTTATTTTGCCTTTGTTTTCACAGTCTTTATGTACTTGTAGACATAAATCATAGCATAATTGACTTGTTTTTCTGAACTATAGATAACCACTACATTCATAAGCACATTATCATGTTAACCACTTTAATGGTAGCATAATATTCTTTCGTGTTAATAATGTACCATCATTTGCCTCATGTTTCTTCTCTATAGTTAGATATTAAAATTGCTACTTTTGGAGGGGGGTATACCTAGTAAAGATAATGCTATAATAAACATTTTTGTTGAGCTTTTGGGCCATTTGCAAGTATACCTAGTGACTCACCAAATTCCTTCATTTCCTGTACCAGAACTCACTGATGCCTTTCTTCTATTGCTCCTTTTGCACTCACACCTCAGAGAAAATACCTTGTTATGTATCTACTTGTCTTTTTGCTGATTATGTTCTTCCAATCAGACTCTTTTTTTTTTTTTTGTCTTTTTAGCTATTTCTTGGGCCGCTCCCGAGGCATATGGAGGTTCCCAGGCTAGGGGTCCAATAGGAACTGTAGCCACCAGCCTATGCCAGAGCCACAGCAACGTGGGATCCAAGCCACGTCTGCAACCTACACCACAGCTCATGCAACACCGGATCGTTAACCCACTGAGCAAGGGTGGAGACCGAACCCGCAACCTCATGGTTCCTAGTCAGATTCGTTAACCACTGCGCCACGAGGGGAACTCCCCAATCAGACTCTTTATCCTCCCAGTTACAGTGCTGTTATAGAAAACACTATTAGGTTCCTAAGTCATCACATGTGGAGTTCTTGTCTTTTCATCTAGATTAAGGCACTATGTAGACAGGGATCCCATAGTGCTTGGTACGCAAGTTTCCGGTAAACCCTTATGAATAGATTTTTTTGGGCTCATTTCCAAACAGGTTTAAAAATAGTTAGATATGTTTTAAAATCCACAAGTTCATAAATATACGGATTAAAAAACTAACTGATCATCTGTAGGGGGATGCTAGAAAAACAATTCAATGTATTTAAAACTGATAAATGAAGGGATAAAATTGTGTTTTTATCCTGGTTTCTAATATAGACTGTGTTTTGGTCTGCAAACTGTTTATGAGTTTCTTTTTCTTTTTTTTTTTTTGTCTTTTCTAGGACCGCTTCCCGCGGCATATGGAAGTTCCCAGGCTAGGGGTCGAATCAGAGCTGTAGCCACCGGCCTACACCAGAGCCACAGCAACTCGGGATCTGAGCTGCGTCTGCTGCTCACAGCAACACCTTAACCCACTGAGCAAGGCCAGGGATTGAACCCGCAACCTCATAGTTCCTAGTCGGATTCATTAACCACTGCACCACGATGGGAACTCCTGTTTATATCAGTTTCTCTTCACAGAAATATTCTAGCTAATAAGTGAGGAATTAATGCTAGAATGAGAATATCAGTATTTTATTGCTCCTAATGATTAATGAATCTGGGTATTAACCATCAGTGGTCTTTAATCACAAAAAGAGAGACACCCAGATGTGCCTCTTATGATAGTGCCTCTGTGAATTCTTGCCAGACAATCAAGCCTGAATATAATCAAACTTCTAGATCCAACTCCAATTTGCAGGCGATACAGAGGATAAAAGAATATGTCACATAAGACCATTGGGATATAGTCAACAATCATCAGACAAATGAAAACTCTTTTGGACAAATGATCCGGTTTCTTCAACAAATAGATTGCAAGTTGAGGGGAAAAAAGGAAGGCATTCAGACAGACCTATGGTAGAGAAATCTATAGATTAAAATTGACCTCAGAAGTATGTAATCTAATGTAATATATGGGCTTTATTTAGGTCCTTCCTGAATCAAATAAACTGTTAAAAAATAAAATACATCACTTTGCTGTACAGCAGAAATTGACAGTCATTGTAAATCAACTAACAGAAAAAATAAAGTCTTTAAAAACAAAAAAATTTAAAAAAGTACAAAACAAGGAAAAAAACAAAAACTCTTTTAAAACATTTATAAGATAATTAAAAATTTAAATGACTAGATATTTACATTAAAGAATTATTAATTTTTTCAAACATATTTGTAAAAAACCTGTGTGAAATAATTTCTCATTAGAAAAATGACCAATGTACACTAACCCCCAAATGTTTAGTGGTACAGGTAACAATGGGAATATGTCTTTGGCCCTCTGAAGTACTTCCCAGCACTATTAAATAGTACTGAAACTAATACTCAAAGTTGACTGTTGATGTGAACCATTGTTTATAATAGCTAAAAGTTAAAAACAACATATATACCCGCTTACAAGAACAAAGAAATGGTATATATGCATACGATGAAATTCCATACATAATTAAGTTGTACAGTAATTAAGAAATTAAATTCATGGCATTCCCGTTGTGGCTCAGCAGGTTAAGAACCCGTCATAGTGACCATGAGGATGCAGGTTTGATCCCTGGCCTTAGTGTGTTAAGGATCTGGTATTGCCTCAAGTTGCAGTGTAGGAAGCAGATGCAGCTTAGATCCATTGTTGCTCTGGTTGTGGTGTAGGCCTGCAGCTACAGCTTCGATTCAGCCCCTAGCTAGCCTGGGAACTGCCATATGCCACAGGTGCAGCTGTTTTTTTGTTTTTTGTTTTTTTTTTAAAAAAAAAGGAAGAAAGAAAGAAGGGAAGGGAAGGAAGGAAGAAATCTGTAGCTAAAGTAGCTGGGTTTGAATCCCAGCTCTGGTTCTGCCATTTCCAGGCAATATTTTCTTGAACAAATTCTTACCTTCTCTGTGCCTCAGTTTCTTCCCCTTTAAAACAAGGATCATAAGATTGATGTAAGGACTAAGTAAGTTGATAAATGCATATAGTAAGAGATCAGTACAAGTTAGTATAATATTAGAATAATATTATTTTTATGATTACCTTAATAGGTCTAGCAACATAATATGTGAAAAATCAAGTGGCAGAGTAAAACAGTATGCAGCATTTATGTAAAATTTAAAAACCTACCAAAAAGGGCAAGGGATTTTGGATCCTGTCTTGTGTTTTTATGAATACCAAACTCAGGCAAGGGACTTGACAATAAACTTGTATTTGATTTCTTTTGGTTTCTGGACCTCAAAGGAAAGAAACTGATTCATTCTCTGTTCTCTCAATATCTACTAAGTAGCTTAAAACAGAGAATCATTGGAAGGATAAGTGGTTTAAGAACTTCAGCCCAGTCATTCCAGCTACTAACATTGGCATATCAAATGAATACTGGGTAATACTGGTGATACTTCTTGTGTAGAAATTGTGTGCCTGGATCTGCTAAGCAGCCCAGGAGAGGTTTAGACCAATATGCATTTGAGGTTACTTGCCCTGTTCAGTATCAGGTAGTACAACAGGAAAAGCTATAGTCGATTCTCACATTACCTCCTTTTACCTAATTGGATTGCTCAGCTTTCTGTAAACCCAGAATGAAATACTGACCAATGAACACAGTATCCTAAATACTCATTGTAGACAACTCTGTCCCTTTTAACTGAGTTGTGTGTTTATAAAGAGCAAGGTATTTTGTCCTAATTAACTATATAATTTAATTAAATATTAAATCAACCAATGAAATACAAGCTGTATACTTTGAAAAGCATTAATAAGGGATGAAATGAAACCTGCGCTATAATCCTGTATATTCTTTATGGATATATACAGATATAAAGACATAAATGAGAATGAAAAATACCTAATTCAGGATCATTGTTGCCTTTAGGTTAGGAGAGAAATGGGATCACGAGAGGTATACAGTTGGCTTCCGCCAAATCTATAATGTTGTATGTCCTTTGTTTTAAAAAATGCACAAAGCAAATATATTTCAGATGTGGTTAAGAGTTGATAAATACAGGTTTGGGATACACATTTTTCCCATTCTGTCTTCCTTTTGTTTGTCTCTCAAGACTAAGCATTTCCAAAGTTCATCAGAAAATAGAAGTTAATCCTTTGTCTTATTCTCTTTTTTTTTTTTTTTTTTTTTGGTCTTTTTAGGGCCGTACCCGTAGCATATGGAAGTTCCCAGGCTAGGAGTCCAATTGGAGCTGTAGCTGCCAGCGTATGCCACAACCACAGCAATGCTGGATCCAAGCCACATCTGTGACCTACACTACAGCTCACAGCCAAGCCAGATCCCCAACCCACTGAGCAACCAGGGGTCAAAGCCATGTCCTCATGGATACTAGTTGGGTTCATTACCACTAAGCCACAGTGGGAACTCTGGCAAGTTAAATTTTTTTTTTTTTGTCCTTTTAGAGCCACACCCACTTCATATGGAGGTTCCCAGGCTAGGGGTCTAATCAGAGCTGTTGCTGCCAGCTTATGCCAGTGCCACAGCAACACCAGATCTGAGCCACCTCTGCGACCTACAGCATAGCTCAAGGCAACGCCAGATCCTTAACCCATTGAGTGAGGCTAGGAATCTAACCTGCAACCTAATGGTTCCTAGTCTGATTTGTTTCCACTGCACCATGACAGGAACTCCCTGGGAAGTTAATTCTTAAAGTGACTTAATATGTGGACTTGGTCAGGCTAGTGTAGAATCATAAAAGGATTGGCTGGCACCATCCCCGAACTGTGCAGTGAGGCTCATTTTTATTCCAGTATGCAGAGCTGGGTAGGAAATACCCCACAATTTAAACAGTGAATCTTATATTCTAATTATTCTTTAAGACCATTACATGTTTATGGAAGCAGTCCTCCCAGGAGCTTTTTTTCCTAAAATCTGGTTTTCCTCTGACCTCCCTAATTGGAGCCTTGGGCCTGAAGAGCAAACATGTCTAGCCAGACAAGCCCCTCATACTGATATCTTAACCTTCCCTTGACCAGCTGGTCTCTGAGATGATTTGTTTGGATTTGAATCTGCTGGTTGTTGAGCCTCATGAAGTTTATTCTTCATATCCTGTCCAATGCTGGGTTTCCTTTGAATGCTTTATGGAAAATGAATAGTGTCGCTTAATCTAGTACCTTCAGAGCTATTTTTTCTAGATAAGGAAGGAAATCAACACATTCTAAAACATATCATAAAACTGCATGGCAAAATATCACCTATTTCTTTAAGATAAAATCATAAGAATTATTATAAAATGTAAATGTTGTTGCCAGAATTGAAGAAAAAGATATCATTTGACAACAGCATACCCTACCACCACCACACTCAAACCCTCAGTCAGCCATGTAGATTGAGTCTCATCTGTGTGTAGAATAAAAGGTCGTGAAGCTGGCGTATAGGCCATTTTGAGAAACCATCTTGGGAAAGTCTTCTTCAAACTAAGGAAGCAATTAGAGTCATGAGATAGTTGTATCAACAGGTGATTATGTTCTTTGTTTACTACAGCTACTACTGTCACAATGAATCTGATACTCTAAGCAGTCTCATTGCATCTTTATCTAATTATAGTTTTGTTTCGTGGAATATCTTACAGAAATGACATCATGATGGAAAACCTTCTGTCTGTTCCTTTCTCTTCTACCCACCTTGCTGTCTGACCTTGGGGAAATTCATTTTCTTCTTTTTTTTCTTTCTTTTTTTGGGGGGTAGGGAGGGTGCAGCATGCAGAAGCTTCTGGACCAGGGATCGAACCATGCCACAGCAGTGATCCCAGCCTCAGCAGTAATAACACTGGATCCCCAATCTTGTGCACCACAAGAGAACTCCAAATTCATTTTCTTTATGGGGGTCTCTCAAATGTACAGTGAGGGAGTTCCCACTGTGGCACAGTGGTTTAAGTACCCAGCATCGTCTCTGTGGCAGTACAGATTAGATCTCTACCTGATGCAGTGGGTTAAGGATCTGGCATTGCCACAGCTGTGGTGTAGGTCACAGCTGCCGCTCAAATTCAGTCCCTGGCCCAGGAACTTTCATATTCTGTGGGTGTAACCAAAAAAGAAAAAAACAAAATATACAATGAGGACATGCAGTTTTCTTATTCCACCCAACTTTTCTAGCCCAGTCAGACTGAATAGCTCCATTTTTGTAATTCCTATTAAAAACAAAAAACAAAAACAAAAAAAACCCTGATGGAATCTACGCAGAATAAGGTGCTGCTGCCCTCTGCTGGTCCTCAGATCACACCCACCTGTCAGTATAGTGGTCCTGCCCATGGAAACAGCAAGAAACTCACAGCAGAAAACACAAAGAAAAGAACCAAATTTCATGTTTGGAAAAATAATGTTTGAGGTATTAGGGAATTAATAATTGCTTATGCAAATATCAGATGCCATCACAATTTGCGACTGGCTTACCACCCAAGAGTGTTATCCTATAATTCCTTCACCTTGCTATTATTCTCATCATACACAAGATGTGGGTTCTGACCCTTTGGGCCACTGTCACTCTGTTTTACATCATTTTTTCTGCCTTGGAACATGTGTAGTCCATTTCGCTCAAAATATTTAGGCAAGTTTTTACATCATCACTTTTAGTTTGTGAATAAACAGGAAGATAATAACTGATATGTACCAAGGAAAGTGAATATGCAACATCAGTAAGAAACATGCTGAAAGAGAAAAGCAGGGCCTCATTATACTCTCATATTCCTCTAGTGCTCTGTCAAGTTGCAATAACAGATTTATAACTAATATTTTTGTTACATTGATGATCCTAAAATGACTATGAGAGAAGCTGGTAAGGATTTAAGAGCTCAGTTTTTCTATGCTCATTTATATTAATAGAATTGCAGTACTCCATAATTTTAAAACCTATTGTTTGTTAATTGCATTTGTTAAGAAATGGTGCTACCTCTGACTATACTCATGGGAAAGGCAATTGAGAATTATGCTTTTACCTTGTTTAAACTTTATGCCTTTAAAATCTCTTTCACAATAGGCCTGTGCATTGCCAGTGAGGTCATTGTTATTCCTTAGAGTGGTTAGGGGCAAAAAAAAAAAAAATGTGCAACCCATGTCCCAAATATCTTCAAGCAGAGTATAGAAGGAGAATGTGATCACATTGTCCATAGCTTATGCTTACATACTCACAGAACCACACACATTTTGCCCTTGATTTCCCATGGTTAGAGAGTAGCCGAGTCTTAAATGAGCAGACAGGCATGAAAACCAGCAATAGTCCTTGTGCAGTTTCCCCTTGGAGTTCTGATTTTTACTTTATGGTCAGTCCCAGCGTATAGCCAACTTAAAAAGTTATAGTTGGCGTTCCCATGGTGGCTCAGCAGAAACGAATCTGACCAGTATCCATGAGGACACAGGTTCCATCCCTGGCCTCACGGGACTGTGGGTTAAGGATCTGGCGTTGCCATGAGCTGTGGTGTAGGTCACAGAGGTGGCTCAGATCTGGCATTGCTATGGCTATGGTGTAGACCAGTGGTTACAGCTCCAATTCGACCCCTAGCCTGGGAACCTCCATACGCCACAGGTGCGGCCCTGAAAAGAAAAGTTATAGTCGATCACCCCAGCTGCAGTGCACCCTTAAAAGGGACACTTGATTATGCAGAAATACATAGACTCTCAAAGGCAAAGTCACAGTCACCCCACTTCCAGAGACATAAATACTACATTTCATGGCACGCATGGTACCTCTTCCAGTTGTGGGTTTATTCTGCTCTAGCCCAAGAAGGAAATTAGCATGTATTGAGCATATAATTTTTACCAGGCATCTTATACATTTGTTACGCATCCCTAAGAAATGAACCAGCTTTTGCTACATTAACGTTATGTATATAACCTTAATAGTTGTCTTCAGTGTCCAACATTTCAGGAGTAGAGAATTCACTTATTAAATTGCTTTAAAAGAAAACTTACATTATCAGAAATTTTAGTTTTACTGATAGAAAAGCAAAGTAACTCAATTCTAAAGAATACAGTGGACAAAAAAAAATTGTCTATTGAGAATGTTATCAGCTATTTGCTAAGAAATAATGGATTTAAAACTTTTGAAACATCTTTAATTTTTAGAGGTGGAAGGAACATCTGTGGAAAGGTGACACAAATCATTAACTGAAATTTGGCAATGTGTAAAATATCTATAAAATTTTAGGTGTGATGTTAATTAAAATTATATCTGCGGTTTCAAGGCAGAATATTACTTTGGGAAACAAAATCCTAAAGTGGAAAAAAAAAAAAACCCAGACACTTGTGCCACATGGTATTTAATATATTTATGATTTGCATTCAGTTGCTTTGCAAGATGATTTGCCATCATAAAAAGAGCAGAAGCTTTGGAAACAAATTTTAGGCTTGAAGCACAGTTCCTCCACTTATGTAATTGCTGTGTGGCCTTGGGGAATCACTTAAGACCCCTTGAACTTCTCTTTTGTTTTCTTTAAATTGGTGATAATAATGTGCATCTTATAAGATTTTTAGAATTAAATACGATCAAGTGATATTAAATAATATCAAGTGACTGCAAAGTTAGTCATTCCCCCCGCCCCATTGTTGATCACAGAGTAAGGTTTACTTTTTTACCTTACTTAGAAGCTCAGCAGGAAGTCCTGGAAAGGAAGGTTTGGCTTGAGATTACCTTCCCATGCCCAGACTTGGTTACCAGAAAATGCCCTCGAAGCCCAGGATAGTTTGTTAGGGATTATGTGAGCCAGGCAGCAGCCTTGGTAAGGAGGTTAAGCGCTGGAATGAGCAGTAGAAGGGTACAATTCCTCTTGAGTCCCAAATTCATGTTATGCCCTCATTCTGTGTGTAAGGCCAAGCTGTAGGCTCACCTGCATTTCCATTCTTGGCCCCCAAACCCCACCAAAATGTACTCTCAAACCAAGTAGAAGAAACTTTGGATTATCTGGAGTTTTATGTTCAGACTATGATGGATTTTTGTTTTATGTCCTAATCGTAATAAGAGCTACCAACTCTACAGTGCCTACTGTGTACACAGTATAGTGTTAGGTACTTTTCATATATTCTCTAGTTCGTATAATAACTTTGATTTTTTAGCTGTTACTGAAATGTCCATTTTAATAGATGAAATGACAGTGACCCAGATAGATTTGATAGCAAGCTCAAAGTTGCCAGTTAAAAATGTGTAAATTGGAGTTCTCTTATGTTGCAGTGGGTTAAGGATCTGGTATTGTCACTGCAGCAGCTTGGGTAGCTGCTGTGGTAGAGGTTCGATCTCTGACCCTGGGACTTCCACATGCCACAGGCACAGCCAAAAAAAAAAAAAAAAGTATGTGTAAGCTGCTGATTGCTAAGCTTATACTGCTATAAGTGCTATAAGATATTGCTTAGATAAGTCCTTTGATCATTATTTAGGATTATCTGTGGCCCCTGTAACCTTCTGAACTGTCATGACTCTGTCAGCCCCATGGTGATCTATATTGTGTGTTTTCACAGAAACTGGCCCCTGGAGTCAGCCAGTTTGCTTACACCTGTGTTCAGGACCACCCCATCTGGACAAATCAGCAGTTTTGGGAGACAACCTTTTACAATGCGGTACAGGAGCAAGTTCGCTCCCTGTATCTCTCGGCCAAGGAAGACAATCATGCCCCATATCTGAAACAAAAGGTAAGATGAAGAAAAGTACTTGTGTGGGACCATGGTCCTGGCTTCAAGAAGCCAGGAAAGCTTACTCAGGTATTCCAAGGGCCAGAGCAGATCTCCTACCAGTATATTTGCTGATTACTTACTGTAGGGGGCCCTCTGGCAAACATCTTTCTTCTATTGATTTCTGACATTTTTTTCCATAGTAACTTCTTATTACAGTTCTGTAGCATTAGAATTGTTTGACTATATTTTAAATAAGTAAGAATTGCCTGGAAACAATTTTAGGAAGTTGAACAGAAAGAACAAACCTAAAATACCCTAGACAGATATCTGTGCGATTAATTTCTTAAATGTCAAAATAAAGTTAATTGACTCTAAAATAAATGCTCAAAAGTATGCTGGCAATAAATCTAGGTCTTTTTGTAGAAATATTCTATATATTTCCATATGTTTTATCACCATAAAATAAATTGAAGAAAAAATCAAGAAAATATTTTAAAATAAAGAAAATTGAGTACTTTAAGTTTTCCTGAAATTTTAAAATATCGTACACTAGCCATCTGGTTTTGGGAAATTCACTTTAACCTCTCTGTCTTTTTTTTCATTAATAAAATGAGTAGATATAAATTATAAGACGTAATGTCTAATACAAGTAAAGTGCATTAAAGGGTTCTTGGCACATACTAGATAACAATAAATTACTATCGTCATTAAACTTAAAGCAGCACTAAGGACTGATTATCTGTGTTGATTGAATTTTAGAGTAATTTTTAATGCTACATGCTGGGCTAATACATTGCTGCTGATCCTTTTCCTCCATTTTAAATTTGCCTTATATGAGATAAGTGAACCTAGATATTTGACTGAAACTACATAGTATTCAAATATTTCTGTGCCTCAAGTAATTTTAAACATATTATTGGTTTACTAATAAGTATGATAGGAACAGAAACTTTAACAACAAGTAGCACTATCTGACATCTATCTGTCATGCCAAATTATTGTACAGTTAGTTTTAATCACTTGATTTAATATAAAACTCAGATCTTTCTTGATCAAAATACCATATGCACTGGGTAAGGGGTAACTTGTAGAAGATCCAAGGAGCATTAACTGGAGGTCATGTTCCCGAAGTAATTGGCCTGGTGGGGTACTTTTGATAATTTTTAAAGCAGATGTAGTGCTAACATTGATGTATATCTCTACAACATTCATAGGGCAAATGCATGTTTCTGTCATCTGTGTCCTTTATTCTATAAAAGTATGTCTCAGCTACAGGTTAGATATGAATGAGACTGTAGATATATCAGTTCTTCATAAGCTGTGTAGTGCTATACAGATGTGGGTTACTGTTACTGTTTCATTCTTCAGCCTACCAGGAAACCTCTCTTAAAAATCCCATGGATACCTGTATACTACTCATGTGGTAACAATGTTTGACTCCCACATTTACAAGGAAACCTAGTTCTTTTTTTGTGTGTGACTTTAGTTATTCTTTTCCAAAGAGCAGAAGAAAAGAAAGATATCAGAGTATTGGTAAATGCTACTGGCACATTCAACCTGAGCATTTATAGGTACTTCAGGTCAACAATTTGTTGTTAACTAGCAACTTGAAGGGGATGGAGCCACAGAGATAAATCAACAGTGAAATGTTAGCATTGAGAAGTAGATACATCTGTGCTTTGCTGCTGCTTCCTTGGGCTGCCACGTGGTTCCAAGTCAAGGCCTGTTGGAACTGGTCAATGGAGGCGGGGAGAAGAAGGCTAGGTTTCATATTGTGTTGTTATCTTTCATTTATATGTTTTCACTTTTACCAACATAGGTGTTTAATAGGTGAATTATTAAAACATCCTTCATGTTTTTTGAAGCTCGTGTAAAGTGATAGATTTGGATTTTTTTGCTTTGGTTTTTAGGATAAACTTCCTGATGACCAGTATCAGGAGAAGACAGCAATGGACCTCGCAGCCGAGCAGCTCCGCCTTTGGCCTACTCTGAGCAAATCGGCTCAGCAGGAGCTGGTGCAGCGTGAGGAAAGCACTGTCTTCAGTCAGGCCATTCACTTTGCAAACCTCATGGTCAACCTGCTAGTTCCACTAGATACAAGTAAAAACAAGCTGCTAAGAACGTCAGCACCAGGCGACTGGGAGAGTGGAAGCAACAGCATTGTCACAAACAGGTACCAAAATGTGGACACACAGAGACCCTCCTATCCTTTTTGGCTTAGCAGAGAATATAAAGTATCTTGGGTAAATATTGCTGTACCTATTTCAAAAATTAGGGAGTTTTCTGGTGGCCTACCAGGTTAAGGATCTGGCATTGTCACTACTGTGGCGTGGGTTTGATCCCTGGCCCTGGAACTTCCACATGCCTTGGATGCACAAAATTTAACCGTTTTTGCCACATTCAGACTTGCTCAGCTTTTCTCTAGTAGAAGACTTTCACTACATCCAGCTATTGTTAATCACCTCCTGTACTCTCTTCTATGACCTCTAATTTTTCAAATGTCTCACCCACTGCTGCTTCAGTCTTTCAGTTACTTTCTGCCATAGCAATTTACTGAAAGTGCTGTGGAAAATGACTAATGAACTCCTTCTTGTCAAAGTGATTATTTGTTTCTTGACCCTCCTTTTCCTCACCTTACACTTTGCATTTGCCTGTAATCACATCTCTCAACCCTTCTATTTCCCATAGCACTGAGAGCAAAACCCATGGACTACAAGGCCTGCCTGGATCTGGCCCCTGGCTATGCTCAGTCCTTATTTCCAATCACTCTTCCGTCAACCTAACCGGTCTCCTTGTTTAACACCCGAAGCATGATTCTGCCTCAGGGCCTGTGTACTCGTTCCTGCAATCTGGAATACTCTCCCCGAAATAGTTTCAAGATTCACTCACTCATTCATTTCATTTAGTTCTCTGCTTTAATGTCACCCTCCGCCCCAGAGAGGCCTTCCTAACTTCTCCCGTCTTAAATAGCACATCCATCACCTGCTCATACCTTTTATTTCTTTCATGACGTTTCCTACAACCTCCTTTACATAGTGAGTGGCTAAGGCACCAAAGTTCTTGTGGTGCTTTGGGATTGTATGATGGCCATATTCACTGCATAGCTTTGCTTCCAACACTGATTCAGCCAGTGTGGTTGGATTTGGAGGAGAGAGAGCTGAGTAGTTTGAAATAGGCAATGATTCTCTTTCATGATTAGCAGTCTAAAAGTATGCGTAGGAGGCAGGAGTATTTATTGACTAGTGAGAACCGAATAAACAACAGGCCAGGGATTCTGCTTTCACACCCGCTCCATTTCAAACTTACTCTCTTCTCTTACATGATTTTTATTACCTACAGACAAAGTAACCAAAACGGTTGTGATTCGCTCAGAGAAAGAAAAATATTGGCAAGAAAAGGGTTCATAGGACAATTTTGTTCTTTTCTTAGGTAGAATGTTCTATTTGCTGGAAAAATTCCTTTGCCTACCAGGGACATTGTCCCCCAGTCGCAAAGCCAGAGATAGCCATATTACTTTGTCTGTCTCCATGTGATAATTAACTAGGAAGGACAAGTTTTTTTAGAAGGTTCAAGTATCTGATAATAAATTAGAGTCCCTTTTTGTTTTATATTCTGTGGTTCCTGAGTTCCTCTTAGAAGATAACCTTACAAAAACAAATCTGAATCCAAAGGATAGTGCCTAACATGAGCTTCCACATGTAGGCAAGCAGAGCATTGTGTTTCCCCACTGTCACTTATAGAGGAGCCATGCAGGAGTGAAGTGACGTTTCTACCTGAGCATGCATCTCTTTGAGCAAGTTTAGATTGCCATGGAAAATCACTGTGGCAGGAGTTCCCGTCGTGGCGCAGTGGTTAACGAATCCGACTAGGAACCATGAGGTTGCGGGTTCGGCCCCTGGCCTTGCTCAGTGGGTTAACGATCTGGCGTTGCCGTGAGCTGTGGTGTAGGTTGCAGACACGGCTCGGATCCCGCGTTGCTGTGTCTCTGGCATAGGCCAGTGGCTACAGCTCCGATTCAACCCCTAGTCTGGGAACCTCCATATGCCGTGGGAGCGGCCCAAGAAATAGCAACAACAACAACAACAACAATAACAACAACAAAAGATAAAAAAAAAATCACTGTGGCAGAGTAGTCATCTGTTACATTTGTGTACTGATCATTTCCCTCCTTTCCTAGTATTGCAGGAAGTGTAGCTGAAAGTTACGATACAGAAAGTGGGTTTGAAGATTCAGAGAATAATGACGTTGCTAATTCTGTGGTGCGTTTCATTACCCGATTTATTGACAAAGTTTGCACGGAGAGTGGAGTTACTCAGGATCATATCAAGAGCCTTCATTGCATGATACCAGGTAATCACTTTGCAGAGATGAGAGAACCAGAATATTAGAGGTAACTGAGTAAGAATTACTCCTGCAGGTCTAGTTTTTCAGTGTAACATTTGGCTTCCATGTAGTTTAGCCATACTATTTATTTATGTTTTGATTACTTTTTAAATATTTTTAAATTTTGGTAAAATACATATCATAAAATTTTCCTTTTTAACCTTTTTTTAAGTGTAAAATTCAATGGCGGAGTTCCTGTCATGGCTCAGCAGAAATGAATCTGAATAGGAACCATAAGGTCTCGGGTTCAATCCCTAGCCTTGCTCAGTGAGTTAAGGATCCAGCATTGCCATGAGCTGTGGTGTTGCTATGACTGTGGTGTAGGCCAGCAGCAACAGCTGCAATTAGACCCCTAGCCTGGCAACCTCCTTATGCCACAGGTTTAGCCCTAAAAAGACAGAAAAGACAAAAAAAAAAAAAATTCAATGGCATTAATTACATTCACAATGTTGTACTATTACCAAAACTTTTTCATCACCCTCAAGCTGATAGTCTGTACCCATTAAGCACCACCTCCCCATTCTCCACCCCCTAGCCCCTGGCTACCACTGATGTTCTTACTATCTGTATTAATTTGCCTATTCTAGGTGTTGTATATGAGTAAAATCATATAATACTTGTCCTTTTGTTTCTGGCTAATTTCACTTAATATTCTCAAGGTTTATCTATGCTGAAGCAGGTGTAGCTTCATTCCCTTTATGATTATTCAATCATAAAACTCTACTGTATGGATATACTACATTTTATTTATCCATTCATCCATTGATGGACGCTTGTATTGTTTTGACCTTCTGGCTGTCGTAAATAGTGCTATGAGGAGTATTCACGTACAAGTATCTGAGTCTTACTTTCAGTTCCTTTGGGTATATACCTAGGAGTGGAATTGCCAGGTCATGTGATTACTCTGTGTTTAACTTTGAGGAACCACCAAACTACAATTAGTTTTTAATTCTGAAATATCCAGGATTTGTTTTAATTCTGCTTGTTTTGTGCTCTTTCATTTTGAATACTCTGGCTCATCACAGGAATTGTGGCTATGCACATTGAAACCCTAGAAGCCGTGCATCGAGAGAGCAGAAGGCTTCCACCTATACAGAAGGTAATTATTCCAGACTACATGCTTTCAGGGTATAAAAAAAAATCTCATAAGAACAGCAACAGTAGGAGTTCCCTGGTGGCCTATAAGTTAAGGATCCAGCAATGTCACTGCTGCGGCGTGGGCATAGCCAGAAAACCCAGCGACAGTAGATTGTTGTGCTCCAGAAAGTACCTTCTCCTAACCTTCTACAGAGACCAGCTCTAGTTTTAATTATACATTAAACTTTCAGTGGCATTTACATGTGGATCCTCATAAAAAGGATAGTGAAGTAGAAGAGTGGATCAACAAAGGGAAAGTAATAACCTCTTGTTGAGTCTGCTTTTATAGGCAGGGCATAAATTATGAACATTCTAACTTCTAAGCCCAAGCTATGATTTTATACCCTGCCTACTTCCCCCCAAAAAATGACTTAAGACAATTACCATAAAATCACCAGGCTCCTGAATCTGTGTGCATTACAAGCATACATCACAGACATCTGGGAAGTCTATTAATGATTGAGTGACCTGAACTCCAGCCCAGCCTGCCTCCTGAATTGAAGTACCCTGGGACTTAACCTGGGAATCTATGCTTTAACAAGCCTCCCAGATGATTATTTTGCAGTTAGTCTGGCACCAGTCTATGGGACTAGGGTTCAGGATCCTCTTACCTACATAACAGAACTATTAAAACTAAATTCAAAGGAGAAATGAGAAGCCAGATGGAAAAGAAAGATAATTCTATCAGAAATCTGAGACACAGTGATCATTATACTTTGGCTTTACGTTTAGCTCTGAGCCTCCTAAAGCCAACAAAAAGAATAGTTTTTATTGCTTGGTTTAAAAAGAAAAAAGCCATATTAGGAGTTCCCATTGTGGTTTAGCATGTTATGCACCCCACTAGTAACCATGAAGATGTGGGTTCGATCCCTGGCCTCGCTCAGTGGGTCAGGGATCCTGTGTGGCCTTGAGCTGTGGTGTTGGTCGCAGATGTGGCTCAGATATGGCATTGCTTGGTTGTGCCATAGGCTGGCAGTTGCAGCTCTGATTTGACCTCTAGCTTGGGAACTTCTATATGCCACAGTGTGGCCATAAAAAGCAAAATAATAATAATGATGATAAGCATATTAGATCTTCAGGAGAGATGGATTTTTTTTTCCCTAGCACTGACCTCTTCTCAGAGGAGGTAACATGATTCCTTATTTCCCAGATGTATAAATGTTCATAACTTGGCCATTTTTTATTAATCTTTATTATTATTATTATTATTATTACTATTGTTATTTGCTTTTTAGGGCCACACCCCTGACATATGGAGGTTCCCAGGCTAGGGGTCTCATCAGAGCTACAGTTGCCGGCCTATGCCACAGCCATAGCAATGCAGGATCCTTAACCCACTGAGTGAGGCCAGGGATCGAACCCGCAACCTCATGGTTCCTAGTGTGATTTGTTTCCACAGCACCATGACGGGAACTCCCTTTATGGATCTTTATTAAAGGCCAAGAAGAGCAGTTTTCTTTAAAGATGCATCTATGTTTTTAAAGTATTAGTTTTTTCAATTTGCAAAGTGACAGTGCTTTTGTTTAAAATTGAAGTGTTAAAGACGAACACATTGTACAAAGTGACAATCTCCGGCGGTCCTCCCCACTCACCTCTCCCCTTAACCATGGTTTACAATTTGGCTCATACTCTAAAAGGGGGTCAAAATATACGTACTGGTTTGTAACTCTCTTTTTACTTAGCAATTATTCTGGCATCTTTCTATGTTTACATATACAAGTTCATGTCATTCTTTTTAATGGTTGCAAAATGTTCTATTGAAGAGGTATCTCAAACAGTTCAGTGATTTCCAATGATTTCACTTCAATAAGCAATGCTGCCAAGAACTGTTTTACATTTGGATGCAGAAACATCATTTCTGCCTCCTCCCAAATCTGTTTACTTCTCTTGGCTACTTAGGAAGTCTGGCTCAAATGTTTTAGATCTGTAACTAAAAAAGATAACCTTGGTCTAAGAGTTGGAAATCCCACTAGAGTTAAAATACTTTCTCTGTTGTTAGCCCAAGATTCTTAGACCTGCTCTACTACCAGGAGAAGAAATTGTTTGTGAAGGTCTTCGAGTCCTGCTGGATCCTGATGGAAGAGAAGAAGCCACTGGAGGCCTTCTTGGAGGCCCCCAGCTCCTGCCAGCAGAAGGAGCCTTGTTCCTCACCACATATAGAATTCTGTTCAGAGGGACTCCCCATGATCAGCTAGGTATGGCTCATATTATGCCAACAGAGCAGGGATATCTATGTGCCACGTGAGGCTTTGATTCCATCTGTGTACAGTGACTTGCAGGTCAATTCAGATTCAAAGTAAGCCTTTTGCTACACAGGTATTTTTTTAGACTACTTTCGTCGGTCAAAGCTAATGATAATTTAGATCATAGATTCTTATTTGAAGAACCAAGGGTATCTTCTAAACAGAACCATCCACTGAAACTATAGTAATTTCATGAGGCAGTGTATTGTGACTTAGAGATATCACAGGATCCAGCTGCTAACAATGTCCCTGCCGATTTGCCCCACCTTCTGAGTCCTACAGTAAACTGTAAGGCTGAGGTTTTCTAGATACATGATCCCTTTTGTGGAAGGATGTGCTAAGCATTGCAGGGCTTGTGCAGCACTGACAGATTAACCCCACTCCCTCCCCTTCCATTTCAACTAACCCCAATCCTCTCTTAGCAGACTTCTCCTCTATTCACTAAACTTATTCAACTGCTATTTTCTATTACTCTCTACAATCTTCTGTATTAGAAAGGAAGCACATGCCCTATCAAGTCTGAATTATCTTTTTAAAATCACTGTAGTCTCTATACTATTCTGGTTGATAGGCAAAGCATGTAAGGTTTTGGGTAAAATTATTGAATTCTAAATCAAGAAGCTCAAGTTTAAATCACTGGTGACCAATCTGTTTATCTTATGTAAGTCGCATCACCTCTCTGGGTTTCAATTTCCCCTTTTATAAAGTTAGGGAATTGGGCTTGCTTGGTGGTAATCCAGTGGCTCTCGGCCTTGACTGCATGTTTGAATTATCTGGGGTGTTTCTTTGTGGCTCAGTGGTAATGAACCTGACTAGTATCCATGAGGACTCAGATTTGATCCCTGGCCTCGCTCGGTGGGTTGAGGATCTGGCATTGCCATGAGCTGTGGTGTAGGTCACAGACGTGGCTCAGATCCTGCATAACTGTGGCTGTGGCATAGGCCAGTAGCTACAGTTCTGATTCAACCCTAGCTTGGGAATTTCCATATGCCATGGGTGTGGCCCTAAAAAGACAAAAAAAAATTAAAAATAAATAAATAAAATTGAATTATCCGGAAAGCTTTTTCTAAAACAATCAATTTCTGTGTGCAGCTCTCAAACAATTAAATTAGAGTCTGGAATAGGATTCTATGAAAGCAGAGACCCTGGCATCTGTGTAATTTTAAGCCCCAGAAGTGATTGTGATACATACTGAGATTGAGAAACACTGGAATAAGTGGCCACAAGAATTCCTTCCTCATCTGAATTTATTTATTCAGTAGCCTATGATGATTATGTACCATGTGCTATGCACTTTGTTAGTGGATTTCAGATGTGTAAACTGTGTATCTTCACAATCTCATAGTTTTATAATTCCTTGCTTAGATAGCATCAAAATGGCTTATTTTCTTGGTCATAAAGATCGCTTATCAAAAAATAAATAAATAGGAGTTCCCTGGTGGCTCAGTGGGTTAAGGACCTGACATTTGTCACTGCCATGGTACAGCTTTGACCCCTGGCATGGAAACTTCCCCACACTGGTGGTATGGCCCAAGGGGAAAAAAAATTGTTTACCACATAAAAAACAAAAAGCTCATAAATTCAACAAACTAAATTAGGAGTTCCCGTCATGGAGCAGCAGAATCGAATCTGACTAGGAACCATGAGGTTGCAGGCTTGATCCCTGGCCTCGCTCAGTGGATTAAGGATCCGGCATTGCCATGAGCTGTGGTGTAGGTCACAGATGGCTCAGATCTGGTGTTGCTGTGGCTGTGGCATAGGCCAGCAGCTATAGCTCCAATTCAACCCTTAGCCTAGGGTATGGCCCTAAAAAGACAAAAGACAAAAAAAACAAAAATAAATAAACAAAATTAATCAACAGGAATAGTGCTCATTTTGAAAAAGAGTGAAAAAATAGAGCAAACTTTCTCAGCCCTTTCCTGTCATATTACTATAAATATTTGTATTGTAAGCAAGTGTAGTTTTAAAACTAAATATCCCATACTTACTGTTTTTGTACTACAACTTTTGTGAACTCAATGGCTATAAACATACATTTTGGGCATATAAGTATATGAGATATTTGGTCATTTAAATTTCTTTACTTCATTTCTTTTAAATAAATAAAAGTCATATTTAGTAGGAAAGCTTGTCTCTTGTTTTTTCCTGACAATTTTTAGGTTAATTTCACATTTTAAAAAATATTTAAGAGAAAACCTTTGATATTTGCTTCTTTTCTTTCTCTCTCTCTTTTTTTTTTTTTCTTCTTTTTAGGGCGGCAGCATATGGAGGTTCCCAGGCTAGGGGTTGAACTGCAGCTGCAGCTGCCAGCCTACACCATGGCCACAGCAACGCCAGATCCTCGCCTGTGTCTGTGACCTACACCACAGCTCACAGCAACGCCAGAGCCTTAACCCACTGAGCAAGGCCAGGGATTGAACCCCCAACCTCATGGCTCCTAGTCGGTTTCATTTCCACTGCACCACAACAGGAATTCCTCTTTTCTCATTTTAAGTTAATTTATATTTTAAAATTTCACCTTTAGTGCCCCATAGAAATCTGACCATTTTACCTGGGTTATATAAGCATAAGTTATTTATCCTTTGTACATCTTAATTTTGTTTAGCTTCTGGATGTTGATTTTTAATGTAAGAGGATAATCAGAATTTTCCAGGTTGGGAATTTACAGTCAGGGAATGAGGAATTCTGGTAATAATAAGTAGATTATTAGCACATGGGCTCTTAGGTCAGGTAAACCTAATTCAGAGCTCAACCCCTCTGGCTTACCTAGCCAAGAGGCCTTGCCTATTGCTACTCCTGTTCTATTACTTGTACTGCTACTTGAAATGCCTACCTTTCCCCCTCTGCAGACCCAAACCTATATTCCCTTCAAAGCCCACCTTCCCTCTCACTTCTTTCAGGATTCATTCTCTAGCCATCTTGTATGCAGAAATCTTCTCCCCTTCTGAAATATTTAAAGCCTCATTCCCTCAGATCGAGGCACTCATTTCATGTTGTATTCTGCATGTGACTTTCCTCTTCCCTGGGGAGTTGTGTGCTCTGCATGGGAGGCCTCATGTGTGCTACTTCTTTTCTCCATGCCCATCTTCATACCCTCAGGTAGTTGATAACTAACTACTTATGTTTTCCTTGTCTTGCTTTAATATTTAAACTCCTAAAAAGTCTTGGGTCTAAGCCCAGTCCTAGATCTTCTGAAGGCACATATAGATAGCATAGCACCTTTATACAAAAAGAAACCTTAACAACCGTTTCTCTTTTGCTTTATTTTTACATTAAATATGAGAAATGTCTTTGTAATATTTGAAGATGCTTCTTTTCTTCCTTATAAAACCCATTCTTCCTGTTAAGTTGCCTTAAACCAGATGATCCTATGTGGTACAGAATAGGCTGGGGAACTAGAATGAAGATTGACAGGCAGTGACAGTTTCTTCACTCCAGGAAAAGATTGTTATCTGAGGAATGAATTGCCATGCAGCACAATTAATGAATGCGATTCTGGAATCATGGCCCTTTCTCTTGCTGCATTCCTGGACACTGCCTCTCCAGATACATTTCTCCAGCAAAGGCTGGTGAAATGAGCAGCAGAGACTCCAGAAATGAGCTGTAAACTGCTATTGCTGAGTCTGAGCCCTGTCTTCCTGTAGTTGGTGAGCAGACGGTTGTGCGAAGTTTTCCCATTGCTTCGATCACCAAGGAGAAGAAGATCACAATGCAGAACCAGCTACAGCAGAACATGCAAGAAGGACTGCAGATCACATCAGCATCTTTTCAGGTATTAAGAAAGGGAGGCATTCTTCTACTATTTAACAGTATTCGTCTACTATTCTACTTTTTAAAAGCCATTCTTCTACAATTTCTACAAACGATGCCATGGCCACTTTCTTGTGGTTATGTGGTCAAAAGTTAGAGGATGAGGAGGATCAGAGTGTAACCTTCAACTGACTGAACTCATGAATAGTGTTGCACTTGATCCTCCATTCTCTGAGCCCTGTAGCCAGCTCAGAGTAACAACAGATTATCTGTCAATATTTAGTAATCTTAAGAGGCCCAGACCTTCTCTGGTCGCCTTAGAACAGTGATCTCCTAGGGATTTCTTCACTGTTTCAGCTGCCAAAGGGTTCCAAACCAGAATAGTGCCTGGCCATACTGGTTAGGATTCTAGTCAAACTGAATTTTTTTTCTTCCTAGAATTATAGTGTTTCTGAGTAGGAAGAGACCTTCTTAGGCCAAATTCCCTGTCTAAAACAAAGAGTTGATAAATGAGAAGGACGTGTTTCCTACTTCAGCCACTATGAGTTAATTTCCATATTCCCTCATAGAAGAGATAGTCTCGAAGAAACCCAACTTCAAGATGCATGATTTTTCTTGTCAACTCACCATTTTTCTTGTCAACTCACCAAATAAACCTTTCTGAGCCTTACTTTTTTATTTTTAAAATTTTTAAATTGCATGACATCTGAGATCCCTTCAACCTTGAAACTCTTGCCGTTGCTATTTTTTGTTATTCAGTAATTTGGGGGGAAGTTATCTAGAAATCCTTCATGTTTCTACTGTCTTTAATCTCTTTTGTCTCTAGTTGATTAAAGTAGCATTTGATGAAGAAGTGAGTCCAGAAGTAGTAGAGATCTTTAAGAAACAGCTGATGAAGTTTCGTTATCCTCAGTCCATTTTTACCACCTTTGCTTTTGCTGCTGGACAAACTACCCCACAAATAATTTTACCCAAACAGAAGGAAAAAAACACTTCCTTTCGGTAAGAAAACAAGTTTCTCTGTTTCAGTCCTCCCACAGTTGCCTGTCAAGGGAAGTCATCATCCTTTGGGTCAGTATGTGACTGTTCTTTTCATTTGCCGTTCTGTCCCCCACATTGAACCAAGCTCAGAAAGCTGCGAAACAGCAGCTTAAATATATGTAACAATCATGTTCATTGCTCATGATGCACTCTTAAATGTGAAATTCTGTTTTCCTTTCTTCTATGTTGATCACTTTCTGACTTCCTTTGAGCAATCCCTTCAGTTTGCATTAATATCCAGGGCTGGTAGACAGTTTTGCTCTGATGTAGAGATAAGACCCTTTATTTTTTTTCTTTTTCTTTTTTTTATAGCTTTTTATTTAGATATAATTTCAAATTTATAGAAAAGTTACAACATAGTACAAAAAATTCCTATATACCCTTTACCCAAAAAATTCCTATATACCCACCATTTGGTTATGTTTTGCTCCATTTTCTTTATCATTCTCTCTCAAATATGTTTTTTCTAAATTATTTTAGTTACATCACTATTTAAAGATAATGCACCTTTATCCTTAAATAGGTCATATGTATTTCCTAAGGACAAAGACCACAGTACAATAATCACAACCAGGAAATTTAATTGGCATAAAACTTTTATCTAACCCAGAGACATATTCAAATTTTACTTATGATCCTTTATAGCTACTTTTTTTTCTGTCTGGTACAGGACCCAATCCAAGATCAGGCTTTGCATTTAGTTGTCATATTTCTGTAGTAGGAACCCTTATTTTTTCTTTCTTTCTTTCTTTCTTTCTTTCTTTCTTTCTTTCTTTTTTTTTTTTTTTTTGCTTTTTAGGGCCGCACACGTGGAAGTTCCCAGACTAGGGATCAAATCAGAGCTACAGCTCACCGCAGCCATAGCAATGCAGGATCCGAGCTACATCTGCGACCTCCACCACAGCTCACCCCTGAGAGAGGCCAGGGATTGAACCTGCGTCCTCATGGATACCACTTGGGTTCCTTACCACTGAGCCACGACAGGCACTCCTTTTTTTTTTTTGGAATCCTTATTTTCTGATGAAAATGTTTAGTGCTTTATGTTAAAACTTCTAAACTTCAGTAATTACAAAATAACAATTGCTTTAAAATTCTCTTCAATTAGTGATAAAATATAAGGGTTAAAATTTTAGCCATACATCTTCAATGACCCGGAATTTGGGCATCTGCCAATACAAATTACATATTAGGGGGTCCTCTGCAGACGTTAGAGAAAAAGGCTTCCTTTTGCCTGAAAGTGAGCTTGGCTGAGGTTATAGGCAATTTGAAGCTGCAGACAGTATGTCATTTCTAAATTGAAGAGCTAGCCATCTGTAACACCATTACCTGGTAAGTGAAGGAGAACATGCTTATCCAAGTATGAGATACTAAAGAAGCATGAACAGCTTTCTAAGTGTTTACAGCAGTCAGCTAAGCATCTTATCTTAGACTATAGGGTCACAGGAGAGCCTATGATATTCATTATCCCAGCTCTCTGTAGAAGAAACAAAGCTTTGTATGGTGTTTTTTGTATAGAAACGGGGTGGGGGAGAGGGACAGTTATATATTTATGTAATCAAGCTTATTCTATCAAGTTATAAGTTTTAAACTTTAAAATATCTTAGAATTGTCTTGCATATATAGAACAAAATATGTAGCTCTCATTGGAAAAAAATTGAAAAATCTCATTGAGTTTAAGGTATACCTGAATTGATTCACCATAGGCTTAATTTAGGAAATACCAGTACTCTGTGATTTCTAATGATTATGTAAAACATGTTTCATAACCCTCAGATTTACATTTCAGATGACTAAAGACAATGTCTGGTAAAACTATTTGACAGTAAAAGAATCTTTATCACTTTTCAGCCAATGATAAGAAAACACCGAGTTCTATTCTTTATGGTAAAGAAGAACATAATAAAAAACAATCTTACTTGAAACCTCCATGTCAATATGATGATTCAGAAATAGGTTCTTTGTTTAATTCTTTGGATTGTAAATAGCTATACCTGGATTATCTATCAGCAAGAAAAAGTAAACCATTTAAATAAAGTGCTTTTAGGTCCAAATGACTTAAATCCTAGTTGCTCTTTAATTAAAGCTAATTCTCAAAAGGATACTCAAAGTTCTGATTTCTTTTTTTTTTCTTCTCTCAAAAAGGGGAATTATGTTTTTAATCTCAGAAGATTTATAGTGTCAGAAGGCAGGATATCGCATATACACATTCAAAACATTTAAGAAATAAGTAAAAGTGTTGCCAACTATAATTGTCATGATCTTAGAGAAAATCCTATGAGTTAGTGGAGAGTTTGAATTAGTAGAGAAGGAGGCAGCCTGGCTTTCTTTGCAGGAGGACTTCTGCAAATGCAGTTTGTGGTAACTGGTGGAGGCAGTGGCACAGGTAAGCAGAGTGGGTTCAGGGCAAGCTTGACCAAAAAGCTACACTGAGGAGTCTAGATTTGGGATGGATAATAAATAGTTTGTGTCCCACTCTAGGTTCTTGTACTTTTTGTCTAAGACAGTGTCCTGATGATAATGGTGTTTAATAGGAAATTAGTCTTCTGCCATATAAAAAATGATCAAAAGAAGGAGAGGTTTAATGATGGTCTGGACAATACTAGTGGCTGTGGGAATGGAGAAGAAACAGGTTGAACAACATAGGTATCAAAAAATATAAGTGGCATCTTCACATTAAATTTTCATTCTCTTTGGTTTTATGACTTGTAGCACCTTCTCAAAAACAATTGTGAAAGGTGCCAAAAGAGCAGGGAAAATGACAATTGGGCGGCAGTATTTATTGAAGAGGAGAACAGGAACAATTGTGGAAGAGAGAGTGAATCGTGCTGGATGTAATGAAGAGGATGATATATCTGGTATGTGGGAACTTGTTTTTCTTTCATATTCCTTTTTTATTAATCTTAATGAGTAAGAATAACTAAGACACAGTTGCACTTAAACCTTACTCAAAAACCTAGGTCTAATAAGATTGGAGGCACTTACCAGCTTCTCAGAACTGGAAAAAAAAAAGTTTTATTTTCCCAATATTCCATTGTTCAGATAAGATTTTATTAAGTTATACTCCTTCTCTACTAAATCCACAGAGCTGATTGGCCCTTGTTATGTGGGTCTCATGAAAGAACGAAAGAAACAAACAAACCCCCACTGCATAGGAAATTTAGATATAAAGTAGTCCCCTGTACCTTATAGTTATGGAATAAGAATAAGGAAATAAGGATATTAAATATTCAAAATTGAAGGTTGAACATTGTGAGTGCTCTTAATTCAAATGCAGGACCTAAGATAAAGGGATTCTTAGGTGATAAGAAAAAAAATACCTGCTAAATATTTTAAAGAACAGAATCTGGGGAGCTGAGATTACTCTCAGTCAGGAAAATAGAGGCAGAAAACCAAAACCAAAGTTTTTCTGTTCCTTAACCCAGTAGCAAGTATGCTTGTGGAATTAACACTAGAGAGAATCTGATCTAAGTAACAGTATGCCATTGCACCCTTTTCTTCCCAGGCTCTTAGATTGAATCGCCAGTGATTATACAACTGCTACTTTTACTGCTACTAATAATAACAACATTTTAAAGAAAGAAACCTTATCTTTAAAGAGATCACTGGCTAAAGGTCTTCATTTCAGTATGTGTATCTACAGGCTTGCCTCTGGGGGCAGTGAAAAGACTGTTTATTGAACCCTGCCTTCTCACAGTCACTTGGAAAGCCATAAAAAATTACCTCTACCTATCACTATTGACTCTTCTAATTCAAAGTTTTTATGATTTCACAGAACAAAAACTTATTCTCTAGTAAAGACCAAATTATATAATGGTCTATGCTCCTCTGAAAATAAAAGGCCAAAGAGTTCCCACTGTGGCACAACAGAATCTGCAGTATCTCTGGAGCACTGTTCAACCCCCGGCCTGGCACAGTGGATTGGGGATCTGGCATTGCTGCAGTTTGGACCGGGCTTGGACCAAGAACTCCATGTGTCATGGGACAGCAAAAATGAAAACAAACAAATAAATAGCCAAAATAAAACTGATGCTATACACACACACACACACACACACACACACACACACACACAACGCAATATAATCGCGTTGTGAAGTTCATAAACAAAACACAAAGTCTTATATTTAGAGAGATAAGCTGTTAAGTTTGTTTTTTCCTTACAGTAGAAGAGAGCCATATCATTCCCCTTGATATTAGAACTTTGGGTATGTTTCCAAAATCTTTGAAAGCTTAATTTTACTTCCTTTCCTTTAAAAATAAATAGGAGAGTAAATTAGGACAGTTTTTAACATGGAATTTTTTTTAGTTAGAACATGCAGTACCAATTAGGAATGTTGTTGTTGTTGGTTTTTTTTTAATCCTCCCTAAAATACTTGGTTATTGGGTAAATTCTTCCAACATCTAAAATCTTAAAGGATTCTGTAACCTGATTGCAAAATTATGAGGGAGTTTCCCACATACACCACATCCTCTGACAAAATATAACTTGCACCAAATCTAACTTCTTCATTCCTAAGGTCTTTTCCCACTAACAAACTTCTGTTTAACAATTTCTAATAAAAGTTTATGCTCTTTAAAGTTAACTGAAAACTGGGAATGAGGAGTTTGTGTAGTGACCATGTTAAGAGATCAGTTTTACTGACAGGCTAGTCTGTCACAAAGTATGAGTGATTGTTCTTTGGAGTCCTAAATAGAAATCATTCCAGGTGGACATAAATAAGCCAGCCTGACTGAAATAGAGAAGTACGGATAATGATTTCAAAATTGTATTGTTTTTAGAAATTTTGAGTTAATTTCCTTGACATTTAGAGTTAGTTGAGCTCCTGATATTTTATTTCCTGACTCTTTTAATTTATGTTTGAGCATAATGATTCCTCAGAGAAGTTACATGATTTAATTTGTGATATACAGAGCACCTGTAGCCCTAGCATATACTTGGTTAAGGACACCTTTTGAAAGGAAGTTTTTAATCCTCTACTTTGAGCTACATCATTTCTTCAAAACCTGTTTCTGCCATCACAGTTTCAGATGATAGTGAACTTCCCACAAGTACCACTCTGAAGGCCTCGGAGAAGTCTACAATGGAACAGTTAGTGGAAAAAGCTTGTTTCAGAGACTATCAGCGCTTAGGTTTGGGAACCATAAGTAGCAGCTCTTCTCGCTCAAAACCAGAGTACTTTCGAATCACTGCCTCCAACAGGATGTATTCACTCTGCCGAAGGTAAGTCTGTTAGTGGTCGCCAAAAAAGAGGCCTTCTTTCCTTCCTTCCATTTGAGTTGTGCATGGGCCATTTGCATCCATAGCCCAGAGAGAAAGAGAGATGCTGGAAAGTAGGAGCAAGGTGTCCAGGAGTCTGTGTGTTTAAGGGACACTTTTTATGCAGTGTGTGCAAGCATCTCACTTGCATTCTCAGAATTAAATTATGTCATTTAACAGTGCCTATAGTAGATCAGAAAGTGAATTTTCAAATTCCTTTTATAAAGGGAACAAAAAGTTTTTGTTCTCTTTTTAAATTTCCCATATTTGTCTTTCTCCTCCCTTTTGCCTCTCTTCTAGCGTGCCTTAGATATCTTGAAATAAGAATAGGTTTTGCCCAGACAGAGAGGAGACATGAAAAACTGCTGTAGGTCAGGGGTCTGCACACTTTTTCCTTAAAGGGCCTGATAATACCTATTTTCAATTTCGCAGGCCATATGTTGTTCTCTTGTTGCAACTTTTCTACCCTGCCACCGAAGCAGCCGTGGATGGTACATAAATAAATAGGCGGGGCCAGTTTTGGCTTACAGGCTGTAATTTGCTGACACAAGTATAGGCAGGGTTTCCTTATGCTGTCTAATTAGGATTTTTCAAGGGCTGTTACTTAAAGAATATAAGTGAACACATCTTCTTTCTATTCTTGTTTCTCTTGCTGTTTTTTGTATCTTTTAAGCCCTATTTTATGCTTTATATCTTTTAAAACTACATAACCAACATCCACAAGTTTAGTCATTTTCATCTCCAGGTAAGTTCTTTTCTTTGCGTTTATAAATTCCTGATTTGATTAAATGCAGTAATGTAGTGGAAGCACTTTGTAAACTGTAATAAGCCTTGTGCATATTTTAGAAAGTTGTCTTAATGCTACTGTTAGTTTCAACCCCGCTATTCATAAAGACTCTAGGTATCTCATTTTAAGTGACAAATATAAATGTGCCAATGTGAAACTTGTGAAACAAATTGGGTATATAGTTTAAGATTTGGGACAAATGAAAATTTTGCATTCTATCCTAAAAGGCTGTGATTTGTTGAGTACAGCGTGATTTTCCTGGGGACTTTGTCCTTCTAACTAAATTCTCTCTATAGATGAGTGTAAGCCATAGTGTTAGGTGATTCCTGCTGTTTTAGAAGCTTGCTATAAAAATCATAACTGCCAATGGAAAACAGACATTATTTCTCTTTTCAGTCTGTTAAAAACAAAATCTTAATAGAACACTTATTATAAAGAGTTCATGGTGATATAAAGCAATATATATTCTTAAGCTATTAGAATGAAGCAAATGGAATAATAAAATATAATCCAAAAGAAGGCAAGAAAGAGAAAAGGAAGCACAGAACTGATGGAACGTATAGAAAGCAAATATTAAGATGGTAAATTTAAATTCAAATATATCAGTAATTATGTTCCTTATGAATTAATAAGTGCTGCAATTAAATGAAAATGACAATCAGAATTTTTTAAAGCTGTATGGCACTTTTAACAGATATATTTAATGAATAGGATTACAAAAAAGTTGAAAGTAAACAGAACAAACACCACCATGTAAAAATGCCTTTGGAAAAAAGCTTTTGTCACTATATAAATATTAAAGTAGATTTTAAAGTAAAATTTTACTAGCAGTAAAGAAGGATGGTTAATAATGACAAAAGGTTCATTTGATGCACAATTTATTATGACCATGTATAGTTTTTTTCTCTTTTAAAGTTGTATTGAAATATAGTTGATTTACAGTGTTGGGATAATTTCTGCTGTACAACAATGTGATTCATTTATACAGTGACCATGTGTAGTTTATTACAAGAATATAGAACTGTCTTGACAATTGAAAATCAATCAGCATAATTCACATTAAAAAAATTAAGAAGTGGAGTTCCCATCGTGGTGCAGTGGTTAATGAATCCGACGAGGAACCATGAGGTTGCGGGTTCGGTCCCTGCCCTTGCTCAGTGGGTTAACGATCCGGTGTTGCCGTGAGCTGTGGTATAGGTTGCAGACACGGCTCGGATCCCACGTTGCTGTGGCTCTGGCGTAGGCCGGTGGCTACAGCTCTGATTCAACCCCTAGCCTGGGAACCTCCATATGCCGCAGGAGCGGCCCAAGAAATAGCAAAAAGACCAAAAAAAAAAAATTTATTTATTTATTTTTTAATTTATTTATTTATCTTAATTTATTTATTTATTTGTCTTTCTGTCTTTTCTAGGGCCACACCCGCAGCATGTGGGGTTCCCAGGCTAGGGGTCTAATTGGAGCTGTAGCCACTGGCCTATATCAGAGCCACAGCAACGCCAGATCTGAGCCACATCTGTGACCTACACCACAGCTCATGGCAACACCAGATCCTTAACCCACTGAGCGAGGCCAGGGATCAAACCCACAACTTCATTTTTCCTAGTCGGATTCATTAACCACTGAGCCATAACGGGAATTCCTATGACTTTTTATAAAAGAACCCTAAGCAAATTAAAAATACTAATCTAGTATTTTTTTGACACTTACTAATCTAGTATTTTTTTGACACTTACTAATGTAGTATTTTTTTGACACTTACTAATGTAGTAAGTGTCAAAAAAAAAATCCTATGGCAAAAATTACTTAATGATAAACTACTAAAAAGTTTTACTCTGAGATCAGGACAAGAATGCCTACTATCACCACCTCTGTTCAGTGTTGTAATAGAGGGCTTAGGAAGTATAAAAAGAGTAGAAAAATAAATAATACAAAGTATAAAGATAAAAAAGAAAGAAGTAAAACTATTCACAGATGATCTGATTATACACATAGAAAATCTGAAGGAATATACAGATGCAGTTGATAAATTAATAAGTGAATTTAGCAAGGTTACTAGTATGAGGTCATTATACAGAATTTAGTCATGTATACACCAAAAACAAATGATTAAAAAATGATGGAGTTCCCATTGTGGCTCAGTGGGTTAAGAACCCAACATTGTCTTCCTGAGGATGTGGATTTGATCCCTGGCCTCACTCAATGGGTTAAAGATCTGTCATTGCCACAAGCTGCTGTATAGGTCGTAGCTGTGGCATAGGCCTGCATCTGCAGCTCTGATTCACCCCCTAGCCCGGGAAATTACATGTGCTACAGGTGCAGCCTTTTTAAAAAAAATGAAATTTTAAGCGATGTTATTTTGGTACTACTGATACTATTTAAAGTAGCACTAAAAAACATTAAATACTTAGGAATAAATCTAATGTAAGATGTGTAAGACTACTACATGAATAGTCAAAACAGTATTAAGGATCATTAAAGGTACAAATAAATAGATATTTAGTGTTCTTGGACTGGAATACTCAATACTCTAAAACTTTGATTTCTCCAGATATTGATCTATAGATTAAATGCAGTACCAATCAAAATCCCAGCAAAATGTTTACAGAAATCGAAAAGACAATTCTAAGAGTCACATTAAAATTCTAAAGGGCAAAAGTAGTCAAGATAGTCTTATAGAATAGTAATACTACAAGATATCAAGACATTTTATAAAGCTATGGTAATTAAGGCACTATGGGATTCACACAGGGATAAAAAAACCAACCATTGGAGCCAAGTAGGAAATACGGAGACATCTTGACTTATGAGAACACTTCGTTTGAGATAAAGATAGCACTTAAGAGCAGTGGATAAAAGCTGTTTTTTCAATAAATGGTGCTAGAGATTTATATAAGACGTATTTAATTTTGACCTCTATCTAAACAAAAATCGATTCTCATTGTTCTGTAGTTCTACATGTAAAACAATAAAGCTTCTAGAAGATAGGAAAATATCTTCATGACCTTGAAGTAGGGATTTCTCAAGACAGGAAAAACACTATCCATAAGGTAAAAGATTAATAAAGTAAGAAGTTCCATATATCAGAAGACATCATTAAAAGAGTAAAAAGGCAATAAGAAATGGCAGGAGAACTCACAAAAGAGGATATCCTGGTGGGCAATAAGTATATGAAAAGATGTTTGTGTGGTTGTTCGCATAACTGATGCCATTTTGGGCCCTTATAGTTTCTTCTGTTCTTTCACTGACCCTACCCAAGACTGTACTGTGCAGTGAATTGCTTGTCTATCATAAAGAGCTTTGTAGTTCTTAACAGTTATTTTGTAATGATCATTAGCACCAGGTGGCCTCTATGCTCTGTTAGTCCCCAAACAATGATCAAAACCTTCTGTGATGTATTCCCAGTGCTCATGAGAAACTAGTTAGTTACCTATTCATAAATCTTAACTTGAGAATGCACGTCCTGTTTCCAAGCACCTATCCCCATACCCTAGGTTAACTGTAAAATTGTCCCAGTGGTTCGTCAGTGGCTCAGAGTGCAGCTGTGAATGTTTCCTGATCATTGTTCTCCCAATCTAGATCCCACCCTGTAAAAACTGATCCACTGATTATAGAGCTGCCTGTCTCATTTTTCGGTCTCAAGATACCTTCTCAGTTTGGTGGGCACTTTTGGTTCACTCTACTCTCCAACAACACTCAATCTATTAGTCTTCAGATAAATACAAATCGAAGTCCCAATAACACTACCTTATACTTGCAAAAATGGCTAAAATTTAAAAGACCAACAATATAAAATACTAGTTTAAATGTTAAGCAAGTGGAACTCTATTGCTGATTAAACAACTTTGGAAAGCTGGCTGGCAGCATCTACTAAACTTCTAGACATGTGTTGATGCACAATCTGTTAGGTATCTATTGGAAATTCTACTCCATCTAGGAATGCACACATACTGCCAAAAGACAACTATAAGAATGTACATGGCAACATTTTTCTTATATAATAAAAACTAGAAATGACTCAGAATCAACAATAGAAAAATAAATAATATAATCACCGTGGGATACTATACAGCAATAAAAATGAACAAACTACAGACACATGCATGGATGAATCTCATAAACATACCATTGAACAAAAGAAGCCACACAAAAGATTAAATTCTATTGGCTCCTTTTTTGTGACATTCTAAACAGGCAAAACTCATCCATATTGTTAGCAGTCAGAGACAGTGATAATCTTTGAGGAGGAAGAGGGAGAAATAGTGATTGGTAGGAGACACAAAGGGATTTCAGGGATGGTGAAAACAGTCCATTTCTAGACCTAGGTGGTAGTGACATGGGTTTCTTTTTGTGTTAATTCATTTATGTTTTGAGCATTTATATGTGTGTTGTTCTTTGATTAAAAAGTTTCCACAGCAGGGTAAATGGGTGTATCTTTCATTGCTATGTGAGACTGGTATTGAGAGTAGTCTCTGCTGGTCCTCAGACTCTATGCTATTTTCCCCAGCACCAGTGGCTCTTCAGCTGTCACTCAACCCCATGCCTGGAACCAGGAAAGTCTTTAGATCTTGTGTGTAGCAGAGCATGGTCTGTGGTGCTTGTGCCCCATGGAAAGAGGGGAAGGGGACAGAGATTAAGGGGTGTGCTGATTCTTTCCTGGTTACTGAAACAGTCAGTACCTGAAGCCATTAAGCATTACTCACTCATCTAATATACAAAATCACTGTAGTATCTAGAAGCAAGTGGGGCAAAAAAGATAATCAAGTGGAGTTTGTAATAGAGGGACCGAATAATAGAACTGGTTTTCATGTCTTCGGGGATGATTATGTCTGCAGCCAGGTACCCTGATCAGTTTGTGGTATTGGAGAAATACAGCCTATAGCTTGTGAAGCACCGAAGTGCTAGACTTTCAGAATGCTTCCAAGGTATCTCTGGTTAGGTATGCTATCTCTGGAAAGTTAAATTGGCATTCAGTAAAGCCACTGAAGATTATGACTTATGTGACCATAAACTGGATTTTCTCTCCCTGCTCTCAGCACTGGCTTATAACAAGGTAACGGATTTAAAGGGATTGTTATATGTTGGGAGAACTTAAGAAGCAGTACTCTGCTCCTGTGATCTGGAGGGTTCCTGGGAAGTTGTGATAATTGCACACTGATTTGTGCACTAAAAATGGTTAACAAGTAAATTTTATGTTAAATATATTTTACCACAATAAAAAAAAAATCCACACGCACAAAAAAGATGTGGGATTAGAGGTTAGTTAGGAGATTGTTAATATGAACTCTCTCTAGTCTAATATTTATAAATAAACTAAAGGAAAGAAATGCTTTGAAAGCCGCCTATCTTATACTTACCAATCTCTAAAACCAAAGTGCTCCTGTCTGTTTTTTGTTTTCCCAGCATCACATCCTGTAACTTTATGAGCTAATCTTTTTAAAATGATCATCAACATGGAATATTAATAAAATATTTAAACTCACTTGACATTTGAACAGTTTTCATACCAAAAATCATTTGGTTTTGATTTTTTGTCCTTTCACCATCTCTGGCAGTCTAACACCAGTGTCCTCTATTCTCTGTTTGTCATTTCCTCAGTCTAATAAGTTGACAGCTTGATTTGTCATTCTCATAAAGTTGACATCAATACATATTATGATATTTACTTTCTTGTATTCTCTCTCTCCCCCATTTCTTTTTTTTTTTCTCCTTTCCCCACCCCTCACCCACCCCAATCATTTTCCCTTTCATGCCCCTGAAGCTATCCTGGCCTTTTAGTTGTACCTCAAGCTGTACAGGACAGTAGTTTACCAAGAGTGGCCCGCTGCTATCGACACAATCGCCTGCCTGTTGTATGTTGGAAGAACTCAAGAAGCGGTACCCTGCTCCTCCGATCTGGAGGATTCCACGGGAAGGGAGTAGTTGGTCTTTTTAAATCACAGAACTCCCCTCAGGCAGGTAAGCAATTCTCTACAACACTATTCTGATCCTTCCACTGTGGAGTATTCCAAAAAATAAAGTAAGTAAAATCTGGAAATGCTAGTTGTGCCCTTTGATCAAGCTTCTTACACATAGACCTTTCCACTGTGCTGTGTACAGCATATACAACTTAAAGAAGAAGTAGACTTGAACTTGACATCTTACTTAACATGTCTGTATTTGGATTTTTATAGAAATTAACATAGTCAAGTCTCGGTTCTAGGCTGTTTTCATTTCAGCAAACCAGATTATCTACAGATGGAAACAGATTATACTAATCTCTTTCTTTTCTTTTGGAAAGCATCCAAATATATTTAACAGCCTCAGAAGCAAAAAGGGATTCTGTCCCATGTAGTTTGAGATAGCCTGTCTCATTCTTATAAGTCACACACACATTAGTCAGCAAACTAATGACCACAATGCTGCTTAAAAATAGCTCTCAAGCCAGAGAGGTTTTTAGGAAGCTAAAGGCTGGCAAGCTTAAGAAAAAAGATATACTAAGTGCCACTACCCATTTTCTGGGGATATTTTTTGAGCAGTATGTTTTGAGGTCTTGAAGTCAATCAGGAGTTATATTTTGTTAACCTTTCTCACATAACTTCTAGCTTAAAGTAGATGTTTAATAAAATTAAAGGACCACTAAGATATTAGATCCGATTTAGGGATGGCTGCATTCTTTCTCTTTGGAAATGAGGCAGCTCAAGTTCAGTGGCTCAGTAGGTAGAACCTTGGTGCTTTTGTTTCTGTTTTTTTTCTTTTTGGCCACACCCACAGCATGTGGAAGTTCCTGGGCCAGGGATCTTGAATCCACACCACAGTTGGCAGTTTGCACCACAGTTGCAGCAGTGCCAAATCCTTAACCTTGTGTGTTACACAGGAACTTGAACCATGTGCTTTTTTGACACCTTTTTTTTTTTTTTAATTCTCATCCATTTCCTCTTGAAAGTTAAAAGTTGGCCAGAGTATCTTTGATCATTCAGTTGACTGAGGGCATTTCACATATAACACTATATTATTATTGTTGGTGTTAGTCCATCTGGCTTGGTGTTTCAACACTGGTATAATTGAAGGCAGTTGGCTTTTAACTGCATCTGCTCTGAGGAATCCTCCCAAGCCACGAAATGGATATAATAGAACACAGCATATAGAGGTTACATAAAGTGAGTGAATCATTTTAGGAGCATTAAAGAGCATATTACTGAGCTTTTAATTGGAAAAAAATTGAAACTGATTTATTCCACTGGTTTCTGATTTTTTAATCTAATATAAATTTACTATATTTCATATTGAGCTCATGAATTTGCTTATTTTAATATCTTTAAAATTGGGATACAACTTATAATTCATGTGATCAGAAAGAATGTATCCTGGCTTAAATGGCAGTTTTTTATTCTTAGTATGCAAAATAATTGATAACTTTTTAGAGTTTATAAAATATGATGGCAGCTTAAAGGTGATGAAATCTGGAGTTCCCGTCATGGTGCAGTGGTTGACGAATCCGACTAGGAACCATGAGGTTGCGGGTTCGGTCCCTGCCCTTGCTCAGTGGGTTAAGGATCCAGCTTTGCCGTGAGCTGTGGTGTAGGTTGCAGATGCGGCTCGGATCCAGCGTTGCTGTGGCTCTGGCTTAGGCTAGTGGCTACAGCTCTGATTCAAACCCTAGCCTGGGAACCTCCATATGCCATGGGAGCGGCCCAAGAAATAGCAAAAAGACAAAAAAAAAAATTTGATGAAATCTAATAATACAATAATAATTATTTCCTCTTCAAGTTGTAAGAAAGTTTGCTAATATCTATTGTCCCTCTTTTTTTATTACTCAATGAATTTATTATATTTATAGTTGTACAATGATCATCACAATCTAATTTTACAGGATTTCCATCCCACAACCCCAGTGCATCACCCTACTCCCCAGACTGTCTCTTTTGGAAACCATAAGTTTTTCAAAGTCTGTGAGTCAGTATCTGTTTGCAAAGAAGTTCATTGTGCCCTTTTTTCAGATTCCACATGTCAGTGAAAGCATTTGATGTTTGTGTCTCATTGTCTGACTGACTTCACTCAGCATAATTTCTAGGTCCATCCATGTTGCTGAAAATGCCAGTATTTTGTTCCTTTTAATGGCTGAGTAATATTCCATTGTCTATATGTGCCACATCTTCTTGATCCACTCCTCTGTCGATGGACATTTAGGTTGTTTCCATGTTTTGGCTATTGCAAGTAGTGCTGCAATGAACATTGGAGTACTTGCGTCTTTTCGAGTTGTGGTTTTCTCTGGATAGATGCCCAGGAGTGGGATTGCTGGATCCAATGGTAGTTCTATTTTGAGTTTTCTGAGGAATCTCCATACTGCTTTCCACAGAGGTTGCACCAATTTACAATCCCACCAACAGTGTCATAGGGTTCCTTTTTCTCCATGCCCTCTCCAGCACTTTTTGTTTGTAGACTTTTGGATGATGGCCACTCTGGCTGGTATAAGGTGGTACCTCATAGTGGTCTTGATTTGCATTTCTCTAATAATGAGTGATGTTGAACATCTTTGCACGTGTTTTTTTGGCCATCTGTGTGTCTTCTTTGGAGAATTCATCTGTTTAGATCTTCTGCCCATTTTTTGATGGGGTTGTTTGGGGTTTTTTTAGTATTGAGCAGTAGGAGGTGTTTATAAATTTTGGAGATTTAGTGAGTCCTTCCCAATGCTGCTTTAAAGTGCCTGGGCCAATTGCAGTGATTCTGTTTTACCCTACACAAGCCGGGCTCAGACTGCCTCCAACTCAGAATTGTTCTCACCGTTATTTCCATCTTTGCATACTTTTTTTTTTTTTTTTAATGGCTGCACCCATGGCATATGGAAGTTTCCAGGCCAGGGTTCAAATCTGAGCCACAGCTGAAACAACATCAGATCTTTAACACACTGCATGGGGCCAGGGATTATACCTGCACCGCCACAGAGACAACACCGGATCCTTAACCCACTGTGCCACAGTGGAAACTCCAGGACCAGAGAAGTTAGCAGTAGCTAATTCTGTCTTCTCATCTTCCTCCACTCTTCCCACAACCCCCTCTATGTTCATGCCCCTGTTAGGCCTGTGTGACAGAAGTGTAATAAAGTTACTGGTGTTGGGAAATTCTCACTTTGGCTCATTCTGGGATGCCAAAGGAACCTGCTCCATCCTCTGCTCCCAAACAGTAGCATGGACAAGGTGGTTGGGGGAGATGATCAAGGAGATGTTGTGCCTTGTGAATCTTTATTTGGAGTTGGTTGGATACTGAGAAGCTCTATCTGTGCTTAGAAGGACAGCCATGTGCTGGTTTTCTAGACCTGGGCTCTTTCTGGGAAGATGATGAGGCATTCAAGAAGTAGGTGTGGTGAAACCAATATCATAGGAGGATTATCCATGTAATGGTTGGGAGCTTTAAGTGGGGCTGGTTTCTGTATTTGGGTGTGGTAACTTAAAAACTATATAGAAAGAACAAGCTTATGTATATAGAGAGAGCCTGTTATTAACATAGAGATAGTTTGTTTTATTTAATATGTTTTCCTTTTATAGCTCCTACCTCCTCTTTAGAATCTTCCAGTAGCATAGAACAAGAAAAGTACTTGCAAGCCTTGCTGAATGCAGTTTCCGTCCATCAGAAACTCAGTGGCAATAACACCCTTACTGTCAGGCCAGCACTTGCTCTGTCTCCAGGTAAGATTTAGTAATACTTTTCTTTTCGACAAATATGAAAGGTCATATTCACTCCTAGGGTTAGTCTCTATGTTGTTACTTCAACATAACTCCTTAATATGTTACCTTGAGTCTATAACTTTAGCTTCTTTAATTTAGAAATCAAGGAACCACTATTAACTTCTAGTAAACAGTAACCAAATTTAGGGATTCAATTATTTCCTTTTTGAAAGAATAATCAGAGAGGTGGTGGGAAACATAAAGTCAGCTGGGTCTTTTTTCTCCTGGAATCTGTTTTACATGGACTTTAAAATATTATAGAATTGAATGTGTAAGTTGACCATCTGTTTATTAAATGTATCTTTATTAAACTCATCATGCCTAAGTTTGAGATTCCTGAAGTTTCTGCAGCCTTTTATGATTTACAGTACAGTTTGTTTTCACTAGATTTGGATGAAGCCATTAAGACTTGTACTAATATTCTGTTTCAGTTATCATGTGATGGAACCCCAAAGGGTTCATGTAGAGGTAACCCCAATGTGTTAGACACAGGAGCATGTGACTTGAGAAGCTGGTCTCCTTGGCTTACTCAGCTATTTGAATTCGTTCACCATAAGCAGAAAGCGGCTTTCCTTGTAAAGTAACACCATGCATGCCTTGCTTCATTTATCATTAAACTCTCTGATTGCACTTGCCAAACCTAACTCTTTGTAATCTTGCAAAAGTGTGTATCTCTGAGGAAATAGTAACAGTGCCTTGTTATTGCTATTAAAGCTTTGGGTACTTAAAAAAGTACAATGTTTGGCAGCAATTAGACACGCTACACATGAAGATAACTTTTTTGTCATTTGAGTAATGTTAACCCAAACGCCATGGTTTTTGTTCTTCTTTTTGGCTGACTTTAGGGACTGAAAGGAGGACTTCAAGAGTGTCCACTGTGCTTAAGCAGGTAGTGCCAGGACATTTGGATGTAAACCCATCCAATAGCTTTGCTCGAGGAGGTTAGTAAGATTGATTTTATAACTGAGCACTGATACAACCTTAAAAGCAGAACACTTTTTTTCTAGATAATGATACATTAAATCAACTAATTGTGGTTAAAATTTTAAATCACCCTTTTCTAAATGAATGATCAAATTTATTACTAGTGTGGTGACAGATGGGTTTAGCCTCATGGGACAAGAGGTGTAATAATTGCTGAAATCTTACTGATGTGTTTGGAAGCCCCAGGAGGGGAGGGAGCACGTCGGAATGGCAACCCGGCCCTGGCAGCCCTGCATGGTCCTTCCAGCATGCAGGGAGGAAGACTGAGCACAGAAGCAGAAAAGCCAGGGAATCAAGATCCCAGACTCAAAGGCTGTGCCTCCAGTGCCTGATACTTTTACTCGTCTTCTCTGAAATGCTAGTTTGAGCAATAAGAAGAAAATGGTTCAGAATCAACATAAAGACTCTTGTTTTACAAAATTCACTTCCTTTAGAAAGCCAAGATTACTGTGCACATCTCTTGGCAGCCATATTGATTCCTTAGGTACTTTTCTGCCTACCGTTTTCTGTGACTGTAGAATCTCCTAAGAGCCTTCCACCTCCTTCAGTCGTCTTCCTAATTAGGCGTTAAGGTCCTTGTATTAGTTTGCTAGGGCCAATGTAACAAAGTGCCACAAACCACACGGCTTAAGCAACTACTGTCACACAGTTCTGGAGGCTAGAAGTCCAGAATCAAGATGTTGTCAGGATTGGTTCCTTCTGAGCCCTGTGAGGAATGATCTGTTCCCTGCCTTGCCCCTAGCTTCTGCTGGTGTGCTAGCAATCTTGGGCGTTCCTTAGCTTGTAGAGGCATCAGCCATATCTTTGCCTTCATCTTTCCATGACATTTTCCCTGTGAGGACACCAGTCATACAGAATTAGCAGCCCATCCCACTCCAGGATGACCTCATCTTCACAGATTACGTCTGCAGTGACCCTGTTTCCAAATGAGGTCACATTCTGAGGTATTAGGAGCTGAGACTACAACATAAAGAATTTTGGCAGAGAGTTGAGGGGACGCAGTTCGACCCATAACAGTCATGTATCACTTTTTTCCTGAATATTTAAAATACAGGTTTTTTTTTAATTCAACATAGACACTTCACTCTTCTCATCATTTCTTTCTTAGTGAATTTGAACTAAAACATCATTCAATGACTTTCTCCTAAGGTTTCTGGTGTTTCTGTTGCTGAGAATTCCTTTCAGAATTTGGTTCAAGGTTGCAGTTCTCCTTATTGCTTTATTTGCCATCTGTAAAGCTTCTATTAGCAGGCATGTCAGCAATTTTTTCTCTTTAACTTTTAGTAGAAGGCAGCTTCTGGCATATCTCTGGTTAGTTGACGCCCTCCCCGTCCCCAACCCTGCTCTTGAGTTTTGCCTTTGTTAACTTCATCAGCAACACATTATCTATTCCTTCAATCCTTCATTTGGCCAGGTGACCTGTAATACAAATTTTGGTACAAAACTGTCTCTCCTTAGGCTCATGGATATTCATCAATCTGTTTTCTTATTTTGTTGGTTTTTTTTTTGGGGGGGGGGTTGTTGTTTATGGCCGCACCTATGACGTATGGTAGTTCCTGGGCCAGGGATTGAATCCAAGCCATAGCTTCGACCTACACCACAGTGCAGCAATGCCGGATCCTGTAACCTACTGCCCTAGGCCAGGGATCAAACCTGTAGGTCCACAGCAACCTGAGCCTCTGCAGTCAGATTTTTAACCCGCTGTACCACAGCAGGAACTCCACCAATCTGTTTCAACTACAATATCTTCTTATTTTTTTATATTGGCCTCATACTCCCAGCTTTTTTTATACAAGGGGATTACATTCTAGTTGTGAGTCCATTCTTTGCTATTCTCAAAGGTATGTGGAAGGCTGTATTTACATTTTAGTGTTAAAATCTCCTATTTAATTTGTTTCTGACCCTTCCTATCATAATTAGGCCATAAGTATTATTTCTGACCCCCTTCCTAGATATTTTCTTCTGAAAATTATTGTAAATTTAGTGCACTTCCCTTTGACAGTCCTTTGCTGCTAACCACATCCCCTTCAATCTGGTGTCTTAAGCAAGGATCCAGAACCCAAATCTCATTATTTCATCACTTAATTCTTCACTCCCAAAGCCTCCAAATCTTCCAAGGTCCTGGTAATTAATTAGAAAATGAGATATGGCTGTTTCCTGGCACCTTCAACTTCTATGATCCCTCCAGCTGCTTCTTTTGTTTCCTCTGACAGCATCATCCCTCCTCACATAGAGCAGTAGGAACGGACTGGGGCAAAGCCAGTTTGAGAAATCTCAGAAGATTCCCTATTTACATGAATATGGCAGGCAGACACACACTCACATTGGCCATGGCAAGACTATGTATAGACACTCGGCTGCCCTTGCCGTTAGATAATTTCCTTGTTCCCCCCCCAAGTACAGAGCTTCTTGATTCTTCCAGAGAGCTAGGTACCATTTCTCCAGCAGTTCCTCATTTACGCTATGTGGGAAGAGCTTCCTATCTTGAATCTCCCTCCTAACCTCCTTTTTTCTGTATTTCCACTGGTTTTCCATTCCTTTCATTGTCATAGAGTCTTGATAACAGTTTCCTTATGTTATTTCCATTGTGTGCCTTTCCACTCTGGTGAGCCAGGGTTTAGATTGAATTCCACCTTCTCCTTCACCGTTTTTTAGTCCGAGTGGTCACTTAGCATTGAGCATGCATGTTGAGCAGTTCCTGAGGCAGGGGAAGCAAGCTTTTTGACTCAAGAACCAGTTAAGAAAAAATGAAAATATGAATAGATCACGTTGTTTTTCATTTAAAATTACAATAGTTTTTGTGCCCCATGGTGAAAATGCACATACTTGCAACTTGAATAAATTATCTTGTGTAGAGAAAATCTGCCTCTTAAATGTAAAAATGAAATAGCTGGTATATTTGAGAATTAGCCGTGTGGAAGCAGCTTTTTTTTTTTCTTTTATCCTTTTTCTTTTTTGGCTGCCCCTTGGCATATGGAGTTCCCAGGCTAGGGATCAGATCCGAGCCACAGTTGCGACCCATACTGCAGCTACAACAATGCCAGATCCTTTAACCCACTGTGCCAGGCCAGGGATCGAACCTGCGTCCTGGTGCTGCAGAGACACCACTGCCAATCCCATTGTGCCACAGCAAGAACTCCTGGAGGTAGCTTTTTGATTTTTCATCCTTTACATTTCCATAGCCCTTCTTCTACAGTGTTGTTTTCTCCTTGAAATAACCTCCAGGACAGGTACTTTAAGAAGCTTTGAGAGATGAAATGACTTGGCTAAGATCTCTTAGCAGATGACACCATAACTGACACTAGAATTAATTCAGCCTATTTCAGCGCAGCATTCACGGAATATAGCTTTTACCTCATGCACTGTTACTTAGGCATAAGGTCCCATTGATAAATACAATACCCTGTCCCCACATCCAACCCAGGCATCTGCTTTCCTTCTCTCCTTTGATCTGAACAGAGTAGAGGGAACAATACCAGTGCTTAGGAAATGCTCGTGCTCTGACCAGCAGTGCAGTCCCATGGGTGGGATGAACTGTATCACTTCCTCCCTGAAACAGTCCCCTTAGCCAGACCCTGCTGGACAGAGCCAGGGCACATGCTTGCTTAGGTGACGACACTAAGAATTTAGCTCAGTTACGTTAAAATTCAAACTGAAACCCTACCATTTAGTGTGTAATATTAAGCAATTTAGGAAACCTCTAAATCATCAGTGTCCTCATGGAGATAATCAATAGTATTCTAGCTTTAGAGTCTGTGAGAGGAATGAATGAAATATTATAGGTAGAGTACTTAGTTACTGGCTCATTATAATAATAAGAGCTCAATAAATGTTCCATTATTATTGATACGATTATCATCATTATTGCTGCTTAATACTCCGCAGAAATGGGAGGAAAGTCTACTTTTGCATTAACATTGCCTTTAGCCAATTGCTTCTCACTGGCAAAGGCAAAAGCAGTTATGCCTTAGGCCTAGACCAGTAACTTTCAAACTTTTTTGATCATGACTCATAGTAAGAAATCCTTTTATATCCATATGTGTATGTACATATTCATTTTATATCACAATCCAGGTAGTGCTAAGTCACAAGACAAAATGTATGTAGACTACAACAAAAGTGTCATGAAGCAAACTCTTCTATACTACGTGCAAATGCACATAATAAATTCTAATGTTTCACTTCTTTAAAAATACTGATTTAACCAACTAAAATGATCTCACAAACCACTAAGGAGGATCCTCAATTTTGGAAAAATGCTCTGGACACATATTTGACACCTAGGAATCACTCAGGAAGCTAAGTAGACCTCACTACCAATGCAGTAATGGAACGCCTTTGGTTAGCATGACTGTCAGATGGAATTACAGTTCTCAAAGTCCTGAGCTGACCCCATATAGCACAGATCATTTTCTTACTGCTGATTTTCTGCTAGGTGATAAAAGCTTGGCAGTTTTTCATTAATGAGGCTCTGTTTGAAAAAGTGCTTGTGTTTTAAATGTAATACCCTTCTTTTCATTCTTTTAGGGTAAATAATTGAGTTGAAGATAAAGTAGAACCACAACAGCTCACATGTATCAGTTTTTAAAAAGAAAATAATCAACAGATATTCACAACACCTGCATATCATGCTCTCAGCATGGATACAAGACAAAGTGTGACTAGGTCCCTGCCCTCTGGAGCACACAGTCAAGTAGAATAAAATATGCAAATAATGACAATGCAATGGGATCAGAGTTCAGATAGAGCTCTGTAGGACTTTAGGGACAGTCAGGAATGCTTTTCAGAGGAATTCACATTGTTCCTGGATCTTAAGGAATAAGAGTTTCTCAGGTGAAGAAATGGAAGAGGTCATTGCAGGCTGAGGAAATAGCATCAGAAAATGATGTTTAGGGAACAGTATCTCAGAATCAGTCAGAATATCACAGCTGCTCAGGCATCACCATAAGCATTTAATGATCCATATTCCAGTAGGAAAGCTCAAAACCTAAACAGGAAGGAGAGTAGCCAGCTAGCACACCGGAGGCCTTGTGCCTTTTTCATGCTGTCCCAGGTCTTTGTTCTGTCTTATAGTAAGTGGCATTCTCTGGACAATCAGCCAGCACCTCTGCGGCTCTTAGCTTTCTGATTTCCTTTGTCCCCTAAATCCGTCAATACCCTTTATTTCCTGCCTACAAAGGAGTGAGGCAAATATGAAAAATCACTTCTGATGATTTTTCTTTTATCAAATTGTCATATTTTATGCAGTTTTGAAATGTATAGCTTAAAAAGACTACTGTTAATGTTTTTAATCGTGAATAAATACAGAATCATTTTCTTTAAGGGACTTGAGCAGTTCCTTTGTGCAGGAAAGAATATAACGATAACTTACTGCTCACCATTTTTGTTATTACCAGGGAAAGTTTGCCGTAGCCACAAAGTGCTTGCTCTCTGTCAGAAAAAAGCAATATTACTCAAATTACAAAAGCATTATCTTTGACACTGCCTATCATTTTGGTGCAAGTAGGGATTTTAGGAGAAGTCATTACGTCAGTCATCACACAAGCTGTATTTTTAGTGGCATTGGGTATTGTCACAGGGTCATAAGTTTTTGCTGCTCATAACTGTTTATGAAAAATAAATGGAATTTCCAAATGAAGAGAGAAAAAATAAGGTAGCGTGGCAATGCTTAATGCTCTACTGCAAAAACATGCCCTTAGTTATTCCAAATGGTTGTTAGAGCTTCATTCCTGATGTAATGTCCAGCTCAAAGAACAAGTGTTGTACAACACATAGAATTTGCCAATCAGCCTGCTAAATACCAGGGCCAATGTATTCCTAACATTTACCCCCCTCCCCAAATTCCTTAATTTTTATTCTAAAAATTTGTTTCCAAACGACAACCTTCAAAAGCTTATTCCATTTGGTATAATTTTTTCATGGCACTCTCTGCTGTGCTGTCCATTTCATTGTGCTTACAATATTTATAAACAAGAGCTGAAATTTCATTTAACAGGCACTCGGTTCATCTTTTTTGTGTGACTGTGCAGCTTCTTATTTGTTAATCAGATCTTCTGCTTTTATTATATTTACCTTTTTCCCCTATTGTTAACTTTTTTTAAAATTAACCTATTCCTCTCTAATTCAATTTGCTCTGATGTTTGCTGCTGTATACATTTCATTCCTCCTTCTGTCTTTAATCTTACCTGCCAGTGCATGGGTACAGAGATAAATGTTTTTACTCAGTCAGATCCCAAATCTTCAGCTAAGGGAAGAGTCCATAATCAAGGTACTGTATTATCTGTCCTGCTGTGTCACTCTTTTTAACCATCTTCATATGAAAGCGTATGTGTTACAAGCGACCTTTTCCACCTTTGTTTGTCAAATTAGATTATTTATTCTCATCCACATTCTGAATTTCCTCTGTGATTCCATTTTTTTTAAATTAACTCTTGCCATAATATCTAAGAAAGCGTATAGGTTATAATAGATTCATCCACGTTAAGCAGAAATATACAAAACTTTTTCTTGAGAACTGGTCTCCTGACCCTAATAGACGTTTATAAAGAGAGAAGCAGATGTGATGTTATGGTAAATTCTAGTCACCTAGAAACACGGCTTTTTAACACTTGGCAAAAGAAGTTAAAGCTTCTCAAAAAGCCTTTCCAAACCTAGAGAACGTGCTTTAGGGGCGCAGGGGCAGTGTTCTGTGCCCCTGGGGCCCCGTCACCAGCCTGAACACCGTAGTCTGTGGGCGTTTATAAGAAACCCTGTTATTTTGAAGGTGCTACAGGGCTAGTCAAATTTGGGACTTAGTATATGCCTTTGTGTTTGGGTATTTAATATTCGATAGTCTCACTTGAATATAGAAATCCTTGACTTCTCTAATTAATATCATTAAAGTCAGCTCATGAGATTTTTCCAGTAGCTTAGCTTTACCTTTTCCCTTAGAAGGCATCTGCTTCTGACTTTAACTTTTAAATAAGGCCTCCCAAGATTCAATGAAGTGCACATTACTAAATTTATTAATTTCTCACCATTTTTCCTGGATCCTGGGGGGGAAAGATGACAGTGTAATCTTTAATGGCTTAAAACTACAGCATTCTGGCATGATACACAAATACTCTAAATCCAGCCTCAGATTTTAATGAGTTTAGTAAAGTTCTAATTTATATCTTAATCTGGATTTCTTGTTGAATTGGCTGGCTAAAGTAGAAGAATGTTCCTTAGAAATTTACTCCATGTCCTCCTCCCTAGGCTTTATCATTGCCTCCTGCCCACACTTTTTCATTCCTGGTGTCAGTACCTTCTCTCTGTGTATGACCTCAGTATTTACTTACTTATAGGTTTTAGGTCCCTCCAAGCCAAGTGATTTTTGGAATGTTATATTGAATAATGCTTATGTGATATAAAAGTAAATGATAGATGACCAGTGTGATCCATGATTAATAAGATGAATTAACTTGATTATTACCTCTCAAACTATACCTACAGAGCATGCATCTTTTTCCCTCTTCAGTGGTATTCTCACTTCAGATTATCTCACGAATTATTTTGACTTTTGTGAAGGTGTTTGGGCAAGTCTTCGCTCTAGCACTCGCCTGATCAGCTCTCCAACATCTTTCATTGACGTTGGTGCCAGGCTGGCAGGCAAGGATCACTCGACCTCCTTCAGTAACAGCACTTATCTGCAAAACCAGCTCTTGAAACGCCAAGCGGCCCTTTATATATTTGGTGAAAAGTCGCAGCTAAGGGTAAGATTTCTTTTTCTCACTTAGAAACTTCACAGCTACATGAAGACAGTTTATAAAACTTATTTCATAAACCAGCTTTCCTAGATTTTTTTTTTTTTTTGGAGCATGGATTCTTAACCTGGAGTTAATAATCTCAAAAAAAAAAAATTAGCTCATGTATGTATGTATATAAAACATATACTTTTAGAGAGGTACATTTGCATATACACATGCATATTTATTAGCATGAAAATAAGTACTTTTAATCATTTAAAAGATCAGTATAAACATGAGGAATATTAGAAAGTGTACCTAAAATAAAATATTATTATTCAGGCTATGTTTTTCCACTGCCTTTAGTTCAGCTTCCATAGGAATCGGTGCCTGTGGCAAAACAGATGGCTTTGTTCTTATAAACCTGATGATAAAGCTACAGGAATGAAGAAGAGTGGAAAAGTGCTTAAGGAGGCAAGGGAAGGCCAAAATAAATTTCATTACTACTGACAGGTGTGTGGGAAATAAAAGTATTTGTTAGTTCAGAAATTCCCTTAAAGTTTAATCCAGTGCCCCAGAGAGCACTGGGCAATCTAGACAGACCTTCAGGTGAACTGTAGAATGAAGGCTGTGAGCAGGACCCCACATGTCTGGTCCTCAAGATGCCAGTGACTGGGTCAGCTCTTCCGTGGCAAGCTGGCTTTGCTGTAGTCACAGTCACCAACCTTTAGGGCAGAGGGAATGAAACTGCTGTGTAATGCTTAGTTTTTCCATATGCACACATCTTCTGATACAGCAGATAATTTTATATCCAGAAAATAGTTGGAACACTTTTCAATAGTAGTCCAGGATTGTCTGCACAGCCTCCTTAGCACCAAACTTTCCATCCTTCAGCACGTCACTCACTCATACGTAATCTGAGTCACTCCCCGGGGTTTGTCTCCTGAATGCTTGCTCCTGCTGATCCCTTTGCCCATCAGTCCTCAGATAAGCTGTGTGATCCCACATGTATGAATAATAAGGACTGACCACTTGGGACCTTCCTCCTTTCCTCCCTCCCTCCCTTCTTTTTCTTTTAATTTTTTTCTTTTTTTTTCAGTGGCCACACCCACTACATAGGGAAGTTCCTGGACCAGGGGTTGAATCCAAGCCACAGCTGCAACCTAAGCCACAGCTGTAGCAACACCAGATCCTTTAACCCACTGTGCCAGGCTAGGGATCAAACCTGTGCCTCTGCAGTGACCCGAGCCACTATGGTTGGATTCTTAGCCCACAGTACTATAGTGGGAACTCCTCTTTTTCTTCATCTCTTTCTTTCATCAATAAAATTTTATAGTTAAAAAGTATGATTCCACCATCTTGCACAGTAGTTATTAGGATTTTTGTATATTCCATTCAGGTTTTGCTTTTTACTAATTCAATTGTGTCTGCAGAACATGGGTGCATATCTATCTGGTGTGTGGCACACCCCACATTCTAGCCAGCACTGTGCTGCCTAGTTGTAGTTTCACACCTTTTTCTCCCAACAAAGTAAACCCTAGTTAGTGAGAGTGACTTATTCTAAATAATCTGGAATTGGCCTTCTTTACCTTTTTAAATTTAAAACTTTAATACCTTATACTCATAATCTAACAGTGTGTTTCAACACTATAGTTATAATTCTTGGTTTATAAGATAGGTATACCTAGTTCAAGTATAGATGGGAAATGAAAAGGAACCCAGTTTTCCTGAAAAATAAACTATATTTTATCCATTATAATTTTGTAAATAAAATTAATAGGAAAGAACTCATGTTCTCATATTAAGTCCTTATATCAAGCTGTAACATGTTTCCATGTTGTATAATAGACTTCATAATTATTTTAATCACCATGTAACTCCATATTGTTGGATGTTTCAGTTTCTTTATCTTCTTTCTATATGTAAAATTTTAGTCACATTTTCAAGCATATAGCCTTTTATTATTTTTTATTGGGATGCAATCCATTAGGTTTTTTTTTTCCCTCTCATTTTAGATTATTTCTTTAGGGTAGATTCCTGAAAGAGAAGTCACTAAGACAAAGAAACTTTTTTTCTTGGTATATATTGGAAATGTTCTTTGAGAAAAAAAAAAAACTTGGGAGTTTTTTCTTTTTATTTTAAAAGTTTAATAGGCCTTTTAAAAATACTCTAAAATGATCAATATAAAACATTAGACAGACCTTATACATAAGTTTCCGGCAGCAATTTTTTAAATTGTGGTAAAATACAAATAACATAAAATTTATCATCTTAATGTGTACAGCTCAGCAGTGCTAACTACATTCACACTATTGAACAACCAATCTCCAAAAAGCAGTTTACTCTTAGAAAAGCAGAAAATCCAGTAGAGTACCTTGGGCAGAATATGAAGAAAGTGAAAAGAATATAAGAAAATTAATTCAATGAGTTCCCGTCGTGGCTCAGTGGTTAACAAATCCAACCAGGAACCATGAGGTTGCGGGTTCGATCCCTGGCCTTACTCAGTGGCTTGAGGATCCGGCGTTGTCATAAGCTGTGGTGTAGGTCGCAGATTCAGCTCAGATCCCTCATTGCTGTGGCTGTAGTGTAGGCCAGCAGCTGTAGCTCTGATTAGACCCCTAGCCTGGGAACCTCCATATGCTGCGGGTGTGGCCCTAAAAAGCAAAAAGAAAAAAAAAAGAAAATTCATGTTTTGGCATAAGAAGTTAGAGAACTTTTAAATCATTTTCAAAAGTAGGCATCTAGATTATCAAAATAAGCTATACCAGTGGGCCATGAGCTTAGCATTCTTTAGTTACAAATGCAAGCTCACATAGAATTCCATATGGATTAAAAATATAAGTGGCACAGTGGGTTAAGAATCCACTGCCATGTGCAGGTTGCTGTGGAGTCACAGGTTCAATCCCTGACCCGGCACAGTGGCTTAAAGGATCTGACATTGCCACAGCTGTGGTGTAGGTCACAGCTGTGGCTCAGATTCAGTCCCTGGCTGGAGAACTTCCATATATCACAGGGGCAGCCATAATATATATATATATGTATACATGTATGTATATGTAGTACTCAAATATAGATTGATACAAGTGTCATATTGAGTGAAAAAATGTTTTCCAAAAGCTAGAAATCCACAGAGCCTTCCATGTTTTACTGTTTTTTTTTTATTATTATTCTTGGCTTTAAAAGAATAACTACAGTATTAGTAGTAGTCTTAGGGCAGTGAGATAGTAATTTTTATTTCCTTCTCAGTATTTACTCTTTTTTTTCATTTTTACAATTACTGTGTTTACTTGCATAAGAAACAAATGTATATCTTTGTAATTTGTAGATCTCTGGAACCTCAACAGTATATTACTTTTTCATTATAATATGCATCTTGGGGAGACTTAGTTTATAGCTTTGCTGTGCATGTGTCATTGTATTGGTTCCTCTTTAAACTGCCAGGTTTATGGCCTTCTAGTTGGCTTATATCTGGTGCTATAAGCTCCATCAGGTTCCAGTCTACTAGTAGTCCTTTCCAGTTCTCAGAACAACAGCAAGCCAAGTCAAACCATTGACCTGACTGAATTACCCACACAAGATTGACTTTCTTGACCCACTGCAGCCCCTGCAGCTCCTTGGCCTCAACTAACTATACAGTATTAAGCATTTCCCTGTTGAAAACACTGTACTTTTACCTATTCTCTTCTTTCACATTTTTTTTTTCAGTCTTTTGTCTTTTTGGGGCCACACCAGTGGCATATGGAGGTCCCTAGGCTAGGAGTCGAATTGGAGCTACAGCTGCTGGCCTACACCACAGCCACCTGTGGCCTACATAGGTTCCAGGCCACATCTGCAGCCTACACCACAGCTCATGGCAACACAAGATCCTTAACCCACTGAGCAAGGCCAGGGATCAAACCTGTATCCTCATGGATACTAGTCGGGTTCGTTAAGTTCTGAGCCACAACAGGAACTCCTCTCTTCTTTCACCTTTTGCCCTTCTTCGTCTGCCTAATTCTGTTATCTTTATTCACAGAACTTCAAGTTAGAATTTGCTTTAAACTGTGAGTTTGTTCCTGTTGAATTTCATGACATCCGACAAGTGAAAGCCAGTTTTAAAAAGCTAATGAGGGCTTGTGTCCCGAGCACCATCCCTACTGACTCAGAAGTGACCTTCCTGAGAGCCCTGGGAGACTCTGAGTGGTTCCCACAGGTAATGTCCGCAGCGGCTTGTTTTGTAACGCAAGGAAAGAGAGGCCCAAACTGGATATAGAGAGCTGATATTTGAGGAAAAAATACTGTGTTCCTCACTATCTGACATTCTCCCTTTAGTGTGTGCCCTTTACAAAGGCCTTTCAGGTCCTAGAAACTGTGAGATATAGGAGAGGGGGGAGTAGAATTCTTCAGCCCTGGGTTTTTCTCTCTCTGTTATTGACATTTGGTCTCCATAGGATGCTAAGGAGAATATTATTTTTAGTTAGACATTCTTTGATATAGAACAGGTTTAATCCACATGTGTTTGTGGGGCTCCTGCTTTGTTGTCGACAGAGTGAGGATCCAGGGATGAGTGTGATTTCTAGGTGACTCCAAGAGCCTTTTACTCTTTCTCACTTTTGTCCCTGCTTGTTCCACATCTCTAGGTTTTAGCATCAAATCAGCCCGTCAAAGGCACAGTACCTTTGGATACACTGAAGCCTAAGGTTTAGGGGAAAATCACAAATACTTCCTTCAGCTAAGTCGAGCTTGAGATGTTTTTAATTGAACTCTGAGAAATTAAGGAGAAATAGGTATGCCAGCACACATAACCCACATTTCTTCCAAACCACAGAAAGAAAGGTATTTATGACATGCATGTTTTAGACACTGACGCAGACATTTGGCCAAGAGCCTCTCTGCAATATAGCCTTCAGCCCTGTCTTTAGGCTCCTATGCTATGTCCATTACTCCTACTCCCCCTGCAGGAGTTCTCAGCCCTTCTATCCTCTGTCCCCATCCACCTCCAAGCCTCCCACCTCTCTTGAGGAGGAAAAAGAGTTGTTTCCTACAGTATACTGAACTAAAGGGCCAAAAAAAAAAAAAAAAAGCCAGGAAATGATGTGAGTACTCAAGGCAATAACTATTCTCAAGAGTCTTAAACTCTAGGAAAACAGTCACATTTACAATTAGCTTGAAATCTGTATCAGGCTATGTTAGTGACTTAAGGTTAAGACAATTAGGATACTTTGGGTACTCATGGAAAGAATTGATCAATACTCCCTTCTGTGCCTAAGCTGTGAGCTCCAGCCTCCACCCACCACCCAGCCTATCCGTTTATGTTTCTGGTATTCTTTGTTCTACTTCAAAGAGGATCCTTATCCCAAGTTAGTGACTAAAAACAGTGAGAAACACTGCCCCACTTGAGATATTGGCAATTTAAGTTAACTCAGAGCAAATGCTAAGCCTGGTAATAGCTGTGTTGTAGGAACAGTGAGTGAGGCGCTTCCCATTCCTGGAAAGGACATGTGCCTTGTTTCTGTGTTTAAAGTAGCCTAGCTCTGTTTAAAATATTGGGGTAGGGGTGTTTTGTTTTAGTTCAGAATTGGAGTCATTCTATGGATTATGTCAAGTGATGCTTAAATTTTTTTTAAACCAAAATGTTAGCCGCCTAATTTTGAAATCAATATGCTCTGCTTACACCTTAATAGTTCAGTAGGGACTTTGAGTCAATTGGCTTGGCTTAGGAAGCTGACCCAAGACATAGCAGTGACAACGCCAGTTCCTTTACCCACTGTGCCACCAGAGAACGCCAACACATTGTTTTATTAAAGCATGTTGTGTTGATACTTGACTTTGACTAAGAACTTTAAGTATATAAAAGTTCCTGTGGTTCTTCTGTCCAAAAGATTTTTCCCTAACTTGTTTGATTTACCTAAAGTTGATAGCATATCTGTCTGTTCTTGGGGCTCAGAAAGTACTTGGTCTAATTGTGGCCTCCTTTCCCATCTCTTAGCTCCACAGGGTATTGCAGCTGGCTGTGGTTGTATCAGAAGTACTTGAGAATGGTTCCTCAGTTTTGGTGTGTCTGGAAGAAGGCTGGGACATCACGGCACAAGTAAATTTTAAAACATATTTTCAGATATTTGATTTTATATTTGTGTTTTCAGTTATTTTAAAATTCTGCAGATGATTCTTTTGTATAATGACTAATATGTTTATGGACAGAGAAAGCCTTGTATCAAACACCTCCTGGTATCCATCAAAAAGCCCTGTGCCATGAGCCTCCAAGCCCTACTTAACCTGGAGGGAGCTCTGGCTCCGGACATCAGGCTCACACCACAGATGCAGCATACAAGCATGATACGGCCTAGAGCATGGACCATCCTTCCCATGTTTTTGTCGGTCCTGTCCCTGGTTCTCTGTGAGCCCCTTCTTTACTCACTCCAGAGTGAAAAGATACAGTGTGAATAAATATTAAAGAATAAAACATTAACCTACATCTGCCACAAAGTAGATTTAGGTTTGAACTGATCCTGTGACCTCATTAATTAATCTAGGAAAAGGTCACAGTCGGCACATTGGCCAAGCAAGGATTAAACTTTTAACACCCTAAAGGAAAATACATAGCCAAAATGAATTTGAATCTGAGTTTTTACTGGAAAGTTTGTAGAATTAATTCACTTAGCTGTCCTGGAGCAATTAGTGAACAATTTTGCCATCCAGGTAACTTGTGAATTAGCTGTCATCAAAAGGAAGTGCTTTGTCTTAGCGCAGGAATTTTTTGAGGCCTGAAAGTAATGAAGTATCTGACCTGCTTGTGCCCTAGGTGACCTCCCTGGTTCAGTTACTCAGTGATCCCTTTTATAGGACACTTGAAGGCTTCCGGATGCTGGTTGAAAAAGAGTGGCTCTCTTTTGGTCATAAATTCAGTCAGCGAAGCAGCTTGACCCTCAGCTGTCAGGGTGGTGGTTTCACTCCAGTCTTCCTACAGTTCTTAGACTGTGTACACCAGGTAAGTAGGGCAAGCCTAAATCAACCTGGTACAAAGGGAGCAGGGGGGAAAGAACTAGCATTTATTGAACGGTGCATTGCTGTGCCAGGCACCTTCATGTCACAACTCTGATGGACTCAGCCATAAGACTTGATAAAATCTCAGCGGTGGATATCTGGAAGTGGGGGGGGGGGGGGGGGTGGAGAGAAATAGTTGGTTTCTGAATCTAGGACAGGTGAGCTGTTGAACTGGCCCCTGAAAGAAGTGGTCAGTCCTCTAAATTAACCATCTCCTAAGAAGAGGAGCAGACTTGGGTTTGTGCTCCAAGAAAGTTTGAGCTAGTGTAAAATAGCAAAAATCTCTAGGTGATGGCAGGGCCTGAAATCCCGCACATGGTCTTGCCAGTTGGGGAGGACCCTAGCTTGTGCCTGAGAAAATAGGATTTAGAGTCTAACCCCTGGAGAAAGAATGAGGGCCCGACCAGGCAAGCCTCTGAAGCGGAGAACAATGGCTCGGTTCTACTGGGTGACATAATCAGGGCTAATCAACAGACCAGACAGAAACCTGGGGATATAATCCAGTAAAACCCACTGGGAATAGGGGGTGGGGAGACGTGAATGCTCTGGGCTCCCTCCTACCTTCATCTCAGATCTTTGTCAGGATTGGGCTTGAGAATTAAATGGTACTGGGCTTGCATGTTGAAGGCCTTGGCACCAGTGGCTAAATTGGCCCAGGAAAAGCAAGGCTGACACTTTTAGCCTTGTTTCATCTGCACCGCAAGAGTGAATGGGTTCTGGCATGTCAAACATATTTGTCAGAACAGTGAACCTCTTTGAAATAGGTTAGCCTCAAGTATCTATTGGAAGTAAAGGTGAAATGTTTTTAGGATCCAGTATTGGAGCTAGTTCTTATGTACGGTTATATTTTGTTCTATTTTTTATTCTATTAATCATTTGATCAGCTTTATCAATTCATTTCAATTTTTTTAAAACTTTAAAGTGTATAATTGTAGTTTCTAATATATTCACAGAGTTGTTCAATTACCATAAACAATTTCAGAGTATCTTATCACCCTGAACACAAACTCTGTACCCATTGGTAGCTTTTCCATTGCCTCTGCCCAGACCCCATCCCCCACATACACACAAACTGGTCATTATGTTTTTCATTGTTCCAATCAGCTTCTTACACAAAAGACCTGTTGAATAATTTCAGTTGATTTGAGCAGCATCTGGAGAAGCTGATCACAAGGTTGAGCTTATACTTTAAACTCTTGCAGCAAATGACACATTTGCTTCCTGTTTGAATATGAGCCTTTTTATTCAGACTTCTTTTACCAAATAGATGAGCGAGAAGTTTGAGGCCCATGGTCTCTGAAACGGAAAGGTTAACTGAGACCAAAGGAGAAAAGCAAGCATCTTTTCTCACTTCTAGATAGGTGAAGCACATGAATTCTTCATGAAAGCGCTTATTATTATCTTGCACATTGCCTTATTTTGCTAACCAAATTCACTAGGCCGTTTCCTGCCTCCATGTCTGTATACCACTGCTACCAGCGATCATTACTAATATTTATTATGTGCGAGGCACTGTTCTCAGCACTATATTTTATTTCATGATTCTAAGTAATCTTTGAACCTTTTCCTGACCCTTCATTTGTACTCCTAATGAACTGTATACAGACTTCTTTGGTAGCATCTGTACACTGGAATATATCAATGTGTTCATGTGTGTTGCCTTCTACTTAGACTGAAAATTCTTGGGAGCAGGTTCTATGTCATATTAGTCTTCATATCCTTAATATCTATTACAGTTATAATTTCAGTCTCTGGAATATAGGGAATTCTCAATAAACATGTATAACATTTAATGCATAAATGAAAAATCGAAGGACCCCCTTGTTCAGCCTGTCAGCACCCTTCCTTGAGACCATCTAGGATATGCTAGGTAGAATTGCTAATAAAATCTTCTGAAAGCTCAGATATGATTCTATTATTCTCCTTTACAAAAATCTTTAAAGCAAACAAAAACCTTCAGTGGCTCCATATTTTTTTTTAAAGAATTACTCTTCCTCATATCCAGTTTGAATATAATGATGTCAAAATTTCACTTGAATTCCCGTCGTGGCTCAGCAGAAACGAATCTGACTAGCATCCAGGAGGACGCAGGTTTGATCCCTGGCCTCGCTCAGTGGGTTAAGGATCGGTGTTGCCGTGAACTGTGGTGTAGGTTGCAGATGCAGCTCGGGTTTGGCATTGCTGTGGCTGTGTTATAGGGTGGCCCCTATAGCTCCAATTCAACCCCTAGCCTGGGAACCTCCATATACTGCAGGTGCAGCCCTAAAAAGACAAAAAAAAAAAAAAATTCACTCGAAATGTTCTCAAAGCTCCTTCGTGAATGCATGTTTTGTTCTCAATAAATACACTCAACCAATTTTTACCCCCGCCGCATTATTTACCACTGTTTATTCAGTTGAATACTAGATGAAGCAATTGACTTTCTTTGCATATCTTTGGTGTATAAAAATGGATATATTTAAATATGAAAATCACAACCCACTGTTCACACTTGAAGAACGTGGAGGATTAGAGACCAAAACAGGGAACATCAGAGTCACATCTCCCATGAAAAGCTGACTCTGAGGCATAAATTCAGTAAGAGGAATAGCAGGAAGGTAGAGTCACCCATGTAGACTTTTTAAAATAAGAATTAAACAGAACCCATATCAACTTTTTAAAAAATAATAACTAAAACAAGAATTGGTCGTTTAACAAACTTTTTTATTGAGCATTTTATTTTTTGTCTTTTGTCCTTTTTAGGGCTGCACTTGTGGCATATGGAGATCCCCAGGCTAGGGGTCTAATCTGAGCTACAGCTGCCAGCCTACGCCACAGCCACCACAACTCGGGATCCAAGCCATGTCTGCTACCTACACCACAGCTCACAGCAACACCGGATCACTGAGTGAGGCCGGGGATCGAACCTGCAACCTCATGGTTCCTAGTCAGATTCGTTTCCACTGCAACACGACGGGAACTCCTTTACTGAGCATTTTAAAATATCATCCATAGACATTTGAAAATATCCATATTTTTGGTTTCACGTGTTTTTATCCAAAAATTAACTTATAATTTTTTTCAGCCAAAATAAAAGTTTATAACTATTTCTTTTTTATATAAAATATTGAGGTAAAATCCTTAAATTTCAAAGGGTGGAGTCCCTCTTATGACTCGGTGGTAATGAACCTGACTAGTAGCCATGAGGATGTGGTTTCGATCCCTGGCCCTGCTCAGTGGGTTAAGGATCTAACCTTGTTGTGAGCTGTGGGGTACACTGTGTCTGTGGCCTAGGCCAGCAGTTGCAGCTCTGATTCAACCCCTAGCCTGGGAATTTCCATATGCCATGGGTGCGGCCCTAAAGAGAGACCAAAAAAAAAAAAATCCAAAGGGTGAAATGAAGTTTAAAATAAGATCAACTGCTGCTTCCACGAATGAGATATTAAGACTCCAAAGACAGCTTCCCCCAAAGGAAAACAATTATAAAACCCAGACATGAGGAAAGGAAACTTTTCAACAAAAGGTATTGGAATAACTGAATATCTGTATAGAAAAGTATGAACACTGACCCTTACGTCATTCATGAAAATTTATCTGAAATGGATCATAGACCAAATAGCTAAAGGAATTCCTTCAAGCTTAAAATAAATGATAAAAGAAGAAATCTTGGCATATCAAGAAGGAAAAAAGAACAACAGAAAGTAAAACATGAATAAATGCAATAGACTTTTCTCCTCTTGAATTTTCTAAATTATGCTTGATGGTTGAAGCCAAAATTACTGCTTCATCAACACTATTTGATGTTCTCAGTATAAGCAGAGGAAATTGTTAAGACAGTCAAATGGGGGAGTGTCAACACTGGTTTTCCATAACAAGATATGTAGTATAATATCTAGAACGAGCACTGATAAAGCTATATAAAGAGATACACTCAAAAACACTATTGTTAAATCAAAATGGAGTTCTAAAAAAATGTTCAAGTAATCCACAGAAGACAGGAAAAAGAAAACAAAGAAAAATAGATCAAACTGAAGACAAAAAACAAAATGACAGACTTCAGCCCTATCAATAATTACATTAAATGGAAATGGTCTAAATATAACATGACCTAACCATATGCTTTTGATAAGAAGCTCAGTTCAAATGTTAAAAAGTAGTGTTATAGAAGTTTTATTTATAATAGCCAAAAGCTGTAGGAAGGAGGGGACAAAATGTCCTAAAATAGGTGAATGGCTAAACAAGCTATGGTGCATCCATACCATGGACTACTACTCAGCAGTGAGAAGGGGTGAACTGCTGATACCATTTGAATGGATCTCAAGAGCATGATGTTGAACAAAAATAAAGCAATCTTAAATGGTCACATACTGTATAATTCCACTTTTATAACATTCTCAAATGATAAGATTATTGAGACAGAGTAAATTATTGTTTGCAAGGGTTTGGAGATAGTGGGAGGACGGGAATGGGTGTGACAATAAAGGGATGTGAAAAACACCAGTTGTCCATCTGGTTATATACATGCAATGGAATACTACTCAGCAAGCAAAAGGAACAGAATATTAATACACATGACAATACGGATGAGCCTTAAAATCATGATCAGTGAAAAAAGTCAGATAAATCTCATCACAAGGAGAAATTTTTTCTTCTTTTTACCTTATCTGAGATGGTGGATATTAACTAACCCTATTTTGGTAGTCATTTCGCAATATATGTAAATCAAACCTTCATGCTGTGAACTTAAACTTCTACAGTGATGTATGCCAATTATTTCTCACTAAAAATGGGGGGAAAAGCTAGGTAAAAAAGACTACAGACCACACACTACATGATTTCGTTTTTAGGAAACCCTACAAAAGGCAAAATGGTAGTGATAGAAAACAGATCAGTGGTTTCCTGGAACCAGTGGTCAGGGGAGGGGATCACTTCTAAAAGGGCATGAGCAAACTCTTTAGGATGAGGAAACTTTTCTGTAAACTGATTGTGGTATTCGTTACACAAATGTATAACCAAATGACCAATGAACAAAACCAATCAGCTTAGATTCTTAAAATAGAGAAATTTTAGTATATATAAATTATACTTGAATGAACCTGAAAAAATGTTTTTAATTAGTAAGTTCAACTTCTCAGTAAATTGGAGTTCTAAAGAAGGAAACAGCAGGAGGTAATATATGCATGACTCGGTCACAGCAGAAATTGACAGAACATTGTAAATCAACCATAATAAAAAACACACACACACACACACAACACTCAAAAATAAAAATAAAAAGGAAACAGCAGATCTCTAGTTTCTCTAGAAAAAAATTTGTCAGTGTGGTGCCCAGAGAGTACTTATATGCTTGGCTGCCTGCTTTCTGGGAGCAGGGCAGGAATTGGATCCAGGGATATTCCAGTTACGTGTACAAATTCTTACTTTTTTTCATACTGTTTTTAGTCTCATCACTAACTCAGTTGTGCTTGGTGTTCTCAAGTCCAGAGCTTATCAAGTTTGGTTTTTCCAGAGAACAAACCTCTAATCTCTTGCTAAGAGCTGAGTAAATCGCATGCAAGAAGGTAATCACGTGATTACATGAATAGGAAAGGACCCTGGAGGTCTCACCACTGTCTCTCTAGACTTAAAACTAGTTCTCGTTTTTAGCCACCATTTTACCCCTATAAAGTACTTGGGCCTCTGAGTCCTGAGCCTTTCTGGGTTCACAGGGCAAACTGTCAGCTTCTCAAGTCAGTTTCATCCTTACAGACATCCCAGTGTAGCTTCTTATTTTCTATCTCTTATTGCTATTCTTCCATTTTCCATCTTTCTGAATCTTCTTGGCCTTTTACTATCTCCCCTCCCTTTCTCCCCACTTCTTTTCTGATTTCTAACCTTTAAAAAATTCCTTTCCTTTAATTGAGGGAGAGTTGCTTAGGGGTGTGTTTGTATGGCTGAATTTCATGGCATAGGTTAAATGCACTATTAAATGTGTTAAATACCCATGTTCAACTTGCCACAGTCTGCATTCCTGAGTATTAGAGTCAGCAGAAGAATCTATTCACAATCAGTAGGAAATGGGAGGTTCTCATGTAAGACATACTGTCTCACAGGTAGAACATCATTATGTTCTAAGTATAATAATAATTACTTGGAATGTAATGCTTGTATTTTATTGCTCGGGGTGGGGTGAGGTGAGTGGAGGTGTGAATAGCCTAGAATGTTGGAAAGTAACCAGTATTCTACTGTTGCTTTGTTTATACCTCTTTAATAGTGTAAACAAAGCAATTTACCATAAACTAAAATGAAGTATGGATTACATTCCTCTTACTTTAGAATACAATGCATGCTAAAACTGTGTAAAGTTATATAAAGCAACTTGGTGTGTATGTTTAAATTCTGGAACTGTTTTTAAGTAAGTTGACATTCAGATGTTCTCTATAAACCAGTTCTGAAATTGAAAACAAAAGTAATGAAAGCTCAATTACTTATAGGTAAATGCTTCACGAACTGTAGAAATTAATATTGTTCAGTGTCTAAAGACCCCTCTAGTATGATTTCAAACCTGGTTGTACCACGTTAAAAAAATTAATTAAAATTAAAATTTTTTAAATTTGCCTGAACTCTTTGCCTTAATACCTTCACACACCATAATCTGAGTGCAGGCAAGTCATGGCAAAATTAGTGTATGACCTTAATTGCAGTATTTAAAGGATGCTTGGCTATGATAGGTGCCAGTTGCTGAAGCAGATTATTTTATTCTGAAAAGGGATTGTTTATTCATTCAAAAACAGAAGACTATAGACTATAGTTAACAAATAGTGCTTCTGATTCTTGCTGACTTAATTATAAGGTAGTGTTTCATCATCTCCTACATACTGGTTTTAGGCATTAGAAAATACCGTCTTGGAATACCTTTCAAGTGAACACTAATGCTTTACATGACTCTGGTTTTTGCCAGACAGTTCGAATTAGTGCCGTCCTCAATCTCTCAGGGGCGCAAAACAGAGCCAGGCCTTAAAACGTTTTTAAAAATAAGTGCGAAATCATGCAGCAGCAAGCGAAACTTCCCCAGGTGTGATGTGTTCACTGCCTGTTAACCATTTCTAGCATGCTGAGTGCCAAAAGGCAGTCCAGGGAAATATGCCTAGACTTGCCCATTAGTACTAATAGAGTTACAAAGAAAACAGATGAAGCACTGATCTTAAATTAGAACTGCCTCATCATATAAAAAGCCATTGTTTACGCCAGTGTATCCAGGTGTCAGATGAATTATAAATGCTAGATCACTGTTTCATAATAGCAACATCTGGCAGATTTTTTGTTGCTTCTACAAGAAATTGGCTGGAATGATATCATTACAGGATACATCCTTTTCTTAAAATAGTTGAACCAAATTCAGAAGGAAAATACATCCAAAATATAAAATTACCTAAAAATTTTTTAAAAATAATGCTATAGGAAGGAATACATGTAATATGAATGAAAATATGACATAAGAAAAGCATCTCCTCTGAGTGCATCCTAGAACTTTTTCATAATTTCCTACTTTGAGAAAAATAAGTAACATTTATAACTTTGCCTTTAAAGTTTATTCAGATTCTAAATTGACTCACTCTGGTCTGGCTTTGTGATACGGTTCTCCTCACAGTTACTGTATGCCAGCATAGGGTCCTATTCCAAAGAGAAAAGCTATTTGCCTTTTGAAGGCATGAGCTTTCCTTGGGAGCACATGTGTGAGGAGCTAAGCTGCCCTCACACAGGTGAGTTATTCTAAAATGTATCCATTAATACTGGCAAAGTAACTACAGTTAATGGATTTGGGGTATATTCAAGAGTTTCTGGTATCTCCCTGCTTCCTAGTCAATGAAAACTGACAAAAATTGACATATTCCAAGCTGTTTTATAACAAAGCACCTTCACATTAGCGCTTTTAACATTTGAGCCCATAAAGTAAGTTTGAGTTTGCACATGTCTCATTAACTAATTTTTAATCTTTAACAAATTGTTTAGCCTCTCTGTGCTTCAGTTTATCTCAGAAGAATTAAAAATCTTATATGAATGCAGTTGGCACAGTAGAGGTGTGCAGTTAATATTTGTTAATCTTAATCTGTGAAATAACAAAAACTAATACTAGCTACCTATTTTTCTAGAGTGTGTCTAATATCCCTATAGTTTTTTAAATGTTGATACCATTAAATACAGGTCTCTTGTAATTTAATATTTGTAATTCCTGAAAGCAAAATCCAATTTTAACTTATTATATTTTCTTTCCAAAATGTTGCTCTTTCCTGGGATTTGAGTCATAGTTTATTTTTATGGGCCTTTAAACTTTACAAAGTACTTAATGGCATATGAACAAAAAAATAAGACCCTGTAAATTCATATTTCTCTGAATTCTGTTTCATATTCTCTTTTTATAAGTAAGTGAAATTGGCACATTTTACTACATAATGAAAAACAAAACCAAAATGCTTCAAACAGTTTAATATTAACTATTGTAAATCTGTCTATTTTTTCTCTTCATCAAGATAAATACAAATTATTTTGAACAACAGAATCCAGATGATGACTGAAAGAGACCTAAAACTCTATTCATCAGCATATTTTGGGAAATGCTCACACAGAATTAACTTATAGGCTGAGATGCCTATCATTCCTTATTCTACATAATACAATAATGCTAAATTTAGGTGAAGCAAACTTGCCTTTTGGCCCAAAAAATCTCGTGGCTAGCAATAAAGAAAACTAGTGAAACCAAAACGGTTCTTTGAAAAGACCAATGATAAACCTCTAGCCAGACTGATCAAAGAAAAAACACAACTTACAAGTATTAGAAACAAGAAAGATGACATCACTACAGATTCTACAGATGTTAAAATAACCACAGGGGAATACTGTGAACAGTTTTGCATCAATAAAATTACAAATTTGGGTGAAATGGACAAATTCCCTAAAAGATGCAAACTATCCTACCCATTGAAGAAGAAATACATAATTTAAAGAGCCCTATGTCTAATAAGGTGATTGAAATTGTAGTTAAAAATCTTTCCGCACTGAAAACTTCAGGCCCAGGTGGCTTTACTGGTAAATTCTACCAAGTATTTATGGAAGAAATAATAGCAATTCTACAAAAACTTCCAGAAAATTTAAGCAAAGGGGGTACTTCCCAGTTCAGTTTATGAGGCCAGTATTACCCTTGTCTGACAAAGACAGAAAAAGAAAACTAGATCAATATTCCTGATGACCATATTTTCATATTTTCCAAACAAAATTTCAGCAAATCAGATTCAGTATATTTAAAAATATGCCATGGTCAAATGGGGCTTATTCCTGGAATGCACAGTGGATGTCACATTTGAAATCAACCAGTTTGACTCATCATATTAAGGAACTAAAGAAAAACCATATGGTCTTCTCAGTAGATGCAGAAGAAGCATTTGTAACATCCATTCCTTGTGAAAATTCTTAGGAAACCAGGAATGGAATGAAACTTTTTCAAATGATAAATAGTATCTGTTAAAAGAAAAAAAACCTATAGCTAACATCACACTTAATAGTGAAAGACAGTGCTTTCTCCTAAGATCAGGAATAAGACATGGATGTCTGCTTCATCACTTCAGCATTGTACTACAAGTCAGCTCTGCAGTAAGGCAAGAAAATAATAATAGCAAATACATACACATTAGAAAGGAAGAAGTAAAACTATATTCAAAAAAATGTGATTGTCTATGGAATCTACAAAAAAAAGAAAAAGCTGCTAGAAAAAGTGAGTTTAACAAGGCTGCAGAATACATGCCCAGTATATAAAAATCAATACTCACAATAAACCATTGAGAAATTGAAATTTAAAAATCATTACCATTTAAAACAGTGTCAAAAAACATTAAAGAAATCTAGCAAAATAAGTTAAAAACCTAGATACTGAAAACTACAAAACATTGCTAAGAGAAAGTAAAGACCTAAATAAATCAAGAATCCTTGTTGTTGATCAGAAAACTGAATATTTCTAAAATGTCAGACTCCCCAAAATGATCTAAAGATTCAGTGTAATCACAATCAAACTCCTAGGAGACTATTTTGTAGAAAATGGCAAACTTATTCTGAAGTCCATATGGAAATGCAAAGGATCTAGAATAGCTAAAACAACTTTGAAAAAGAACAAAATTAGAGGACTAGTGCTATCTGATTTTATTATAAAGCTATATAATCAAGGCAGTGTGACAACTAATATAAAGATAGACAAGTAGATCAATAGGACAGAATGGATAGAAAGTCCAGAAATAGTTCTATACATATTATGATGTATGGGCAACTGATTTACTACAAGGATACAAAAGCAATAGGTAGATATATATCACTTACATGTGGAATCTAAAATATGAGACAGATGAATGTACTTACAAAACAGAAACAGACTCACAGATGTAGGAAATAAATACATGGCTACCAAAGAGGGAAGGGGGCTAGACAAAAAGTAAACTAGGAGTTTAGAATTGGCAGATACAAACTACTATATATAAAATAGATTAGTGGGGGACTTTAACACCCCACATAGATCAATGGATAGATTATTGAGACAGAAAATCAACAAGGAAACAAGGCTTTAAATGACACACTAGACCAGATAGACCTAATTGATATTTATAGAACATTCTATCCAAGAGCAGCAGAATATACATTCTTCTCAAATGCACGTGAAACATTCTCCAGGACAGATCATATCTTGGGCCAAAAAGGAAGCCTCAGTAAATTTAAGAAAATTGAAATTATATCTAGCATCTCTTCCAGCCACAACACTATGAGACCAGAAATCAACTACAAGGAAAAAAAAAAAAAAACACAAACACCCAGAGGCTAAACAATATACTACCAAACAACCAATGGATCGCTGAAGAAATTAAAGAGGAAATAAAAAAAATACCTCAAGACAAATGGCAATGAAACATGACAATCCAAAAACCTATGGGACACAGCAAAAGCAGTTCTAAGAGCAAAGCTTATAGCAATACAAGTCTACCTCAGGAAACAAGAAAACTCTCAAATATTCAAGCTAATCTTACATCTAAAGCAACTAGAGAAGAAGAACAAACAAAACCTAAAGTTAGTAGAAGGAAAGAAATCATAAAGATCAGAACAGAAGTAAATGAAGTAGAGATGAGGAAAGCAATAGCAATTAATGAAACTAAAAGTTAGTTATTTGAAAAGATCAACAAAATTGATTAAACCTTTAGTCAGACTTATCAAGAAAACAAAGAGGGCTCAAATCAATAAAATTAGACATGAAAAAGAAGATACAGTTGACACCACAGAAATTCAGAGGATTATAAAAGACTACTATAAGCAACTATATAGCAATAAAATGGACAACTTAGAAGAAATGGACAAATTCTTTAAAAGGTACAACCTTCCAAGATTGAAGCAGGAAGAAATAGAAAAGATTAACAGGCTAATCACAAGTACTGAAATTGAAAATGAGATTTAAAAACTTCCAAAAAACAAAAGTCCAGGACCAGATGGCTTCACAGGTGAATTCTATCAAACATTTAGAGTTTACGTCTATTCTGCTGAAACTCTTCCAAAAAAGTTGCAGAGGAAAAAATGCTTTCAAACTCATTCTGTGAGGCTACCATCACCCTTATACCAAAACCATACAAAGATACCCCCCCAAAAAAAATATATATATATTATAGGCCAGTATCACTGAAGAATATAGATGCAGATACCCCAACAAAATATTAGCAGACCGAATCCAACAATGTATTAAAAGCATCATACCCATGATCAAGTTGGATTTATCCTAGGGATGCAAGGATTCTTCAATATCTGCAGATCAGTCATACTGATGATATACCACATTACCAAACTGAAGAATAAAAACCATATGATTATCTCTATATATGCAGAAAAGGCTTATGACAAAATTCAACACCCATTTTTGATTAAAAAAAAAAAACTTTCCAGAAGGTGGGCATAGAGGGAAACTACCTCAACATAATTAAGGACTTATATGACAAACTCACAGTTAACATCATTCTCAATGAGAATGATTCTCATTCTCTAAGACCAAGAACAAACCAAGGAGGTCCACTTTCACCACTTTTATTCAACATCGTTTTGGACGTCCTAGCTACAACAATCAGAGATGAAAAGGAAATAAAAGGAATCCAGGAAGTTCCCGTTGTGACTTAGCAGGTTAAGAACCGAACTAATATCCATAAGAATATAGGTTTGATCCCTGGCCTCACTCAGTGAGTTAAGGATCTGGTATTGCCATGAGCTGTGGCTTGGGGCACAGATGTGGCTCAATCTGGTGTTGCTGTGGCTGTGGTGTAGGCTGGCAGCTGCAGCTCCAATTCAGCCCCTAGACCAGGAACTTCCATATGCCGCAAGTCTGGACCTAAATAAATAAAGTTTTTAAAAAGGAGTCCAAATTGGAAAAGAAGTAAAACTGTCGCTTTTTGCAGATGACATGATAACTATACATAGAAAATCTTAAAAGTCTACCAGAAAAACTCTTAGAGCCCATCAACAAATTCAGTAAAGTTGTAGGATACAAAATTAATACAAAGAAATCTCTTGCATTCCTGTATGCAATGAAAATATCAGAGGGAGAAATTAAGGAAACAATCCCATTTACCATTGCACCAAAAACAGTAACATAGCCAGGAATAAACCTATCTAAAGAGGCAAAAGATCCCCCTGAAAACTACAAGACACTAATGAAGGAAATCAGAGATGACACAGACAGATGAAAAGATATACCATGCTCTTGAATTGGAAGAATCAATATTGTCAAAATGACTATACTACTTACTCTAAGCAATCTATAGATTGAGTACAATCCCTATCAAATTACCAATGGCATTCTTCACAGAACTGGAACAAAAAAATTTTTAATTTGTATGGAAACACAAAACCTCAAATAACCAAAGCAGTCTTGAAAAGGAAAAATGGGACTGAAGGAAACCAGGCTCCCAGATTACAAAGCTACAGTCATCAAAACAGTATGGTACTGATGCCAAGACAGAAATGTAGATCAGTGGGACAGGATAGAAAGCCAAGAGATAAACCCATGCACTCGATGGTCAATCTATGACAAAGTAGGCAAGAGTATACAATGAAGAAAAGGCAATATCTTCAATAAGTGGTGCTGAGAAAACTGGACAGCTACATGTAAGAGGATAAAATCAGAACATAATCTAACACCATAAACTCAAAATGGATTAAAGATCTAAACATAAGGCTGGATACTATAAACTCCTATAGGAAAACCTAGGCAGAACACTCTCTGACATAAATCACACCAATGTGATTGGACCCATCTTCTAGAGTAATGCAAATAAAAACAAAAATAAACAAATGGGTCCTATTTAAAGTTAAAAGCTTTTGAACAGCAAAGAAAATCATAAAATGAAAAGACAACCCACAGAATGGGAGAAAATATTTGCAAATGAAGCACCTTACAAGGAATTGATCACAAATATATGAACATCTCATTCATCTTTATATTTAAAAAAAAAAAACCCAATCAAAAAATGGGCAGAAGACTAAATAGACATTTCTCTGAAGGAGACAACCATAAAGCACATGAAAAGTTATTTGACGAGAGTTCCTGTTGTGGCTCAGTGGATTATGAACCCAACTAGTATCCATGAGGCTATGGGTTCAATCCCTGGCCTTGCTCAGAGGGTTAAGGATCCCATGTTGCCACAAGCTGTGTGTAGATTGCAGGTGCGGCTTGGATCTGGTATTGCTGTGGCTGTGGCATGGGCCAGCAGCTGCAGCTCCAATTCAACCCCTAGTTTCAATATAAGAAACTGTATTCAATATTGTATAATAAACCATAATGGAAAAGAATATGAAAAAGAATATATTTACATGTGTATATATATATGTATACATTCTATATATGTTTGTATGCATTTAAAATGGCTGTTAAGAGAATGAAAAGAAATCACAGGGTGTAAGAAAACATTTGCAAATTATATATCTTCTATAGGACTCCTATGTAGAATATATAAAGAATTCTCAAAACTCAATATATAAGAAACAACCCAAAAAAAAAAGAGAGAGAGAGCTTGCATTGTGGTTCAGCAATAAAAAACCCGACAAGTATCCATGAGAATGTGGATTCAATCCCTAGCCTCGCTCAGTGGGTTGAGGATCTGGTGTTGCTGTGATCTGTGGTGTGGTTGCAGACATGGCTTGGATCTGGCATTGCTGTGGCTATGGCATAGGCTGGCAGCTGTAGCTCCAATTCATCCCCTAACCTGGGAACTTCCATATGCTGTGGGTGTGGTCCTAAAAAGCAAAAAAAGAAACAACCAACCCATTTTTTTTTTAATGGGCAAGACATTTGTACTAACTTCACCAAAGATATACAGATGGAAAATAAGCACATGAAAAGATACTTGACATTATTTTTCATTAGGAAATGCAAATTAAAGTCACAATGAGGAGTTCCCTGGTGGCCTCTTGGGTTATGGATCTGGTGTTGTCACTGCTGTGGCATGGGTTCAATCCCTGGCCTAGGAGCTTCTGCATGCCTCAAGCATGGCCAAAAAAAGAAAGAAAAAATCACAATGAGATACTACTACCTTCCTATTTTAATGGCTAAAATTTAAAAGCTGACTACCCCAAGTGTTGACAAGTGTTTCTAACACTGCCAATGGGAATATAAAAGTATACCACTCTTTGGGAAAAAAGTTTGGCCATCTCTTAAAAAGTTAAACATGGCTACCATACCATGTGATTCAGCATTCCATTCCTAGGCAGTTACACAAGAGAAATGAAGGTTTAATGCCCATACAAAGACTCATACATAACTGTTCACAACAACATTATATGTAATAACCAAAAATCTAGAAGCAACCCAATGTCCATATACAGGTGAATGAGTAAATTGTGGTATATCCATATAATAGAATACTGCTTAGATACAGAATGGAATTTACTATTGATAACCCAACAACATGGGTGCATCTCAAATAATTATGCTTAGTGATAGAAGGCACACACAAAAAAGTACATACTTAGGATTCCGTTTATATCAAGTTCTAGTAAATGCAAATTAATCTATAGGTGATAAAAAGGCAAATCCGTGGTTTCTTAAAGGAGGAGGGTGCAGGAAGAACAAAAGGGGCACAAGGAAACCTTGGGGAGTTATTGATACTTTTGTCTTGATTGTGGTGATGGTTTTCACAGGTGTATAGAGATATCAAAACATCAAATTGTACACTTAAATATTTGCAGCTTATTGTATGTCAGTTGTACCTCATTTAAGTTGTTAAAACAAACGAAATCTTGTGACTCACAAACCTTTAAACTCTCACTCTGTCCCTTTAGAGGAAGTCTCTTTGGCCTGATCCCATTTCTTCTATTAAAACAGTTAACAGGAGAAGGAAGCATGTGGATTGTGCCTTGTGAGACCACTGTGGCAGGGTACAGCATAGCAGTCTAGGTGTCCCTTTGACAAGGAGAACAGAAGCCAATTAACTGAACAAACTGAGTCCCTGGGATGTGGGACTAAATGGAAAGAGTAAAATTTTTCTCTTTTACTGGAAATCTAAACACTGGATTTTGTCTTGTAAATACAATCAGGTCTTCATTTCTCATTATGGTAAAAAGACATTTCAGAAAATTCCCTGTTTCTTAATGTCAGATTCCAAATATGGTTATCTGGGTATTAATCAACCCAGCATTCAGGTTAATCTGATTTTTTTCCCATTGAAGAAATTTTCGTATGGTTGTTGCTTAAACTGTTGCTACAGAGTTTAAAAAAAAAAAAAAGTTCAGCATCTTCCCTTCCACTTCCAATAGGCCTGATAATTAACCCGTAGTATGGGGAGGCGGGGGGAAGCAGATTTTTTCAACCCCAAGCAGTCAACAACTGCAGACACACACACACACCTCCCACACTGGTGCCCCCAAGTACTCACGCCTTGATATTCTCTAAACACCAATCCCAATTCAAGCAAGGCAAGTGCCAGAGGCCTTGGAGAAGTATCCAGCCTTTCTAACGTAATTGTAGAGTGCGTGGTTTGTGGTGAAGCCAGTCATTCAGTACAGTGGCCGTGAGAGCATTTTTCCACTTGTAGAAGAAGAGTTTTGTGTCTGCTCGTAGCATCTGATCTACCTGATATGCCTCTTAAGTTCAGCTTAAGGTCATATTATTATTTCCATTCTACCTTACCTTAGAAGTGGGTCGTTACAAATTATACTCCGAAGCATATTAAATATCCGAAAAATCAAGGAAAGATACACATGTGTATGAGGCAAGTGGTTTTTATGACCAGTCATTGAGAGGCATGTTTTGTTATTCTGGGGCTTTGTTTGACAAGTTTTTAGAGTTTTTAGAACTATTGTGGCTGGGTGAGTGGAAGTAGACCAGAACTCATCTTCCCCTGGAAACAGTGAGCCAGCGAGGGTCTGGGCTGTATATGCCAAGGTTTATTCCAAGAGCTGTTGAGGCAGAGTTGTCCTTGGAGCTCCGCCCTGCCCAAACACATTGCAGATTTTTCCTTCCTGAGACTCTCAGATGGGACAAAACCAAATTCCATCCTCCTGGACCCGTCTCCTTCTCTTGTCCCACCACCCACAATCTGAGTCACTCCCTCTCTATTGTGTGCACACCCGACCCCCTGAGGTGGTGCTACTGATGCTGAACCAGAAACTCAGGCTAGAGAGTTTACATTCTAAAACCTTGGAATATGGCACACTGCCTGCCTATTCAGAGCCACATCCCAGTTGTCTCATGGAAGGCTTTCCTATCTTAGGGGGACCAGACACAACAGGAGGGGCAGTGGCCCAGACCAAGAAAACAGGTCCACAGTATGCCATCCCATTGCCTAAGAGCCAGATTTGGGGATATTTTCTTTTTAAGGGCCATACCCATGGCACATGGGAGTTCCCAGGCTAGGAGTCTAATTAGAGCTGCAGCTGCCAGCCACAGCCACAGCAATGTGGGATCCGAGAGGCATCTGTGACCTACACCACAGCTCATGGCAATGCCAGGTCCCAACGGGAACTCACTCCCAAGAGTCAAAGTCCATTTTAATATGTCTCCCTAACACTCATTTTATTTTGTATTACTTAGGAGCTAAATTTTTAGTTTAATTAAAAAGCTAAAAAAAAAATTATAGGGGGAAAAAAACAACCTTAAATCATCACAGAAAACTAGGTTTCTAACCAGATGATAAACTTTGATAAAGATCAGTGATATCCAGATCATAACTTTAAATTCCCATTGATCAATGCAATCAGCGTATTACACACATGTCTGCTCTCTTTGGCTGATCAAACCTGGGTCCATATTGCCCAATTAAACCTGCAGAAGAGGACTTCCCATTGTGGCTCAGTGGAAATGAATCTGACTAGTATCCATGATGGAGGTTCAATCCCTGGCCTTCCTCAGTCCATTAAGAATCCGGCGTTGCCATGAGCTGTGGTGTAGGTCACAGACACGGCTCAGATCTGGCGTTGCTGTGGCTGTGGCATAGGCCGGCAGCTGCAGCTCCAGTTCTACCCCTAGCCTGGGATCTCCCATATGCCATGGGTACAGCCCTAAAAAAATTAAAATTAACATGGAGAAGAAAGCTGGCTTTTAGACAGCCTGCCTGCTATGTTCATTTGAAACAGCTTTTAAGCAAATACAATTATGGTTGGAACTTATCTCAACCAAGCAGAATTCTCTAATTGGTCATGAGAGATTGAGCAATATAGAGGTGAGATTGCTGGGTGCACTTGGGAGCATCACAAGGTCATCAGCCTATCTTCTGCCAACGTAAGATGGCTCCACAGAGTCTGCAGACAGCTTGCTTAAAGCACATAGCAGTTCAGTGACCGTCCCAGGCTCCCCACTCCCATGTCATTCCCTCTTCCTTACTCTTCTGTCCAGTGACCTCACTGATTTACTGATAAAAAGTTAAAGTTAAAAGGCTCCTCCCCCTTCCCTTGGCACAAGAACATATCTTTCTTTTTATCTACTGTTCTCTCTCTCATTTTTAAGGTCGTTGCCTGTATCTGGGCCCTCAGCCTCATTCATTCTTGTTTTTTCAGGGCCCTATTCTCACTTATCAGGTCTTTGTCCACAGTTTCTTCTCTCTCTCTCTCTCTGGGCTCCTTCCAATTGCTCTCAGAGAGGCACACATTTCTTTTGTCCAAAAAAAGATCTCTTGCTGCCCACCCCCCAAACTACCATCTTCTCTTTTTATTCCTGTTACTGCCAAACTTTTTAAAGTATAACTTTTCTTATTGTATTACACACCATTACACCACAAATGCTTGGAAAGCAAAAACCACAACTTAAAATAATTTGTATCTGTCAAGTATCTAGCACAATATAAAGTAGTGAATGAAGCACAGACCGTGGAGCCTAACAAAAGCCAGGGTTCAAATTTGGGCTCACTAGTTACTGTGAATGACCCTGGGCAAATTACTTAATCTTGCTCATCTTCATTTCCTCATTTGTAAAAGGGGAGGGCACTAATAATCCTTATCTTCAAAGGATCTAAACAGACAATTTTCCAAAGATATACGAATGGTAATCAGGTACATGAAAAAGTGTTCAACATCACTCACAGTTAATCAGGAAAGTGCAAATCAAAACCACTGTGAGATACCACTTCACATCTGTTAGAATGGCTGTTATCAAAGAGACAAGTTCCTGTTGTGGCGCAGCGGAAACGAATCCAACTAGGAACCATGAGGTTGCAAGTTCAATCCCTGGCCTTGCTCAGTGGGTTAAGGATCCGGCATTGCTGTGATCTGTGGTATAGGTCAAAGATGCAGCTTGGATCTGGCATTGCTGTGGCTGTGGTGTAGGCCAGTGGCTACAGCTCCAATTCAGTCCCTAGCCTGGGATCCTCCATATACCGCGGGGTACAGCCCTTTAAAAAAAAAAAAAAAAGACAAGAGGTAACAAATGTTGGTGAGGATGTGGAGAAAAGAGAACCCTTGTACACTGTTGGTGGGAGTGTAAAGTGGCACAGCCTCTATAGAAAAGAGTATGGAGGTTCCTCAAAAAAACTAAAAATAGGACTGCCATATGACTCAGCAGTCCCACCTCTGGATAAGGGAATAAAATCATTATCTCAAACAGATATTTATACTCAATATTCACTGCAACATTATTCACATTAGCCAAGATATAGAAACAACCTACGTGTCCATCTATAGATGAATGGAAAAAGAAAATGTTTTATACATATCTTTATATATACACACATATATACATATGTATACACACACAATAGAATGTTATTCAGCCATGAGAAAAAAGGAAATTCTGCCACTTACAGCAATGCAGGTGGGCCCCGACGGCATTATGCCAAGTGAAATGAGTCAGAGAAAGATATATACTGAATGATCTCACTAATATATAAATCTAAAAAAGCCTTACTCATAGAAATAGAATAGGATGATGGTTACCAGGGGTTGGGGGGTAAAGGAATGAGAGATGTTGGTCTTCCAGATATGAGGAATAAGTTCTGGGGATCCAGTGTACAGTGTGGTGACTGTAGTTAACAATACTGTGTTATATACTTGAAAGTTGCTAAGAGAGTGTATCATAAATGTTCTTTACCACCAAAAAAAAAAAAAAAAAGTAATGATATGAGGTTATGAAGGTGTTAACTAGCCCTACTGTGGTAATCAGTTCACAATAGATATATGTTAAATCACCACGTTGTACACCTTAAACTTACACAGTATTATATGTCAGTTATATCTCAATAAAGCTGGAAAAAAAAAAAAGAATGCCTATCTTGCTCTGTTATAGAGATTACATGAGATTTTGTTTATAAAACCCCTGCCATGGAGTTGCCGTTGTGGCGCAGTGGTTAACAAATCCGACTAGGAACCATGAGGTTGCCGCTTCGGTCCCTGACCTTGCTCGGTGGGTTAAGGATCCGGTGTTGCCGTGAGCTGTGGTGTGGGTCGCAGATGCGGCTCAGATCCCACATTGCTGTGGCTGTGGTGTAGGCCGGCAGCTACAGCTCTGATTGGACCCCTAGCCTGGGAACCTCCATATGCCGCGGCAGCGGCCCAAGAAATGGCAAAAAGAGGAAAAAAAAACAAAAACAAAAACAAAAACAAACAACCCTACCATGGTGTTTGGTGAAAGGCTGGTTCCCTTCCCACTTCCACTCACTGTAGAGATTGATGTGACTGAGTGACCAGATGGCCTCTTGGACATTTCAGGTCAGTGTTCACTGGCACGGCATCCATTTTTGTTCCATTTGATTCTTAACTTTTTTCTATACCTTGTGTGTTTCAGGTTCACAACCAGTATCCAACTGAGTTTGAATTCAATCTCTATTACTTAAAGTTCTTGGCTTTCCACTATGTGTCTAATCGCTTTAAAACATTTCTTCTGGATTCAGACTATGAAAGATTAGAGCACGGTACGTGTTTGCATGCCTTTGTTCCATCTTTTTGGTTAGTCTTACATGTTTTTACTTTGAAAAATCTAATAAAATAACCACCCTGAAGTATGGCAAGACCATTTTAAGTTTTTCCTCTGACCTATGAAAGTGGAATGGACACCAGGGAGTGAGATTATGTGGTGTGTTAGTTCTTAGGGACTATACGTGGTCATCATGTAGCACCTTTGAAAAGTTAAGTCTGGGGGAGTTTGCCTGTCATGGCACAGTGGAAACAAATACGACTAGGAACCATGAGGTTGCAGGTTCGATCCCTGGCCTCTCTTACTGGGTTAAGGATCTGGCGTTGCTGTGAGCTGTGGTGTAGATTGCAGACGCAGCTTGGATCCTATGTTGCTGTGGCTGTGGTGTAGGCCAGCAACCGTAGCTCTGATTCCACCCCTAGCCTGGGAACTTCCATATGCCACGGATGCAGCCCTAAAAATCAAAAAAGAAAAAAGTTAAATCAGCTTACTATTTTAACATCCCCAGTACACCGGTAGGTCAGATGCTTGCCCCTGGAAGGAGTTGGCATAGCAGTTATAGCTAAGTATTTAAGCAGTTACCAGCCAAGTATTTTGGACAGGTTAGGTACCTGTCTCCTCATCTTTAAAACAAGGACAGTGATAGCATCCACCCCGTTTGGGACCGTGATGATCACATTAGGAAATATTTGCAAATTTCCTAGCACAATTGCTAGCACATAGTAAGAACTCAGTTTTAGACATCACCATCATTGTTACCATTTTAATAACAGCAATAGTTGTAAAAAGTGGATTCTTTTTTTTTTTTTTTTTGTCTTTTTGTCTTTTTGCCTTTTCTGGGCTGCACCAGAAGGATATGGAGGTCCCCAGGCTAGGGGTCTAATCGGAGCTGTAGCCGCCAGCCTACACCAGAACCACAGCAATGTGGGATCCAAGCCACGTCTGCAACCTACACCACAGCTCACGGCAACACCAGATCCTTAACCCACTGAGCAAGGCCAGGGATCGAACCCGCAACCTCATGGTTCCTAGTCAGATTCATTAACCACTGAGCTATGACAGAATCTCTAAGAGTAGATTCTTGAAAGTCAGTCAGCCCCTGTGAAAACACTCCTCAGGGGGATTTTACATTCTTTCATTTGCTGTTGTTATGGGGGGGGAATACACATGAGTATTTTTGTTAAAAAGGCAAACAAATACTGAACATCAGTATGTTACGAGTTCCCATCATGGCTAAGCAGAAATTAATCTTACAGTATCCATGAGGACACAGGTTCAATCCCTGGCTTTGCTCAGTGGGTTAAGGATCCAGTTTTGCCGCCAGCTGTGATGTAGGTCGCAGACATGGCTTGGATTTGGCATTGCTGTGCTGTGGTTTGACCCCTAGCCTGGGAACCTCCATGTACCACAGATGCAGCCCTAAAAAGACAGAAAGAAAAATCAGTATGTTTAGTGTTTATTTTCGGTATATGTACCTGAATATTCATAAAGAGGACTCTCTTAGTGGCTGAAGATATTTACTGATGTTCTCAGTTTAAAATATGAAATCAGGAAATAGTGCTTTTCAGTGCAGGCTAATAAAATTACCTAGTATAGTTCATACTTTGGGTAAAGGAAACAGCACTGGTGAGACCATTTCCCTTCCTGTTGATTCTTCCAGACCTTTGTTGACTCATAAAATTATCATTCCACACATCATTAAGGACTCATGTGTTCTGGAAAGTAACAAGGAGAGCTGGTTACAACAGACATTGGAGTCACTTAAATGCGTTTAAATGACTGCTATCTGGGGCCCATCCTCAGAGGTTCTGTTTTAATTGGCCTGAGATGAGACCTGGGCACTGGGATTTTTTTTTTAAGCCCTTGGGTTTTTTTTAAAAGACTGACCAGGATAGAGAACTATAGCATTCTGTAGTCAAAAGGTAGAGAAGAAATGTTAATTAGTCTCAGGGCCCCTCATACTATGGAAATCTGTGCAGCCTTGGGCATGAGACATTCCTTTATAATAAATAAAATGTCCGCTGACTTTTGACTAAGCAAGAAAGCACCTTTCAAGAGAGGTACCCTTCTTGGCCTTTTAAACACCTCCTGCTTCACCCTCACACACCTTCCTCTCTATTAAAGCCAAAATGAGCTCATGTGAGTAACAGATTGAGCATTTGAAAGGTACAAATATAGTACCTGACGTGCCCCCCCATTCAACTTTTGTTTTTAACTCACCCAAAAATACAAACCACACCCTTCTGACATCCCAAGTCTCCATGACCATGATTTGCGGTATATAACTACTAAACAAAGAAAGCACTTTAAATGGCTTTATAATAAACAGCCAACAACTTAAAAAAGAAACGTAAAATTATGTTTTTAACTGGATTTCATCAAATCAACTCTAAGTGCTTCCATTTTCTCTTGGAAAATGTGTAGAATGTCTTCTGGCCTGGACCTGAATCTACATATAGATATAGGATGTCAATTGGAAGAGAGTCTTGGTGTACAGCCTAAATGCTCGGGGAAACTTCATCACATGTTTTCCTTCCTGGGATTTGTTTTCACATAGCTGTGAATTTCATTCCTATCTTTAACATTGCAATTATTTTTCTAGTGTTTCTGCATGTGCACTGCTATTTCCAGAGCCGTAAGAAATATTCCATTTTTCATCTGCTACATGCATTGTACTTTTAAGACAAACTCTTGATTTGGCTTTTGTTGAATTTTTTTGGATTTACAGGAACTTTATTTGATGATAAAGGAGACAAGCATGCCAAAAAAGGAATTTGTATTTGGGAATGTATTGATAGAATGCACAAGAGGAGTCCTGTTTTCTTTAATTATTTATATTCACCAGTGGAAATAGAGGTACAGAAAGAAAGCATTTATGTTTCATTTTTGGAGTATTGTGTGTTAAAAGTTTTCCTTACTTTGAATGCATATAAGTCGTTGAGCTTTTTATAAACATTTGACTAGGTTTCTTACCAGAAGCTATTTAAAATTTTGATACACTATGGGTTTAGGTTATGGTGGAATGGAGACTATTACCAAATTCTTGACCACTAAAATTAGAAGTTGGCCCCCAAAACATTGAAAGGATAGCTTCAGGAAAGTCAGAACAAGTCAACTTTTCCTGGGAAGACAGAACAAACAAAATTTGAAACCTCAGCAGGTCATCTAAGCTGCAAAATCTACAATACTTTAGAAAAGATTTCCCTAAGTCCATTTAGACCAGAGTCTTGAAAGAAGCCCTATGGGAAACAGGGATGTTTGGAGCCAGCCCAAGAAAGTTAACCTTTCAGGGGCAGCCATGCTCTGCTTGCACATCTCCATGAAATAGACTTTTTCATGGAATGGACCCCCTTACTCCGAAGCAAGAAGGCCCAGCCCTGGGCCCCGTGCAGTAGGACCCCACTCTGGCCTTTCTCCAGATGCACCCTCCTCATGAAGTGAGATATATGAAAAACCAAGATGCCCCTCCTTCATCAAGACCCTGCTCTGGTGCTTAAATTCCCTTGTCCGGATTCAAGTTACTCACCAGGCCATTTCTCCAAGCCTGTTCCCCAAGCCAGTGAATGTATCCCTAAGCCAAAAGGGCTGATGAGGAGTAGCTGTTTGGCAGGGAGTGGACAGGAGTTTAGCTGCATGGACTGGAGTATATGCACGTGTTCATAAAAAACCGTCAGAATATTGGGCAGAGAAGCAGGGGGTTAGGCCAAGAACTGGGACCAGCTTCCCCAGTGCCACCACTTGCTGGTGTAGAATTCCAAAGAGTCCAAGAACTCTCAGTTGGAGCCTGGCTTTCTAGGTCACTGGGAAGTTATATTTGTCAAGGTAGGGGGATAGAATATATTTTATCTAATAGTTGATGTTGATCTATAACATTTAAATATATAGATGTATGGTATTTGTACCTCTGTTCATCCTTTCCCTGGGATCCTGCAATGTTAGGGGCCGGCCTGTCAGTAAGCTTGGGGTACTTTGGGGTCAAGATGAAACTATATTTCAGAATTCTCTTCAAACAGGCCCTGAAGCCCAATGTAAATGTTTCCAGCCTGAAGAAGTGGGATTACTACATCGAGGAGACCCTTTCCACGGGGCCTTCCTATGACTGGATGATGCTGACCCCCAAGCACATCCCCTCTGAGGACTCTGAACTGGCCGGAGGGCCGGGGCCCCAGAACCAGAGGAGAACAGTGTGGCCGTGCTATGATGACGTCAGCTGCGCTCAGCCCGATGCTCTCACCAGCCTTTTCAGTGTAAGTCAGCCAGGTACAGACTCACTCCTGGGGCCCCAGCGGACCAGGGAGGCCCAGGAGGCTCAGGAACCAGCCTTAGTTAAGACCTTCCAGGTCACAAATTCCTGGGCATGGCTCTCCTTACTCTGGGCCGGTGTTATAGCCAGCACTACAGGAGTATGAGGACACCAGATTTGCTCCCCGGCATCAGTGGGGGACTGGGCTCAGATACTGGAAAACTGAAAAAGTCAGTTTTCCAGCATGACGAGGAAGCATTCAAGCAAATGGAGTCTTTTGCAGCCTCCCAGCTGTTTTAGCTGGCCAAACCACCTGAATTAGGCCTGGGTATGGCTCCTGTGGGTGCCTCACTTCCTCTGGTCAGAATGTGGGTAGCTGATGGCCTGATGGGAATACTGCCAACCACCTCCTACAAGGAACATTCTGGAGTGAAGCCATCCTGGCAGTAGCCACCCTGATGAGAGCAGCAGCTCTGAGGAAAGTGTTTGAGTCCTGATATGGGCCAGACAGTTCCCAAAGAGTTCTCTGACCAGTTTTCTGACCAGGAGGAGCGTGTTTCCGTGATAGCACCATCACAGAGGCCACTGCCCTGGTCTCCAGCTTCCCTGTCTGAAGGAAACTCCATCCCTTGGGCATTTCTTGGCTTATTCTTTTTACATCTGGTGTGAATCATCAGAGTTGAGAGGTTCCTCTGTCAAGGACAGGCTTCTCATCTACCTCAGCTATGAGGGTTTGGACACCAGCCCAGTGCCTGACCTTTTGCTGTGGCCATCAGGTTTCGTAGGGGCCAACCAAGGATGAAGGTGTTGGGTATACTTATTTCATCTCTCTGTTTAAGCCATCTGTACAAAAAGGCCTGGTCCCAGATCCTAATAAGTCATCTTTGTCACAGTGCATCCACCAGCTAGAACACCCACTATTCCTGGCTTGGGAGACCTCTGAGGCCCCGGGCTCACGCTGTCCTGCCTTAACTGCCCACTGGCCATGCAGAGGTAGAGGTGGCTCTGAGAAACATCTGGATTTCTATGAAATACTGATGTCAGAAAACTCCTTTTAATTACTTTGCAGGAAATTGAACGCTTGGAGCATAAATTGAACCAAACCCCTGAGAAGTGGCAGCAGCTGTGGGAAAGGGTAACCGTGGACCTTAAAGAAGAGCCCAGAGCAGACCGTGTAAGTTGGCCAGCCCTTCCAAGAGCTACTCCTGAGCTTCTTGAAGGTGCTAGGTGAGGTGGGGGCTCTGCCTCAGGTCACTGAGGAGGTTCAAGGCCAGAGGGAGAGTAGGAAGGGAGGAGTCATAACCTGGGGGTCCAGGGCAGAAAGTTCCTGAGTGTCTCACTTTACCACAGTGACATAATACTTATGTTCCAGGGCCCCATATCCAGGGGAAATTACTGTGTTCTTTTCTATCTCAGCGCCTCTGTGGTTTCAGCTGATCTTCTTCCACATGAGGGAGGAGGGGAATGCCAAGACTTTGTTTGCTCCAGAGCCGTAGTCAGAGAAAATGAAATATTTTAAAACAGCAAAATATGCTGCTTTCTGTTGCTCACACCCCCTTTTTGATTCTACAGTAAGAAACATTTATCATAAAAATATTTTAAAACCAAATGCTCTGTTTTCTGCTTCTCACACCCCCTCACTGTGGAGTATGCGGAGGGGCTGTGCTGGTGACCATACACACTTCAGCATCCTCTGCAACCCACAATGAGGGAGCGGTGTCCCTCCTGGAACGTGACAGGCCAGGCACAGAGATCGCACAACTAGTACTCGGGACAGCCACCAGTCGATCCCACATCAGACTGGCTCCAAAGGCAACAGAGGGAAGTTAGGACAAATGAGTGTTCTGAAGAGCCCTTTAGGGAAGAGGAAGTCAGCAGGGTTGGATGTCACAGAGGGGTCACAGGAGAATGGCGAGTAGAAGAAAGCCTCAGACGTGGTAAGAAGGGGTCCTCCGGGCACTGTCTCTTGCCCTCAGATGGCAATTCAGAAGCTGTTATCAGACGGACCACAGATGGGTGATGTCTTACTGCTTTTTGCTTCAGGAAAATAAAATAGTTTAATTTTTTTTCTGATTACGAAAGTCAGGTATATGTATTCTTTCAAATAAGACAATACACAGAATGTTATAAAATAGAAGATAAAGAGAGCCCCAAATTTTTTCCCTAGAAATAAACCACCACGCCATCAAACCTGTTTTATAATTCTAAACACACATGTAAAAGGGACTTACTATACATGCAGTTTTAAAACCTGCTTTCTTTTATACTTAATATGTAGTAGCATCATACTTGTTCTTCCATTTGTCACTGTATATAGGTCAGCGTTTTTAATGACTGTCTAGAATTCCATTGTATGGAAATACCTTTAAAAAACAGTCCCATAATGATAGACATTTAGGGTGTTTCTAGTTTTTTACTATTATAAAAAAAAAATGCTCCAAGATAAACGTCTCTTTATATGTATTTTCTATCTACATATGTATGGTCCAGTTTTTTCCTTGAAAAATATTTAAAATCAAAATTTAGAAGTAAATATTTAGAAGTAAAAATGATCAGATCAGTTGCTTAAAGGCTTTGTAAAGCTTTCCTAGCTCCCATCCTGTCTTTTTCAGCCCCAGAGACATCCTTCGGGTTCCTCAGGAATCGTGTCTACCAACCTCCCGTCCTATCGGAAGAGGTCTCTGCTGCACCTCCCGGACAGCAGCATGGGGGAGGAGCAGAACGCCAGCATCTCCCCATCCAACGGAGTGGACCGAAGAGCGGCCACCCTGTACAGCCAGTACACGTCCCAGAACGAGGAGAACAGGTTGGCATTGCCGAGCCCTGCCTGATGTGCTGCGAAGGCTCTCCCTGCCCTGCCTACAGCCACAGCACAGGCCCTTTAATAAGCTAGGCCTGTGCAGGGCCGCCTTCTGAAAATTAAAATGGATCTGCTTTAATCCTTTGTTTCTATTTTAAATGCATTCGATGGTTCTTTGAAGAGGAAAAGCCAAAGCACAGCTAAATAAGGCCAGGAGGTTGCAGTTATTTGTGGCTGGGTCCTGACTGTCACTATCTCAGAGTCTGCCAGATCTTTTGAGGAAATATGTTAGTGAGCACTTTTTCGGTGGCAACCATCAGAAATCCAGCTCGTGCTAGCTCAGGCAGAAAGGAATCCACTCACATAAAGGGGGAAGGCCAAGGATGTGCTGGTTTCTCACACAGAATCACCAGGCTTCTGTCATTAGTCAGCTCTGCTTTCTCCTATGGGCTGCATCTGCCCCAGTGTGGCACAAAAGATGACTACTGAGAGCTCCAAATCTCACAAATCTGGTAATTCCAGAGAAAGAAGCAGTCTTTCCCCAAAGGTCTCGTAGAAGAACTCGAGGGGAACTCTGATTGATCAATTTCCGATTCTCTTAGGGAAAGAGACCCTTGACCACCAAAAGCAACAGATCCCCTTTACAGCACTTTTTAAAATCAAATTAACTGCCACGTCATCATTTCTTCTAGGTCCTTTGAGGGGACGCTCTACAAAAGAGGAGCTTTGCTCAAAGGTTGGAAGCCCCGTTGGTTCGTTTTGGATGTAACAAAACATCAGGTAATACCGTCAAAGCCTACGGAAACCACTTCTCCCTGGGCGAGGCTTAGTCCCAGGCTGTTGTGTGACTCTCAGCAGACACACACACAGGATGCTTTCCTGAGGCCTTTCTTATGCTGCCTGGGGGCTTCTCCCAGGACCCAGCATGTCCCTGAGCAAAAGGAGAGAACACAGGAATACACAGCCAGAGGCAGTGACTGTTGAGCCTAGAGCATTAGAATGCCTTTTTTTTTTTTTTTTTGCCTTTTTAGAGCCACACCTGTGGCATATGGAGGTTCCCAGGCTAGGGGTCGAACCAGAGCTGTAGCTGCTGGCCTGCACCACTGCCACAGCAATGCTGGATCCGAGCCATGTCTTTGACCTACACCACAGCTCATGGCAACACCCGATCCTTAACCCACTGAGCGAGGCCAGGGATCGAACCTGCATCCTCATGGATGCTAGTCAGGTTCATTAACTGCTGAGCCACGATGGGAACTCCAGAACGCTGCTTTTTAATGCTCATGTGTTTCCTGCTACCTGCTCTTAAAACCCAGGCCAGTAGAGAACCTGAGGTTTTCAGCATGTTGCATATACACATGCACATACAGAGCCTGCGCCTGGGAGCGCTCCCCAGAATACAGAGCACCTTCATATCTTTGCAGCATAAAGCATCCATTCAAAACCGAGAGTATTAATTTACTCAGCAAACATGTACTGAACACCTTCTCTGTGCCCTTCCCTATACTTGGTACTAAAGACAGCATCATTACCCCTCACAGGTGACAGCAGTAGAGGAGGGCGGGCCCCATGTAGGCAGAAGGGGATGTGCCCACCCAGACCTGAAATGCATAGTGGGCAAGTGCTGGACTGGCCCTGGCAGACCACATTAGGTCCTTTGCTGTTGCTGCAGTGTCCCCCACAGTCCTTAGCATCATAATCTTTGCTCCAGTGATCTTGGGGGAAGACCCCTACCCAAACCTGCAGCCCCTCTGCACCCTTCACCAGTGAGTCGCACGGTCTCTCATGTCCTGAGCGCAGACCTCACTCTACCTTGGAGCTGACCAGTCAGCCTGGAGGAGATTCTCAATGTGTTTATCTCCAAAATGGAGTCTTGAGAAAGAAATGGACTCTCGCCCTCATACAGTGCTCTTGCTAGACCTGCATCTGGATGTCTCCTGCCAGAGGAAATCTTTCTGTGGGACCACTTTGCCTTCTGCTCAAGGAGTTTCCTAAAGGTTACACTGAGTCTTTGTGGAAGACGATTGAGAATTTTGTTTTACAAATACGCAATAGAAGCCCTTTTTAGAGAGCTGGACTCTAAAACAACTTTGTCTCTGAAATCATAGAGCCTGAGTAGAAAAGTTCCATTAGACCACTAAATACAACACAGAAGAATGTGATAATTTTTCTATAGTTTACAGTTACATCAAATTTCACTTGCATTTTTGCCAGTGTTTTGGATTTCTTTCTCACAAAAGGCATACAGTTTTTCCATTTAGTCCTACTCAAACTGGCTGAAGAGAGAGGCAGAGAAAAGGCTGAGGCCAGAACCGCAGTGATGGAGACGCATTCCTGCTGTGTAAACTAGGGAGTGGACCCTGAACTGATTGAGTTAGAGTGATAGCCAGTCCTTGCACATAGAAGCCAGCCAATCCAATGTTAAGCTATTTATTATGTTTTTCAAAAATCACTTTATATCTACATGCTATTTGGAAACTTGCTCTTTAAATATAGCTTGAACCTATTTCCCTGTGTTCATCTAGATCTTCCTTATCATCTTTGAAATGTTGTACAGAATTCCATGTTATTGATGTCCCATCATTCAATTAACCAACACCCCGTTGACAGATACATCTTTTCAGTTGTTAGCTGATAAAGGCAGTGCTAAAGAAAACCTCTTTATATGTGTGTCTTTGCATGATTGTGGAAGTATTTCTGTAGGATAAATTTCTAGAGATGGGAAAGATGTACCGATAGGTATAAAAAATTTTAAATTTTAGTTCACATTGCCAAATTGTCCTCTAAAAGGTTTCTAACTAATTACATTCCCACTAACAGTGTCTGCGAATACCTGGTGCTTTCCATTCAGCTGGAGTAGTGTCAGCCATTTTTAATAGTTCTTAATCTAAGTGAAAAGTAAGGTGTCATTGATTTGATTTACTTTGATCAGTTGGATTGTTCATTGTTGCAAATGTTTATGGGTCGCCCATATTTCTTCTATAACTTGCCTGTTGAAATCCTTTGACCATTTTTCTATTAGTTTATCTTTTTCTTATCCATTCTAGGAATTCTGTATATATTCTAAACATTAACCCTTTTTTATATGTTACATATATTTTTATAGTTATTAGTTGGCTTTTATATATACATAGTATTTATTTGTTCAGATTTCAAAAAAATATGTCTTTTTTCTCCTTTCTCCCAGCCACCTAGTTCTCCTTTCTAGAGGCAACCTGTGTTTTTAATTTCTTGTCTGTTCTTCCAGGCACGGTTTAGCAAGATGTAGGAAAGTATTCAAATACATCTTGAATACATTCAGATATATTCAGAAGCCATGCTGTCTCCCTTTCTGTGTCTCTTATATCCCACTTACCCCTTTGGTTCCAGTTGCGATACTATGACTCGGGTGAGGACACAAGCTGTAAAGGCCACATCGATCTGGCTGAAGTGGAAATGGTCATTCCTGCTGGCCCCAGCATGGGAGCCCCAAAGCACACGAGTGACAAGGCTTTCTTTGATGTAAGTCGGTCTTATCTTTTCCTGGCTCTGTTTGCACATGATTCCCTACAGTCCCTCCACCTCCAAGAACTGTGGGGCCTCAGAACAATTGGTAGTGACTGCAGATGGGTCACAGAAGCCCTTGGCTATGGGAATTGCTACAGAACTTGAACTCAGCACACTTAATCCCCACATCTGACCTCTCTCATCTTGTCCGTATTTCTCAGAAAGGCTGCACATTGCTTTACACAAAAGACTCCTTCAAAAGGGTGTGTCCTTTTGAAGTACATGTGGAAGCAGATAAACTCCTTGTAAAATGTTGTTAGCTCATTACTCACTACCTACTTTCAAGAACAGCTGGTACTTTCCTTTGTATCCCTTGGTCTTCTGGCTGGATCGTCCATCAAAAGCTGCCCTTAGTCACACATGATAACTGTCTGCCCAGCATCTTTAGCAGCCCTTAGGTGGACCTTGGGGCATTTTATGGGCCACATGACGGGAGACTTTTCTAGTCCCCAGAGCCAAGCAGGACGTCATACAGAGCACAGGTCATGCTCTAGGGCCCTTCTCAGCCTATGAAGCCATTTCACTGACTCTGGGCTTCCAGTGTGACCCCATCAGAAGACTCAGAGAAAGGGACAGGAAGGGGACACCAAGGCCAACTCCATCATGACATGGACAGAGCTCAGCCTTCCTGGTGCCTTCTCTGCATCAGGGCAGTGCATGGGTGGGTCCAGAGACTCCAGCCATTCCTGACCTCTGCAGTCAAGGAAGACCTGAGGAAGGCTTCTCTAGTGTGGCTGTCTGCCAGGCCCTTCTGTTAACAGCCTCCTTTGACTTTAGGGGCAAGGAAAGGCCATGACAGTGTGGTGGTGGAGGGCAGAGAAAATAACAGAGGTTCTGGGGCGGTTCACAAGGGAAGGTTGATTTGCACATTTACCCAAAGCCAGAGAACAGCCCTGCCCCTCATCTCTGGTTCTCATCATTGGTTTTGTAGCTCAAGACCAGCAAACGTGTGTACAACTTCTGTGCCCAGGATGGACAGAGTGCCCAGCAGTGGATGGACAGGATCCAGAGCTGTATCTCTGATGCGTGACGCCCATGGTCAATCCAAGCAAAAGAGGGAGGAGGGGCCCACACAGCCAGATAGGAAAAAAGTGCGTGAATCCTTGAGGAGCTGAGAGCTTCATGCTCAGTTCCGATGGCTCATCCTTGGGCTGGGGTTCTCCCGCCCAGACTTACCCATTCACCTCTTCAGCAGTTGCTGTGTCTACTTAGCCTGAGTGCACGTGTCACACAGGTCTGGTCAAGAGCCCCAGGCCCTCCCTGCATCTTGCACTAGGTTGTTCTAACAGGGTCTTCATGGTCAGGGATCAGAAGGATGCTTCCTGAGCCCACCGTCCTCCATCCTCTAGGTGCAGTGGCTACCACCTACCTGGTCCTTCTCCATGAAAGCGAAATCCTTTTCGTTCTCCAAGGTTACAATTCCCCTGGAGAGCTTTCTGACAAGCAAACATCAAAACCCTCCCCAGTTATCTTCCATTCTGCACAGACTAGGGTTCCAGTCGAAGGTTTCTACTCACAGTGCCTGACCTGAGAGATGCTCGGTTCTCTGGTGCTGTCAAAGGTGCTTCCGTAATCCCTGCTCAGCTGTTGGGGTTCACCCCAAGATCATCAGTGCTCAGAGGCAGGCAAAGGGGGGCACCCAGGATACCCTGATGGAAAAGGATTGTCTAGGGAACAATGCAATAATGACCAGGCCAACGCAGGAAAATACCGCTTCCAAAACACTGAATTTTCTAGGCCAAAGGTGCCCTGAGGATTCAGGACTTTGTGTTCCCATGTGTTCTTCTGCTCCCTGATAGCTTCTTACATAAAATAACATGCAGAAAGCTGAATGCACTAACTCACAAAACAGACACTTGCACTGAACTCCTAATAAAATGAAGATGTTGGAGAGACAGAAGCCAGCTGTTTATGACCACACCACTCCTGTGACAAGGGCTGTGTAGACCGCGGTCCCACTGTGGCGTGACTGGAAACCCAGATGGCACCTCTGCACATGAACAGTAAGGACTTCCTTAGTCTTTAGATTTTCGTTACTTTTGATAACCTGTGTTTGTTCAACTTCAGATGCCAGGAATGCCGCCTGTTCACGGCAAACAGAAACAGCTTCTCTGCAACAGCCACTGCAGGCAACTGGAGTCTTAGGTAGCTAGATCATTGCATTTGTTTGGAAATGTTAATATGTTAAATACCAAACTAATATTTCAAAAATATGTATATATGATTTTATATCCTTGTTTTTCAGATAGTCTGCTTATAATTTAATATGAAAGTAACTGACTCATTCGTAAGATTTCAGTCATGAAACGGTTCTCTTTTTAACAAAAAGCCACTTTGTAGATTAAAAATAAATCCGATTTTCAAATTTAAAATTATCCACACACTAGGAAGTAGAACTGTGTTGATATATAAGAAATTGGGAATAATAAGAATGAAGGATTTTTCTATCATTTTCATTTTATAAATTGTCACCTGTGAAAATGGTTTTTTGCACATTATTTGTATTTTTCTTTGTATATGAAATAATTTTTTGTACTTTGTAAAAAATATGGAGCCCATTGTACCTTCAGCTATTCGAGACTTTACACAGTGCTTCTTTTGTAACTGGATTCCTTTAACTTTCATTAAGGCGCTACATGCCTTGCATTCACTAACGACCTTGAATTAAATTTATTTCTTAAGAAAACGCATCCCTCATTTACTGAAATAAAGTTCATGGCGCAGGCAACATTTATGATCCACACGTGGGGCTAAAAGTTCAAGGGTAAAACACAGCATAATCCATTTCCTGCCTTGGTTCTATTAATGTCATCACTGCCCCTGGCTCAGGAAGTAACCAGAGACCCTGGACTTGCTGGCCTGAGCTCCTGGGTTCTGGACACACTGATGAGGAGTTTGGGTCAGAGACCCGAGACGCACGACCCCAGTACCTCCAGCGAGCTGTGTGAAATCGGTTAAGTCTCTTACCTCTTCCACCTACGGCATGTGGTAATTCCTGAGGATTTTAGGAGAAATTGAACTCTAGTAGGTTTTTCTGCTTCAGCAATGATAAAGAACCAGTGATTTCAGCTCTGAACAACACTTACTCTAGTTAAGCCCCTGGGTTCACCTTAGGGACCATTGTATGGGCTCTCCATGTGGAGCCCACAGAATGAAGGTTCTTTTCCGGGATGGACCTCTAAGTCTTTCAATATCTAGGAGCCATCTCTGAGACAGGGAAAAGGACCCCCAAAGTGGGGCAGTCAAGTAAGATCCCCTTTTGAGCCTTCAGATTTCCTCAGTCCAGAGGGCTCGTTGACTGGGGCCAGGGCCCTCAGGCCTTCATTAGTCCCAGCCACTCTTCTTTCTCTCTCTTTTTTTATATTTTTGGTGAGGGGGTGGCCACCCAGGGATCAAATCTGCACCTTCATGGATGCTAGTCACATTCATTTCCACTGAGCCAAGAGGGGAACTCCAATAATATATTTTCATAAAATATATTTAAATGATTTATTTCATTAAGCCTAATTTATCAAAAATATTATTTCAACATGTAATCAATATAAAAAATTATTAATGGGAGTTCCTGTCGTGGCTCAATGGTTTAATGAATCTGACTAGGAACCATGAGGTTGTGGGTTCGATCCCTGGCCTTGCTCAGTGGGTTAGGGATCCTGCGTGGCTGTGGCTGTGGTGTAGGCCGGTGGCTACAGCTCCAATTAGACCCCCTAGCCTGGGAACCTCCATATGCTGTAGGTTCGGCCCTAGGAAAGGCAAAAAGCCAAAAAAAAAAAATTAATGAAATATTTTGTATTCATTGTTCATACCGAGTCCTCAAAATCTAGTGTGTCTTTTGCACTTAGAGCACATCTCAGTTTGGACCAGAGGGTTATCTTTTTTTCTGACATACTCCTCCTACAAATTGCATGTCCCTTTTCCACTCCAGTTCTCCCACACCAGCTGGGCGTCCAACAGTTCATCCAGTTCTGACACTTCCTCCCCAGGGTTAGCACAGACCCCACTGTTAAGGGTTCTGTCCCACAAGACTGACCCTCTTCAGACGCCAGTTGCAAGTCCCAGAGGCCACTGTACTTTTGACCAAACTGGCTGTACATTTGAAGGTTCTCATAACCCCTTCTGCAGGTTCAGGGATCCTCTAGACGAACTCATAGAACTCAGGAAAAGGCTTTGCTTGGGTTGACCAGTTTATTGTAAAGGGAACAACTCAACAACAGCCAAATAGAAGAGGTGCATAGGGCCAGGTGCAGAAGGGAGTCAGGTGGAGCTTGCATGCTTCTCTGGGTGTCTCACCCTCCCAGGACCTCAGTGTGGTCCCCACCTGGGAAGCTCTCTGAATCATGTTCAGGACTTTTATTTATTTATTTATTTTGCTTTTTAGGGCCATACCTGCAGCATATGGAGGTTCCCAGGCTAGGGGGTCCAGTGCGAGCTACAGCTGCAGGCCTACGCCACAGCCACAGCAACGCAGGATCCAAGCCACATCTGCAACCTACACCACAGCTCACGGCAATGCCGGATCCTCAACCCACTGACTGAGGCCAGGGCTCGAAGCCACATCCTCGTGGATCCTAGTCAGGTTTGTTAACCGCTGAGCCACGACGGGAAATCCTTGTTCAGAACTTTTTTTCACAACCCATGCTCCAGCCCCCAGAGGCTTTCCACACTACTCACGCATTCTTCTTTCTGGTAACCGGCCCTCAGCCTGAAGGCATCCAGTGGCCGAAGCCTGAGTCACCACATTCACAGGAACACAGGTGTGGTAAAAGGGGCCCCTTATGAATAACAAAAGACATGCCTTTCATTCAGGCAATTCTAAGGGTTTTAGGAAATCTATGCCACTAACCTAGGCCAAAGACAGAAAAAAAAAAATTTTTTTTTTTTAATTATACCACAACTAGCCTCATTTTCAGTACAACCATACTAAGCGACACAAATTTAGAGCAAGTAGCCTGCTCACCACAGAACTGCAGTAAGAAGAGCTGGGAGGAGAGAGACCTGGGTGTTGGCTCTGCTCAAATTCATGATACGACCTTGAACCTGTGCCTTAACTCTGCAGGCTTTGACTTATACAATAAAGGACCCAGACCTGTGGTTTTGTGATTCCAAAGGTTTACCTTTGCATTGACTGAGGTTCTAAACTGAGATTTAAAGGATTTGCTAAAAAAGACCCAATCATCTAAATCAGCGCTTCTCAAATCATAATGCGGGTGTGAATCATCTTGTTAAAATGAAGGTTCTGATTCAGTAGATTGGAAAAGGGGCTTCACATTCTGTATTTCTAATAAGCTCCCAGGGGATGCTGAGGCTGCTGGTCCAAAGACCACACCTGGTGTAACAGAGGTCTGAGCCCCAGGCCTCTGGGAAGCAGAAGCCAAATGGGAAGGGAAGCACAGGAGGCCGGGAGAGCCAGGAGACCATGTGCAGGCGTGACGCTGTGAGAAAGAGGAGGAAGGAGGGAGAAAGCCGGGTGGAGGAGACGGAGACTGCAGAGCAGTGCTATAGGCAAGTTCAGCCAGGCAGGTGAGACGTCCTCAAGACTTCTCAGAGCAATCCCACACCTGCTGGGTCACTGGCAGACAGTGGCCAGGAAGCAAACACAGTAGTAGAATCCAGAATACAGCAGCTGGGGTGACAGTCACACACAATCCCTGCAGAGACCCGGGAGGAGTCTTTTCACGGTCGTCAGCGTCCAACCCTTGTGCCAAGTTCAGAGAGCACTTCCTCCCTGTTGCCCTTGGGGCTCTCTTCCTAAGGGAAACTCAGAGGAGAGAAAGAGGGGGGCCCCTGTCAAGAAGGTAATCTTACTCTTGGTCCCCCATCCATTCTGAGTTCCCCTCAAGCTGAACAACCTCAGCAGAAATTGATGGCTTGGCTACTGATGTGATCCAGACCTTCCCTTGAGAGGGAGGGGGACCGAAATACTCGGTAATCAAACCCATCTCAAGTCCCGGCTGTCCTTTTTAAGTTAGTGGGGATCACCTGGAGGGGCCAGAGAATCATGGGGGCACACCCCTTCCGTCCCGCCCACTTCCTGCCTCCCGCTGATCAGGGTCAGGTTCCCCTGCTGCTTCCCAGATATGGGACGCCTAAGTGCCCTGGTGGCAGCCATAAAATGGAATTCAATGGGATGCTTGCAGTGTCCCAGTCAAATGCTGAGCTGTGTGGAGTTCCATGCCCTTGGGTCGGGCATTCTCTTAAGTCCCTGGCAGTGGTGCTGAGGCTGCGATCAGGAAAGCAAACCCAGAACTGATCTCTATCTCTGTGAGGATGAACCACTGGCCCTTCCTGGATGGAAAAGGCCTGGGGTAGTTGACTTGCCCCCAGGCAGGGAGTTGGTCTCCTCTGGGAATGGTGCCAATTGAAGGCTCAGCATAGGTCCCCGCAGCTGGCGGGCTGGACATTCCGAGGCAGTGTACCCCGAGTGGCCTTGGTATGTGGGAATCCATGCTGTTGGGCCCACGGAAGCCCTTGTGTGGCTTCTGCCTCTGCATTGTGGCCACTCTACTCATGCCCTTCGTGCTGGTTCCAGTGTCACCATTGACAAGGACCGGCTCGTGCCAACTGTCCAGATCATTTTATTTGCTTGCTTATTCACTGCCTCTAATGGGTTGGGTGCTTTCCAATGGCCATTAACATGTGGCACTAAAGTCTTGCTGTTTTCTCCTATATGTCCATCCCCATGTCCCTACCCCACATCCTCTGGTCCCCAGTCTTCCCATCCTTTTTCTTCCAGGCACCAAGCAAACAGGCCATTTGTCCATTGCCCGAGAGTGTGTCTATATCTTCTCAATTCCCTTGGGCCACTTTTTGTGCACAAAATACATGACCATGAACTCTGCTCGCAGCTCTCCCCAGGGGGTATTTTTTCCCCTCTCCTTACACCTGTCATGCACCACTGTCCATCTTCAGTTTGTACCCATGTGCCACAGCCACCCATCAGAAAGCAAGCTTGGGCTTTCTCCTCCTCTCTCAGCTGCTTGTACAGGGCCCTTCATGTGGCCGTAGGTACAGGCCAGGGGACAGGCACTGGCTGTGTCCTCATGCAGTTTGCTCGTGCCCTCTGGCCCCCCTCAGGCCCAATCCCAGAGGGAGCATTTCCATCTTAGGAAGAGTCTACCGCCAGACCCATCCAACTCTGAATTGGTGCATCCAAGAGACCCCAGCTCAGAATGGGCAGTTTCAGATGTCCCATGTGGTGTGCTGTGTCATGTGTTCTGTCTCTACCAGAGCCTAGTCATGTGCCCGAAACTCTTTCTCGCCAGATGTGTGCTCCTCTGCTGCCGAGAGCGTGGCCTTGCTGCAGACTCACAGGGCTGATTCCCCACTGGGACTTGCCAGAAGCTCCAGCCTACATGTTTTCCCCTTCCCACTGCGGACCCTGCCCACACCAGAGTCTGCCAGATTGTACGACTCAAATGGCAGGGCTGCTTGCCCCGCTGCTTGGACCTTCTGCTGTGCCTTCCCCGTCACGGGACCCACCTACCGCCAGCAGCCTTCCCTGTCACCCAGAAGGACGTGCTGTCTCTTAACCCAACACCACGCTTTCTTCACTGTGGTGAGAGAGATGCAAGATGCAGCCCCTTTTTTCACTTGGGAAGGGATATCCCCGCTGGCCCGACCACTGAACTCTTAGAAACTGCACGGAGGTGGCAGGCCCTTGCGTCTTCGTAGGTTTAATTTATGCGCTACACTCTGGGCTGCCCTGATTTCACCGTGGCCCCCGGCATAAAGGCAACTCTTGCTCATCCTAAGTAACACAGTGTCGTGGAGCTAAGGGAACACTGCGATATCCACGTGGCCCTGATCTCTTGGGATTATATTATGACAGAGGGCAAGACTGTTAACGCAGCCCTGAGGCAGAACTGTAAATGAATATTGTTGTTCATCCTGTGAGAATGTGAACTGCTTCTCGTCTTTTCAAATTGGAATGGAAAAGAACAGATTTGTCTAATGACCACAGACCACATGCCTCAGGCCTTATGAATCTGCTCTAGCAATGAGGCTGCATCTGGCACAGCAGTGCCAACAGGGCTACCACCTGGTGAAGCCTGGTTAAATCTTCCTCCAGGATTGTGGTTTCTGCAGAGGTCACACTGGTGAATTAAACACAGAAATAGTGGGATCCCCACCCACTCCTCCTTTGTCACTGGTGGCATTCGTTTCTGCCACACCCTCTGGGATGAGGTATTTTTATTTACTATCTTGTGCAAGGTGAGGGAGTAAGGAGACAGCAGTTTCAGAAGTTTCTACTTGGCCTTCTCTGCTACAATGGATCCTACCCAGTAGGCCAGGCATCCCGTGTGGGGTTATTCCAACTGTCAGAGCATGTGAATTCTTTTTTTTTTTTTTTCCCCCACTGTACAGCATGGGGATCAAGTTATTCTTACATGTATACATTTTTCCCCCACCCTGAATTCTTTTTTATTTTTGTTTTAGGGCCACACTCACGGCATATGGAGGTTCCCAGGCTAGGAGTCAAATCAGAGCTACAGCTGCCAGCCTACACCACAGCCACAGCAACGCCGGATCCTTAATCCACTGAGTGAGGCCAGTGATTGAACCTGCATCCTCATGGATCCTAGTCAGGTTCATTAACTGCTGAGCCGTGCAGGGAACTCCAGAGCATGTGAATTCTAATCAAACACTTGGGTACAAGGGACTGCTCGGTGGGTCGTAGATGCAGTGAGACACTACAAACCAAACTGTAGCCAGGATTCCACTTGCTACCTGCCTCCATAGGGCCTGCTCTGAAGAAGGGCTTATGATTATGCTCTGAGTCTCCAGGTGTTAATGTCAACTCAAACTCTGTCTACTGGTCCCCTCTCTCTAGTGACCAGTCACCCAAATAAAGTCATAGGTCTTTGAGGGGGGGAAACTGACAGAATCCTGACACATATTGGTTGCAGTTGTGCAGGGTCCTTCCTCCTAGAGACCAAACCACCTCTTTCAATGACAGGTTCCATATCTGAAAACTGGCTCAGGCCTGGGAACCGAGCAAGAGACCGTGACTTTCTACTGCCTCTACCTCCTGCTCCTCTATTCCTGTCTGCTTTGCTGGCTGTAGATGGTAAGCAGAGCCCCCTGGCTGCCCGTAGGTTTTGCCCAGAGGGACCCCATGCCATAGTCACCATCTCCACAGCTTGCCTGGCCCTCTGTCCTTGCCTGTCATTACCGGCTTTCCTAGTTTATCATTCCATATCCACATCCTCAGCTATGGTAAATTTCTTCTCTACCACCTGCCAGGGTTACTCATATGCTTCCACTTTGCTGAATGCTGAGCCTGCTTTTTCCAGACTTCTGAGAGTTCACCTCATCCCCTGGCACCCCAGCGAGGGTATTAAATCTGTGTCTCAAGAAAGTGCCCTCACGTCAGTGGATTCTTGCTCATCCAGCCTTACGTGCCAGCCCCCTTAATGACGCGCTCTCAAATCCAGTTCCGGGAGCATCCTCTGCCTCCCGCCAGTATCCATGACAGTTCCTATTCTCTCACGGGGTACTCTCTCTCCACCCTTACCATGCCCAGCGTGTCTCCAGCCGGATTATTCTGGAATGCAACCCTAATCATTGTCCTTGCAGCCAGGGAAGGAAGGAAGGAAGGGCAGCTCCTAGAAGGGCACCTGCTGCCCTGCAGGGACAAGGCCTCTGTGGCCTCTTTCAGGGCAGCAGAGGGAACAATTCTCACAAGGAACGGTGGGCCACCCCTGCAAGCCCAGAGGGTCAGGGAAGCTGCAGCACCATAGCCCCAGGGGCCTTGCAGAGGTCTTCAGCTACATGTTAGGGGCCCAGATATCTTCCAGCAGGTCCCAACCCCTGACCCCATCCCGATAACACACACAACTCCTTTGGCTGAGCATTCAGGCTCATCAGGAGCCCTGTAGCTCTGGCGTTTGTTTTCACCTGCTGCTCAGTTGTGTCTCTTCCCCACTGCCAGAGATAAAGGGCCCTTGGTCGGCCACCCCGAGGATCTCCGCAGTCACACTCACCCTCTGGCTGCTTGTTAGTGGACCACCAGTCTGCTTCCTCCCTCTGCGGAGCATCAGGATTGAGCGGGCAGTAACCTGGCCATCTTCTGAATGTACTCACTGCTCTCCCCTGCCCCCTGTTTTTCAAATGCCTGAATTATCACACCTGCCCTAGACTTCTCCTCTTGAAAATAGCACCAGCGAGATATTTAGCATTTGAGCTACTACTTGCTCCGGGGACCATCTGGGCCCCTTACCAACCAGGATGACATCCTCCCCATCACCTCTGAGCGGGTCAGCCCCAGATCCCCACCTACCACTTCTGGTAGTTCTGGTCCTTAAAGTAGTAGGAGAAGGAGGATCCCATGTACAAGAGGTTTCTAGGGGAAACACCTGTGAGGGGAGTTGGGCAGAAGAAGAGGGCAGGGGAGGCTGAGAGGGACATCAGAATGACGTAGCTTTGACCCCTACAAAGGGGGAGATGGAAGGTGAGGCCAAAAAGTCTTAGGCTGCAGTTAAAATCTAAGAAAGCAGCAAAGCCAGTGGGGAGTCCTCATGCCAAAACTGCCTATCAGGAGGCCTGAATCTCCCAAGAAGGGGTGCGTCTTAGTCACCTACTGGGAGCAGCTTGAGCTGCAGAGCAAACAGTGATAGGTAGAACAGGGGGCTGCTCTGAAATCTGAGAGGTGCATTTTCACAGCCACCAAAGGGCTAGGGGGTTGTGGCTCTTGGAGCCCCAGACCCAAAGGCACAAAGGGGTCAGCCTTGTCTACCTGAGGTCAGCATACACTGGGGCCGCTGCCCTGTCACTTACTAGCTCGTTGGCCTTGAGTGGTTCCTAACTTCCCTGAGCTTCATTTTTCTCCCTTGTGGAACAAGGAGAAATTGTGATGAGATATCTGAAAGGACCCGACACAGATAGGTTCTCAATAAGTTGTAGCTGAATCAGATTAATTCAATAAATACACAGTGAGCACCCAGTACAAGCTGGGCCCTGTTCTGCTCCCAAGGAGTCCTCGAAGGAGTGAGACACAGTAGGGGCCCAGAGAGCTCACAAAAGGACAGACCATCTCTGGTGTGCAGGATAATGTCACACACCCCCCACGCCCGCCTCCAGAGATGTCCATGCCCTCATCCCCAGAACCTGTGAATAGGCTACCTGATGTGGCAAAGGAGAACTAAGGTTGCAAAGGGAATTAAAGCTGCTGATCAGCTGACCTCAGAGACTTTCCAGACTGGGTCCCCTGTCATCACAAGCGTCCTTATAAGTGGAAGAGGGAGGCAGAATTGAGAGGCAGAAGGACTCTGCCACTGCTGGCTTTGAAGACAGAAGGGACCATGAGCCAAGGAGCATGGGTAGCCTCTGGAAAACAGGAAAGCCTCCAGGAAGGAACACAGAGCTGCTGATACCTTCCTTTTAGCCCAGGGAGACCCATTTTGGACTTCTGACCTCCAGAACTGTAAGCTAACAAATCTTTTCTTTTTCTTTTTCTTTTTCTTTTTTATGGCTGCACCCATGGCATGTGGAAGTTCCCAGGCTAGGGACTGAATTGGAGCTGTAGTTGCCGACCTACACCACAGCCACAGCAACACCGGATACTTAATCCACTGAATGAGGCCAGGGATCAAACCCACATCTTCATGGAGCCTAGTCGGGTTTGTTACTGCTGAGCCACAATGGGAGCTCCAGCTAGTAAATCTTGCTTTAAGCCACTAAGATTGTTAATTTGTTCCAACAGCAACATACAGATGGACTAGTGTGATACGTGCAATGGCAGGGTGTGTGCAGGGCACTGGGGTCCTGGGCTGTGATGCCAGATGGGGGATGGCTGAGCGAGAGGCAGGAGGGAAGCGGAGGGCAGAGGTCCTATGGCAGGTGTGGATTCAGGGGGCTGGGCTGAGCCGGGAGTTGCTGCCAGGCCTGAGGGGGACACTGCAGACAGTCTTTTTAGGGCCACACCCACGGTACACGGAGTTTCCCAGGCTAGGGGTCGAATTGGAGCTACAGCTGCCAGCCCACACCACAGCCACGGCAACACCAGATCTGAGCCCCATCTGCAACCTACACCACAGCTCACAGCAATGCTGGGTCCTTAACCCACTGAGTGAGGACAGGGATTGAACCCGCAACCTCATGGTTCCCAGTCGGATTCGTTTCCACTGCACCACGACGGGAACTCCAGTCTGTCTTGATACACAGACACCTGCTCGCGCACGTACACACGCCCACAAACACAGATGCGGTCAGACCCGGGCCACCCCACTGCCTAGCTTCCCCTTTCCTAGGTGACCCCTGTCATCATTGGAATTTCCTTCGGGCAGCTGAGGTTAGCAGGTGGGGCTGGGAGTCCCTGCCATGACCCCAGCCCCTGAGCTTCACCAGAGGGAGGTGGCCAGAAGTCACGTCTCTTCCTGGGGCCTCAGTATGGGAGGTGGCAGGGTCAGCCCTGACAGGGGGCACGTGTCCCAAACTTCCAGGTGTCACATGGAAACCCGAACGATGGTGTGTCCATCTTCCCAGGCATTTGTCTGTCTAGCATTCATTCATTCCTCATACGTTTATTGATGCGTTGCTGTGTGGCCCTGCCGGTTCTGGCTACATTGGACCCCAAGTAAAACAGGCCATTATCCAGACCTGCACAGTTACCCATCCAGTGTGATCAAAGCTACAATAGGGTTGGGACAGCCAAGGGCCTGTGGAAAGATGGGAGGAGATCCTGGCCCAGCCCTGGGGATCAGAGGAAACATCCCTGAGTAATTGACATTTATGCTGTGGGTGCAAAGGTGCCAGAGGAGGGCAGGGACGGGCGGTTAAGCCAGGCTCTGACGCATGTTTAGAAAGGTCTCCTTGCTGAAGGACGCACGGGGGAGAGTGGGAAGGAGGGAGGGCGGCTCAGGGCCCTTGGGGTTGTTCAGACTTGAGAAGGCGGTGTGGCTGGGTATTCGCAGAAGACTTGGAGACACGCCTGAGGTGGCATCTGTAGGACTTGGGGCCCAGGTGACTGGTGGGCAGAGGGAAGGGGGGGAGGGGCAGGCAGGACTGTCAGGCTGATGCCTGGGACGCCTGAAAGTGGCCTCAGGGTCAAGTGTGAGGACTGGGGGAAGGAAGGCCAGGCACAGAGGGAGAGCGGAGGCCCTGGCCTCGCCTCCACACGAGGCTATGAGCCGCTCTGGGGGGTGGGGAGGTGGAGAGAGGGTGTGAGAGCAATACTTCTGGGCTCTGGGAGGGGCTGTGACCCACAAGGGGTCACAGGAGACCCTCTGGCCAAGTCACAGACCCACCCAACAACTTGAGAGGATGAAATCAAGCCGCCCCTCCCCACTTTGCATCTTAGGGGCCAACAGTTTAGAAAGGTTGAGTGACCAGTCCAAGGTCACTCAGTAGCATCTGATGGAGCCCGGTTTGCACAGTGTCCTTGGCCGGCCCTCCCCAGCCATCATACTTCAACAAGGCTGGGGACCCGTGACTCTGCCTTCCACGTGGCCTGGCCAGGCCAGCTGGAGGCCATTCAAGGCCCAGGGCATGCCTCCACGGCCTCACCTCCTGGGCCTGGACCAGGAAGCCAAGTTCCATCTGTGGGTGGAATGAGCGGGGCTCCTCCACGGTGAGGATGGACGGGCCTTCCACTGACTCAGAGCTCTCACGGGCCGCCCACCCCACAGCCAGACCACCTGAGCAGCATACACCCCAGTCTGGAACTGAGGGTTCCTGTCTTCCTGCAGGAGGAACACAGGCCTGGCCCGCTTGTTCCCCACTGTCATTCAGCTCAGCAAAGCTTGCAGGAGCCTCAGAGACACGCTTGAGGTGGCATCTTGGGCCCCAACTGACTGGTGGATGGGGGTGGGGTGGGGGGTAAGGGGATGGGGGGCAGGGGGGGCAGTCAGGACTGTCTGGCTGATGCGTGGGATGCCTGAAAATGGAATTCAGCCTTCCAGGAAACGCAGGCCCGGCCAGAAGAAACAGTTCAGGGCTTAGAACCAGGATGCACGCGTGATTCTGGTGAGACCTGGTCCTCTCTGAACCTCTGGTTCCTCATCTGATTTGAGGTTGGACTCATTTACCCTAAAGCCCTGGCAGCTGTGATGGTCATTTGCATCGGCTCTCGGGCCCTGGCCCTGTTCCAGCCGAAGGGGTGGATGGCAGATGCCTGGTCCCGGCATAGAGCCCTCAGCTTGGCCTCAGCACATCCACCTCCTCACTCCCCCAAAGGTCCCCCGAGGTTCGGCACAGCCCCAGCCAGAGGAATGCGAGCCATTCCCGGCATCTCCTCCCCTGTGGCCAGCCTGGAGAGGAGCTGGGGCCTCTGGGCCTTTCTGACAGGAAATTAGCTGGGCCTGGCCTTCCCCACTACCAGCTGCTCTGCTGACCCTGACCCCGTGTTTTCCGAAAACTGATACTGCAGATTTCACAGCCTTTTCTTGGTTCCCGAGGAGGCCTGGCTGAGCTCTGTGTCTAACGAGCCTCCAGCCTACACGCGAGTCTGTCTTCCTGCCCTGGAGCCGGGCTGCCTGGACTCCAGCCCCCGCTGTGCCCTCAGCCGGCCTTACCCTCTCCCAGCGGCCCTCTCCCAGCGACTAGGCTCCCATGTCCGAGCCCTAAGGCAGAACCTGTGTGCGGAGTGGCTGCAGTGTGGAAAACGGCTGGAGGCACACAAGAGAGGATGTGGGATACCACTTAAGAGACGGCTGTGGTCCAGGAGGAACAATGGTGGTTTGGAATCGGATGGGGACATGAAGATGCAAAGAACTGTACAGATTCCCAAGTGACTAAAGCAATAAGATGGGATGTGACTGTGGGCATCTGGCCACAGAATGCCCAAGGGTAGGGGTGTCCAAGGCCCCCTGGGTTTCTGAGGGGGCACAGCTGGGCGGACAGTGCCTCTCACGGAGATGGTGAGGTTTAAGTGCATGGGAGCGGCTTCCGGGAGGTCCCAGGGCAGATCCTGAGATGCAGGGGGCTTGAGGGGCTCAGAGGGGAGGCACATCTCCAACCCTGCACACCAGGCTGCCTGGGCACTGCCCTGATGGCTCCCCGTGCCTTCCAGCCTTCAGTGGTCAATGCATACACCTAATGGATCCCATTTAACCCTAGCTGTGGACATTGGGGATGGGAGACAGCTGGACAGACAGTGCTGGGCGGGGGTGAGGGTGCCACAAATCTGGCGGGAAGAGCCAGGGGGTCCTGGGTCTATCGTGGACAAAGGCCCACGGTCAGTGGCAGGATACCTGGACACCTGCTGCATGACCTCCCCACCCCTCCATCCACCTGGCAATGCCACCCTTGGCTCTGCCATTTTCAGGACAACCGCAGAGGGCAGTGGTTCTGAGAGTGTGGTCCTTGGACTAGGAACACCAACATCACCAGGAAACTTGTTAGAAATGCAAACTCTGGAGTTCCTGTTGTGGCTCAATGGTTAATGAATGACACAGGTATGATCCCTGGCCTCGCTCAGTGGGTTAAGGATCCAGCACAGCTCTGAGCTGTGATGTAGGTTGCAGATGTGGCTCAGAGCCCGCATTGCTGTGGCTATGGTGTAGGCTGGCAGCTACAGCTCCAATTTGACCTCTAGCCTGGGAACCTCCATATGCTGCAGGTTCGGCCCTAAAAAGACAAAAAAAAAAAAAAAGAGAGAGAGAGAGAGAGAGAGAGAAAGAAAAGAAATGCAAACTCTCAGCCCTCACCAACAGATCTACAGAATCCAAAACTCTGGCGGCTGGATCCAGCAGCCTGTGTTTAACAAGCCTTCCAGAGGATTCTGAAGCACCACTGCCACAAGGTGTCAAGCCATGCCTACCTCCATTCACTGTCCGCCCATAGCCCCAAATACCCGCACCCATCAATCTAGAGTCATCTAAATGTCCCTTTCTCTAGCCAATTTAATCATCTGACTTGCTACCAACCACCCCTTTTAACATTCTGTCCGGCCACCTCTGCCCAACTGTCTCACCTATTTTGAGCTGATGACTCATCACCCTAAATAGTCCCTTATTCAGATGACATATACCCTTGGTCATCAAGTCACTATTCTCACTGCCCATTTATACCAGAAAAGAGCTCTTGAAGCACTAATACCGGCCACACCCACCTCCCCTGCCCAAGGAAAATGGACACAAACATTTCTTTCTGCATAAAGCTTGAGAGTTACATCATACACGCTAAGTAAAATCAGTTCAACTTCTTTAAATGACCCTGATTTAGATGAGAGCCTGGTTCTTAAGATTCTTTAAGGCAACTGTGTGTTCCGTGTGTACTCGTGTGTGATATATATGTGTCGGTGTGTATACACACACGTATACAACTTGAGTAGCTCGACAAAAAAAAAACAGCCCAAAGAGGCTGCCTGTGTTAGAGGTGACAGACTCAGCCAACCACAGTTTTTCCCAGCGAGGGAGAATGTTAGATATTACTGAGAAGTCAGGTTCCTTCAGGCTCCAGATTCCATCCTGAACGACACCAGGCTTTCATCCCACTAACTTAAGCTTTCCATCAAGCCTGCTGTTTGCTTCTGCCTGGAAAGAGTGGGGCCCAGAGCCATCGTAGAGCACTTGCTCCGTCCCTGTGTTCATCCGCATTATCCGAAACAGGGGTGGCCATGCTTCCAGTGCCCCCTTGTCCAGGCTGATCTAAGCACAGCCGCTTTCCCAGGGGAGAACTGCACAAACTCCAGGCAGGACTGAGAACCAGGAACTTCGGGGTCTACAAACCTTCGCTCCCACATCATCCTTCTTGAACCATCAGCAGTTTGGGATGATGCTTTCCCTCTGGTTTCAGGCATTTTCTTCACCCCGTCGTCTCTGGATGTCCCTGTAGCCTCTCTGGCCACTCTGTTAGGTCTCTTTGGGGGTCAGTGTCCCAAACTTCAAACACTGGAGTGGCCCAGCAGTCACGCTTCAAATCTTTTCTCTATCTGCACCTCCTTTGATGAGCTCATCTCATCATGCAGATGCTGGCTTTAAACGGCATCCACATGGTTTCAAGGGCCACATCAGGACCTCAGCAAAGAGCTCTTTGCTGAACCCTGGACTCTAACTGCATCTCAATATCCCCTTAAGCATCAGTTGTCAGCATCGCATCTGAACTGTGATGAAACGCCTCTCCCTGCACCCTCTCCCTCCCCTCAAAAAAGAAAACTTGCTTCTCCTCTTGGGACACGGGAACTCCACCTTCACAGTTGCCCTGGCCAAAAATCCTAGGGTCATCTTTAAGAGAATTTTCCCCTCTCTCACACCCATACCCCCTCACTCAGCAAATCCTGATAACTCTGCCTTCAAAAAGCATCCTGGACTGGACCACCGGTCCCCACCTCCACCACGGCTACCCTGGTCCACCTTCTACCTGATGTCTGCAGAAGCCTCCTAACGGGCCTCCCTGCCTCCACCTCTGGCCTCTTTGGTCTGTTTTCAACACAGCAGCCAGAAAGACCTTTGAACATATGAGAGTGTGTCACTTCTTTGTTGAACATCCTCTAATGCCTTCCCATCTTTTTTGGAGTAAAAGTTTTAAGGACTTACGGTGGCTTGCGAAACCCTTTGTGATCTATCCCTCTGCTAATGTGACCTCAACTCTCACCTCTGTTCCCATTGATCACGCTGCATCAGCCACACCAGCCTAACGTTCCTCAAACATGCCAAGAAGTCTTGCCTCGGGGCCACCGCACTTGCCATTCCCTCTTCCTAGAACACCCTTCCCCCAGATATCTTTGGGGTTCACCTCTCACTTTGTTCAGATCTCTGCTCAAGTACCCCCTGATTCCAGAGACACTCCGTGAGCACCCCATGTGTAACAGCACCTCTTTACACGCCTCCTCCACCCCGCCCAGCTCTGCTGTCTTCAGAGCAGGTAACCACCTGCCATGTAACTACTCGCCATCTGTTTCACCCTTTAGAAAGCATGCTTCACGAGGGCAGTAACTTCTTGTTTGTGGTGTATTTTTCAGCACATAGAAGCACTGCTGAGGTGCAAACAGGCCCATGACCAGTCACTTGATAAACACGTGTGGAAAGAAGGGGGCAAGGGCCGCTAGGAAGACTGCTGGAGGCAAACCAAGCCGGCAGGGAGAGGGATGAGTCAGGGCGCAGCAGGGAGCAGGACGACCAGACCAAGAGCTGCTCAAGACACTGGGGGAGGCTCAGTCCTAGCCCGCCTGAGACCAGGCGTCTGTAAGGTCTCTAAAGTGCCCAGGTAGCCTCATGCTTGCCTCCCCCCACCGCCTCTTTCCCTAACGACATGTGGAGTTTTTGTTTGTTTGTTTGCTTTTTAGGGCTGCCTTGCAGCATATGGAGGTTCCCAGGCTAGAGGTCTAATCGGAGCTGTTGCTGCCAGCCTACGCCAGAGCCACAGCAATGCCAGATACAAGCCGCATCTGCAACCTACACCACAGCTCACAGCAACAATGGATTCTTAACCCATTGAGTGAGGCCAGGGATCGAACCCGCAACCTCACGGTTCCTAGTTGGATTTGTTTCCACTGTGCCATGACAGGAACTCCAACAGGTGGAGTCTTATCCTTGCGACCAAATATTTGGTTCCAACATTGACTTTCAACCACCCACCCATCTGTGTCTCCACATCTCTCCTAGCTTCCCAATCCATCCAGACATCTAATTATTTCTCTACAAATCAGCCCATGGGCTCCTCCAACCCTACAAGCATCCATCAGCCTAGTGGACAGGTAGTCCACGAATCTACCTGTCAGCACATGACTGAACTATCCCTCCACATGGAGGCTGCTTTTAAAAGGTCTGGAGCAGGGAGTTCCTGCTGTGGTACGGTGGAAACTCCGACTAGTATTCTTGAGGATGTGGGTTCAATCCCCGGCCTTGTTCCGTGGGTCTGGGAGCTGGTGTAGCAGGTCACAGATGTGGCTCAGATCCCACATGGCTGTGGCTGTGGTGTAGGCCCGAAGCTGCAGCTTTGATTTGACCCCTAGCCTGGGAACTTCCATATGCCGCAGGTGCAGCCCTAAAAAGAAGAAAAAAAAAAAAAGTCTTGAGCCCCAGGCTCAGACGATCCAACTCTATTGCTAAATAGAGGGGAGTTACGGCAGCCTTTTGAGCAGAAAAGTTATAGAACCAGATCTGTCCTTTAGAAAAATAATGTTGGTGGCCGTGAACAGGATGGACTACAGGGGGGAGTCTAGAGGCAGAAAGACCAATTGGGGTGATATTGAAATATTCTAGATGATGAACAGGGTACCAGAGCAGCCAGAGAAAAGAATGAGTCAAGTTGGAGATGAGGAACGGCCCTGCACACAGGCCTGCCCAGGTGGGGGACCTGTCCCCAGCCTTGGTTTGGCACCGACCAGCTGGTCCCAGGCATTGTGCTCGTCCCCGTTCCAAAGTGGGGCTGCACCTCCTGCATATTTGGTCCACGATGTCCCAGACAGGTAGTTCCTGTGGGTCCAACCCAGAATCCATCGCTTCCAGGCCCATCTGAGAGCCCCCTTGTCCCACAGCTCAAGCCTTGGACATTTCCAGAGAACAGAGCCACCCACCAGCTCTCGCCTCACACTTCAGCCCTGGCTGCGGAAAGCTGGGGCCTCTTCTGTTAATTTTCTCCAGCTCCTCCGAGGCTGGGCCCTGGGCCCAGTGAAGTCACGGTCTGGGAGGCAGCCCTGGCTCCCTGCCCGCCCACGGAGGCTATATTTGGAGCAAGACAACTCCCTGCAGACACAGACTTGGGACCCACCCTGCAATGCTGCTGCCCCAACCAATTTTACCGAGTCTCCAAGCAGGGTGGGTGTCACTCATATTTTCACTTGTTTGCTCATTCATGAATTTGGTCACTCATTGCTCTAGTCTTCAAAACAACTGGATTGACGCCCCCACCCCCGACGTATTGGGTGGGGGCACGTCCACTTGCTTGTATGATATCCGTGTCTAAGTAGGGAAGGCAGAACATACTCTGGGGGCCCTCGCTCTCGGTCCAATGGTGCTGGTGACTCAGGATTAGGTGCGTGTGGGTCTGTGGGTACCTGTGTGCGAGCAGGCACGTGCTCTCTGAGGAGGCAGCTGTGACTCAGCCACACGGCGTCGGTGCGTACCTGTGTGGATGTGCCTGTGTGCAGGCACCAGCAGTGGCGCTTGCCCCCAGGGGGTGGGGGAAGTGGTTGGGACTGACTCAGCTGCATCTGGTGACTGGGCGCCCGCAGGCCAGCTGTGACTTTATAGCCTTGCTCACTTGCCAAGCCAAACAGCCAGTGTTGGGTGCAAATATTCTACAGAGTGTGTGGGGAAGAGGTCCTGAGCAGGAGACTCAGCAGCCTGATTGCAGCCCTGTCTGCCCCTGCCGCTCCCCCCCACCCCGCCTGCACCTCCACTGCAAGTAGAGCCTCCCTCTCCCCTTCCCCAATCTCAACCCTTCTGGCCTGGCCTCCTGGAGGCTGGGAGGTCGCGCCTCATATTGACTCCTCTGTCATCTCCACCAGTCCCAGGTTGGCACACATTGGGTACAAGCCTTGTACCCAGCGCGGTAAGGCTGCCAGTCCCACCCATTTTCCTACCGCACAAAAACCCTTCTGTTTCCACCATGATTGCCTCGTTCTCCAACATGTGAACCCAGCCGGTAGCCTCAGCAAGCACAACCGGGAACCTCTGCTGACCTCCTGGGCTCCAGCCCGGGCTGCTGCCCTGCCCCGTCCCCGCCCGCCCCGTCCCCGTCCCTGCCCCCATCTCCCCTTCGGTGTTTCTTGCCCCATCTATGCCTGTCTCCTTATCTGTCCCAGGGTCTATCTTTGTCTCTTCTCCAGGCTGGCTGTCTGCAGCGGAGGCTTCACAAGAGCAGAGGTGCTGACAGAGAGGGGGTGTGGGGAGGACACTCCGTGTCCCCTTTTTGAGCCTTATCTGGAAAAGCGAAGTTACTGCTCAGGGCTCAGGCTGGAATTTCGCCCCGGATGACCTTGCTCAGTTTGCTGGGGCCTCCCCGGGGACGGCTGGGGTCAGGCCAAGCAGGAAACAGGCCCCTGCTTGTTGGCTGCTCCTCCTCCCTCCTCACCCACTCTCGCCCCAACCCGCAGCCTCCAGCCGAGCGAGTCCACAGAGAGCAGAGGGCCTCCCCTTTCCAAGGCACTTACAGAAACAGGGCTCAGGCGGTGCGCACCAACCCCTCCGGGGGAAGGGGAGCGGGGGAGGGGCGGGCCACGGCCAACCCGCCTCCTGGCGCCAGCAAGGCCCCCACGAGGAAACCCCCAGGAGCTAAGGAGGAACAGAGGGCTCCCACCCTCGCCCCCCATGGCCCCAGGCCGGCCTGTACTTGCCCGCGCATGTGTGAGCTGGGAATGACTAGTCGGGACATCTGGGTTTCGTCCTAGATGCTTCGTGACCTGTGTCCCCTTGGGCAACTGCCTACTCTCCACTCTCCCGGCCTCACCTTCCTCATCAGTAAAACAGGAAAGCAGCGCCAAGGTTCCCGGTGGCTGGAGATAAAATGAGTGGACGGCAGTGCACGGGTGAGCCCCAGCTTGGGGGTTTCCTTCCGCCCTCAGCAGGACGACCCGCTGCCCCCTCTCCAGCCGGAGCAAGAGGATGCAACCTAGGCAACGACCCTTCCCCGCCCACCAGGACCGCTGGCTGGAGACCGCCTCGCCTGGGTCTGCGGCACACGCCTGCCCCCTGGCGGCCTCGCCGGTCGCTGCTCCTGGCACGAGGGCATGCCCAAAGTGGGGCCTCCTGGGTCTGGGCTGCTCAAGGACCTGGCCCGGCGGGGCAGGCTACAGCTCAGGAATTTTTTTTTTCTCCTTGCATTCCTGCTTTTCCTCCATTTTTCCACATTGGGTAGGTATTTGTGATAAGAAAAACCCCCACAAACATCACTTCTTTTTTAAAATCACATGGAGTCTGTGGGAATTCTGGAAGTCCTGGGTTTTCTAGTATCTTCATTTACATGAGGTCTTCCAGGGTTGACTGGAAGAAAGGAGACAAAGACTGGTTGCATTGGGGTTGCTGGTCTACCCTCCACATATGCTGGGATTAACTTTAAGAAGAAAGGGAGGAGTGCCTGTCGTGGGTCAGCAGAAACAAATCTGACTAGCATCCATGAGGTTGCGGGTTCAATCCCTGGCCTCGCTCAGTGGGTTAAGGATCTGGCATCACCATGCGCTGTGGTGTAGGGCGCAGACTCAGCTCAGATCTAACTTTGCTGTGGCTGTGGTGTAGGCCAGTGGCTACAGCTCCGATTCAACCTGTAGCCTGGGATCCTCCATAGGCTGCTAGTGCGGCCCTGAAAGGACCAAAAAAAAAAAAAAAAGGAGAAAGAAAGGGAAACATTCCTTCAGTCTCTGCCTAGGGTGGGCTAAATGCCTGGAAGAGGAAAGCTGTGGGCTGCTCAGTCAGTCTCTGATGGTGCCTGGGGGGTTGACTAGGGATATATTTGAGAACAAGGATTTATTTCAGAAAGGTGCCACTAACAAGCCAGCATTTACTAAAGACTTACAGCTGTGAGGAGGCCGCCTGCCCTTCCCAAGCCCTGGGCTAAGCTGTTGGGAGAGTTCATCAGACCTGAAGCGCCAGTAGGAGGCACCCCGACTGATGTTGAGGTGGAATCTGCAAGACCACCACATGTGGCCATGGGGGCAGAAGCCAGAGCCCTAGAGTGGAGAACAGCTCTGGCCACCACAGCAGAAAAGCTATAATGGCCACCAAGGAAGCCACAAGATCCCTGAGGGGAAAGCAGAGTCTGGGGGGTCCTTGGGGGTCTCCTGGGAGGTGGCTGTCCCAGGCCCTTGGGATCTACTTCGCAGCCAGTGGCTGGTGTGACTGGGAAAGTGGGAGGCTGGCTGGGAGGAGCCTTCATCCTGGGACCTTAGTGGTTCACTCAGCCATTCAGACACTTGTCACGCACCTGCTTTTGAAGGACACCCCAGAAATGACACCTGCCCGTGGAAGTGTAGCCTCACATGACTGACCTCCCCAGTCACCTGCTGGGTTTTCTCAGAGCTTGCCGGTCTGCAGGCAAAATCCCCATTATGGGACCTGTCCTGGCCAAGATGGAAAGCCCCCGACCACATGACTTTTTTACAAAATGCACTGAGACAGAACATCGGGGGCAGGAGTGTGGGTGTCTGTGCACCATGGAGAAACCTGAGCTGGTTATACATTCCCTCACCAATGAGGGACAGAGAGACATTGTGTGCCTCCAGGTGTGACACCCTCTGAAGGACACATTACCGGTGCAGTACTCCTTCTGAGAACGCAGACTCTGAATCCATCTCGCCCAAGGTGATCCCCCAAGGTGGAGAACCAGTAGAACCCAGGGCCGCATCGGTCTGAAATCCAGGTGCCTTTCCAGCTCACTACTTCTGAAGGCCACTGACCAGTTCGAATCTCAGGCTGTGAGGGCAGCCATTGCAGAACGAAGCCATTCACGCCGTCCCTTTGGCTTACAGGGCCTGGGGAGTCAGGGATGAAATCTGCCACCTCTACACCTTTTTTAGATTCCCTGCGTGCTCCTTGTGAATGCATATCTCAGGTGCCAGTGCCCTCCACGTGGGGACTGGGCGCCCAAGCGGGCAGCACTGGGCAGGGATGGTGTTCCCTTTCTCACGTCGGAGGAGGGGGTGGGCCTGGGCTTTGGAGATGAGCATGGAGGTGGCAGCAGTCCTGGCACCCCTACAACCAGCCTGTGGGCTTACAGGGCGTCTTCTCAGGGGAACTAGCCCAGAATGGTCCTGACAGACCTGGAACCTTGAGAGCAGAGGAGGGAAAATGCAGAAAACGGGGCCCAGGGAGACTGCTCTCAGAGACCCAGCGTGGGAGACAGCAGCCAAGGTGGCGGAGTAGCGAGACCTGAGCTCACCTCTTCTCACCAGCACACCAAACTCACCACCACCTTCAGAACAATCGTCAGTGAAAAGGACTGGAACCTACTAGAAAAAACCATCTGCAGCTAAAGACATAAAGAAGTGTTGCCGGCAAAAACAGACATATGGTCAATGGAACAGAACAGAGAGCCCAGAATGTAACCCACACATCCACAGGCAGTTAACCTTTGACAAAGGAGGCAAGAAGACACAATGGAGAAAAAAAGACAGTCTCTTGGAGTTTCTGTCGTGGCACAGTGGTTAACGAATCCGACTAGGAACCATGAGGTTGTGGGTTTGATCCCTGCCCTTGCTCAGTGGGTTAACGATCCGGCGTTGCCGAGAGCTGTGGTGTAGGTTGCAGATGTGGCTCGGATCCCGCGTTGCTATGGCTCTGGCATAGGCCGGTGGCTGCAGCTCCGATTCACCCCTAACCCTAGCCTGGGAATCTCCATATGCCATGGGAGCGGCCCAAGAAATAGCAAAAAAAGACAAAAAAAAGTCTCTTCATCAAGTGGTATTGGGACAGCTGCTCTGCCACGTCTAAAGCAATGAAGTTAGAACCCATCCTCATACCATACACAAAAATAAACTCCAAATGGTTTAAAGACTTAAATATAAGACAGAAGACCATAAAATCCCTAGAAGAAAACATAGGCAAAATGTTCTCTGGCATAAATTGCAGCAATGTTGCAGATCAGTTTCCTAAGGCAATAGAAATAAAAGCAAAAATAAACATATGGGACCTAATCGAACTTCAAAGCTTTTGCACAGCAAAGGAAACCATAAACAAAATGAAAAGACAACTACAAAACTGGGATGAACTATGCTACTGACAAGAGATTAATTTCCAAAATATACAAACAGCTCGCACAACTCAATAACAAAAAAGAAACAATCCAAGCAAAAAATGGGCAATGGACATTTCTCCAAAGAAGATGTACAGATGTCCAACAGAAAAAATGCTCAAAATCGCTATTAGAGAAATGCAAATCAAAACTACAATGGGTTATCACTTCACACCAGTTAGAATGGCTGTCATTAAAATGTCTCCAGGAGTTCCCAGTGTGGCTCAGCAGCAACGAACTCACTAGTATCCATGAGGACACGGGTTCAATCCCTGGCCTTGCTCAGTGGGTTAAAGGATCGGCATTGCTGTGAACTGTAGGGAAGGTTGCAGAAGTAGCTCAGATCCTGTGATGCTGTGGCATAGGCCAATGGTTACAGCTCCGATTCGACCCCTAGCCTGGGAAAGTCCATATACCATGGGTGCGGCCCTAAAAAGACAAAAAAATACACCACATATATGATCAATGGAACAGAACAGAGAGCCCAGAAATAACCCCCTCAAAAAATATATATATAATGTATATATATGTTATATGTCTCCAAATAGCAAATGCTGGAGAGGGTGAGGAGAAAAGGGAACCCTCATACTCTGTTGGTGGGAATGTAAACTGGTGCAGCCACTATGGAAAACATTACAGAGTTTTCTTAAAAAAACCTAAAAATAGAGTTGCCATATGATCCAGCGATCCCATTCCTGGGCATATAGTTGAGAAAACAAATTCAATAAGATACATGCACCCCTGTGTTCACTGCAGCACTGTTTACAATAGCCAAGACAGGGAAGCAACCTAAATATCCATCAACAGATAAATGGATAAAGAAGATACGGTATTTATTCAATGGAATATTACTCAACGATAAAAAAGAATGAAATACCATTTGCAGCAACATGGACAGACCTAGAGATTATCCTACTTAAATGAGAAAGAGAAAGACAAATTCCTTATGATATCACTTATACATGGAATCGAAAATATGACACAAACTTATTTACAAAACAGAAACATACTCATATATATAGAAAACAAACTTATGGTTACCAAAAGGGAAAGGAAGTTGAGGAGGGATAAATTAGGGAGTTTGGAATTAGCAGATACAAGCTTATATATAAAAGAGATAAACAATAGGGTCTTAACGTATAACACAGGGGACTACATTCAATATCCTAGATTAAACCATAATGGAAAAGAAAGTGAAAAAGAACGTATGTATAACTGAATCACTTTGTTGTACACCAGAAAGTAACACACTAGAAATTAATTACACTTCAAGTCTAAAAGATTTTTTTTTTTTTTTAAATGTTACTAGAGCTCTTCCAAGTCCTTGCCCAGAAACTTCTAACCCCTACTTCTACCAGGAGTGAACAGAGATCTTAAGTTAAAGGGTCCAAAGATAAGAAAGGAAGCTACCAAAACCAAAATAAATAAAACTCACACACACACACACGACACCTCAGATGGAACCAGCTGGGACCAAGATGGAGATGAACCTGACCGGCGACAGCTGAGCCTCATTATACATTTTTTTACTCTATTAGCATATTGGATAACACTTACCAACGACCATGAACAGACATTAAGGATGAATAAGGGATAAAAAGGGGGTGGTACCCCACTCCCAGGAAAAGGCCCTGCCGCTTCCCCAGCAGACTGATGTATAAGCTTCCCCATCATTAACCTCACTCTTCCTCCCTTTGTCTTTACTCTTTAAAATCTAACCCCTCTTGCCGAGTGGGTGAGAAGTTGACTGTGAAACTCCCGCTTTTCCTTTCTTTGGCCATTGAAAAAAGCTTGTGCTGTGTCAATCTCAGCTTTGGTTTCATTACTGGCTGCCCCAACCAGAACAGACAAAGAACCTCCCCCTGCCAAGACAGAGAGCCTCAGCCACCAAGCGGGGGCCATATGACTTAATTTGGTAACAGAAGGAACCACAACACAATGGGTCTGAGGAGGGGAGCCATGATTTAATCAAACCCCATACCTCCCAGATGGACAACCCACAAACTGGAGAATAATTGTATTGCAAAGATTCTCCCACAGGAGTAAGAGTTCTGAGCCCCACATCAGGCTCCCCAGCCCGGGGGTCCGGCCCTGCGAATATAAGCCTCCAAAGCATTTGGCTTTGAAGGCCCTGAGCGGGGTGGGGGCGGTAACTGCAGGAGCTGCACAGGCCTGGGGGAAACAGAGACTCCACTCTTAACAGGCGCACAAAATCCCACACGCAGCAGGACCCAGGACAAAGCAGTAATCTGAAAGAAGCGTGGGCCAGACCTACCTGCTGGTCTTGGAGAGTCTCCTGGAGAGGCCGCTCTGGCTTGCCCTGGGGACACAGCAGTGGCAGCAGCCTTTCCTATGAGCTGCTTCTACAGCCTGGACGTGAATCCAGGGCTGGCGGGCGCCATTTTGAAAATCTCCCTCCAGCTCATTAGCCCAACAGCCTGCAGGTGCTGGGATGCTTCAGGCCAAACAACTAAGTGGGTGGGGACACTGGCCCAGCCTTCGGCAGGCAGGCTGCCTAACAGCCTCTAGAGCCCACAGTTGCCTCTAGACAAAGCCTATACAGGGCCCTACCCACCAGAGAGCCAGGACTGAGCTCTACCCACCAGGAGGCAGGCACCAGCCTTTCCCACCAGGGAGCCTGCACAGGTTTCTAGACCAGCCTCAGCCACCGATGGGTAGATACCAGCCACTGAGCCCACCGCTGGCAAGATAGGCCCTACCCTGGGACAGCTGGGCCCTGGCCCTGCCCACTAGCAGGCCAATGCAAACTTTGGGATACCCAGGATCCTATCTCCATCTGCCAGGAACTGGTACCCATCTCCCCCCTCCACCCCCCGCACCAATCTAAAACAAGCTCTGAGATCCCTGGGTCCTGCAGCCAGACTCCAGGAGCCAGCTCTGCCTGCCAGTAGCCCAGCACTAGCCCCAGAATATTCAGGACCCTGGCTCCACCCACCAGTGAGCCAGCACCAGCCCCAAGGTCCCCAGAATTCCAAAACAGCCATGTTATAACCAGGCCCCACTATACAGCAGCCAGCAGCATCCACACAAGGCAGAGCATGGCAACCAAACAGACCAGGCACCCACCAAGCCTGCCAGACCACCCACATGGTCAGCCTGCTACAATGGAAGGACCCACGCCACCCTCTTAGGGGGATTCCCTACAGCATATAGCTTAGGTGACAAGAGGGGAGTGCACCATTGGGACACATAGGACACCTCCTACAGAGGCTACTTCTCCAAGATCAGGAAACATAACTAACCTGCCACAGACGTAAAAAATACAAATAGCAACGGAGACAGAACGAGGGGGCTAAGGAACATGTTCCACATGAAGGAACAAGATAAAGCTCCAGAAGAACTAACTGAAGTGGAGACTGGCAATCTACCCCAAAGAGTTCAGAGTAATGATTGTAAAGATGATCAAAGAACTCAGGAGGAGAACAGATGCAGAGAGTGAGGAGTTAGAAGTTTTTAACAAAGAGTTAGAAAATAAAAGAGAACAGAGATGGAGAATACAAATCTGAAATTAAAAAAAAATACACTAGAAGAAATCAAAAGTAAACTAAGTGATTGAGAAGAATGGACAAATAAGCTGGAAGACAGACCCATGGAAATCATTGCCAAGGAATAGAAGAAAAAAAAAAAGAATGAAAAGAGGACTTCCTGCTGTGGTGTACTGAGTTAATGACCCAGCTTGTCTCTGTGGCGGTGCAGGTTCCATCCCCAGCCTGGCTGGTTTAAGGATCTGGCATGGCTGCAGCTGTGCCTTAGGTCACAGCTATGGCTCAGCTTCGATCCCTGGCCCAGGAACTTCCATATGCCATGAGTGCAGCAGCAACAACAACAACCAAAAAAAAAAAAAAAAAAAGAAATGAGGACAATTTGACATCTGAGATATCAAATGCACTACTATTCATGTTATAGGGGTCCCAGAAGGAGAAGAGAAAGGGCCTGAGAAACTATTTAAAGAAATAATAGCAGAAAACATTCCTAACCTGGGAAAGGGAATAGTCACCTAAGTCCAGGAAGTGCAGTGTTCACACAGGATGAACCCACAGAGGAACACACGGAGACACACAGTAATCAAGAGATCCATCGTGGGCTGTTTGCTGGTCAAAGCAGAGAGTGTTGGCGGAGGGGAAGGGGTGGGGGCAGGAAATGAGAGATTCAGATGGGGAGGAGGGACAGGCTGCTGGGCTCAGAGTTGTACAGAAAGGGAGCTGCTAGACAAAGCCCCCCTCTCCCCACTGCTCACATCCTGCTGGCCCTCAGCCAGGCCCTGAGGACTGCCGTTGAGGAGGTGGACAGAAACAGGGAGGAAGGCTGTCATTCCTGTGGGTGCACTCGTGTAAGTGCCGTGTCTATGTGGCAGGCATGGAAAAGAGTCTGAGGCTAGCCCTGGAGGAAATTTAGAGTCCGCCACAGATGTGCCCACTGCCCAAGCCCAAAAACTCATCAACCTCAGGAAGGTCAGCGGAAGCTGAGCACAGGACTAGATGGAGTCAAGGCTCCCCCCTCCCCACAGGGTGAAGCAAGGACATGCGACCCCCTGGGTGTTGGGACATGGCAACATGATGAGGTAAAAACATGTGACCTCAAATACAAAGGACCCATGAGGAGGACAGTTCTGCTGGCACAACCACGTCCCAGAAGAGGGTCAGGTGTTCCTGAGTAGATGTGGCTCAACCCTTTCCAGGTCCTTCTCTGCAAAGTGAAGGCTTAGTACCAGTGGGCCCCCAGGGACAGGGCAGTCCATAGTTCTAGAGGCACAAGTTACAAACAGCAAACTGTACACATTTTGAGTGTAAAGTTGATATATTTTACTTATGTAACCACTGCCCACTTCCGGGATCTGAGAAAGTTCCCTTGTTTCCAGTCAATCACCACCCTTCCCACCCTGAGGTCACCACAAGCCTGACTTCGAAACCCACAGATTAGCTTTGCGGGTTCTGGAAATTAATATCAATGGTATCACAGAGTATGGTCTGTGGCTCCTTTGCTCAACATCCTATCTGTGAGATTCATCCATGATGCTGCCTCTCTCAGGGACTGTATTTTTAATTAAAAGTATAGTATCCGGAGTTCCCGTCGTGGCGCAGTGGTTAACGAATCCGACTAGGAACCATGAGGTTGCGGGTTCGATCCCTGGCCTTGCTCAGTGGGTTAACGATCCGGCGTTGCCGTGAGCTGTGGTGTAGGTTGCAGATGCGGCTCAGATCCTGCGTTGCTGTGGCTGTGGCGTAGGCCGGTGGCTACAGCTCCGATTAGACCCCTAGCCTGGGAACCTACATATGCCGCAAGAGCGACCCAAGAAATAGCAAAAAGACAAAAAAAAAAAAAAAAGTACAGTATCCTTGGTCTGAATATTCCACATTCATTGATCTATTCTCTGCTGAGAACTTGGGGTGTTGCTGGCTGGGGCCATCCTGAACAAAGCTGCTGTGAACCTCCTTGCAGGGTCTTCTGGTGGCCAGGTGCCTCATTTCCCCAGGGGGAACTGCTGCCCCGTAGGGTCTTTAGCCTGAGGAGCTATCATCATATAGCTTCCTAAAGTTGAGGGGGGACTTTACAAGTCTCAAAATGAATATAAAAGCAGAGAAAGAAGTAGAGAGAGAGCAAGAGGAAAGAAACAGATCTTAAAGTATTCACGAGACTGATTCTTTTACAGAGTCCCTACTATGAAGCAGCAAAAGCTAGGCCATGCCTCTTGTCCATCTCTCTGAGGCCTGAGGTCACCTGATCTCTGCTCCAGGAGGGCAGCTGTGCCTCGCTGGCATGACCCCCAAGGCATGAAGGAGGCTTTGCCAAGTGGGACAAGGCACCAGAGCTCCACGAAGCACATCCCAGCAGGGCCATAAATCTAAGCGCTCCTTCCTCACCAGCTGCCGAATGGTTCCAGCGGCCCCTCCCTGAGCTGAGCCACTCGTGGGAAGAAATCAAGGTCACGGCAGCTTTCCATTTCATGCCTCAGAAACCTGCATCCCAGGAGGATGTTAAAGCACATCCAAAGCAATTCCCTTCGCACCTATGTCAAAAAGGCACTTAAGAGAGTTTCTTTTTTTTTTTGTCTTTTGTATTTTCAGGGCTGTGCCCAAGGCATATGGAGGTTCCCATATGCATAGGGGTCCAATTGGAGCTATAGCTGCCAGCCTACAGCACAGCCACAGCCACACGGGATCTGAGCCTCGTCTGTGACCTACATCACAGCTCACGGTAACGCTGGGTCCTTAACCCACCGAGCAAGTCCAGGGATCGAACATGCATCCTCATGGCTATTAGCTGGGTCCGTTAACCACTGAGCCATGAGGGGAACTCCTAGAGAGTTTCATAAGCACAAGGCCCCACACAGGGTGAGCCAGGGCTCCTCCCACTTGTGCCCCATTTATACCAAAGAGGTCAACTCCTGGTGCTGCTCCAGGGAAAACCCTGATTCCAAGAGCCTACTGCTTTCTGGACCTAGAACTTGCCTTTCTGCAGAGGCGGCTTTCTCAGCCTGGGCACTATCCACATCTCAGGCCAGATGATTCTTTGTTGCAGGGACTATCTCATGAATTGTAGGATATTTAGCAGCATCTCTGGCCCCCACCCTCCAGGTGACAAAATCACTCCCTTTAGTGACAACCAAAAATGTCTCCGAACACCGCCCTTCCAGACATCTGCTAGGGCGAAGGAAAGGCAAAACCATCTCTGGTTGAGAACTACCACATGAGAGAAACAAGTTAGCAAAACACCAACCGATGCGTTCTCTCCTCTAGAAGGAAAAGATCAGCTTTCCAAGACACAATCAGGCTGGACTGAGTGGGCCTGCTTGGTCCACAAGAGGCATTATAATCTTGGCAACTGTATAAAACCCAAACAAAAAAAACCGCACTGTTTACTCTGGGAAAAACCAAAAGAACAATCAAAAGGAATAAAAAGAAGATTCGGGGAAAAGCAGAGGTAAGAGGATTTGGAGGTAAGAGCAACAATGAGGGAGAAGTCATTTGTAAGTTCCCGTTTGTGAGCTGACACATCCGCCATGGTTTCCCACAGGAGTGACTCAAACACCAAACTTGAGGCCATAACTAACGGCGTGATGGCCTTGGTTTGGGGGTCCGAACTGCAAACCCAGTGTTTTCAGGAAGTGTCCCTAAACCCAAGTCCATCTCATTATGTGAAAATATGCACACAAACACACACACTTATCCTCCTGTTCTATTAAATCAGGTTTTGTGGGGTTTTTTGTTCTTTTGTCTTTTTAGAGACACATAGGGGTCGAATCGGAGCTATAGCTGCTCACCTACACTACAGCCACAGCAATGCCAGATCCAGGCCACGTCTGCAACCTACACCACAGATCATGACAATGCCGGATCCCACTGAGTGAGGCCAGGGATCAAACCTGTGTCCTCATAAATGCTAGTTGCGTTCATTAACCACTGAGCCACAATGGGAACTCCTCCTATTAAATCTGTTCAAAATGTATGCTCTCTGGTATTTTTTTTCTTCTTCTTGAGTTCATTTTGCTAAAAAAGAAGAAAAAAAAAGCAAAAACAAAACAAAACCCATACAAAAGATTTTTAATATATCTTAGAAAATGAGCCAAAAAATTAAGGAAGTTCAGCATATTACATTGTACAATATTTAGGTAGAAATGTTTGAAAAATTATAAATACTTGTTCCCTCTCAACACAGCATGTCACAAAAATACATTTTAAAACTTTTCATGTGTAATTCCTAGAAATGATCAAATCCCTATTTATGAAGGAAAAGGCCTGATGAGGACCAGCGCTCACACACTCCTGAAACGTTCTGTACAGTAACTACAAAACTAAAATCAAAGGGTCTGCCAGCCTCCTGACAGTTGACACCACTTTAAATATTAGGAAGAATTCGGTTAGTATCAAAACATCGTTCCAAAGGGGATTTACTTCGTTCACCTCTGTGTCCTTTGATTCCTAAGTATCTATCTCAGCCAAAGCACTATTTAAAAGACTTCTGCCTCTTTGAGATAGTGCTGCTGGAGCCAGGATGCCAATCAGTCACACTGCACTAGAGAGAAACCTGCACAACCAAACACACAGATTGCAACCACTCAGAGCAGGCTCCACGTGTTGGAGAAGGCGCTTCTCCAGCCGAGCAGCAATGGTCCGAGGCATTCCAGGTCAACCGTGGCCATGGCAGGCAAACCGGCCTCTTTAGAAACAATCACTCGGAGGAGGAAACAGCTGCCAAAAAAGCAACTGCCCCAGCCTGCAGGGGTTCTGATACCCAGGGACCGGAGCACCTCCCCGCTCCTGGCTACACGCTGCGACGGACGGATGGATGCGGGCACCACTGTACTGTCTGTGTGCTGCCTCCTTCCGACAAGAATCTGCAGGAGCTAAGGGGCATCTTCAGAAGCTGAAGTTTTCAGAGAGAGAGGAAAGAAAGAGCTTGCCGAGGTTGCCTTTTTTGTTCTTTTCAGGTAAGCCCTTATTTGCAGGCAGATAAATAAAAAGCCTTCTTTACTATACTGAGCCCATAGGAGGCGCTGGAGGAAGAAGAGTTAGAAGCAGCAAAGCCAGGTCCTCTTGCCTTTAGCGTAAAGCTTTCCAGCTACACTGGAACCTACATAAGTGACGTGACTTCTGCTCACTCCGTGGTCTTCTTTCCTTTCCAGCTCTTCTCTCTCTCTTCAAGCTCTGCCTGAGTGAAAGCTGCAGGGCCCCAGTTAGTGATCAGGTGAGGGTTTTTTGAACCTAAGAGGCAAACATGCATTAGACACAGGAAGAATTATATTCTTCAGTGAACATTACTATTTTCTCACAGACAAAAGATTACTTTTTTTGTCTTTTTTTTTTTTTGTCTTTTTAGGGCCATACCCAAGGCATATGGAGGTTCGCAGGCTAGGGTTCAAATCAGAGCTACAGCTGCCAGCCTACACCCGAGCCACAGCAATGCCAGATCCGAGCCACGTCTGCAACCTACACCACAGCTCACGGCAATGCCGGATCCTTAACCCACTGAGCGAGGCCAGGGATCGAACCTGCAATCTCATGGTTCCCAGTCGGATTCATTTCCATTGTGCCAGGACTGGAACTCCCCCAAAAGATTAACTTTATGACTTTTTTTTCTTCTCTATGAAACACCCATAAAGGTCATGCAACTTAAGATGTATACAACTGAAGATGTATACAACTGAAGATGTATACAAAGGAGATTAACCAGGCCTCCTTATCTATCAGAGGGCAGGTTTTTCAAGAAAAACTTATCCAAGTGCTTCCAAGAGTGTGTTACCTGGTTCTATCAATCGAATTAATCCTTCATGCTGGGCCACTTTGTCCTTCCAGCTCTTGGTTTTATTTGTCGCCAACTCAAGCTTCTTTTTAACCCCCTGGAACAAAAGCAGCTTTTAGGTTAGGCAAATGCACAAGCAGTTTAAGACCCAAGTTATAATGTCTGGGCACTTCCCATATACACTTGGGGATTATCTCATTAAATCGTCACTGCCACAAGAAGCAGGAACTATTGTTACCCCCAACTGACAGATGTGGAAGCTAGGGCTCAGAGCAGTTAAGTAAACTCCCCCCCCCCACCCCCGGTCACTCAGAGGACCTAATTCACACAAACTGTAGATGAATGTGTAAGATCCCTGTGTGCTAGTTACGGTTTACTGCCTCTCAACTCCCAATCCACTCTTGGCTGTCCTGCCTGTGACGCCAGGACAGCTCTCCCTTGCCAGCTGGCACCATTTAGGCTTCACCGGTGGAGGGGCTGGCAGGACCCTGGAGGAGGCAGGGGCTTTGCCCCTGGGTTCCACGGTGCTCTTTGCGGCAGCTCCTGTGACACACGGGACACCTGTGGTACCCACTCCAGTGGGTTTTCTCAGCACCACCCCTGTGGGGAGCTTCCATCAGTGCCCCAGGGGGTGGATTCTGCGTCAATGGCACCTCGCTGAGCTTTTCTGCCATTCCCTAGGCCAAGGCCATACCCTCTGCAAGGAAGACTGGATCACAGAGCTGGACCTAAGGGGCGCAGAGCCAGGGGGACCCTCTTCCAGAGGCGTTTCTTCCCCGGGTACTTGGCCTCAGCCCTCCAGGCAGTGGCAGCCTCCTGGGCCTGCCCTCCCTGCATTCTTAGTTTTCTTTGCTGCTTAGCAGGTAATTCCCTGTGGTAGTGAACTGTTGTTTAGATTAAACGTTCCCTGTTTAAATGACCATGTGGTTTCAGTCTCCTGGATTGGACTCTGACACCTCAATGCCTGTAAAAACTTCTTACTTAGAGCTAAGCAAAATTCTTACACAGCTTCTTACAGCAAACCAAACATTCCTCTGTTTTAAAACATGTGCGTTGGAGTTCCCTTCGTGTCTCAGCAGTTAATGAATCCGATTAGAATCCATGAGGATATGGGTTCAATCCCTTGCCTCACTCAGTGGGCCAAGGATCTGGCATTGCTGTCAGTGGCTGTGCAGGTCGCAGACGCAGCTCGGATCCCGCGTTGCTGTGGCTGTGGTGTAGGCTGGTAGCTGTAGCAATTCGACCCCCAGCCTGGGAACTTCCATATGTCTCAGGTGTGGCCCTAAAAAGCAGAAAAAAAAAAAAGTTTGCGTTAAGAATTTCCATGTACAGGTTTGCAGGGACTGGTTAATGACCTCGTACTGCTCCAGTGCTTGTTTCCGCTCCAGCTCGAGCTGCTGCAGCTGCTCCATGGCTTCCTGAAGGGCCTGCTCTTTGATGACGCGCTGGTTCTCCAGCTCCTGCTTCTCTGCTTCCGTTGTCCGAATGGCCTGCTGCTGCTCCAAGTGCCACTTCTCCAGTTCAGCCCTCTTGGACGACTCTTCCTCCAGCAACCTGCAATGCAGAGAGATCAGGACCAGACCCACCCAGTCACCACACCTGGCCAGCAGGTGACAAAGCCAGTCAGAGCAGCAGAGAAGGCTGTAGGTCATCTAACCCACTTCTCATTTTTTTTTCCCCTTTTTTGATCACCCCTAAGGCATATGGAGCTCCAAGGCCAGGGATCAAATCCAAGCCACAGTTGCAACCTAAGCCACAGCTCTGACAACACCAGATCCTTAACCTGCATTGCTGGGCAGGGGACTGAACCTGCGTCCCAGCATTCTCACAATGCCTCCAATCCTATTATGGGAACTCCCCACCTTTCATTTTACAGGAAGGAAACTAGGAGCTGGAGAGGCCCATATTCACAAAGCAGGCAAGGTTCCACTCTATATTCTGTTTCACCCTTTATTGGAAAAAAAAATTATAAACATAACATTTATGGATGCCTTAATGGGCCCAGAGCAAAGTGTATTTTCTCCATTAATCCTTAAGTACTATGATTATTATTGTTGTTATTATTTTTGTCTTTTTAGGGCTGCACCCATGGTATATGGAGGTTCTCAGGCTAGGGGGCAAATCAGAGCTATAGCTGTTGGTTTACACCACAGCCACAGCAACTAGGGATCTGAGCTGCATCTGCAACCTACACCTCAGCTCACGGCAATGCCAGATCCTTAACCCACTGAATGAAGCCAGGGATTGAACCCACAACCTCATGGATACTAGTCAGGTTTGTTAACCACTGAACCATGATGGGAGCTCCTCCTTAAGTACTATTATTATTATTATTATTATTATTATTTTGTCTTTTCTGGGGCCACACCAGGGCATATGTAGGTTCCCAGGCCAGGGGTCCAATCGAAACTGTAGCTGCTGGCCTGTGTCAGAACCACAGCAATGCCAGATGCAAGCCAAGTCTGCAACCTACACCACAGCTCACTGCAGTGCTGAATCCTTAACCCACCGAGCAAGGCCAGGGATTGAACCCGCAACCTCATGGTTCCTAGTCGGATTCATTAACCACTGAGCCACGACAGGAACTCCTTAAGCACTATTATTATTCAGTTGAGAGGTGGAGAAAGTGAGGCACAAAGGTTAAGTGACCTGGACTAGGTCATTCTCCTGACAGGCACTTCAAAAGGGCCACTTTTGAAGTTTGCCTGGCTGCTACAACATTGAAACATTTTTCATCTAGTAAAAACCTATTACCAAAGAAAAAGCTGACAATTTAACTACAGTGAGAGAAGAAGGAGCTGATAAGAGATAGAATAAAACCAGACACCATTTACTGACCAAGTACCGCATATCAGGCTGTATATCTTCATTAGCGCTAACCTCTCACTATTCTGCAAGGTATTATTATCCTTACACAGATGAAGTCCAAGGGTTTAAAAGTATGACGCACAGGTAATAGCGGATTTCAACCTAGGCTTGTGTGACTTCAACATACTATCTTTAATAACAAGCTACCTATCTGAGAATATCTAGCTATGCAGGTATTAAAAAAACTAACATGCAGCCCAAGTTGTACCCAAAGTATAGACAACCCCCCCCCCACCGCCCCCTGCTCAGGACAGGACATATCTCTGCTGGCTTGACAGTCAGAACTACAGTGACAAACCAGTTACCACTACCCAAGAGCATTTGCATTTCTAAAACCAACACCCAGAGAAGTTAAGCACCAGACTCTACAACCTCTATTTGACTCCCTCAACTCCCCACCACTATAAAAATCCCCTCTGCAGCATCCTGCAGGGTGGTTCTCCAACTCTGTGCGATGGGCTACTGCTTCACAAACCAGGCTGGTTTTATTTCTGGGAAGGCTTGATCCTTACAAAGTTCTTCCTCAGCTAAGATGCACTCTCCCTCCCTTTATCCTGAGCTCCACAAAGGGCCAGTCTGCTCCCTTGGAGACATCTCTCGGAGCGTGACATCCACAGTGAACACGACTCTGCCAGCACAGGCTGACCAGCACACAGGGCATTCACTCACTCAGTGTGTAAATAATCTGTACCTTTCATGTGCTTTTCTTTTTTTTCTTTTTTTGCCTTTTAGGGCTGCACTCACGGCATGTGGCAGTTCCCAGGCTAGGAGTCGGAATCAGAGCTGCAGCTGCCAGCCTACACCACAGCTAGAGCAACACAGGATCTGAGCAGTGTCTGCGACCTACACCTCAGCTCCTGGCAATGCCAGATCCTTAACCCACTGAAAGAGTCCAGGGATTGAACCTGAATCCTCATGGATCCTAGTCGGGTTTGCTAACCGCTGAGCCATGAAGGGAGCTCCCCCGTGTGCTTTTCTACACTGAACAGAGACTGGAAGGACCCCTGTTTCTGGAAGTCTGAAGGGCAGTGGACATTTGCAGGAGGTTAGGCTGCCCAGCACTGAACCCCCCTTCATGTGTCTGGGGACTCTGCCACCAGTGGGAGTCTTGATGGAAAGTAGTGCCCATCTCCCACCCCAAAAGCCAGAGGCCAGGAGTTCCCATTGTGGCTCAGTGAGTTAAGGACCCAACATAGTGTCTTGAGGATGTGGGTTCAATCCCTGGCCTTGCTCAGTGGGTTAAGGACCCAGCATTGCCGTGAGCTGTGGTGCAGGTCACAGAGGCAGCTTGGATCCCGCATTGCTATGGCTGTGGTATAGGCTGGCAGCTGTAGTTCTGATTTGACCCCTAGCCTGGCAACTTCCATATGCCACAGGTGCGGCCCTAAAACAAAGAAAAACAAAACAAAACCACAGGCCAGACCCCTGCCCTCCTGCCCCAGGCAGTCAGGGTGTGTGGAAGTCTGAGCTAGGCTTGGCTAAGCAGGTGTCCTTCCTGGAACTTAGAGTCCAAAGCAATCAACACAAAGCAGCAGAGACAGTGGAGAATTAATCTTGCTGGCGTCAGCAACATCTAGTGCCAAGTGATGGCAGGAATGACCAGCCGACTGCTGGTGCCCAGCATTAGTGGCACCCTGGCTGGACTCCTCCTTGTGCCCTGGTTTGGGCTGCTCAGCTCCCTTGGCTTCTGCCTGTGTTCAAGGCCTGGCCACCTGCCTTTCTGAGGAACTGGCAAACTTCTCAAGAACCATCCAACAAATTCTTTTATTGCTTTAGCTAACCCAGCTAATCCAGTTTCTGTGGCTGGCAAACAAGACCCCTGACTAAAGACTTGAACCTCTCTGCCTCAGTTCCTCATTTATGGTAAAGGAACGAGGGACTATGACCACCATCAAAGGTTTACTGATCCATTAAATGTGATGATGCACATAAAGTACTTAGAAAAATGCCTAAAATGTTGTAAGTGCTGAACAATATCAGCTGGTATTATTATAGGGGTATTATTACCGCCTTTGCTCTGGATATTTCATGAAGGCTGCTTGAGAGTATATGAGGATGGATAAGCAATGAGATCCTGCTGTGTAGCACTGGGAACTATATCTAGTCACCTGTAATGGAGCATGATGGAGGATCATGTGAGACAAAGAATACATATATGTATGTATGACTGGGTCACTTTGCTGTACAGTAGAAAATTGACAGGACACTGTAAACCAGCAATAATGAAAAAAAAAATCATTTAAAAGAATGACCGCTAGAGGGGGCACATCTCCATTTCAAGTTCCAAACACTAGGCGGAAAGAAAAACAATTTAAAGTACTAAAATTCATAAAATGGCCTTACTGCACCAAGAAAAAGTAGTTCGTTTTCGTGCAGTAATTTCAGCTTATTGGAGCAGAGCTGTATGTAGTAATTACACTTGCATTCAAAAGGTTGACACCACTTTGCCATTTACTTAAATTGGTGCACAAAATAATTAGCCAGAGCTTTTTAAATGACAATACTCACGCCTGGACTCCTACCCACAGATATTTTGATTCAGCAAATTTGTGACAGGCCCTACCTATGTATTTTTTTTAAAGCTTTATAGGTGATTCTGATATTTACCACTGGTTAAAAACTATTGGTGTCAATTATCCAAAACTGTCTTACTCAAAACATCACTCAGGAGTTCCTGCTATGGCACAGGGGGTTAAAAATCTGACTGCAGCGGCTCAGATCTCTGTGGAGGCATGGGTTCAACTGCCAGCCTGGTGTAGTGGGTTACAGGATCCAGCACTGCCATAGCTGCAGCTCATATTCAATCCCTGCCCTGGGAACTTCCACATACCACAGGTGTGGCCATTAAAAAAATTTTTTTTTAATAAATAAGTGCAGTGGTATATGTATACAGTCCATTATTATTAAAAAATTCAGTCATTCTGTGAACAGGAGATACTAAAAGTTTAATCCAATTTCTACAGTTAATTGGTTCTCGCTGTGATCTAATTTCTGCTGTCATAATTAATCTCCCTCAAAACTTCAGAGAAGTAAATATATATAGTGAATTCTGTGAATTCCCTGCATAATGGCCATCTATAAACTCTTGACATGGAGTTCCGGTCATGGCACAGCGGTTAACGAATCCAAATAGGATCCATGAGGACGAGGGTTCGATCCCTGGCCTCGCTCAGTGGGTTGGGGATCCAGTGTTACCGTGAGCTGTGATGTAGGCCGGTGTAGGCCGGAGGCTACAGCCCTGGTTTGACCCTTAGCCTGGGAACCTCCATATGCCTTGGGTGTGGCCCTAAAAAGACAAAATAAATGAACTCTTTACACATCACAGATGATGAGAAGGCTCAAAACCATCTAGTGCCCCTCGGAATGTCTCTCTTTAGAAGTCACATGGGATCAAACTCTCCTGGGCAAAGGATGATGTGTGAACATCGCTGCCCAGGAATGACTGGGTGGTGGTGCCCAACCACGGTTTAACACCACAGGACAGAAAACGCACACTCGTGGGACCCATAAGTGCCAGGCAACAGGCCAAGCATTTAATTTTCTACCTAGAAGATCATTTTTTCCTTAATAGAATAAAATTAAAATGTTCAAAACCTAGGTGATTTATTTTTGAAGTCATTTTTGGCAACATATGTAATGAAGAAACCTTCTTCCTCCTTCCCACCTAAAGATTCAAAGAACATTTTTTGCTGCTCCCTGTGTGGAACTGCAGCCACGGAAAATCTACCCCAGGTCATCCCATAGCTGGTCCCCAAACAGGGGGCACAGCTCAAAGCCTAAGCTGTGTCTGCACTGACAGCTGCTGCCTAGGGGACACAGCTTTTAGTGCTGCCTCCCTTGACCAGATGTCTGGAAAAAAGCAAGTGGGGAAGCACATTAACTGGGAGAGGGGGGAGTTCCCGCTGTGGCTGGTGGGTTAAGAACCCAACTAGTATTCATGAGGATGTGGGTTCAAGCCCTGGCTTCGCTCAGTGGGTTAAGGATCTGGCGTTGCCATGAGCCATGGTGTAGGTTGCAGATGTGGCTCGGATTCCATGTTGCTGTGTTTGTGGTCAGGCCGGCAGTTGCAGCTCCAATTGGACCCCTAGCCTGGGAGCTTCTGTACGCCACGAGTTTGGCCTGAAAAAAAAAAACTGGGAGAGGGGAGATCAAATTTGTTCTTTGGGGAGTTCCCATCGTGGTGCAGTGGTTAACGAATCTGACTAGGAACCATTAGGCTGCAGGTTCGATCCCTGGCCTTGCTCAGTGGGTTAAGGATCTGGCGTTGCCGTGAGCTGTGGTGTAGTTGCAGATGTGGCTCGGATTCCGTGTTGCTGTGGCTCTGGCATAGGCCGGTGGCTACAGCTCTGATTCGACCCCTAGCCTGGGAACCTCCATATGCCGCAGGAGTGGCCCTAGAAAAGGCAAAAAGACAAACAAATAAATAAATATTTAAAAAAAAATTTGTTCTTTGGGGTCTTCTTTCTACTTTTTCCTCCCTGCTGCGCCAAAGGCCAAACACTGGGTCTGCTCATCTGAGATCATGACTATTACATAGTACACCTGACTTTAAAAGCTCTAAGGAAAAAAAGAACCTCTTTCAAGGAATAATTATTTAAGGCATGTCACCAATCCTGAAACACCAAATGGAAACTGATTAGTTCTTCCTTATCCCGCACAGTGGCTGCAGCTCTGGCCTAAAGAGGGCCCTACCTCCACACAAGGGCCTTCTGGGGCCTGGAACGTGTGGAAGAAAGCAGGTTCTCACCAGGGCTGAGCCTGGGTCCACGGACATTCTAGAATATGACTAAGGGTAACCCACCAAACATCCATCTGACTGCTCTGAAATAGATTAGAGGCCTTTCTTTAGCCCAGAAGTAACGGAGTGGGAATAAATAACCCAGCCAGCCCAGCCTCCGGGATCTCTCCAATCTGGCAGAGCTGCCCCTCCCTCTCCAGCAGAGTCAGTCAATCTGAGAAAGTGTAGGAGCCCAGGCAAAGCACACAAAGCACAGCAGACGGGCTGATCCGGCACCTGGCCTGAAGCTTTCGCACAGTCTCTTCATCTTGCCGGGCCTGCCTCTCATCTTCGAGGGCCTCCTGCAGCTTGAGGTACATGTCTTCCAGCTCCCGGACCCGCTGCAAATACTGTTCCAGTTCAGAGGATTTCTGGGCAACCTGCTCTTCCATCTGCTGCCTGATCTGATGGTATAAAAGGGTTTGATGTTTAAGCTGGGGTTGACTTTGCCCTCAGGGAAAGCCTCCCGCTCCACCACCGTCCATCATCCAGAGTAAGGCCACAGCCCAGAGCTCCAGCCCATCAGGGTGGGCTGGGCCCTGCCCTTCACTCCTGGAAGCTGAAGGAAGCGAGAGCATCATACCTAAGACCCAAGACCACAACCAAAGAGTCTGGCCACATAAACCACAACCCATACGCTGTTCTCCTGCCCTGGTCTCCCTCTCATCCCCTTCATTCCACATTTCAGACTCAAGAAACAAGTATTTCCCTGTGTAATTTCTCTTTAGTGTCCATCCTGCCTTAAAGCCACAATCTCTTTGCCAGCAGAGTCTTCTCTAAAAGGAATGAAACATTTCCCAGTCAGAACAGTCAACGGGTTAAAACAGAGGGGAAAGGAAAGACTGGCTGGGCTGTAGTGAGTCCCCCTACACTTAGCTGGCTGCCTGACACCCCGTTTTCCCTCCCTAAGGCACCTCCAGCCCTGAGGGACCTCAAGCATGTAACTAGTGTTCGAACAAGTTTATGGTTCCTCCATCTGGATTACGGAGTTCTGAATCTCTGCCTTAAAAGTTAAAAGCCAAAGTAGTTCCTGTTGTGGCTCAGCAGTTAATGAATCCGACTAGCATCCATGAGGACGCAGATCTGATCCCTGGCCTCGCTCAGTGGGTTAAGGATCTGGCATTGCTGTGAGCTGTGGAGTAGGTCACAGACACGGCTTGGATCCTGTGTTGGTGTGGCTGTGGCATAGGCTCCATTTCAACCTCTAGCCTGGGAACCTCCATATGCCGCGGGTGTGGCGCTAAAAAGACAAAAAGGCAAAAAAGAAAAAAAAAAGTTAAAAGCCAACGACATCCTAAAGGTAGTATCATACACAATGTCATATGTCTCACTTGCATTAGCGTACTTTACCCTCATAAGCGACACAAGTAGCCACATGATCATGAGAGATCATGTGGCTACTACCCCCCTCCAATGTGAAAAAGAGAAACTCACGCCCATGAGAAGCAGTGAGGACACGAACCCAGATCTTCTGGCCACACAGCGAGGACCCTCTCCCCATCACATGCAGCTTCCTCTCTCAACATAAACGCCCCTACTTCAAGCCTAAGCAGCACAAAGTTGCTGAAGGAACTGTCACGGCCCCTGCTTAACAGGCCCTGGGCTCAGCCCTCTCCCACACGCTGAACTCAGTGTGAGGCAACCTGGGTTCCAATTGACCAGCTCACCACCCGAAGCAGCCTGGCCCTTGGGTCTCTTGGTGATGAGAACACCTCGGATGAGTTAGAGCTGCCAGCAGCAGCAGTCCCGCTGCATGTGTTCTCATGACTTCAGAACCCCCTCTCTGGCTTATCACAGAGGAGAACTGTCATGGAACTTAGCTTGCTTTTTCCAGAGCTATTGCTTTTCCAAGCCTGGACTCTGAGGGATGAAAGGGATGCTATTAATAATTATACCAGGATGGGAGTTCCCATCATGGCTCAGTGGTTAACGAACCTGACTAGCATCCATGAGGATGCAGGTGCGATTCCTGGCCCCGCTCAGTGAGTTAAGGATCCAGCGCTGCCATGAGCTGTGGTGTAGGTCACAGATGTGGCCCGGATCCAGCATTGCTATGGCTGTGGCAAAGGCTGGTGGCTATAGCTCCAAATGGACTCCTAGCCTGGGAACCTCCCTATGCTGCGGTGTGGCCCTAAAAAGACAAAAAAGACAAAAAAGACAAAAAAAACAGAAAATTATACCAGGATGGCAGGGACGGCCCCAGATAAACCAGGACATATGGTTTCCCTACCCCCATCACATATCACCCCATTCGGTAAATGTCTACTTGGGAGTCTCGAGAGCAAGGTTTACCTTTGCATCCTTTGCAGAATGCCTAGCACACAGCAGGTGCTCGATAAACTGGTAGTGAATGCATAACAAACGTAACTTCCCCAACAGCCCACTGCCAGCCAGCAGCAGATCCAAGCTAGCAACACGGCCTCACTCCAGACTCCCAGGTCTTTACCCTCCCCCAATTCAGACTGGTTTTGGGTGGCTGGCCCCTTCACCCCCACAGGCTGGCCTCTGACCCTCTGCCAACCTGGCTGGCTCTGCGAGTTAAAGCAGCAAGTGTCCCCTGGCGTGTGGTACTCACAAGCTTCTCCCGCTCCAGCTCCGTGCTGAATCTGGCCTGAAGTTCCACTTGAGTCTGAAGGCGTTTCTTTTCTTCTTCTGCTGCCCGAGATGCTGCTTCTTCCAGTTTCTATCCAAAAACCCATCCAAAGAAAAGCAGGAAATGTTACAGAGGAAATGTGTCTGGAGAGAAATGATCACACCTTAAACATTATGGGGGAAACCAGACATTCTCAAGGTTCAATAAAGAGGGAATTAAAAACAGGCGGATCCATTGGAATTCCACTGCAACAATTTCCCCAGTCAACACGCGAAACAAACTGGGTAACTGAATGACTCCTAATAGGTCTGAACATTTTTCAGGGAAAATTTTAGTCATTTAGTACAGTTATTAAGTTACATTCACTTGCAAATCATTTGTAAGGTCGAATCTACTGCTTGAGCTGGTCCTAAACAATTCTGTCATCTTCCGATTACTCCTTAAAACTGTTCCCAGAGCTTGACTTTCCAAAGGGTGGCAAAACAACCGCTTAAAGTTTCTGGGAATTATCTGAACAAGAACATTTTTTGCAAGAAAATCAACTAGATCTCAGCAAGAACAGTAAAAGTCTGTGTCACCTGAGCCACACTGCAGCTCCATCTCTGCCCCTCCCACGTCAGTGAGAAGGAGGCGCCACCCCATGGCCACAGAACCAAGGACACAGGGCTCCCTCTCTCCTCAGTTCTCAGTCTAGGGCTATGGTATCTCGAGGAGGGTGCAGGCAGAAAAATGTTGCCTTCCATCAAGCCACCGGCCACTGTAGCTGCCCCAGTGGCACATGCATCCTGAGGGGAATTTAGGATGGAGAAAAAGAGGATACCAGCCCTAAGTAGTTAAGATGCATACCTAAGAAATAATCTTAATGAGCCCAGATCTGTATCTTCCCAAATACAGAAAAGCACTCAGATCATTAACTCGAAATATCTTCTATGTGATCAGCAGTAACTATTCTTTTTTCCCCAACCAAAACCTCCTATATATCCGGGCTCTCTCCTTACTTCTTTGGAACCAACCATTCCTGGGGGCTGAGGCTGTCTCCCAGACCAGAGTCCTCAGTAAGGTCCCCAAATAAATATAACCCTCAACTTTCACGTTGTGTATATATATTTTTTTTCCATTGACAAAACCAACAAACTAAACCACAGCCCAGCTAGAAGTTTTGACAGGGGAAACCAAGGGAAGGCAGCAAAGAAGAGGCCCCAAGTAGAAACAAGTCTCAAAGACAGTCCTCCAGGACTGCGGGTGGGCCAGAATTTAAATACTATTCTGTGGGGCAAGTTTAGGCTCCAGGGCATTGTCAAAAACAAAAGAGCAATCACTGCGCAATCACTGCAAGATGCACAGCAGGGTGTGATACCAACAAAGGCAGCCAGCTTAACCAAGAGGTCCCAGACAGAGCCCTGCTGCCATGCACAAAAATAAACTCAAACTGGATTAAAGACTGAAATCCAAGACCAGATACTATAAAACACCTAGAGGAAAACATAGGCAGGACACTCTTTGACATAAACCACAGAAACATTTTTTTGGCTTCATCTCTCAGAGTAAAGGCAATAAAAAATTAATAAATGAGGAGTGCCCTTTGTGGCTCAGTGGTTAACAAACCAGACTAGGAACCATAAGGATGTGGGTTTGATCCCTGGCCTTGCTCAGTGGGTTAAGGATCTGGCAGCGTTGCTGTGAGCTCTAGCTGATGCGGCTCGGATCCCGTGCTGTGGTGGCTGTGCCATAGACCAGCGGCTGGAGCTCTGATTTGACCCCTAGCCTGGGAACCTCCACATGCTTCAAGTGTGACCTGAAAAAAACAAAAAAATAAATAAATAAACAAATGGGACCTAATTAAACTTAAAAGCTTTTACACAGCAAAGAAAACCATTGACAAAATGAAAAGACAACCTACTGAATGAGAGAAAATATTTGCAAATGATACGACCAATAAGGGATTGAAGCCAACATTATACAAACAGCTCATGGAACTCAATATCAAAAAACCAAACCAAACCCTTGTACACAGTAAATTGATGAATGTAAGTTGGTGGGAATGTAAATTCGTGAAGCCACTTTGCAAAGCAGTATGGAAGTTTCTCGGAAAACGAAAAACAGAACTATCATATGAACCAGCAATTCCACTCCTGGATACATACCCAAGAAAAACAAAAATACTAATGCATTCCAATGTTCATAGCAGCATTATTTACAACTGCCACGATATGGAAGCAACCTAAGGTGTCTATCAACAGAAGACTGGATAATGAAGATAGGGTGTACACACACACACACACACACACACACACACACACACCAGAATACTACTTAATACACTGTATGATATCACTTTGATGTGGAATCTAAAACATACAACTAGTGAATATAACAGAAAAGAGGAAGGCTCACAGATATACTGAACAAACTCACAGTTACCAGTGGGGAGACAGAAGGAGGGGCAATATAGGGGTGATGGAGTGGGAAATAACAAATTACTGGATGTAAGATAGGCTTAGGGATGTACTGTACAACACAGGGAATATAGCCAATATTCTGTAATAACTGTAAATGGAGTGTAACCTTTAAAAACTGTACTTAAGAATATAAGAAAAACATGGAAACAACCTAAATGTCCATCAACAGATGATTGGATTAAGAAGTTGCAGCAACATGGATGGAACTAGAAACTCTCATACTAAGTGAAGTAAGTCAGAAAGAGAAAGACAAATACCATATGATATCGCTTATATCTGGAATCTAATATACAGCACAAATGAACCTTTCCATAGAAAAGAAAATCATGGACTTAGAGAACAGACTTGTGGTTGCCAAGGGAGAGGGGGAAGGAGTGGGATGGATTGGGAATTTGGGGTTAATAGACACAAACTACTGCTTTTGGAGTGAATAGGCAATGAGATCCTGCAGTATAGCACTGGGAACTGTATCTAATCCCTTATGATGGAGCATGATAATGTGAGAAAAAAGAATGTATACATGTATGTTTGACTGGGTCACCTTGCTATACAGTAGAAAATTGACAGAAAACTATACACTAGTGTTGGAAAAAATAAAAATCATTATAAAAATTTTAAAAAGGAAGAAAAAATCATTTTAAAATCATTATAAAATTAAAAGAAAAGACTATGCAAAAACAAAAACAAAAAGCCCTGCTGACACCTTGGCCATCCCACGGCATTGTGTACATGCCTGAGATTGGACTTCAGAGGACAGACAGAGGCTACATACCATGAGGAGAACAGACTTCCCTGAAAGAGCCCAGCCAAGTCACTAAACAAATGAGCAAATAATGACAACCCCTTTGGGGAGGGAAGGACGCTATGAGTCGCTACAATATACCATCTAAAATGTCCAGTTTTGGAGTTCCAGTTGTGGCACAGCGGAAATAAGTATAACTAGGAACCATGAGGTTGTGGGTTCGATCCCTGGCCTTGTTCAGTGGGTTAAAGATCCAGTGTTGCCGTGAGCCGAGGTGTAGGTCCCGGAGGTGGCTCGGATCTGGTGTTGGTATGGCTATGGTATAGGCCGGCAGCTACAGCTCCGATTAGACCTCTAGCCTAGGAACCTCCATATGCCTCGGGTGCAGCCCTAAAAAAAAAGACAAAAAAATTAAAATATCCAGTTTTCAGAGTTCCTGCAGTTGTCATAGCTGCGGCTCGTATTCATTCTCTGGCCCAGAAACTTCCATGTGCTAAGGGCATGGCCATAAAATTAAAAAAAAAAAAGTCCAGTTTTCAACAAGAACTTTTGAGATGTGCAAAGCAAAAGAAAAGTGACTCATACACAAGGGAAAAAAAGCAAGCAATATAAAATGCCTTTTTTGGAGGGCCGCGCCCATGGCATGAGGAAGTTCCCTGCACCACAGCAATAACCAGAGCTGCAGCAGTAGCAATGCTGAGTCCTTAACCCACTGAGCCACCAAGGAACTCCTAGAAACCGCCTTTGATGGGGCCCAGATGCTGAATTGAGTAAAGACTTCAAAGAAGTTATTATATGTTCAAAGAGCTTAAGAAACCATTCTTAAGGAAGGCATAGTTGACATGATGATATCCCATCAAACAGATGACACAGCAGTAAAAAAAAAAAAAAAAAACAAAACAAAACAAACACATTTTAAAACACACCAAATGGAAATTCTGGAGATAAAAAGTAATTGAAATGAAAAATTCACTAGAGGTCCTCACCCATACATTTGGGCTATAAGAATCAAAGACAGGAGTTTCTGTTGTGGCTCAACAAACCTGACTAGGATCCATGAGGATGAGGGTTAGATCCCTGGCCTCGCTCAGTGGGTTAAGGATCTGGTGCTGCCCTGTGTGGTGTAGGTCACAGACACAACTCGGATCCCTCGTTGCTGTGGCTGTGGTGTATGCCAGCAGGTGTAGCTCCGATTTGACCCCTAACTTGGGAACCTCCATATGCCACACCTGTGGCCCTTAAAAAAATAAAAAAATAAAAAAAACTAAAAAAGAATCAATCAAAGATAGAGTGGTAGAAATTATGTATTCTCAAGAACAGAGAAGAAAGTTCCCTCAGAAAAATGTGGGACACTGTTAAGGACACCAACATTCACGTAACAGGAGTATCTAAAGGAGAAGAAAGAGGGAAAAGAGTAGGAAAAATATTGGAAGAAATAACGACTGAATACTTTTCCAATTTGATTGAAAACATTACCCTACAAAACTGGCAGACAGGATCAGAACTGAGTTCAATTCCCTGACACCCGGCTAGTGTCTGGGGCACCCCCCCACAAACACACATGTTGGAATTGGTACTATGGCCAATTTATATACATAAACCATGAATCTTACTGTTTGTACTGTCTGTACTGATTTTTTTTTTTTTTTTTTTTTGCTATTTCTTTGGGCCGCTCCCACGGCATATAGAGGTTCCCAGGCTAGGGGTCAAATCGGAGCTGTAGCCCCCAGCCTAAGCCAGAGCCACAGCAACGCAGGATCCGAGCCGCGTCTGCGACCTATGCTATACCACAGCTCATGGCAACGCCAGATTGTTAACCCACTGAGCAAGGGCAGGGACCGAACCCGCAACCTCATGGTTCCTAGTCGGATTTGTTAACCACTGCGCCACGACGGGAACTCCCTGATTTTTTTTTTTTTAATTAAAAAGAAAGAAAGAGGAGTTCCTGTCATAGCTCAGTGGTTAATGAACCCGAGTACTATCCATGAGGATGCAGGATGGATCCCTGGCCTCCCTCGCTCAGTGGGTTAAGAATCTGGCAGTTGCTGTGAGCTGTGATGTAGGTTGCAGACTCGGCTCAGATCCCGAGTTGTTGTGGCTGTGGCTGTGGCGCAGGCCAGCACTACAGCTCTGATTCAACCCCTAGACTGGGAACCTCCATATGCTGCAGGTATAGCCCTAAAAACACAAAAGAAAGAAAGACAAAAAGGGGTACCAGAGCTTCTAAAACACTGGCAATAGTCTATTTAACCTGGATTAGACGTTTCAGGGGTCTTCACTTGATAATTATTTGTATATGCAATTTGTATATGTATATTTCATCCTCTCCTCTGTTATGACCTACTTCCTAATTTTTCAAAATCACAAAAGAAGGACACCAAGCCCAGCTCCCCATCCCACTCCTCTCCATAACACTTCTGCTGTATGCACAGTGGATGGAGGAGGCGTGTTTATCCCAGCCCATTAAGGGAGTTTTTAAAGAAAATGTAAGGCAGTGCAAAGAGGCAAGGTGAAAGAGGGGGGAGAGCACAAGACCTGGGAGATGTTTTTAGAAAGTAGGTGTGCTAGACAGGAACCACCGTTTCTAAGATTGTACATCCACATGGCTCCTAAGGCTGTAAAACTAGTAGAAAAATCTCTTTTTGGCCACACCTGTGGCATATAGAAGTTCCCAGGCCAGGGATCAAATCTGAGCCACAACTGCAACCTATGCTGCAGCTGTAGCAATGCAGATTCTTAACCCACTATGCCATGTCAGGGTTCAAACCCATGTTGTGGCAGAAATGCCAGATCCTTAACCCACTGTGTTACAGCAGGACCTTCAGAAAAAGCTTTATTTTCTGGAGGTCCTGCTGTGATCAGCAGTGTTGCAATTTCAGGGGCTGCAAAGGGAGAACCCCACCAGGAATGTGGGGTCTTAAACTATGAGGAATCCCCACATCCCAGGGCACAGGCGCTACACAGGAAGACATAAGAGCATACCTGAGCTTGTGGTTAGCAGGTGCACACTAATTCAAGGCAGACAGGCTCAACCTAAAGGTGCCCCACATAAAGACCATGCCCAGAACCATGACATACACAAGCAAGAACAAGATTTCCCAGTGAATGTCAACTATCCCACACACCCGGTGGTACCTGGCCTACTAGCCCTGAGATGGAAGAAGAAGCTGACCCAGAAAGTATCTCTGACTCCAAATAATAAGTAAAACCCATTATTTCTTCCTTCCTTTTTTTTTTTTTTTTTTGTCTTTTTAGAGCCGTGAGCAAGTCACCGAACCTCTTCTTTTGTTTTGTCTTATGTCTTTTAAGGGCCACAACCATGGCATATGGAAGTTTCCAGGCTAGGGGTGGAATCGGAGCTATAGCCTCTGGCCTATGCCACAGTCACAGCAACACCAGATCCGAGCCGCGTCTGCGACCTACACCACAGCTCACAGCAACGCCAGATCCTTAACCCACTGAGCAAGGCCAGGGATCGAGCCTGCATTCTCATGGATGTTAGTTCCTGCTGAGCCACGACAGGAACTCCAAAACCCACAATTCCAACACTAAGGGTCTTCCAAGATCCTCATGAGTCAAGATGGGAGCTAAGGGGGAAAACTGAAAAAAGCAATCAATCCTGTCCAGTTCACCAAAAGGGATCTTGACATCCTGAGGGGATTATAACTCCTCGTCTTTCTCTGACAAAATTCATATACTGTCTTTTCTGATCAATGAAAGGCTGCCCTGAGACCCTCATACTCTCAAGGGCTGAGAAACCAGTGCGTCCCAATAGTGGTCTAGATACACTTCCTGCGAGCACAGTTTACTCAAAACATCTCCCTACCGCTGTATTAACTAGTCTTGGCAGAACCAAAGCTGGTAGATAAGGCAGCTGTGGCTCCAGCAGTGAAGTGAGAGCCCGGCTGAGGTCCACCCCTACCTTCCTCACTGCCTCCAATTCCTGCTGCTTGTTTTCGTTTGCCACCTGGAGCTCCTTCATTTGTCGCTCCAGCTCCTCCTGCTCAGCCAGCAGCTTCTTCCGGAGTTCTTTTCGACGCTGGCGGGCTTCTTTGTGTGGTGGGGGGCTGCCCAGCTTCAGCAGCTGGATGGTAGACTGGATGGCTGTGAAAGATGTAGAAGAAAAAAGAGGAGGACCCCTTAGTCTCTGTAAGCCTAACAATAAACGGCATAGTGGGAAGAAAATCAAAGCCCCAGGATAGATTCTGATCTAGCCACTGAGCAGTGGTATGGCTGTGAGCAAGTCACAGAACCTCTTTTTTTTTTTTTTTTTTTGGCATATGTCTTTTTAGGGCCGCAACCGTGGCAGATGGAGGTTCCCAGGCTAGGGGTTGAATCAGAACTGTAGCTCAGGCCTACACCACAGCCACAGCAACTCAGGATCCGAGCTGCGTCTGTGACCTACACCACAGCTCATGACAATGCCAGGTCCTTAACCCACTGAGCAAGGCCAGGGATCCAACCCGCATCCTCAAGGATCCTAGTCAGGATCATTAAGCACTGAGCCATGACGGGAACTCCCAAGTCACAGAACTTCTTAACAGAATTGGCTTCTCATCTCTAAAATCAGAGAGATCATCTCTGAGGTCCCTCGTGGCTCCAGGGTTTCATAACTGCCTGTCTGTGCTTAAACCGTTGTTTGATTTGAGAAAATCTGACATACATGTGAGGAACTTAAAACAATACTTTCAACTCCCTTCTCTCAACTTCCCAAAAGGCCAAATAAGAACAAGACGTAGAAAGGACTAGGATTCAGAGTTCCTGGTATCTGATTTGCTACCTGTTGTGTTTACCTGCTTCTCTTCAAAGCCTTATGAAACCATCTGCCTCTACACTCCCTCCTTGAGGTGATAATGATACCTGCAGTTACCATTAGCACTTGCTATCGCCATTCTTCTCCTATCCCCCAGTACTGGGCTCCCCATTCCACAACTAACGCTAAAAATTTCTTGTGTATCTTTCCTGAGATATTTAAGGGCTATACAAAAATGTATACATACACACACACCCCCCCTTTATATGCATTATTTAATTTCTAATGGCCACACCTGTGGCATATGGAAATTCCCGGGCTAGAGGCTGAATCAGAGTTGCAGCTGAGGGCTACACCACAGCCAGGCAACACTGGATCTGAACCACATCTGCAACCTATGCTGCAGCTTGCTGCAACACCGGATCCTTAACCTACTGAGCGAGGCCAGGGATGGCACCCACATCCTCACGGATACTATGCCAGGTTCCTAACTCAGTGAGCCACACTGGGATCTCCTGCATTATCTAATCCTCATACAAAGTCTGATTTCTTTCCTGCTTGTTTCAATTTCTTTTTTTTTTTTTCTTTCCAGTTGTGCCTGAGGCATGCAGAAGGTCCCAAGCCAGGGATCAAATCCGTGCCACAGCAGTGACCCAAGCTGCAGCAGTGACAACACTGGATCCTTAACCTGCTGAGCCACCAAGAAACCCTTCAATTATTTATTTATTTATTTATTATTATTTTTTGTCTTTTTTGCTATTTCTTTGGGCCGCTCTCGCGGCACATGGAGGTTCCCGGGCTAGGGGTCGAATCGGAGCTATAGCCACCAGCCTACGCCAGAGGCACAGCAACGCTGGATCTGAGCCGCGTCTGCAACCTACACCACAGCTCACGGCAACGCTGGATCCTTAACCCACTGAGCAAGGACAGGGACCGAACCTGCAACCTCATGGTTCCTAGTCGGATTCGCTAACCACTGCGCCATGATGGGAACTCCCCTTCAATTATTTAAATAGGGAATAATTTCACACTCTGAATTCAAATTTAAAAACTTGAAGGGACATAGATGAAGTCTCCATTCTACTATCCCCAAGGACTGAACTCCCCACTCCACAACTAATGCTAAAAATTTCTTGTGTATCTTTCCTGAGGTATTTAAAGGCTATATAAATAAACATATGCATATGCCCTCCACCTTCTGTGGACACATATGTTGGCATAACACACCCTCAGACCTTTGCTTTGCCCACTTACTTTATCTTGGAGAGCTGTCCATATCAGCACATACAGCACTAGACATAAAGTACTATGCCTTTCTCCACTGTGTAGCTGTACGAGAAACTGTTCAACCACTCCCCAATTAAGGGACATTTAAGTTATTTGCACTCTATTACAAACATTTTTGCAATGCTGTGTCATTTTTTAAAGATATGCAAGCATATCTTCATTGTCGAATTACTAACCTTCACAACAACCCTAAGAGGTAGCTCCTGTTATTAGCCCCATTCCACAGAGGAGGAAGGCTGCCACAGAAGTCCCAACTCACCCACAGCAACACAGAAAAGAGGATTCAGAACCAGGTAGATTTGCCTTAAACTCTGAAACCACATCAAAATGACCACAATTTTTCAATAGAACAATTTTATCTATGTTCAAGAATATAATATTCAGACTCCCCTTCCATGATGAAAAAAGAAAACCACAAATGCAAAGTTTCATTCTTCTCTAATTTTGGAGTGGTACTTTAGTTTAAAAATCATGAAATCAGGAGTTCCCGTCGTGGCGCAGTGGTTAACGAATCCGACTAGGAACCATGAGGTTGCAGGTTTGATCCCTGGCCTTGCTCAGTGGGTTAACGATCCAGCATTGCCGTGAGCTGTGGTGTAGGTTGCAGACGCGGCTCAGATCCAGCGTTGCTGTGACTCTGGCATAGGCCGGTGGCTGCAGCTCCAATTCAACCCCTAGCCTGGGAACCTCCATATGCCGCGGGAGCGGCCCAAGAAATAGCTAAAAAGACAAAAATAATAATAATAATAATAAAAATAAAAATCATGAAATCAAAAGAGTTTATGTTGATTTGGTTCAATTATTTGAAAAAAAAATTGTTCAATTATTTGAAATAAAAGTTTAGGTAAAAGTTGAATTATTTGAAACTAGTGATTTCTTTTGAAAGCAACAGATCTTGAAAAGTACTTGAAGTAGGTCAAAAGCTACTGCATAATTCCTCTTTTGTTTTACATAATTACTAAATACTCAAAAGGGCCATTTTAAAATTCTTTATGGTCTTTAAAAGGGCAAATTCCGGGAGTTCCCGTCGTGGCGCAGTGGTTAACCAATACGACTAGGAACCATGAGGTTCCGGGTTTGATCCCCTGCCTTGCTCAGCAGGTTAACGATCCGGCGTTGCCGTGAGCTGTGGTATAGGTTGCAGACTCGGCTCGGATCCAGCGTTGCTGTGGCTGTGGTGTAGGCCGGTGGCTGCAGCTCCGATTAGACCCCTAGCCTAGGAACCTCCATATGCCGCGGGAACAGCACTAGAAAAGGCAAAAAAAGACAAAAAAAAGGGCAAATTCCATATTCTTTAAATAGTAAGAGTAAATAAAACCTAAAATGTCCATTTTATAACTTCTCCACAAGTTCATTAGACAAACGATATCGACGAAAAATTTGAGAACTCCTCTCAATTTTTTTTTTTTTTAGCTACTACGTTTCACATAGAAATAACTATAGACAATGAGGAAACAATGCCACATATCTTTAATGAGATTCAAAACCAAGTCAGAGCTCTCAAGTTATATCATGACAAATAATAAAAATTACCTTACCCTGAATCCACTCTTGCTTTTTCTTCTTATCCGAAGCACTGATTTCGAAGGTCTTATCAAGACATTTTATGAGAAAAAGGCACTTCTTTCCATCTCTGTCAGGCAAGGACTAAAATAGAAAGCAAGATGAGTCTTTAGAATTTTTTTCAGGAGTTCCCATAGTGGCTCAGCAGTTAATGAACCCGACTAGTATCCATGAGGACGTGGGTTGGATCCCTGGCTTTGCTCAGTGGATTAAGCATCTGGCGATGCCATGAGCTGTAGTGTAGGTTGCACATGCGGCTCAGATCCCCGCGTTGCTGTGGCTGTGGTGTAGGCTGGCAGCGGTAGCTCTGATTCGATCCCTAGCCTGGGAACTTCCATATGCTTCAAGTGCAGTGCTAAAAAGACCAAAAAAAAAAAAAAAATATATATATATATATATATTAGATTAATTTCAGTCTTGATTATTTACACAAGAAGCACCTAGAAAGGAGTTATTACTGATTTACTACTGCTGCCCCCAGTACATTATTTATAATAAAAATGTCCCCTGGTTAGTATATTACATCTAGACTGGGAGAATCAGCAACACCTGATGGGCCAGGCTTTGGGCCTTCCTGAGTGCAACAACCTTCGTACCTGAGCACACCTCTTACAAGAACCCTGGAGGATACACCCATGTACCTGTCACAGTAGGTACTGACTCCCATGAGAAATGAGGCTTCTAACCCAGGGTGATTCCCACACCTTCCAGATGCATCTCTCCTATCCTTGCACCAGGGCTCCCATGCCATATCCTTATAAGCAGACTGGTACGGCTTACGGTAATCTTGTATGAGTCTCCATGTTTAGCTGAATCTAAGAAGACCCCTGACTGGGCACTGCACACCCTATGACGTTAATACAGAACCACTTCATCCACCAAAATATCTTATCATTTATGAATGGGATCTTAGGTATTTCAAATGTTTTTCAACAAATACAGATGTGGTCATAGATCAGACATAAATTAAAAACTCGGAGTTCCCTTGTGCAGGAGGTTAAGGATCCAGTGTTGTCACTGCAGCAGCTTGGGTTGCTGCTACGGGCGAGGGTTCAATCCCTGGCCCAGGAACTTCCATAAGCCATGGCAGGGCCAAATAAATAAACAAAAATAAAAATTCTAAACTTTATGTTCTTGAGGACTTCACTTCTTTACAGAATTAGCCCCTGCGAATAAAGTATCCTAAAGTCACTCTAACCATTCGAAGGCAACGCTCACATCTTCTTTTATTCTATTTTACACTCAAAAATGGTCCAGATTTTCTGGCATATTCATGATTTCAAATACTGTCTTACTAAAATTTTTCTTTCTTTCTTTCTTTCTTTTTTTTGCTTTTTAGGGCCATACCTGCGGCATATGGAGGTTCCCGGGCTAGGGGTCTAATTAGGGGTCACATCTGCAGCAACACAGGAACCAAGCCACGTCTGCAACCTACACCACAGCTCAAGGCAACACCAGATCCTTAATCCACTGAGTGAGGCCAGGGATCAAACCTGAAACCTCATGGTTCTTAGATTCGTTTCCGCTGCACCACAACGGGAACTCCTGAAATTTTTTTCTTTACTTCCTTTTTTATGACTCCATTTATTCAATAAATGATTCCTTAAATGTACAAATAAATGAGATTAATCACTATACCTTGTCCTCAAGTATAGGACAAAAAAATAAATTCACATTAGAAAAAAAGTTTTTGTCAGGTATCTTTAAGTTTTGGTTCAGAAATTATAGCAACCGTAAGCATATATTATTTTGGAAATGCAAATTTTAAGATTACTTTTAAGGCTCTAGCGTCTAGAAGAAGGAAGATAAACTACTTGAACAGCAGGGGGCAGCACTGGACAGAGGTAACAGTTGACTCACCTCCACACAGCAGTTCTCATCCAAGAGAATGTCTCCCTTCTTATCTTTCAGATCCTCACTCACATAGTAAGAAATTATGTTGGGTTTTAGTACAAACCAGCGTTCGGTCCAGTTTTTCCGTCTATGGCCTTTTTTCATCATGTAACCCTATGAAAGATTAAATCTGATATGAATGCCTGTCCTTTTATTTATAAGAGCTAATACCTCTTCCTTGATATTCTTGCCTACTCCATGATCTGATGTAGGGTCACCAATACATGAATATCAATGGTTCTTACCCTTTGCAGATCATAAACCCTTTGAGGAGCTATGAAGGCAGGGCACTGCACTCAAATTCATGCAAGCACATGCAGAGGCAAACTACTGCATTTGGAGTGGATAAGCAATGAGGTTCTGCTGTATAGCACAGGGAAATGTATCTAGTCACTTGTGATGGAGCATGATGGAGGATAATGTGAGAAAAAGAATATGTGTGTGTATATACATACACACATATATATGACTCGGTCACTTTATTGTATAGCTGAAATTGGCAGGGCATTATAAATCAACTTATAATGAAAAAATAAAAATCTTTAAAGAAAAAAAAAGTTTACAGGAGTTCCCGTCGTGGCTTAGCAGAAACGAATCCAACTAGGAACCATGAGGTCTCGGGTTCAATTCCTGGCCTCGCTCAGTGGGTAAAGGATCCGGCATTGTGTGAGCTGTGGTATAAGTCATAGACTTGGCTAGATCCTGCATTGCTGTGGCTCTGGCGTAGGCTGGCAGCAACAGCTCCGATTAGACCCCTAGCCTGGAAACCTCCATATGCTTCAGGTGCAGCCCTAAAAAGACAAAAAGACCAAAAAAAAAAGAAAAGAAAAGAAAAGAAAGAAAAAAGACAAAAAAAGGTTTACAGAGACTTTTCGACACTCTGAGATAGCCACTCCCCACTTCCCCACCAAAAGCTATACAAAGATAAGAGACTCAGGACTCCGAACATTAATAGCACTGTGAGGGTTTTTTAATTCCTTATCATTTAGGGATACCTACTGGAATATTTATAGATAAAATAAAATGCCTGGGATTTGTTCCAAGATAATAACAGGAGGCAAAAGTAGGTGGGGAGGATTAACTGGGTGTGGCAAAAAACCTCCAAAAAAAAAAAAATGCAACTTTACTATATAAAGGTATTTTTTCCCAAAAGTAAAGGGTACTTTTCTGATTTTACAAAAATAATATATAGCAGTTCCCGTTGTGACTCAGCAGAAACGAATTTGACTAGCAACCATGAGGATGCAGGTTTGATCCTTGGCCTCACTCAGTGGGTTAAGGATCCAGTGTTGCTGTGACCTGTGGTGTAGGCTGCAGACATGACTTGGATCCCACGTTGCTGTGGCTGTGGTATAGGCCAGCAATTATAGCTTCGATTCGACCCCTAGCCTGGGAACCTCCATATGCCACAGAGGTGGCCCTAAAAAGATGAAATAATAATAATAATAAATAAATAAAAATAATATATAATAATTATAACACAATAATACTTTGGCACTCATCCTCTGGGCAGCACTATACACAAGTCACTCCATAAAAGGGGCCACAAGACACTTCCTGCTCCATCTGTTTTTTTCACTCAACAACAACACACTATGGGATCTTTAAGGTGAATGAGTATGGATATACACATGAAATCAAAGTACTTTTAGAAATGCGATCATTTAAGCAGGTCTTTCAAAAGACGAACTTCTCAAAGTTAACTGTACTTGAAAACGGCATTAGTGATTCTTCACAAAGAGAGCCTAACACAAGACAAGGAAAATAAGAAGCTTTATTCCTGTCCTAAATCAGTATAAAAGCATAAGTGACTTATACTCATCTTTGTGATGAAAAATTTGTTTTATTTCAAACATGTCAAAGTCGAAAGGTGAGGAGAAACGGTGTTACAGGACTCTTACCTGTTTCAAAACGTCTAATATAAGCTCATTAAAAACTTCATTAATTGCCATGGACACCGTCTGCCGATCCATGCCTTTGCTAAACTGTCCATTTCCAATGAGCTCAATCAGTTCCCATGCAGAAAGGCCATCTTTACTGTCATCAAAGTTGATTTTATAATGTTCAAATTGTTCTTGTTGCCAACCTCCTCCCATAGCTTCTGTAAGTTTCTTAAGCAGGTATTCAATCTATATAAAGATTAAAAAAGTATTATTTCCTAGCCAAAAAAATTGTTTTAACTTAGGTATGTATCTTTATTATTTATACTGATATGGTGAATTCAGGAAATATTCTTTTATAATTCCAAAATATGTGTCTTTAAAGAATGATGATACTACCAGGGAGAAGGATATGGAAAAAATGCCACTGATTTCTGTATTAACCTCAAGTAAAGGAATTTTTAAAAAGGAGGACCCCTTTAACAGTACCATGTATTGGTATATAGAACTAAAGCAAACCACACACATACACTATCATACATAAACTGATGTGATCTGATTACCCTCTGCTGAATTTCAACTTATCAGAATATTACTTTTACTGAACCAATATTTGTCTTTTGTGTTTTTAGAGCCACACCGCGGTATATGGAAGTTCCCAGGCTAGGGGTCAAATCAGAGCTGTAGCTGTCGGCCTACACCACATCCACAGCAATGCTCAATCTGAGCTGTATTTGCAATCTACACTACAGCTCATGGCAACACTGGATCTTTAACCCACTGAACAAGGCCAGGATTGAACCCTTGTCCTCATGGATACTAGTCGGGTTCATTAACCACTGAGCCACAAAAGGAACTCCCCTGAACCAATATTAACACACTAAAATAAATAAGCATCTCAAAGCAGTATGTACAAGTTAGTCCTCAAATTACAACTTTTTGAAATTCATGTTGCTTCTTCCCACTAGAACACCGACAATGTTGTAAAGAAGGAGGAATTACTAGCCTGGGTTGGAAAGGCTTATTAAATCCCGAAACACACAGCTGTGTACAGTAAAATAGTAGAAAATACTGCTATTGAGGAGTTCCCATCGTGGTGCAGTGGTTAACAAATCCGACTAGGAACCATGAGGTTGCGGGTTCGATCCCTGGCCTTGCTCAGTGGGTTAAGGATCCAGCGTTGCCGTGAGCTGTGGTGTGGGTCACAGATGCGGCTCAGATCCTGCGTTGCTGTGGCTGTGGTGTAGGCCGGTGGCTACAGCTCTGATTAGACCCCTAGCCTGGGAACCTCCATATGCCGTGGGAGTGGCTCAAGAAAAGGCAAAAAGACCAAAAAAAAAAGACAAAAAAAAGAGAAAATACTGCTATTGAAATAATAATAGAGAAAACAGTGAGGCAATAATACTGAAAAGAACTAATTTTCTGAAAAGCCTGGGGTAGTCTACATTGTTCTCTCAAACTCAACATGTCCAAAATTGAAAAAATCATCTCTACCTTCCAAATGGCTTGTCCTATTATTGATTTCAATTGGGAGTAACATGATTCATCCATGCCAGGATCCTTTTCCCCAATCCCTTAAATCAAATCAGTGACAAAAAGCCTCCTGTTTTGACTTCCCCTTCATAAACCCCGCCCTGGTTCCCTACCGCCTAAGGGGCACAGGTCAAGCTTCTGTGTCCTCTGGTCCCTGATGGGCATCCCCTGCCTACTACGTCTAGCATGTTTCTGGCCAAGTTCCACTGTAGATTTCACATTCCCATACCACCATTACCACAGATCCCAAGCATGCTCTGTAAGGGGCTGGCTAGAAAACAGTTAAGCCTGAGGAGTTCCTGTTGTGGCGCAGTGGAAGTGAACCTGAATAGTATCCATGAGGATGCTGGTTTGATCCTTGGCCTTGCTCTCAGTGGGTTAAGGATCTGGTGTTGCTGTGAGCTGTGGTGTAGGTCTCAGATGTGGCTCAGATCCCACATTGCTGTGGCTGTGACGTAGGTCAGCAGCTGCAGCTCAGATTCGACCCCTAGCCTGGGAACTTCCATATGCCGCAGGTGCAGCCCCCCAAAAAAAACAAAAGAAAGAAAGAAAAGAAAATAGTTAAGCCTGTGTGCATCGCTGGTACATGTTCTTCATTTAGGGGTGTTGTTTGTTTGTTTGTTTTAACAACCCTTTAAATGTGTAAGAACTATTCTTAACATGTGGGCTATCGAGAAACAGGCTATGGGCTGCATTCAGCCAGCAAGCTGTAGTTCGCCAATACCTGCTACAGATTAAAGTACTTTACCCATTTAACACACTTTCTTATGTTTCTGTGCCTTTCCCCAAGCTGTCCTGAATGTCTAGATTACCTTTCCCCATTTCTCTACCTGACTAACTGGTTTTTGTTCAAATCCTACATCATCTAGAATATTCCCCCTCAAAGTGGTCCAAAATGTGGAACAGCAGCATTAGCATCACCTGGAAGGCTGTTGGAAATGAAGGATTTCACACTCCCCCAAAGACCCCAAAATGAGAATCTGCATTTTAACAGGAATCCCACGTATTTCCAGATGCACATTTAAGTTGCAGAAGCTCTGTTCTGGTAAAACTGCTCTGACCTAGGTCAGGTGTTCCTTTTCTATGTCACTGCACTCAGCATACTGTATCAAAGTTACTGCTACACTTACATACTGGCCGCTGGCTAATTTTTCCGAATTCCTTTATAGGAGGGATGATGTCCCATTCATTTCTGAATCTCCAGAACTCAGCATTGTACAGAGAATGCAGTGGAGCTCAATTAATGAAACAGAAATAAACTAAGCTAAGCCTCAGTTTTCTCATCTATCAAATGAGCATAACACTCATATAGAACTACTATGGGAATAAAATAGGACAAATACTGAACATTGTGCACAATGTCTGGCCTACTAGGTACTCCATCAATGTTACTTCTTTCTTTCTGGACATTTAAAAGGAGTTCACTCTGTGACAGTGGGCTAAGAATCTGACTACAGTGGTTTGGGTTGCTGTGGAGGTGAGGGTTCAATCACTGGCCCGGTGTGGTGGGTTGAAGGATCCAGCATTGCTGCAGCTGTGGCGTAGGTAGCAGATGCTGCTCAGATCCAGTGTTGCCATGGCTGTGGCGAAGACCTCAGCTGCAGCTCCGATTCAGCCCCTACCCCGGGAACTTCCATATGCTACAGGTACAGCCATAAGAAGAAAAAAGAAAGAAAGGGAAGAGGGGAGAATGGGACAGAAAAGAGAAGACGGTAAAAAAGAAACAGAGAAAAAAGAAAGTCAGTTACATAAATGACCAAAGCAAAACACCTTAGAGGGAGTTCCATCGTGGCGCAGTGGTTAACGAATCCGACTAGGAACCATGAGGTTGCGGGTTTGGTCCCTGCCCTTGCTCAGCAGGTTAACGATCCGGCGTTGCCGCGAGCTGTGGTGTAGGTTGCAGATGCGGCTCGGATCCCGTGTTGCTGTGGCTCTGGCGTAGGCCGGTGGCTACAGCTCCGATTCGACCCCTAGCCTGGGAACCTCCATATGCCGTGGGAGTGGCCCAAGAAATAGCAACAACAACAACAAAAGACAAAACAAACAAACAAACAAACAAAAAAACACCTTAGAGGCATTATGATGCACAGAAGTTCAGTCTCGCAAGGGCCAAAAAGAAGGCCCATGCTGCCTGATCAATAACCTGGAATAAAGGTTGTATAGGCACTACTAGAAGTTTTAGTAGTGAGATCAGGGGTGTGACCGCATGGAAGGACAGGATGACAACAAGTAGGCGTGACAAGCTGTTGCATTCAACCGACCATTAGCAGTAGTTCAAGTCAGGAAATAGCTTTGACTTTTCCTCACCCACCCCTGGGAATGAACTCAGGCCCCTCACACTCAGAGCTTCAATTCCTCGTGGTTTTTCACAAAGTTTCCTGGTAGAAGCAAGCTCAGCTATAGAGGCAGCTTCCCAGGCTCATCCTGAACCTTCTGAAGGTGCTCTCCCCAACCCTTCAGAATCTACCACCAGCACCCAGCATCTGCTCAGCATTCCCAAGGACTGCTGAGCAACTAATCGAGATTCACTTCCTGTTGACTTCAAACACAATCATATACTTATCATAACCAAATAACTTAAGGACCTCTTAGTTCATTCTCTTGGGCCAAGGGGAGACAAACATTCCCATTCTCAACTATTGGAGTATACTAAATAATAAACCACGTGCTGCTGTGTTGGTCTGAGTGGGCTGCATCAATTCTAAGAGCTCATTCAGTTTCAGGAAGCAGCTTACTTCCTCCTTCCAAGGCTAGTTGAACCAAAAATAACAAAGAATAAACTTTGGAGCTGCATGTGGTTTTTCAGCCTCTGGCTCCAAAATTAACTTGTTAAAAGTTCTTTCCCTGTAATGATGAAAGAAGGCCTTTAATGACTAATAACAGTTTGGACTTTATTATACTAAAGATCGCCTAAAACTATTTCAGGTTTTGATATTTAATTGCATAAAGGCAATTCTTCCAAATAAGCAACAGTCACATCCTGTTTTGTTCTTGGCACTGTAGGAAATGTATACTCATGTAAAAACTACACTTCACAGACACGCATTTTCAGGAATATCATTTGACAAAAATTACATAACCATCTCAAATGGTGACATGCTATTTCTTGACATTTGTATAGGAAGTCACTTTATTTATTCATTATTTTTGATACTACTTTCTAGGTGGTGGGAAACTGAATCAAAAGCAAACTTATTTATACCACCTATGTTATTCACATAACTACCACCTATATCTTCCATAGTATTAATTAAAGTTGGAGGATAAAGTCTGAAGTAATGAAAAAAATTAATAAAAATTTATAAAAGAGAAGCACTTTGGACTTAAAATGCAAATGATTATTATGATAAATGACTGAAAACCTAAAAATTGCTTTAAATTAACAAAACCTAAAAATTTTTAGTAATAGGACAAAACAAACTCATGTCAAGTTGAGACATACTTCAAAATTTATTTTTAAATGTATCTGTTTTCATACCAACTTTCATTAAAATCTGTAAGTCTAAAACTAGTTCAAAATACCGTTTTTTTTTTAAATGCTATTAAAGTATTTAGGAAGGAAGCAAAATCTAAGAAAGAATGGATACCTTAAAGAAACACTCTAGTGTTTTTTACAAAATGTGTGACTTTGAATTTTCAGTGATGAGCAAAGGCCAGGAGATGTGCTAAGAGCTCAATAAATACAAGGCCATGTTTTAAACCTTAGGAGGCTGGTTCAACAGCCAGACAAAGCAATTCCACATAAACCTGTTTGTATAATCCCTTCTTTCCTCACAGAAGTACTCCTGAATAATCTCTACAACTCACTCTAATTCCACTTTTTTTTTTTTTTTTTTTTTTTTTTGCTATTTCTTGGGCCACTCCTCCGGCATGTGGAGGTTCCCAGGCTAGGGGTCGAATCGGAGCTGTAGCCACCGGCCTAGGCCAGAGCCACAGCAACGCTGGATCCGAGCCACGTCTGCAACCTACACCATAGCTCATGGCAACGCCGGGGATCGTTAACCCACTGAGCAAGGGCAGGGACCGAACCCTCAACCTCATGGTTCCCAGTCGGATTTGTTAACCACTGCGCCATGACGGGAACTCCTAATTCCACTTCTAATCAGAAGAAATGCTGAAGGAGTTAAGGACTTCAAAACAACAGAATAGGGAGTTCCTGTTGTGGCTCAGTGGGTTACGAACCTGACTAGTATCGATGAGGATGTGGGTTTGATCCCTGGCCTTGCTTAGTGGGTTAAGGATCTGGCATTGCCACAAGATGCAGCTCAAATCCCGAGTTGCTGTGGTTGTGGTGTAGGCCAGCAGCTGTAGCTCCAATTCCACTCCTAGCCCGAGAACTTCCGCATGCTGAGGGTGTGGCCTAAAAAAGAAAAACAAACAAACAAACACAGTAACTCCAAACAATGACATGACAAGGTATGCTCCCCGGCTATCCTGACTAGTCAAAAAGAGGCTATTCCTTTCTCAAATGAGATTAACTTGTTTAGGAGAGGACCAGAAATTCCTGATAGCCTGAAAAGACAAAGGCAAGCAAGCTTGGAGCCTTGGCTTGGGCTCTAGGTGGGAACATAAAGTCATGGCCCACATCAAGTCTCATGTGGGTCTCAGTTTTGCAGGTCACCTGGAGCAGCAATGTTTCGAGTGTCTTAAGCACAGGAGTCAGGAAGCTGATACTGACTGGCTCTCTCCACAGCCTGTGACCAAGTGATGATGTAAAATCAAAGACAAGGAGTTCCCTTGTGGTGTGGTAGATTAAGGATCAGGTGTGGTCACTGCAGTGGCTCAGGCTGCTACTGTGGCATGGGTTTGATCTCTGGCACAGGAACTTCCACAAGACACAGGGGCAGTCAATAAATAAATAAGTAAATAAAGCCAGTGACAAGACCTTCACGTCAAGTAAGGGCTGCTTCAAGGAATAAGGTAAGTCTCCTTGCTCACTAATTTCTAATTCTGAAATCAGGACAAAGTCACTTTCAAGTCCACCATGAATATTTTAGTGATGGAAAGAACCAAAAGATGACAAGAGACCCACCCCATCTCCAGTTCCAAAGAAAACACAAATTTTGAACACTGGGTGTAATTACAAAATGCCTTTAAAAATGGAGTTCCCCTAGAGGTTCAGCAGAAACAAATCTGACTAGTATCCGTGACGATCCAGTTCAAACCCTGGCCTCGCTCAATGGGTTAAGGATCTGGTGCTGCTATGAGCTGCGGCGTTGGTCACAGATGCGGCTCGAATCTGGCATTGCTATGGCTGTGGCATAGGCCGGTGGCAGGGGCTCCAATCTGACCCCTAGCCCAGGAACCTCCATATACCTCAAGTGCAACCCTAAAAAGACCAAAAAAATAAGTCTTAAAAAAAAGACACTAGCAATTTTACTAACGAATTCTTCCAACAGCAGCTAGGTTTTTAAAATACCACTGGTATATCTTTTTCGACATCTAGCAATATTCTATTCCCTTCTACTTCTTTTTTCTTTTTTTCCACTGTACAGCATGGGGACCAAGTTACATATACATGTATACATAATTTTCCTCCCATTGTCGTGTTGCGATGTAAGTATCTAGACATAGTTCTCAGTGCTACACAGCAGGATCTCGTTGTAAATCCATTCCGAGAGCAATAGTTTGCATCTGTTAACCCCAAGCTCCCGATCCCTCCCACTCCTTCCCTCTCCCCCGGGGCAGCCACAAGTCTATTCTCCAAGTCCATGATTTTCTTTTCTGTGGAAAGGTTCATTTGTGCCCTGTATTAGATTCCAGTTATAAAGGATATCATATGGTATTTGTCTTTCTCTTTCTGACTTATTTCACTCAGTATGAGAGTCTTTAGTTCCATCCATGTTGCTGCAAATGGCATTTTGTCATTCTTTTTTATGGCTGAGTAGTATTCCACTGTGTATATATACCATTTCTTCCTAATCCAATTGTCTTTTAATGGACATTTGTGTTGATTTAATGTCTTGGCTACTGTGAATAGAGCTGCAATGAACAGGCCGGTGCATGTGTCTTTTTTAAGGAAAGTTTTGTCCGGATATATGTCCAAGAGTGGGACTGCTGGGTCATATGGTAGTTCTATGTACAGATTTCTAAGGTACCTTCATACTGTTCTCCATAGTGGCTGTACCAGCTTACATTCCCAACAACAGTGCAGGAGGGCTCCCTTTTCTCCACAACCCCTCCAGCACTTCTTATTTGTGGACATATTAATGATGGCCATTCTGACTGGTGCGCAGTGGTATCTCATGGTAGTTTTGATTTGCATTTCTCTAATAATCAGGGATGTTGAGCAGTTTTTCATGTGCTTGTTGGCCATCTGTATATCTTCCTTGGAGAAATGTCTATTCAGGTCTTTTGCCCATTTTTCCACTGGGTGGTTGGCTTTTTTGCTGTTGAGTTGTATAAGTTGCTTATATATTCTAGAGATTAAGCCCTTGAGCGTTGCATCATTTGAAACTATTTTCTCCCATTCTGTAAGTTGTCTTTTTGGTTTCTTTTGCTGTGCAAAAGCTTGTCAGTTTGATTAGGTCCCATTGGTTTATTTTTGCTTTTATTTTTGTTGCTTTGGGAGACTGACCTAAGAAAATATTCATGAGGTTGATATCAGAGAATGTTTTGCCTCTGTTCTCTTCCAGAAGTTTGATGGTGTCTTGCTTTACCTGATGAGTGAGGCCAGGGATCGAACCCACAACCTCATGGTTCCTAGTCGGATTCATTTCCGCTACACCACAACGGGAACTCCTGGCACCTAGGTTTTTAAAATACCGCTGGTATATCTTTTTCTACATCTAGCAATATTCTATTCCCTTCTATACACCTCCGTATTAAATAAGGCAATTTTCAAGAACAAAAATTCCATAGCATATTTTATTTTTTATTTCCCCTTTAACGTAAGTGCATAATTACATCATCATTATTATTAAGCACTAAGAAAACTGTTCTTACCACAGTAGTGAAACTGCCTTCTCCTTGATTGCCAATGACCACCTTACTGTTTGATCTAAGTGCAACTTCTCACTCGCTAATTTTTCTATAGCATCTAATGCCTGTAGCTACTTTTCTGCTTCTTAGAACTATTTCTTTCTTTGGCACCTGTGACTCAACACTCTCCCACCTCAGGCTATTCGATTCAGCTTCCTTTACCAAATTGACTTCCTTCCTCTGTTACAGAAACGGGCCCAAGATTCTGTCCTCAGCTCTCGCTTCTCCCAAATCCATTGCATCCAACCTACTCCCATGGCTTCCCTGCCTCTGTCTCTAGCCCTGGTCCCTCACACCTCTAGACATGCTCTTCCGGTTGAAACTGGGCAGCTCCACTCAAAATCCCAAAGGTACCAAACCCATCAGCATACAGCATATCCCCAAACTGCTCATCACCCTGCCGTTCATTCACATCCACAGACACACACCGTTAGTAACCATTTATCATGAGGCCAGACACTAAGTTAAATGCTTCACATACATCAACTATTTTAGTCCTCACAAGAGTCCAAGGAAGGAAGTGGTTATCCCCAATTTCCATAGGGGGAAACCCAAACAGAGAGATAAAGTAATCTGTTCAAGGTCATGGAACTGAAAAGTGGTTGAGGAGGGATTGAAACTTGGCAGTCTGATTTCAAAGACCATGCTTTAGACAACTATACTACATCAGGGCATCCCACTCACCCAGATCTGAAACATGTCTCTTCTGCACAGCCATCATGTTCTAGTTAGAAGGGACATGCATCCTTCTTTTTTTTTTTTTTTGGTTTTTAGGACCACACTCATGGCATATGGAGGTTCCCAGGCTAGGGGTCTAACTGAAGCTACAGATGCCGGCCTACACCACAGCCACAGCAACGTAGGATCCGAGCCACATCTGCAACCTACACCACAGCTCATGGCAATGCCGGATCCTTAACTCACTGAGCAAGGACAGGGATGGAACCCGAAACCTCATGGTTACTGGTCAGATTCATTTCCGCTGCACCACAATGAGAACTCCTGTCCTTCTTTTTGACTGCTCAGCATCTAACCCCCTTCTCATGTCTGGGGAATTCCCAATGTGGAAGCTAAAAACACAAATAGATTCTTTCCAGGCCTCCTTAGCAGCCAGCTCATGGCACCTAACCTGGGGCATAAAAATTAGATGCACCAGGCCCTGTGACTGAGAAGCAGGCATAGAAAACGATCTGTGGCACCAAGAACAGTTGCAGAAGATCTGAGTTCCTGGGCAGCACCGGTGTGCGAGGCCAGAGGTACAAGTACAGGGTCCATGGTACAAGCATAACATCCATTTTCCCTGTGATTCCTCACTGGAGTCATTCCAGGCTGCACAGCCTCCACACCTGGTTTTTCAGCCATCTTAGCCATTCTGTAAGCTACCCAGTATCTTTTTTTTTTTTTTTTTTTTTTTTTGCGTGTTAGGGCTACACCCCCAGCATATGGAGGTTCACAGGCTAGGGGTCAAATTGGAGCTACAGCTGCTGTCCTACACCACAGCTCACAGTAATGCCGGATCCTTAACCCACTGAACAAGGCCAGGGATCAAATCTGCAACCTCATGGTTCCTAGTCAGATTCATTTCCGCTGTGCCACGACGGGAATTCCTACCCACTATCTTCTTTAAAAAAAATCCTTTTTTGAGTTCCCGTCGTGGCGCAGTGGTTAATGAATCTGACTAGGAACCATGAGGCTGCGGGTTCGATCCCTGCCCTTGCTCAGTGGGTTAACGATCCGGCGTTGCCGTGAGCTGTGGTATAGGTCGCAGACACGGCTCGGATCCCGCGTTGCTGTGCCTCTGGCGTAGGCCGGTGGCTACAGCTCCGATTCGACCCCTAGCCTGGGAACCTCCATATGCCTCGGGAGCGGCCCAAGAAATGGCAAAAAGACAAAAAAAAAAAAAAAAAAAAAAAAAATCCGGAGTTCCCGTCGTGGCGCAGTGGTTAGCGAATCCGACTAGGAACCATGAGGTTGCGGGTTCGATCCCTGCCCTTGCTCAGTGGGTTAACGATCCGGCATTGCCGTGAGCTGTGGTGTAGGTTGCAGACGCGGCTCGGATCCCGCGTTGCTGTGCCTCTGGTGTAGGCCGGCAGCTACAGCTCCGATTCGACCCCTAGCCTGGGAACCTCCATATGCCGTGGGAGCGGCCCAAACAAATAGCAAAAAGACAAAAAAAAAAAATCCTTTTTGGCTTAAATCAGTCAGTCCAGCTGTTTCCAAGATGGGCAATTCAGTCAAGCTGGATACCTCACTCATCTCAGGTATGAGCTCGCTTTGCTTTCCTGCCACATAAAACCTTGCCCACTGTTCCTTCCACCCAGAAATCTTCTCCTCTGCCTTCTCCATTAGTCAAAGTTATTCCCATCCCTTAAAGCCTAGGATAAGTGCTATCTTCCCCTAAATATAACAGCTGACACTTAATGAGCACTTTCTAAGGTCAGGCATTCTTCTCATTTGATCTTCACAAACACAGTAGGAGAGAGACACTATCATTAGCCTTATTTCACAGCTGAGGAAAACTGCAGCAAAAACTAATTAAGTAAATTGCCCAAGGTCACACAGCTAGTAGAATTATGGAGCCAAAATTCAAACCCAAGAAACCTGACTCCATACTCTTACTCTTAATTAGGAAATTCCAAATTACAGCCCATGAGTCAAATCCAGCCCAGCAGCCAAATCTGGCTCTTAGCCTATTTTTATACACCATGCTCTAAGGATAATTTCTACATTTATTTATTTTGTCTTTTTAGGGCCACACCCACGGCATATGGAGGTCAGGCTAGGGGTCGAATCGGAGCTGTAGCGGCTGGCCTACACCACAGCCATAGCAAGGCCAAATTTGAGCTGCATCTACAACATATACCACAGCTCATGGCAACACCGGATCCTTAATACACTGAGCAAGGCCAGGGATCAAACCTGAGTCCTCATGGATAGGAGCCAGATTCATTTCTGCTGAGCCACAGTGGGAACTCTTTATTTATTTTTTGATATGTTTTTTATTTTTTTCGATTATAGTTGACTTACGGTGTTCTGTCAATTTCTACTATCCAGCAAGGTGACCCAGTCGTACATAGATAGATATTCTTTTTCTCACATTATCCTCTATTATGTTCCATAACAAGTGACTAGATATAGTTCCCTGTGCTATACAGCAGGATAGCTTTTACATTTTTAAGTGGTTGGGTGATGGGAGGAGAATCAAAAGAACAATACTTCACAGTCCATGAAAATTATACAAAATTCAAACTTCAACATCCATAAATAAAAATCCTATTAAAGTACAACAATATACTGTGGCCTATAGCTGCTTTCACTCTAGTAATAGCAGAGCTGAGTGTCTGTGTCTGCAATAGACACAATATGGCCCAGAAAGCCCACAAAGTCTCAAAAATTTACCGGCTGGCCCTTTACAGAAAAAGGTTAGGACCCTGCTTTTAACCACTACACTATATTGCCTCTCTCTTTTTTTTTGTCTTTTTTTACTATTTCTTGGGCCGCTCCCGCGGCATGTGGAGGTTCCCAGGCTAGGGGTCGAATCGGAGCTGTAGCCACCCGCCTACGCCAGAGGCACAGCAACGCGGGATCCGAGCCGCGTCTGCAACGGAGCTGTAGCCACCGGCCTACGCCAGAGGCACAGCAACGCGGGATCCGAGCCGCGTCTGCAACCTACACCACAGCTCACGGCAACGCCGGATCGTTAACCCACTGAGCAAGGGCAGGGACCGAACCCGCAACCTCATGGTTCCTAGTCGGATTCGCTAACCACTGCGCCACGACGGGAACTCCTATATTGCCTCTCTTAAAAAGCCTTCCCTGATCCCTGACTTTTCCCCAAGCTGGAATAAAGCCTTCCCTTCTCGGTATCTGCATGGTAGTTCATTTTGCTTTGAAGGACACGACTTTTTTCTTTTCCTTGAGCAGACTGCAGATTCCTTGAGGGCAGGATGTCATCTCTTTCACTTTGTATTCCTCTTGCCTCATTTACTCTTGCTAGTCAATAAATGCTTGCTAATTTGAAATAAAATGCTGCAGTGTGAACTTTTAAATGGATTTTCCTAACCTGGACATGAATCGCAGACCGATTATTGGCAGGATCGGTAATAAAAGGCATCCTCAATCACTGCTCACAGGTGCATAAGTTGGTACAGTCTTTCTGAAGGGCAATGCTGCCTCGTTCATCTCTTACCTTGTAAGTGTGCATTTCTTAAGACTTAGAATTCCATTGTTAGAAATTTATCCTACAGAAATGAGCAGATCAGTATACAAAAATGTATACAATAATATCATAGGAGCTAAGTATATATTACCTGCCAGGAACTAAGCTAAATTCTTCATTTATTTTTTCCCCTCGTCACAATTTTATTTAATTATTATTTTTTTAAAATTTCAGATTTCATATTGAGGCAACACTGGTTTATAATATTATATAAGTTTCGTGTATACAACATTGTATTTCTACTTCTGTATACACTAGAGTGTGTTCACCAAAAATTTAGATTCATCATCACCATACAGCTGACCTCTACCCATTTCCCCCTCCCCACCCCCACTTCCCATCTGGTAACCACTACTCTGTTCCCTGTAGCTACATGTTTTTGTTTGGCTTGTTCAGTTATTTTATTTGTTCCACATATGAATGAAATCATATGGTATTCATCTTTCTCTGACTTACTTCACTTACTGAGTCCTATAAATGCAGAGCCCCACAATCCTTAAACACTGTTATGAGCCCTATCTACTTTTTTTGGCCACACCCGTGGTGTGTGAAAGTTCCCAGGCCTGGGATCGAACCATACCACTGCAGCAACCTGAGCCGCTGCAAGGACAACACCAGATCCTTAACCTATGGTGCCACAGGTGAACTCCAGGAGCGCTATTTCTTTTTTTTTTGTCTTTTTTTGCTATTTCTTTGGGCTGCTCTCACGGCATATGGAGGTTCCCAGGCTAGGGATCTAATTGGAGCTGTAGCCACTGGCCTATGCCAGAGCCACATCAACACGGGATCCGAGCCACGTCTGCAACCTACACCACAGCTCACGGCAACGCCGGATCGTTAACCCACTAAGCAAGGACAGGGATCGAACCCGCAACCTCATGGTTCCTAGTCGGATTCGTTAACCACTGCGCCACGATGGGAACTCCCAGGAGCGCTATTTTATGGAGGAGAAAATTAAAACTCAAGAGGTTAAATAATCTGTCCAAGGTTAGGGGATTACAGATGACTTTTTTAAGGGGAGGACTACAGCTGATTAATCTGTATATTATAGTCTTTTCTAAACTTACTACTGTAATAAGCATGTATTAAATGTATCATTTTTTAGCACAGGAAGGGCACAGAAACTTTACTCCTTTATTTTTTTTTTCCTCCTTTGGAAGCTCAGGGAAAATAACCCAGAACAAAATAAGCAAATGTCCTTTTTGCATTTACTTTGGGAAGTATTTTTAAAAAGTCTTCATCCTAGAATTTGAAACAAGGGTAGTATTTCCTCTTGTAAAGCAGCTTTGGGGACAGCATTTTGGATCCTATGTGTTTCCTATGTAGCTTGACTCAGCCAGCTCTTGTGGTTTTGCCAATATGTAAGTCGACAGAAAATTATGTCGTCTTTTATGCTGAATAAAGACTCCTTGAGCATGACTATGGATTCATCCATAATTATAGACATTTAGAAAGGAAGAGTCCCGCCCTGTCTGCAATCTCGAGGGTTACTGGGTTATTGCATGACCCCAAATCACTAACTTTTGGACTTTTTTGGATTTAAGCTATTTTCCCCTTGATCCCAAAACACTAGTACAGGATTTCCTTCCATAACTACAGTGAATTAACACAAATACTTCGAAGTGAGATCTACTGAATGCTAAGATGGCCATGATAAACTTCCCAAAGTCACATCTTACCTCTTCTGGCACAATCACTAGTGGATATTTGTCTTCAGATAAAAAGTTGAAAATAACCCATATTTTAAATGCATCATCTTCTGTAATGAGCAGGGGACTCTTCGTGAGGTTTTTTTTGACACAGAGGGTCCAACACATCCTATTGAATTCAATCTTGTCAAAATTGTCTTGGACCTAAAAAGGAATGAGGAAAAATTCCAATGAACCAGTCCCGAATAAGCAGTATATAAACCAAGCAAAACAAAAAGACAAAACCAACTACAGGCTTCCATTTAAATCAATCCGATCAACCAATAACCTAGTTGCTTAGGAAATTCCACTTCCAAAGGCTGTGTGGTTAACGAATCTGACTAGGAACCATGAGGTTTCGGGTTCAATCCCCCGCCTTGCTCAGTGGGTTAAGGATCCAGTGTTGCCGTGAGCTGTGGTGTAGGTTGCAGACGTGGCTTGGATCCCGCGTTGCTGTGGCTCTGGCGTAGGCCATCGGCTACAGCTCCAATTAGACCCCTAGCCTGGGAACCTCCATATGCCGAGGGAGCAGCCCTAGGAAAGACAAAAAAAAAGACAAAAAGAAAAAAGAATGTTATATTTAGGAGTTCCCATCGTGGCTCAGCGGTAACAAACCCAACTAGCAACCATGAGGACACAGGTTTGATCCCTGGCCTTGCTCAGTGGGTTAAGGATCCGGCGTTGCCTTGAGCTGTGATGTAGGTCTCAGATGTGGCTTGGATCCCATGTTGCTGTGGCAGTGACGTAGGTTAGCAGCTGCAGCTCCCATTTGACCCCTAGTCTGGGAACTTCCATGTGCTGCGGGTACAGTCTTAAAAAGCCAAAAAAAAAAAATGCTATATTTAGTCTAACACTGAAGCAACAGCTGCCCATATTACTCATCTGGCACATATTTACTGGCTTGTGAAATAGGTATTTTTTTCATGCATAAACATTATCTTCTAAAGAGATCACCAATTCTAGCACAGAGGAGTTGAGAATGTCAATTACTCAATATCAGCCACATGCAGACATCTCATCATTACCTATATGGTAAAGAAGATACCACATATCTTCCCCAAGGAAGATATTTACTTTGGGGAAGAGCTGTTTAACTGAAATTCTAAAAAGACAGCTCTGCCACTCAGTCATTCAATCGTGCATACAACATTCCCTCAACATCAATTATGAGCCAAATAAATCTTGCTACAAATTAAGGCTATATAGATGAAGAAGAACTGATCCCTACTCTTAGAACATTCAGAGTTCATTAGGAAAAACAGACGTGCAAATAGACAAATATTAATATAACAGTGTATAATTCAATAGTTTTCCACTCATTCAGCAGATAACATTTAGACAGTAATTATTATCTACCAGGGACAAAGCAAAGACATTTAATATACTGCTAGCCCACATCACCAAGGAATGTCAGGACAATTACAATATAGTGTGATAAGTATTATAATAGAGGCAAGCAGAGGATTCTGTGGGAACACTGAGGAGCTAACCAAATCTTAAGAATTTGGGGAGGATTTGCAGAAAAAGTGACATAACAGAGCGAAGTCCTAAAGGACCATAAAGAATCAAAACAGTTTGAGAATGGGGTAAAGAACCTTCCAGGTAGAACCGAATAAGAGAAAGCTCATAGGTGGAAGCTCATGGATGGTTTGGAAGAACTGCAGAAAGATTAATGTGAATGGGGCACTTGGTACTGCAGGGCGGTATGACTCAAGGCTCTAAGTGCAAATAATCGAAACTGAAGGTCAACAGAATCTTGAGTTCCTTTAAACAGATAAGGAATTTATTGAAAGAGCAATGGGCGACCTCAAAGATCCAACACCAGGGCTGAAAAATCTAGACTCTGAAACTAAGCCATTATTACCAATCCAGGCTAGGAAGTTGGCACTGCCATTGAAACCACTCATGGGATCAGCGGGGGGGAGGCGCCACTGCCAATATAACACAGTATAATACTGATGCCTCTGACCCAGTCCTTGATCCTCTGTGTCCTCTGTGTCGCTCACTGGAGATTCAAAGTCCCACTGGCTAAGACTGGGTCACATTCCTATGCCCTAGTTGCCAGGGAGCAGGGAGAATGGGTATCTAAACTTTTCAATATCTGAGATGTGAGACAGGTCCTGTCCTCTAACAAGACACTGTGGAATTTCCCAAACACAAGAAAAGAGTTTGGATCCTGGACAGACCCAAAAAATGACAAACGTCCACTGCATGGGGCACAGTGACAAACTGGGTTAGAGAAGTAGGTGAAGACCAGATCATGAAGAGCTTTATAATTCATATTCAGGAGTTAGGATTTCTCTCTACTGAAAGAGTAGAAGGGAGAAACATACACAACCTACACTTTAAAAGCCATATTGAGAGAGTTTCCATTGTGGTGCAGTGGAATCAAATCTGACCAGGAACCATGAGGTTGCAGGTTCAATACCTGGCCTTGCTTAGTGGGTAAAGGATCTGGTGTTGCCTCGAGGTGTGGTGTAGGTCACAGAAGTGACTCGGATCTGACATTGCTGCAGCTGTGGTGTACGTCGGCAGCTGTAGCTCCGATTTAACCCCTAGCCTAGGAACCTCTATATGCTGCAGGCACAACTCTAAAAAGCAAAAAAAAATTAAAAATAAAAAACAAAAGCGACATTGAGGATAATATGGAAAATGTACAGGAGGAGGCAGAGGGGGCGACAGGTCAACATGAGCAAAGCAGTTTCTTTTGAGAGAGAGATGAATAAGGTGTGTGTGTACTATAAGGAAATCACTAGTTGGCTGCAAGAAGTAGTTTCTCTCATTCTCTAGGTAGAATTGGTGGTTGGCAAGCCAGTTCCCTTGGAGAGGAAGCTATCTTTTGTGCTCTGCCTGACACCATTTCCCACGCCACCTTCATACACAAATGACCCCATGAAGATAAAGTAAGCTGCTGCTGCTGCTTTTCTTTTTTCTTTTCTCTTCATTTCCTTTTTTAAAATTAAACATTTTTTTTAATTAAAAGATTTTTAAAATTTTTTTTAATTGTTTTGCTTTTTAGGGCCGCACCCACCGCACATCAAAGTTCTCAGGCTAGAAGTCCCATCAGAGCTACAGCTGCCAGCCTACACCACAGCCACAGCCACAGCCACAGTCACACAAGATACGAGCTGCATCTGTGACCTACACCACAACTCACCTCAACACTGGATCCTTAACCCACTGAGCGAGGCCAGGGATCAAACCCACAACCCCATGGTTACTAGTCGAATTCTTTTCCACTGCGCCATAACGGGATCTCCTACAGGACTAGTTTCAAAAGCCACCATCTTCAACTCTATCCACCCACACTCCTAAGATGCATTAAGTGGAGGACAGGCTACTCTGGGGAAATGACATGTGCACAAAAGCATACAGTCTTGTCCTGAGGAAGAAGTGATTCTATGTGGATTATGTGGTAAATTTTAGAGTTCCTGAGGGGGAGTGGCTGGCTTTATGTCTAGAAAAGCAAACAGATGAAATCACAGAGTTTTATAATTTTAAAAAAATGGCCTGGAGGGTACTCACTTGGCCAGCACATATACTAAAACTGGAACCATACAGAGAAAATTAGCATGGTCCCTGGGCAAGGATGACATTAACATTTGTGAAGCATTCCATATTTAAAAAAAAAAAAATAATAGGAGTTCCCTTTGTGGCTTAGCAGAAACGAATCTGACTAGCATCCATGAGGACGCAGGTTTGATCTCTGGCCGTGCTCAGTGGGTTAAGGATCCAGTGTTGCCATGACCTGTGGTGTAGGTCGCAGGTAAGGCTCAGATCCCTCATAGCTGTGGCTGTGGTATAGGCCAGCAGCTACAGCTCCAACTCCCTAGCCTGGGAACTTCCATATGCCTCAGGTGCAGCCCTAAAAAGACAATCAATCAATCAATATAAAAAATAAAAGAAATATAGCCTGTAGGAAACCCTCAATTTTATTTTATTAAGAATTTATTTTTTGGAGTTCCCGTTGTGGCACAGTGGTTAACGAATCCGACTAGGATTCTGGTGTAGGCTGGTGGCTACAGCTGACTGGACCCCTAACCTAGGAACCTCCATATGCTGCAGGAGCGGCCCTAGAAAAGGGCAAAAAGAAAAAAAAAAAGAATTTATTTTTTAAAATTACTTAATGGGGAGTTCCCGTCGTGGCGCAGTGGTTAATGAATCCGACTAGGAACCATGAGGTTGCGGGTTCGGTCCCTGCCCTTGCTCAGTGGGTTAAGGATCCGGCGTTGCTGTGAGCTGTGGTGTAGGTTGCAGATGCAGCTCGGATCCAGCGTTGCTGTGGCCCTGGTGTAGGCCAGCGGCTTCAGCTCCGATGAGACCCCTAGCCTGGGAACTTCCATATGCCGAGGGAGCGGCCCAAGAAATGGCAAAAAGACAAAAAAAAATAAAATAAAAATAAAAAATAAAAAAAAATTACTTAATGAATTTTATTACATTTATAGGTGTATATAACAATCATCACAACCCAATTTTATAGCATTTCCATCCCAAACCCTGAGTGCATTCTCCCACCCCACAACCTGTCTCATTTAGAAACTACAGGTTTTTCAAGGTCTGTGAGTCAGTATATGTTCTGCAAAGAAATTCATTGTGTCCTTATTTTAGATTCCACATGTAAGTGATAGCATTTGAAGTCAGTCTCATTGTCTGACTGACTTCACTTAGCATGATAGTTTCTAGGTCCATCCATGTTGCTGCAAATGCCATTATTTATTTCCTTTTAATGGCTGAGTAATATTCCATTGTGCATATCTACCACATCTTCTTGGTCGACTCTCTGTTGATGGACATTTAGGTTGTTTCCATGTCTTGGCTATTGCATGTAGTGCTGCAATGCTCAATTTTAGAACAAAGAACAAACAGATCATCTGCAGCCCAGATTAGTACTTTGAAGAAAAGATGGCATTTGAAGCAGACCTTGAAGTATATTGAAGAATACAAGGACAACTATTCCGAAGGATAGGAAAGGAAATGGCATGAGCCAAAGCACAGGAAGAGCAGCATACCAACCACGTTTAGGGAACAGCCACTGGAGGAAGAGGACAAAAAACAAGGGAGAAAGAAAGCTCAGGTGTTCAGTTATGTGAATCTTCAAGCTGTAGTTCTGCTAAGACACAGAGATGGAGGCGTCCAGAGATCATCTGTAACCTAAGAGGAGAGGCAGATTTGTGAATCAGCTACATGACTGAAGCCACGATGGTCAATGAGATCACCGAGAGAAAACATAAAATGAGAAAAGAAATGGAATCAAAAACAGAACCTCAAGGGATTGGCATACTGACAAAGAAGAGAAGGAGGAAGAGGAATTATGAAGACTGGAAAAACAGTCAGAGTGGTAGGAGAACCGCAAAGCCTGAAAACTGAGTGAGGAAACAGTAAGGGGAAGGTTTGATCAACCCAATAGTGTCCACTTATCCATGAGTGGTAAGTTCCAAGACCCCAGTGGACGCCTGAAATCGCAGGTAATTACGAACCCTATACATCCATGTTTTTTCCTGTACATACACATCTAGGATAAAGTTTAATTTATAAATTAGGCCCAGTAAGAGATGAGGGCAATAATCAATAATGAAACAGAACAATTATAAACAATGTAATAAAATTTATGTGCATGTGGTCTCTCTCTCATTATACAAATTTAATGCCTCTTCCATCCTTAAGCACTTATCCATGTGGCCATAACTTCTGCAGTCTCAAGTGCAACAGCAAAACCAGCAGAATTTCCTTTTCCTTCTTCACAACTTTATGGATAGAAGAATCATTCTTACCATAGACATTAGCAATCTCAGCATACAATGTTTTTTCTTTCCTTATGAAGTGGAAGAGTTTGACTTTTCACTTAAAGGAAGCACTTTACAGCTTCCCCTTGGTCTATCCAAATTGGTGGCATTGCTACTCTTGTGCTTTAGGTCCATTTTTAGGTAAAATAAGAGTTACTTGAACACAAGGACTGCAATCCCATGACAGTCAATCTGATAATCCAAGTGGCTGATAATTAAGTGACTAATGGGTGGGAGACACTGAACAAAGGGACAATTCATGTCCTAGGCCTGATGAAACAGAAAGGTACAAGGTTTCCTCACACTACTCAGAATACACAATTAAAAGTTTTATGAATTCTTTATTTCTGGAATTTTCTATTTAATATTTTTAGACCACGGTTGACCACAGGTAACTGAACCCATGGAAAGAGAAACTACGAATAAGGAAGGGTTAATGAAGTGCCAAGTGCTACAGAGACATTAAGAAAATCTTTTAAATGTTTTAAAACATTTAAACAGGTGGCACAGTGGGTTTTAAAACATTTAAACAGGTGGCACAGTGGGTTAAGGATCCAGCATTGTCACTGCTATAGCTTAGGTTCATTCCCTAGCTCCAGAACTTCCACATGCTATAGGCACAGCCAAAAAGAAAAGAAAAGGAAAAGACTGTTGGTGTTGTAATTCAGTGGTCATTAGTTAGTTACCTTCAAGACAGCCAAGAAGTCTGGGTATAAGTCAGACTGCAATGGGATCCAAACTGCAAATTCTCCATAAGCTAGTTTTCCCAAGAAATAGGTAGTGGCTTTTTGATCTAAGTTTTGTCTTACTTGATTTTAATAAGTTGTCTATTCCACTTGTTCTCCAAATTCTAATCTTCTATTCCTTAGTTTAATCATACTCAAAGGTAAAAGCATATTAAATGATGACATTTATACCTTTTAAAAAAAGTACAGGAGTTCCCGTCGTGGTGCAGGGGAAACGAAGTTGACTGATATCCATGAGGATGTGGGTTCGTTCCCTGGCTTTACTCAGTGGGTCAGGGATCCAGAGCTGCCATGAGCTGTGGTGTAGGTCACAGACGAGGACTGGATCCTGATTTGCTGTGGCTGTGGCATAGGCTGGCAGCTATAGCTCCAATTCAACCCCTAGCTTGGGAACATCCATATGCCACAGGTGCAGCCCTAAAAAGCAAAACAAAAACAAACAAACAAACAAAAAACAAAAAAAAACTCCAAAATCAGATCATATATGAAAAGTCCACAACTAACACAACTAATATTATACTCAACAGAGGGAAACTGAAAGCTTTTCTTCTAAGACCAGGAATAATACAAGGATGCTCACTCTCACCATTTCTATTTAATACGGCTCTGAAAGTCCTAGCCAGAGTAACTAGGCAAGAAAAAGAAATAAAGTCATCCAAATTGGAAAGAAAGAAAGAAGTAAAATTAACTACAGATAAAATATTCTTTCTCATGTAGAAAACTCGAGAGATTCCACTAAAAAAACCACCCCCCCAAAAAAAACCTATTACAACTAATAAATTCAGAAAACCTGTAGGATACAAAATCAACACTCAAAAACCAGTGTTTCTATATGCTAACAATGACATTCTGAAAAGAATATTAAGAAAATAATCCCATTTGCAATAGCATCAAAAAGAATAAAATAGTAAGTTCCCTGGTGGCCTAGTGGTTAGGATTCATCACTTTCACTGCTACGGCCCAGATTCAATCCATGGTCTGGGAACTGAGATCCCACATTAAGCCACTGTACACCACGGACAAAATAAATAAATAAATAAATAAATAAATAAATAAATAAATAAATAAAATTTTTTTAAAATTTTATTTAGTTGTTGTTGTTGTTGTTACTATTTCTTGGGCCGCTCCCGCGGCATATGGAGGTTCCCAGGCTAGGGGTTGAATCGGAGCTGTAGCCACCGGCCTATGCCAGAGCCACAGCAACGCAGGATCCGAGCCGCGTCTGCAACCTACACCACAGCTCACGGCAATGCCGGATCCTTAACCCACTGAGCAAGGGCAGGGACCGAACCCGCAACCTCATGGTTCCTAGTCGGATTCGTTAACCACTGCGCCACGACGGGAACTCCCTAAATAAATTTTTAAAAAGAATAAAATACTCAGGAATAAACTTAACCAAGGAGGCAAAACTCATTCATTAAAAACTACAAACCATTACTCAAAGAAATTAAAGACAACACAAATAAATGGAAAGACATCCTATGTTCACAGAGTGGAAGGCTTAATATTATTAAAATGTTCATACTACACAAAGCAATTTACAGATTCAGTGGAACCCCTGTCAAAATCCCAATGACATTTTTTTCTGCAGAAACAAAACAGCTCATCCTAAAATTCACATGGAATTTCAAAGATCCATAATAGTCAAAATAATCTTGAGAAGTATGAGGTTGGAGGTCTCATACTTCTTGATTTCAAAACTTATTACAAAGATACAGTAATCAAAACAGTATGTCACTGGACTAGAGAAAGACATATAGGCCAATGAAACAGAATAAAGAGCAGAGAAATAAACCCTCATGTACACAGTTAAATGATGTTTAAGAAGGGTGCCAAGACCACGCAATGATAAAAGGAGAGTCTCTTCAACAAATTGTGTTGGGAATCCTGAGTATCTACATGCAACAGAATGAAGATGGACCCTTATCTTATACCATATACAAAAATTAAGTCAAAATGGAATAAAGATCTAAATGTACAACCTGAAAGCATAAAACTCCTAGAAAAAAATATGGGGGGGGGAATTCATGACATTAGAATGGACAATGACTTCTTAGATATGATACTAAAAGCATAAGCAACAGAAGCAAAAATAAACAAAACTACATCAAACCTAAAAACTTCTGCACATGAAGGAATAAAAATCAACAGAGTTAGACAGTGGTAAACCAGTTCTTCTCATCACAGAACTCACACTCCTGGGGGATAAGATACAAAACAATACCGCAGTAACACAATCACCTATACGATGAAAATTGTGGTAAGAAGGCAAAGTGTGAAAGGTTGTAAGCATACATTACAGGAAAGCTGGTTAGGTCTGGAATGGGTGGGGTGCTGTGTGGAGAAACCTCCCTGAGAAGTGACAATCAAAACGATACCTAAAGGATGAACAGGAATTAGCTGCATGTTAAAGGTGGGGGAAACTTAACAGCAGAGGAAGAGCATGTCTGAAGGCTGTGCAGCAGGAAGGGTCTTGGTAATCTGAGGAAGGCCAAGGTAGTCTCACTGAAGTAAACAAGAAGGTGAGAGGAAGAAGAAGAAGCTAGAGGTTGCAAAAGCCAAATTGAATATGGCCTTCTGTGCCCTGATAACAAGGGGAGAGGAAGAAGAGGAGGCTAGAGAGGTTGCAGAGGCCAAACTGAACAGGGGCTTCTGTACCCTGATAAGGATGCTGGACTTACTTAAAAACAATAGCAAGCCATTGAAGGGTGCAAATTCAATATTTAATGCTACCTCAATTAAAATAAATCTGTAAATTGAAATGGTCTCCAGGTCCATTCTAACTATAAAAGGTCTAGAAATCCATGATTCCATTCTGCACCTCATCTACAATTACAAACAGTGCTCCGACTTAAAATTCCAGTTTATTTCACACCTATTAAGTCAACAGTCTCATATCTATTAATATTGGCTGCTAGTAGTTTCAATGTATCCAGAAGGAAGATAATTTCCTAGAAAGAAATTCGTCGAGTTGTTTTTATTTTTAACATATAATTACTTGACCTCAAAATCATACATATGAAGAGTAAGATACCACCTCAACTTCGACTCAAAGTACTAAAAGTTTTTACAAAACTAAATTCATTTGTGTCTCTAAAACTAGACATTTCAAGACACAGAGATAATTCTCAGAAGACAGGGAAATTGGCCAATTTGATGCTTTAGAAATTGATTACAGATTTTTTCCCTTAGAAATTATGAATTAATTCTACTTCAAATCATCTATGCTAACAAGAGAATCGGAGTTAAAGATTTACCTAACATACCTGCTATTATTTATAAGAGTGGGGAAAAAATTAAAAGTCCACCAAAAAGGGAATGGTTATAAAGTCATGGTACAAAGCTATTATACAGTCACTGAATACCACTTAGTAGCTGGGTGACCTTAAGAAAGCAAATTAACCCATGATCCATCTCTTCATCTTTAAAATGGTGGTAATGATAATATTTAACTTACAGAGTTGACATAAAGTAGTAAACCAATCTTGCCTCCCAAGGATTTTACTGTACTTGATTGTGATATATTATCATTTTACACATTGTTAGATTCACTGACCTAATAGTTGTTGTGTATTTTTAAATCTATGTTCATGAGGAATATTGTTCTGTATTTTTGGTAATGGCTCATCTCATATTTTCATATCAGGGTTATGCTGGCCTTATGAAACAAATCTGGAATTGTTCACTTTTCCTCGTTTTCTGATGGAGTTTGTGTGAGATAGGTGTCATTTCTTCCTTAAATGACTTAGAGTATTCACCAGTGAAACCATCTGGACTTGGAGTTTTCTTTGCATGAATGTTTTGATAATTAATTTATTTAATAGACATAGGGTTATGCAGGTTTTATATTCTGTCCTGTGTCAACTCTGGTAAATTCTGTTTCTCAAGTAATTTGTCTATCTCATTTAAGTTCTCAAACTGTTGGCATAAATTTGTCCACAGCATTCTCTTACTATCCTTTTAATATCTGTTAGACCTTTAGGGATGAGCCCACTCTAGAAAAGAGACATTATACTGAAAAAAAAAAAAAGTTTCTGTGCTTTTCTTTCGAGTGTGTATATGTATGTTCCCCCCATCAACAAAAAAGCAAAAAGAAAAAAAAAGATTATGTTAGAAAGCAGTGGATTCCCCAATTAGGACTTGGTACTGCCAACAGATTTTTGGTTTTTAATCATATAGCTCAGGCCAACCTTTAATGTGTAGAATCAGGGAAAAGAACTGACAGTGCTTTGGACCAAAAAAGCCTACTAGGCTATTAAATCTCCTGAAAGACTAAGACTGCCTCACAAACATGCAAAAGCATAACAAGTTTTTTATGTAGCCTATTTGGGCTCAACAGCAAAAAGGTAACAATATACCACTTTCCTCAATTATTCATTCTCAGATAATCCAGACATAGTGGGTTTTTTTGCTCAAAAGGAGGTGGGAAAAGCTCACGAAAAAATTCTTCATGGATATTTACAGAATTCCATTCTTTACTAAAGAAGGAATTTAACAGACAAGCAACAAAAAAAGTTAACAATCAGCGGTCAAAATATTTGATACAAAAACTGACATGTTTATCATCTGACATCTCAGGAAAGCCAAAAATAATTCTGTCAATGTGAAGAACAAGAGGAATTATTCTCTGTGAAGAAGCAAATATAGAAACCAAAAGGGAAAATTTACTTTTTGCAAAGCAAGTTTCACTATAATTTTGCTCTTAGTCTCAACCCCTTCAAAGTAATTCTCCTAGGCAAAGGCAGATAACCTTTCAAATAACCTGGGGAAAAAATGACTAAAATAAACACTAAGGAATACCAGGTACTAATTAAGAGGAAAAAAAAAATCATCTTAAAACACTGGAAGTGAGTTCCTGTTGTGGTGCAGCGGAAACAAATCCGACTAGGAACCATGAGGTTGTGGGTTTGATCCCTGGCTTTGCTCAGTGGGTTAAGGATCTGGCGTTGCCGAGAGCTGTGAGGCAGGTCGCAGACTCGGCTTGGATCTGGCGTGGCTGTGGCTGTGGCTCAGTCTAGCAGGTACAGCTCCGATTAGACCCCTAGCCTGGGAACCTCCATATGCCACGAGTGTGGCCCTCAAAAGACAAAAGAGGCAACAAACAAACAAATAAAAAACACTGGAGGAAAAAACTTAGAGAACCAGACAGAAACTCAGATAGTTTGAGATGATCGGAACGGCTCTTAAACCATTCCACCCCTGCCGACACATCCAGGAAAAAAAATATTAATTCTGGAAGGGAGTAACCTAATCCCTCAATAGTACATAGAGTTAAATGAACACTAGGCTAGAAGGTAAATGGCTCAGGTTCAAAATCTATCTGCCCCTTATTAGCTAGGTAACCTTATGCTCTATTTCCTCCTGAGTTAAATGGGGATAAGAATTCCAGTTATGCATCATAGAATTACCATGAGGCTCAAATGAAACACTGTATATATGAAAGCACCTCTTGTAAGTGTTTGATCATTATTTCATATTTTCTTTGCATAACTGATGACAATCACTAAGTTTTATGCTAACATTCTTCAGTTACTCTTGGCATTTTTTTCAACCAAGTTTCAAAACAAGGCAGTAATCTTTGCTCATTTTAAACCCACACCATGGAAACCTTGGCTGCTTTATTTGGATTGAAGGTCTGGCAAAATTCCACTCCAGGTGGCTAAGCAATAATAAACAAGGGCTCACTGTTTGAGCACATCCTTACTCACTCTGTGAATAAGTTTTCCTCCAAATTTAGTGACTAATTTTGGATTTGTTAAATATTGCTATATTTCCCCCCAGTTACAGAACTTTTAAATACCTAAATACTGAAACAAAAGATACTCTAAAACTTTAAAATTCAAGATGTTTAAAGAAAGTGACATCAAGGAGAACAAAATGCGGTATCAGGGTACAGCACTGCGATATATTAAACCATGTTTCTCTGTTCACCAGCCAATACAAATTCTAGCACTGAAAAACAAGCAATTTCTAGACTTCTGAGAAGTTCCCGGGATGTTCCATATATTTTAATAGCAGGTATAATTCTACTTATTGTCCTTAAATTTCTTTTTTTTTTTTTTCTTTTGAGGGCGCACCCGAGGCACATGGAAGTTCTTGGGCCAGGGGCTAAGTGGAGCTGCAGCTGAGGCCCACGCCACAGCCACAGCAACACCAGATCAGAGCCATATCATGACCTACACCGCAGCTCACAGCAACACTGTATCCTTAACCCACTTGGCCAGGGACCAAACCCAGGTCCTCACGCAGACCATGTTGGGTCCCTAAACTGCTGAGCCTAATGGGGACATCAATTTTCAAGATTAAATACATGCAAACAGTAGATCATCAAATAGTTGCTGAATATAAGACATATTTACTGAGTGAACTGATTTTGGTTTTGATTTTAGTTTAAATAAACTGAAGTTTTTTTTAAAAAAAGTAAAAATACAATGAGGTCATAGTATATGTTTTAAATATGTTTTTATATTTTAAAAAGTAGGGAAGACAACAAGTTTTTGTTTTTATTTATTTAAAGTCCATGATGCCAGCATGCTAATACATACCTTAAGGGGAAAAAATTAGGGAAGATGTTATTTATCCTAAAGACAGAGAGAAAAGGAGTCCCTGGGTTTGACACTCCATTGTAGACCGTCTTGTTTCTAGGTCATAGGGTCTAAATTTGATTAAAATAGGTATTGAGAGAAAAAAAAATGGGGATATACCTACTTTTGACCCCTTCTGTGGGATCTTGGCATACATCATGCATTAACCACTTGTCTTAAGGGTTGTTAATAGAGTTTAAATGTTCTCACCACTATGATTGTATTCAAAACTTCTAGGCTTCTATTTAAATTAATGGAGAAATATCAGATGGTATACTCAAGAATTCTGAAGCTGTTATAACTAATCATGTTTAAAAGAATTTCTTTAAGATAAAGACAAATACTATATATTCTCAGTTACATGTAGAATGTATAAAAAAATGAAAGAAATGTGAGAGTAGAATGGTGGTGGTTGTCAGGGGCTGATGAGTAGGGGAAATGGGGAGATGCTGGTCAAAGGGTACAAGTTCTAGCCTTTTTTTTTTTGCTTTTTAGGCCACACCCGCAGCATATGGAAGTTCCCAGGCTAGGGGTCCAATCGGAGCTACAGCTGCCGGCCTATACCACAGCCAGTGCAATATGGGGTCTGACCTGCATCTGCGACCCACACCACAGCTCATGGCAATGCCAGATCCATATCCCACTGAGCAAGGCCAGGGATCAAACCAGCATCCTCACGGTTCCTAGTTGGATTTGTTTCTACTACACCACAACAGGAACTCCAAGTTCCAGCTTTAAGATGAGTAAGTTTTGGAGTTCCTGTTGTGGCACAGTGGAAACAAATCCAACTAGGAACCATGAGGTTGCAGGTTTGATCCCTGGGCTTACTCAGTGGGTTAAGGATCTAGGGCGTTGCCATGAGATGTGGTGTAGGTCACAGACATGGCTCAGATCTGGCGTTGCTATGGCTGTGGTGTAGGCTGGCAGTTATAGCTCAGACTCAACTCCTAGCCTGAGAACCTCCATATGCCGCGGATGTGGCTCTAAAAAGACAAAAGACAAAACAAAAAAGATGAGAAAATTTTAGGGATCTAGTGCACAGCATTGTTACGATAGTTAACAATATTGTATTACATACTTGCACGTTGTAAGAGAGTAGATCTTAAAAGTTATCACCAGTGGAGAAAAATGTGATTAATGGGAGGCAATTTAACACAACTAACTTTAATGTGGTAATCACTTCAGAATACATACATGTATCAAATCATCACATTGTATATCTTATACTTGCATACATACATTGTGTCAATAATATCTCAATAAAGCTGGGGAACACTTTGCTAAATAAAAAGAATTTCTTCACAAACATAATAAAGATGTATTTACTTATAATGCAACCATAGAACACAAATGAGCTACCTAACAATAAACAGCAGCCCAAAGAAGCTCCAAAAAATAGTACAGCATCATGAAACTTTGAAATCTCACACATCAGTATTTTTATAATTTAAGGGTTTTTTTTTACCATGATACAATTCATATACTATAAAGTTCACCCTTAAAGTGTACAATTTAGCAGTTTTTAGTACATTCACAAGATTTTGCAACCATAGTCACTAACGCTAGAACATTTTCATCACCCCTAAAAGAAATCCCAAAGCCATGAGTCATCGCTCACCATTCCCACTTTCTCTCAGCCTCTGAAAACTATGTGTTTGCCTATTTTATGTGAACATGTCACATAAAATGGATCACACAGTATGTGGCTTTTGTGAGTTTGATTAAGCCTTACATTTCATTATGGTGTGGTTTCTCCCTCTGCAATCTATTCTAATTAAAGCATGACCAAGGCAATCTCTGCAGAGGAAATACTTAAAAATATATGTTATACATATGTATGTGTATATATATATATATGTATGACATACATACATACAAAACACACACACACAGACACAAAGAATAATAAAATGTACTGTGAGGCTGATATGGAATAAAAGACCAAGAATACTATCTAAGGGAACGCACTGTAATTTTGATAATCTTTGCTGCAAATTTTCTGAAAAATATAATGTGATTTTTTAAAAAGAATGCTGACCAGGAGTTCCCATCGTGGCTCAGTGGTTAACAAATCTGACTAGGAACCATGAGGTTGTGGGTTTGATCCCTGGCTTGCTCAGTGAGTTAAGGATCTGGCATTGCTGTGAGCTGTGGTGTAGGTTGCAGAGGCGGCTCGGATCCTGTGTTGCTGTGGCTCTGGTTAGGCCGGCGGCTACAGCTCTGATTAGACCCCTAGCCTGGGAACCTCCATATGCTGTGGGAGTGGCCCCAGAAATGGCAAAAAGACAAAAAAAAAATGCTGACCAAATTTTGGCATTTTCCAAACCACTACCTTAAATTATTACTATAAAGTTTAATGACTGTACTTTGCTATTACAAAAAGACAATAAATTATAAAAAGACTTATACGAGTTCCCGCTGTGACGCAGCAGGTTAAGGACCCAATATTGTCTCTGCAGTGGCACAGATTCAATCCCCAGTCTGGCACAGTGGGTTAAGGATCCAGTGTGGCCACAGCTGTGGTGTAAGTTGCAGAAGCAGCTCAGATTCAATCCCTGGCCCAGGAATCTCTATATGCCGCAGGTGCAGGAAAAAGAAACAAACAAACAAAACATATAAATAGCTACAAAAATCCCCAAAAAGATATAGGAAAAAAAAGTCAATAGTTACAGTATTTAGGTGATGGAAAAATAGGCACTTTTTTTTTTTTTTTTTGGCTGCAGTATGCAGCAACTTGATGTGGGATCTCAGTTCCCAGACCAGGGACAGAACACAGGCCACAGTGGTGAAAGTGCTAAATTCTAACCACCTGACCACCAGGCAACTCCTGAAAATAAGCTTTTTTAGTTGTTTTGTTTTATTTTGGCTGCACCCATGGCATACAAAAGTTCCCAGGACATGGATGAAACTCACACCACAGCAGTAACCATGGCCACAGCAGTGACATCACCAGATCCTTAACCTGCTGAGCCACCAGGAAAAAATTAAAATATATTTTATTTTTAATTTTAAAGTATCATCACTGTCGCTTTTTGAAAGCCATTTTTGACAAATATCCAGTACTTCATGCTTGGTGTTACAAATAAGCAAAAGCAGGAATTCCCAACCCTTCACGTCTATCTATGATGACTTTCATATCTAAACTAAATGTACAGGATATGGAAAGATGACACTGATATATCATTCAGTTAAAAAAAATAAGTTGAACTATATGTAGCATGATCCTAATCACACAGAAACAAAATACTATGTATTGTATAGGTATGAGTTTGCATGTATATAAAAAGGTCAGCAAATATATTCATCAAATGGTTAACAGTGGTTACTTCTGGAGAGTCAGACTAAAAAGAGTAAAGACTTTTTCTTTCATATATTTCTGTATTAATTTCCTATTTAGTAACAAGCTACCTTTGGTAATTTTTTCACCACCAATGTTTGTAATTAAATGTACCATCAATTTAGATAAGTTCCTTTAAAAAATAAAAGAACATTAAATTCAACACTTTAATGTGTCAGTTTCTAATTATCCAAACCAAGAAGAAAACTGAACCCAGCAGAAAATGCCAATAGGTTATATTTGACTTCCAAACACATAAGAGGTCTCTGAAGCATCTTTAAATATACCCCAGAGGAAAATCCCAGTGGTACCTGGAAAAGTCTAGGATAAAAACTTTGCTGTATAATATCTATATAAAGACATCACACTTTACCCCATCACAGCTTTAACAATCACTGCCAGTACAGGTGGAACTAGAAATTAAAAAGAAACAAAAGGTCCCTGAGAAAAGAAAGATACAGATTAATACAAAACACAGTTCTATATTTCAAAATATGAGCCAAAGTGCAAAAATGTCAAACCACATTTTAGAAGACACTGGAGAGGGAACTGGGAAGCACTGTCAGTCTCTCATTCTTTCTTTCCTTTCTGATTTATCCTGTGATGCTTTACACCCAAACTGCTTAGTGAACTCACCGACAAGGGGCCATGGGGCCCACTTGAAATGGGCAAATCGAACAACGCTGGAAGCAGGAAGAGTTTCGAAGCATACCTTTTCCAAAATGAACTTGTTTAAATATGGCATGTAGCCCTGATTGGAGACGGGCCCCTCATCATCATCCCTGAAGTGCTCTTCAAGGGCAACGGGGTCATGCGGAACCTTCAGCACCGTGCACAGGTTATGGGAGAGGACCTAAGAGGGAAAGAGAGTAGGTTAGAGGCATCCACTAACCAGCACTAGGCACCGACACTGTCCGAACACAACTGGCTGCTCCCTACTGGGAGAGAGAAAGATGGAGAATGAACTAGCAAACATGGGGAGAGCACTGCTCAGCTGCCAGCTTCCTACTTGTTAGCCACAGTGTCTGTCCTTCCCTCCCCAGTTCTGGTTGACTTCAAACGAGTCTCTCTTACATGCCTACAATGAGCCAGGCTCCATGCAAGACCTGGGACTATCACACTCCTTGTAGTCTTTTATTAATTGGCCCACACTGGAAAGAAAAAGGGAGGAGAGAGCAAGAGAATGTGTTTAAAATTAAATTTCCCCTCAGAGCAGTGTCAGGTGATTAGAGCTGTTAGAGAAAAGAGCTACAGCCAGGGCTTCTGGACAAGTGGCTGACCTGAGCCAGCTACCAGCTCTCTGGGCTTCAGCTTCCTCTTCTTGTTGAATATAAAGAGCCAAGTTAATATAAAAATATATCAAATATTAATTAGGACTCTCTAAACGTCCAAACATCTCTACAATTCTATGACACCAGGTTAGTTTTCAGAATGAGTATAAAAGAGTATAAATATAAAAAGAGAAAGAAATCAAGGGCCCAGTTTAGAACTATGAGAAAAATCAATAGCAGAAATATGTCAGGAGTCACCAAAGTGGCTGAAAACATTCTGCAGAAAATTTGCATTCTTGTATTTCATAAGCCGAGTGCATACTTCAACATGCAGGCAGCCGAGTGTGAGCAGCCTGGGCTATTTCAGGACTAGTCTTGTTTCACGTGAAGTGAAAATTAAAAAATAAAACTTAAATCCCTTCCATTTCATGTGTGCATTCTAAATAGGTCAAATTACATAGCTAAGGCTATACTTCCTCTAACTGAGAATCTTTGTTAAATCCCTATTCAATATTTTGTTAAATCCCTACTCAATATTTCATTAAATCCCTAGGTTAAAAGATTCCCTATTTTTCTTAGCCCTAGTCATTTAAATCGCTTAAGGAGCTACATTCATCTTAATGAACACTTTGAATTCCATTAAGCAAGTCACTTTTTTCTGTACACACACATTTCGGTTAGAGTTTTTTAAGATGAAAAAATAATCTATAAAAAGAACATTTGCATATCTTCATTCTCCATTTGTTTCTCAAAGCTTCATTTATGTAGAGATCTTTTTCTACATGCTCTACTGGTTTTAAGGAAGTAAGTAAAGTGAAGGAAGTAAACTCACAAATGGTTACAAATGAAGTAATGAAGACTTTTATCAGCCCCTACAAAGCCGGCTGTGTTTCTCAAGAAAACCCTCCATTTGCGAATAGTAGAGCACAGGAAAAGGGCACTTGTATTGAATCTTGCACCAGAATCAGCAAAATCCTAAACAGGTATCTCCTTTCTCTATTTAAACTTACAGAGTAAATATCTGCCCCCAAAAGTTTTGTGAGGATCGACTTCGAGAACGTCAAGTGTTTAAAGACTGCAACATACTATAGAAATATAAGTTTTTAGAGAAATGAGGAAATACAGAGCATAGTCTTCAGATAAGGCTCAAAGGCCATTCAAATTTTAAAATTATTTGGGACTTTACCCACATAAAAATTCCCAACCATTGGTTAACCTATGGTACCTCCATAAAACATGAAGAGCAACGAGGAACTCGCTGTGTTGTGATAGAAAAAGATCTCCAAGATAAATTAAGTGAAAAAAGCAATGTCGCCAAGACTGAATAGAGTATCTCAACTTTTATGTAAAAGAAAAGGGAAGAATAAATAGAAGGATATATAAGAAATGAATAACTGGCAGGAAAAGCTAGTTTGAAAAACAGAAGGATATATAAGAAATGAATAACTGGCAGGAAAAGCTAGTTTGAAAAACAGAAGGATATATAAGAAATGAATAACTGGCAGGAAAAGCTAGTTTGATTGCAGGCCCGGAGCAAAAGATTTCTCACTGAGCCTCCCTTTTTATTAAGTTTTTGAAAAACAATTTACCTATGCAAAACATATAATACCTATTTAAAAAACTGAATATATATACATATTTTTTAAATGGCCAGCTCAAGATCACACAGCTAAATCTACTTATCCTCCAACTCCATATTCTTTCGGCTACATGAACTTACTCCCTAAAGATTTAGGTATAAAAGGAAGACTTAGTCCACAGCAAAGTAACATGATTAACAGAGGAGTAAGATGTAAAGGCAATAAATGAGTCCAGAAAGAATCGTGTTGCTACAGTGACTTCGCAGAGGAAGTGAAGTATAACCTAGGCCTTAAAATAAGGAGAACTTTTGGACAGGAAAAGGGCAATGGGAAGGCTCTCCATATAGAGGAAAAACATGAGGAAAGTAATTGATTAATACAAAATCCTCAGGGTACAAAAGGCAGACACCAATCTCTACACCCACCCTCTTTCTCTTTGAGTATCTTAGATCCTCAACTAAAAACATAGTGTTATTCTTCTTAGCCTCACAGATGGTGAGTACTGGCTCAAAGAGATTAAATTGGTTTTTCTCGACTAAGGTTACTTCACAGAACTGAGATTAGAACTCAGGTTTTGTAATCTTTGGCCCAATACTCTCCAGTAGTAAGGAGCATTATGTTTCTAGTTTTCTAAAGTCAACATTGTGATAAGTGCTTTAGTTCAATCTGGTGATCCCAATGCGGACTGAAACTCCAGACTTTAGCCTTGAACAGTTCAACAGCATTTTTTAAAAATTATTTTTATTTTTTCCATTATAGCTGTTTTACAGTGTTCTGTCAATTTTCGACTGTACAGCAAGGTGACCCAGTCTCTCTCTCACACACGCATTCTTTTTCTCACATTATCCTCTACCATGCTCCATCACAAATGACTAGATATAGTTCCCAGTGCTATGCAGCAGGATCTCATTGTTTATCCACTCCAAATGCAACAGTTTGCATCTATTGACCCCAGATTCCCAGTCCATCCCCCACCCCAGCAACCACAAGTTTCTTCTCCAAGTCCATGAGTTTCTTTTCCTAAATAGCACTTTTGTTAAATACAGGGGTAACTGAATTCAGTGATCATTTCCTTAACCACCTTTAGTTAGTTGAGCAAATTGTGAGGAAGGCAGCAGATTATAGTAAAGGACCCTCAAGGAGAAGACCTGAGTACCAGCCCTATTTATGTGGTCTGTTCCTGTGCAGTGGTCTGCCATTTCCCTTTTTATTTTTTTTATTTTTTGTTTTTGTCCTTTCTGTTGTTGTTGTTGTTGTTGTTGTTGCTATTTCATGGGCCGCTCCCGCGGCATATGGAGGTTCCCAGGCCAGGGGTCGAATCGGAGCTGTAGCCACCGGCCTACGCCAGAGCCACAGCAACGTGGGATCCGAGCCGCGTCTGCAACCTACACCACAGCTCACGGCAACGCCGGATCCTTAACCCACTGAGCAAGGGCAGGGACCGAACCCGCAACCTCATGGTTCCTAGTCGGATTCGTTAACCACTGCGCCACGACGGGAACTCCCCATTTCCCTTTTTAAAATACTGGAATATGTCACTCCTTACTGGCTTAGTCTCCGTATCCTCAGTGTAAAATGAAGAGTTGGGGATTTGTCTCTAAAAAAAAAGTTTTTAAGCCCAATCCTTAACTGTCAACCCAAACTCATTTCATGAATTCAGCAGAAAGAACTACAGCTCAGATCAGAAATTCAGCCTTTTTCATCGTTAGTAAGACCTAGAACAAGGAAGTCTTCTTCAAACAAAATAACAACTGAATAACAGCTAATTGGAAAAGGTTTGTAACTAAAAGAGAAAAGAAAAAAAAAACAAAAAAAAACCAACAACTGTGTGCTATCTATAAACACTTTAAACAAAAATTATCATAAATTTTTTAAAAAGCCTAGACAGAATCTTAACTTTTTTTCAAAAAGTAGAGGAGTTCCCTTTGTGGCACAGCAGAAACAAATCTGACTAGGAACCATGAGGCTGCAGGTTCAATCCCTGGCCTTGCTCAGGGGGTTAAGAATCGGGCACTGCTGTGAGCTGTGGTGTCAGCTGCAGACGAGGCTCGGATCTGGTGGCTGTGGTGTAGGCCAGCAGCTACAGCTCTGATTCGACCCCTAGCCTGGAAACCTCCATATGCTGCTGGTGAGGCCCTAAAAAGACAAAAAAAGACGACCAAAAAAAAAAAAAGTAAAGTTGGAATTTCCACTGTGGGTCAGTGGGTTAAAGACCCAACATAGTGTCGGTGAGGATTCGGGTTCCATCCCTGGCCTCACTCAGTGGATTAAGGATCCATGTTGCTGCAAGCTGAGGCACAGGTCACAGATGTGGCCTGGATCCCGAGTTGCTGTGGCTGTGGCTGTGGCCTGCAGCTGCAGCTCCGATTCAATCCCTAGCCTGGGAACTTCCATATGCCGCAAGTGCGGCCGTAAAAAAAAAAAAAAAAAAAAAGTAAAATGTATGAAGAAAAAAATCCTTGAAGCCCAGAATATAAACCAATAACAAGAAGTCAAAGCTCCATAAGCTTATATAGTAGTTTGTGTTTTTTAAAGTAGACTCACATCACCCATTAGTTGGTAGGGTCTCGCCCCTGGAGAGTAGCTATCACTGCTGCTTTATAGATGGTGCGGTTGAGTCAGAGATGAGGTGATGTCCCCCAGTCACAGGGTTTTATGTGCAGTGAAACCAGGAGTAGAACCCAAACCTTGTACTTTGGTGCCCTTTCCATGCCCTGCCACCTTCCTTCTCCTTCTGGAAAAAGAGCCCTGCCCATACAAAAGTGACTGGCCAATCATGCATGTTGCTGCTGAGGTGCAGTGATGGGCTGGCGTCCCCCAGCTCACACAGTCAGCTCTCCAGCACCCAACAAGATGGCTGGAGCTCTTCAGTGGAGCCAAATTCAATCAGTGGTGAAGAACTACTCTGCCTAGAAATCTGGGACCATTCACTTTCTGGAAGCCCTCACCTCCCAGCAGCCACCTTTGGGCGAAACTGTTCCAAGAAACGCACTGGTCTTCTCCCCAGATGAGGATGCTGGAAAGCAGATGAGGAGCAAAGAGGACCTCAAGTTCTTGATTTGTCCAAGGACTGCGCCTGAATCACTCTAATCAGTGTTCACAAGTTTCTTGAGAAAGTTGAATTTATCCCACTTCAAATGCCTGCTCCTCCTCCAAAGGCCATTCTTTTGGCGCCTACATAATTGCTAGGCAACTTTGCTCTCATTCCCCGATTTGAAGAATAAACTATTGTTACTTTAATAAAAGATCCATGTCCATGCCAGACCCTCATTGCTCCAGTTCCTTCACAGCTGTCTGCTACTGCCTTTGCAGGGCCCCCACTGACAAGAGATGACTAATTAACCGCTCGTGTGGTCTGTTCCTGTTCCGTGGTTTGCCATTTACCCTTTTTTAAGCATTTCGCTCCAACTATCGTGAAAAGAAATCAAGGATGATGAACGACTAAACAGTGTTTGAACACATGTGAGTGCATGATGCTTAACCTCCTCCCTCCCAAAGATGTAGAGATTACAAAAGTTTTCTGACATGAGCCCTCCTCCCCAGTCACACGCTGTTTCCCTTTACAGGATGTGCGTAATGGTTAAAACTCAACACTGAGAAAAAGGGGGTGGGGATCTCTATTCCAACGAGCTTATCTGAACCAACACAATTACAGAACTATAATTCATAATGGGCGATGTTTTCTTAAAACGTGAAAATTCCTGTTGGATTCATAAAATTTCAAGCTAATGGCGAATTACCAGAAAACTCTTCCCAACAATGAACCAGAATGACCAATTTCCTACCAGCGCTATGCCCTGCCTTAAGAGCATTGTCTTCATAGAAGTCCCGCCCCTCATCACAGGACTCCTTTTCCCCTTCCCGACAAACGACAAATGCCCTTGTCCTGTCACCACCTAAGGCTTGCCTTCTCTTATGTTATCTTTATTGTATTCAGCCTCAGAAATCTCAAAGTCATCTTTGACTCAGTCCTTGAATGCAGTCACCATCCTAGACACTTTTACCAAATTAATCTGCAAGCATGGCTAACCTATCACCTTGTCTAAGTCATTAGAAGTCTACAGAAGGAAAAACCAAGAAGGTTGAGTTCCCTTCGTGGTTCAGCAGTTAGCAAACCCAACTAGCATCCATGGGGACATGGGTTCGATCCCTGGCCTCCCTTGGATTCCAAGTTGCTGTGGCGGTGGTGTAGGCCGGAGGCTTCAGCTCTGATTTGACCCCTAGCCTGGGAACCTCCACATGCTGTGGCTGTGGCCCTAAAAAGACAAAAAGACAAAAACAAAGAAGCAAAAAACCAAGATGGTATTAATCTCCGCTCTGGAGTTAAGTCACTTGGCAAGCCAGCCCCACTTTACCTTTCTAGCCTTATTTTTTCCTTCTGTCCCTACTGTACAAATCCAGCCCAACTAGTGTATTCACTGCACCCCAAATAAGCCCTGTACCACCCTTCTGCCCCTTCCAAAGCTCTGCTCCAATAAGCCCTACCGTTTCTACCTAATATAAATGCCATCCTTTTCTGACCACCACTCAAAATCAAGATAGTCTGCGTTTCCCAAAAAACACTGTGTTTCAGGTTTTACACCAGCATACAAGATTTTTTTTCTCCCATTAGGACTATAAATTTCTAAAAAGCCCATGGCTTACCTACCTTTGCATTCCCACAGCACCTAGCATGCTACTCAGAATGCAGAAAGCTTTCAATACATGCTGAACAAATTCTTTCTAAAAATTCTCTTTTAACAGTAAAACCATAATATGTTAATAATGACAACAATCTGAGGTAATATCCTACTCCTATCTTCTTATTTCACAGATAAAAGGACTGGGGCCTGAGACTTGCTTCAGGCCCACACTGATAAGTAACAAATCAGAAGCAAGAGCCCAAATCTCCTAACTGCCCAGCCCACAACCTGGCCCTGTGCTTGGAAACATTCTCTTTTGCCTGGAGTCACATCCTTCAAGTCTGGGTCATTCTGCATAAACTCCAGGAAATCTTTATCACCCTCTCTGTCCACTGAATTCCTATTCAACACTTAAGTGAATTCTGTTTCATGTACTAGTAATAGCTCAAATAACTAACTGCAGCTCAGTGAGGAAGGAAGCCCTGCCTAATGCTTTTTTTCCATATCCTTCACAGTGACTAGCATATGGCTAAGAAAAGACTCAGGACCATAACAGTTATAGACACATTAAGGCAGGATATCTAACTTGAAACCATCTGCTGTGGGGAGTTCTCCTGTGGCACAGCCGGTTAAGGATCCAGCATTGTCACAGCAGTGGCTCAGGTCGCTACTGTGGTATGGGTTCAGTCCTTGGTCTGAGAACTTTCACAAGCGGTGGGTGCAGCAAAACAAAACAAAAACCTATCTGCTGTGATGCTATCCACAGAAGAGATGCCACTAAACTACCCTATATGCCACTGGATTACATTTTAAATAGACCACCTTTAATAAGTTATTTTGGATGATTCTCTAATTTAGCCCTCTTTAGGAATCAAAAAGAAAAAAACTGGTAAATTTGACCACATAAAAATTCTTAAATTTCCCTTTAAAAAGAGACACCTTTGGAGTTCCCATCATGGTGCAGTGGTTAACGAATCTGACTAGGAACCATGAGGTTGCAGGTTCAATCCCTGGCCTTGCTCAGCAGGTTAAGGATCCGGCGTTGTTGTGAGCTGTGGTGTAGGTTGCAGATGCGGCTCAGATCCCGAGTTGCTGTGGCTCTGGTATAGGCCGGTGGCTGCAGCTCTGATTCAACCGCCAGCCTGGGAACCTCCATATGCTGCGGGAGTGGCCCTAGAAAAGACAAAAAAAAAAAAAAAAGAGAGAGAGAGAGACACCATAGGGAGTTCCCATGTGGCTCAACAGGTTCAATATCCAGCATTGTTACTACAGGGGCTTGAGTCACTGCTGTGGCAAGGGTTCGATCCCTGGCCCAGGAACTTCTAGATTCCATGGGCATGGCCAAAAAATAAATAAAAAGAGACACCATAGAAAAACAAACAAAAAAGACTAAGAGCTCAAATATTCAAATTATTCCTAGGATAAAAATAAAAGATGAACACCTGATTTTAAAAATGGACAAGAGGAGTTCCCGTAGTGGCTCAGTGGTTAACAAATCCGACTAGGAACCATGAGGTTGCAGGTTCAATCCCTGGCCTTGCTCAGTAGGTTAAGGATCCAGTGTTGCCATGAGCTGTGGTGTAGGTTACAGACGCGGCTCGGATTCCACGTTGCTGTGGCTCTGGTGTAGGCCTGTGGCTACAGCTCTGATTGGCCCTCTAGCCTGGGACCCTCCATATACTGCAGGAGTGGCCCTAGAAATGGCAAAAGAAAAAAAAAAGACAAATAAAATAAATTAAAAAAAATGGACAAGAGATGTGAATAGAAAATTTCACAAAAGAAGCTAATGACTAATAGATATAGGAAAAGATGCTTAACCTCACTAGTAATTAACATAATGTAAATTAAAATAGCTACTTTCTTTTTTTTTTGTCTGTACCCACAGCAAATGGAAGTTTTGGGGCCAGGGGTCAAATCTGAGCCACAGCTGCAACCTATGCCACAACTGCCACCTATGTCACAGTTGCAGCAATGCCAGATCCTTAACACGCTGTGCTGCAGTGGGAACCCCAAAGCTACTACTTTTTGTATGAGAAACAATACCTGGTATTTGAGCAGATATAGGGGAGTTAAAATTGCCAAACCCCCAACACTGGAGAAGGTATAGAGCAGGTTTTCTTCATCACTACTGACATTTTAGGCCAAGTAATTCTTTGTTTGGGAAACTGGGGTGGTGTCCTACCCACTGTAGGAAGTTTAGCAGCAACCCTGGCTGAAAACATCAAAACATCTCAAATATCCGAGAATAGGCAAGTACTTAAATAAAGCATGATTCATCAACACACTGAAATAGCTCTCAGCCGTTATAAAGGATGACGGTGTCTGTATCCATGGGCATTAATATGGAAACATGACCCTAACACTGTTTAAGCGAAGAGGTTACAAAGGCAGATGAAACAGCACCCCATTTACACAAAAGGATATATATCTATGTGTATATACACATGTGTGCATGCATGTGTACGCATGGAGGCAGCAAGGGAGATAAAGGAAAGAGAGGAAGAAAGGATGGGGAAGGAGTGAGAGAAAGATGTTAGCAAGATAATCACTGCAAAGTTAACTGCATCTGCTGTTGGTGGCTGAATTTCAGGTGATAGAATTTATCTTTGTCTCTACACTTTAAAGCGTTGTTTGACTATCCTATGCATTATCTTTACAACTGGAAAAAGTGACGGTTTTATATTTATGAAAAAAAAATGTTTTTGTCTTTTTTTTAGGGCCACCCCTGTGGCATACCAAGGTTCCCAGGCTAGGGGTCGAATTGGAGCTGTAGCTGCCGGCCTATGCCACACTTAACAGCAACGTCAGATCCGAGCCGCATCTGTTACCTACACCACAGCTCACCGCAATGCCGGATCCTCAACCCACTGAGCGAGGCCAGGGATCAAACCCATAATCTCATGGTTCCTAGTCAGATTCGTTTCCGCTGTGCCACGACGGGAACTCCAAGAAGATTTAACTCCAGTAAGCTTCTGTATCTCTTTCTCCCACCATTCTATAAGATGTCTCGTTAGTTAACACTACCAGAACTAGCAGGCATAACTCATTTGACTTGAGATCTAGTAAAGCCGTCCAGTTTCTCAAGATCCCAGTAAAGATTTTTGAGGAAAGGACTCAAGATGAATAACAAGTATATGAGAGAGAATTCTACAGTAGAAGATGGAGAAATTAGGTGGTTTAATTAAGTACACTTTTCTCCAAAAGAAGATGTGAAGCCACAGTGTACACCCAAGGTGATAATAAAGATCACAAGCCTGAGATCTACTTCTGCTGCCCCATCCTCTGACCACTGCCCCCTCGTCCCCTTCCAGTCACTATACCATGGCTGCTTGTTATCCCTATAAATCTCACGAAATTGCCTTTTGAAAAGATTCTGTGGCAGACACAGAGCTGTGCCATTCAAGAAAGGAACTGCTGCCCAGCTATGGGGACGGTTAGCTGAGAACCTCCAGCTGTTGGTACCTTTAGGGTCCACCACAGCCAATGCCTGAGCAAGGTGGTGGTGCCATTTCTCCCCAACACGGGCTTCCTCTAACAGGCCATCTTCCCTCCAGAGCTCCAGGTTTAGTCAAGTCTGCATTACGGTTTGACAGCTCCTTTTCCCAATGCTGCTTCCTCTCTCTTTTTTTCACTTCTTTTTGACCCTTTGGCACTCCCAACTCTATCTCAGCATCTGCTTCCTGGAGAACACAATGTGGGACAAATACCTTCTAAACAAGTCACTCTCCCAAGTCTCCGGCCCTTGGCACTTGGATCATCCCCTCCTCTTAAGACCTTTTTTGGTCCCATGGCATATTATTTTCTAAATACTACAAAGAACTCTGTTCTGCTCCATGAAGGTACCTTTACGGGGTCACCAATGTTAACCTTCATTCTCCCAATCTGGACATTTTCCAAAGCCCAATTTCCAGCCCCTAGTTCTTTCCCCTTATTCATCTTAAAAAGTGTTATAACTCCGGCAATGTTTGATTACCTCTATTCTAATGACTCTCTGGTCTTGACCTTCCAAATGAGCTCTGGTTTACATCACTGAGACTAAAGATTTCTATGCTAAATTTGCCTCACATCCAAAAAATCCAAAGGAGAATCATTACTTTTCTCCCTGAAACAGGTCTTCCACCTGGATTCTCACTTTGGTACCATCATTCCCTTAACAACAAAACTAGGGACTCTCCTCTTCTTGTATTTTTTTAACTTTTAGTTTGTCCTATTTCTGGACCCGATTTCTCTCTCCACTGAGTGAGCTTCTCTGTTTGTGTAAGGCTAACCAGAGAGCATGAGGCTGGGGAAACCAGAGCTCCCTGCCCTCAGCAGTGATCCCATTCTCCCTCCTGAGTCCCTGTATAACAAGCACTCACCAACAGGACCGTCGTAAACACAGCAAGCCAACAAAGTTAAATCAGAAGGCTAAGCCCTGAAGATCTCGCTCCCCCATCTTTCACAAATGAGGAAAATGAGAGAGTTCCCATCATGGCTCAGCTGTAACGAACCCAACTAATATCCATGAGGACATGGGTTCGATCCTTGGCCTCGCTCAGTTGGTTAAGGATCCGGCATTGCCGTGAGCTGTGGGGTGGGTGGCAGATGCGAGTTGGATCTGGGGTTGCTGTGGCTGTGGTGTACGCTGGCAGCTACAGCTCCCATTCGACCCCAGGCCTGGGAACTTCCATATGCCACAGGTGCAGCTCAAAAAAAGACAAAAAAAAAAGGAAAATGAAACCCAGCCAGGAGAAGAAACTGCCCAGGGCCACACAACTAACAGAGCCGAGACTAGTCTCCTGACTCTAACCAGTGCTCTCTCTCCTGACACTTTCCTGTTCCGCCAAGGGATTTACTTTCCAAATCTTTCTTCATAGATGTTCCTAGAGAGGAGCTTCACACACACACAAAAGTCACTGGCAGATGTCCACTCCCGTAAAAGCATTCTCTGACCTAACTCCTCCAATCCTCATCACAGACTAGGTAGGCTCCCTTCTTCTGTGCTCCCCAGCACTGTACACTTTCTTTATCTCACTATATTTGAATTGTTGGTTCGCTGACCTATATTTTCTTTCCTTCTTTCCTTCTTTCTTTTTCTTTCTGTCTGTCTCTCTCTCTCTCTCTCTCTCCCTCCCTCCCTCCTTCCTTCCTTCATCTTTGTTGTCTTTTCAACAAAAGGAGGTTCCCAGGCTAGGGGTCAAATCCAAGTTACAGCTGCCGATCTGCACCACAGCCACAGCAACACCAGATGTCAGCTGCGTCTGCGACCTACACCACAGCTCACGGCAACACCAGATCCTTAACCCACTGAGCGAGGACAGGGATTGAACCTGCAACCTCATGGTTCCTAGTCAGATTCATTTCTGCTGTGCTACAATGGGAACTCTCGCTGGTCTCTATTGCTCACAAGACGTCAAGCTCCATGAGAGTAGGGAGCATATGGGTTTTGATTCCTGCTGCCACCATCCCAGCCTAGCAATCATCAACCTTCACAGCAACCTCCCATTTGGTCTCTCCATCGCCAGCCTCTTACCCACGTCATCAGAATAATCTCAGAGGAGCTCCCACTGTGGCTCAGCAGTAATGAACCCGACTAGTATCCATGAGGAGATCCCTGACCCTGCTCTGTGAGTTAAGTATCCCGAGTTGCCATGAGCTGTGGCGTAGGTTGCAGACATGGCTCGGATCCCACGTTGCTGTGGCTGTGGTGTAGGCTAGCAACTGCAGCTCTGATTTGACCCCTAGCCTGGGGTGTGGCCCTAAACACACACACACACACACACACACACACACACACACACACACACACGCACAGAATAGGAGTTCCTTTGTGGTTCAGTGGAAACGAACCCAACTAATATCCATGAGGACAAGGGCTGGATCCCTGGCCTTGCTCAGTGGGTCAGGGATCCATTGTTGCCATGAGCTGTGGTGTAGGTCACAGGTGGGGCTTGTGGCTGCAGTGTAGACCAGCAGTTCCAGCTCTGGTTTGATCCCTAGCCTGGGGACTTCAATATGCTGCACCTACAGCCCTAAAAAGCAAAAAGCAAACAAACAACAAAAAGAATAATCTCAGAACTCTACCTTTGTCATACATCTACCCAAAAAGTTTTAATAACTTCCCCTCTTTACAAGATCAGTTCTAAACTATTCCTTTTAACATTGTCAACAAATACATATTAATCATCTATTCTGTACAAGCATGAATCCATCTAAAAGGTAACCATATTCCTTTAATTCCCAATTTTCCACCACGCCTCAAAACACTCTGCTCTAGTAACATTTCCAGCTCACAGATACTCTAAGCTTCAGCTCTTGCTCTTACCTACAACACCACCACCACATCTGCCACCCTCTGAGACTGTACCGAACAACACCTGCCCATTCCCTCCAGAAGCAGCAGATTTCTATCTCCTCCAGGAAACATTTTTCTCCTTCCCTCCCTCCCTTCCTTCTTTTTCATTTTTTATTTTTTTGCCACACCTGCATGTAGGAGTTTCTGGCCCAGGGATCAAACCCACACCACAGCTGTAACCAGAGCCACAGCAGTGACAACACCAGATCCTTAACCTGCTGAGCCACAAGGGAACTCCATGAAATAGTTCTTTTTAAAATTTTTTTATTATAGTTTATTTACAATGTCTGTCAATTTCCACTGCACAGCAAAGTGACCCAGTCACACACACACACATACACACATACATTCTTTTTCTCACATTATCCTCCATCATGCTTCATCACAAGTGAGTAGATACAGTTCCCTGTGCCACATAGCAGGATCTCATTACTTATCCACTCCGAATGCAGCAGTTTGCATCCTACATCCCCAAACTCCTAGTCCATCCCATTCCCTCCCCCTTGGCAACCACAAGTCTGTTCTCCATGTCCATGAGTTTGTTTCTTTTCTATAAATAGGTTCATTTGCGCCATATATTAGATTCCAGATATAAGTGATACCACGTGGTATTTGTTTTTCTCTTTCTGGCTTACGTCACTTAGTATGAAAGTCTCTAGTTCCATTTGTCCTGCTGCAAATGGCATTATTTTGTTCTTTTTTATGCCTGAGTAATATTCCATTGTTTATATGTAACCACATCTTGTTAATCCATTCCTCTGTCAATGGACATTTAGGTTGTTTCCATGTCTTGGCTGTTGTGAATAGTGCTGCAATGAACATACAGGTGCATGTAGCTTTTTGAATGAAAGTTTTGTCCGAATATATGCCCAGGAGTGGGACTGCCAGGTCGTGTCATGAAATATTTCTTGTCTACAACTGTATGCATCTTATTCTCTATTCCTTTTAAACTTCTACAGCAGCTCCATCCAATAGAATTATAATGGAAACTACATATGGAATTAAAGAATTTTAATAGCCACTTTTTAAAAAAGTAAAAACAGGTGAAAATTATGTTTACTAATATATCCAAAATATTATAACTACAACATATAACCAATATTTTTAAATTAAAAAGATATCCTACTTTCTTTTCTCATACTAAGTCTCTGAAATCCGTTTATTTTATATTTATACACATCTCAATTTGGGCTGGCCACTTTTCAATGCTCAATAGCCAAATGTGCTTAATGGCTAATGTACTGGACAATGTGGCCTGCAGCACTCATTTTCCACACTTTCTTGAACTTGCTTATACGTTACCTTGTAGTCATTTCATGTCTTAGCTTCTTTACTAAACCATATTCTCCTCAAAGTAAGGGACAATATTATATATTTTTCACTTTCCCATGGTCCCTAACAAAAGGTATAGGTTAAAACCTTCACATTTTTGCACTGTTTTGTAGATCAATTTTCTTCAACATTCAGTGTTTGTAAGAAATAGGTGGCTAATAATTGTCTTGTTGTCACACATAAAGGTTGTAAGCTCCATCCATTCAAGCAAGCATGTTGTTAACATGTCTTATTATTTTCCCACTTAACAGATAATCTTCAACTACAAGAAGCAAAGCAAATTCCCCAAAGTCACCCAAATGAAGAACTTCAGAATTCCAACCTAGTTCAACCTACTAACAGCCTGATTACCTACAAGCCTTTTCTCAAACCATCGCTAAGGAAGTCACTTGAGAGTTACGTCAGCTGCCCACCAGTTCCTGCTCTCAACTCCAATGTAACAGCACATGGCTGAGACAACCAACATCCAGTGAATTAAAAGAACTGGAGTTCTTGGAGTTCCCGTTGTGGCTCAGCAGCAATAAACCCGACTAGGATCCATGAGGATGCAGGTTCAATCCCTGAACTTGTTCAGTGGGTTAAGGATCCAGCATTGCTAGGAGCTGTGATATAGGTTGCAGACATGGCTTGGATCTGGCATTGCTGTGGCTGTGGCTGGGATGTGTAGCTCAGATTTGACCCCTAGCCTGGGAACTTCCATATGCCATGGGTGTGGCCGCAAAAAAAAAATGAAAAATAAAAATAAATAAAAGAACTGGAGTTCCTGATGTGGCACAGCAATGTAATGATCCGGCATTGTCTCTGTGGCAGCGTGGGTTCCGTCCCCAGCCTGGTGCAGCAGTTTTAAGGATCCATCATTGCTGCAGCTGTTGCACAGGTCACAGTTGCGGCTTAGATTCAATCCCTAGCCCAGGAACTTCCATATGCTGTGGGTGCGCTCAAAAAAGAAAAGAAAAGAAAAAAAAAGAACTCATGAGGATGTGCTGCCTCATTACACAGACAGTGCTCCATCCTCCCAGAGCTGCAGTGAAATATGATACCTTCAACACTGTCCATCCAACAGAACAACTTTTATCCTAACTGCTGTCATTTCTGGTTGGCATACCATGGTGACTGTAAAGCCAATTATTCCTAAAGAAGTAAATGGTAGAGAAGGCACGGAAGAATCTGAAGATGAAAAGATTAGTTCTTCCAATATTGCAAAAATCACTTCTTGCTTGAAAGACCGCCTTGGAGTTCCCATCATGGCTCAACAGAAACGAATCCGACTAGCATCCGTGAGAACACAGGTTCGATCTCTGGCCTCACTCAGTGGGTTAAGTATCCTGTGTTGCTGTTAGCAGTAGTGTAGGTCACAGATGCGGCTGAGATCTGGCATTGCTGTGGCCGTGGCGCAGGCTGGCAGCTACAGCTCCAATTCGACCGCTAGCCTGGGAACTTCCATATGCTACAGGTGTGGCCCTAAAAGGACAACAACAACAACAAAAATCTCCTTATATGAAATTTGACTACATGCAGATTTACTCCTAAATATCTTTCCGCAATTAAAAAATGAATCAATTTCTGAGAAGCACAGTTTCAAGCAGACACAGATTTGGGGTTAAAAAAAAAAAAAAGGAATCCAAAGGTAGAATAAAAAGGAAATACAGCAAAAGCAGAGAAGAAAAACAGATTTGTAAAATGAAGCTTTGGGGAACATAAAGGAAGCTGAGGCAAAGGCAACCCTAGACTTAAGTTGCAGGAAGGAAAAAGGACACACATCAGAGGGACTGAGGAGATAAGAGTTCCTAGAGTTCTAACAAGCTAATAATCAGTGAGGGGGGTGGAATAACCCTCCTGTGGGGGGAGGGGGCCGAGAAATACCTACTCTGTGAGGGCAAAGTGAGTAAGTGAGAAAAGGTCATTCAAAGCTTCTTCTGTTTCTAGCTTCCAGCCACTATGTCCCTCTGGGACTGCCAGTAAGACCCCAAAGGAAATACAAAATGGGGATCAGGAAGGTTAAGAGCCTCTGAATCATAGGATGAGAAATGTACTGGCTATTAAGATGGAAGGCCACACACATAAAAGTGCCTCACAGATTGCATATTATCTTCAATAAAGCACAAGTTCACATGCATTCAAAAAACAAAAACAAACAAAAAAATCCGAGCTATCTCATCGAAAAGTTTCTAGCCAGTAAGAAATGGAAAAAGGAAACAATCCAGAATCCATTATTACCATGTTAAGATTTTTTAATGTCTCTTCTACACATTTTATTGGGAGAGCTCTCATTATTGTTTCATTTTGGTGGAATATACAAAATATTTACAGAGAACTTCACAGGCTCACTCATGAGTCATGCTTTGATACTCTAAATGGGGATGTTTTTCAATTAGATTTTTAGAACAGAAACAATTTTAACCACAGGGGTTAACAGAAACATAACACCAAAGATTAGGGAGGGAATACTACACACGCCAAGTTTACAAGAATTAACCAAATCTTTTACATTATGCTTCACACAATAAAAGCCCTTCACTGCACCTGCTTCCTTTTTATGTTCAACAGACCTGGCTCAATTACTTTTCTAGCTAGCAAAGTGAAAAAATTGTTTAGGCTAAATGCCTATATGGGAATAGAACACATGACGTTATTCACAAGATATGTAAACCACCTGCAGGGCAAAAAAAATCAAAAACATTTAGTTGAAAATCTATCATTGAGAAATGAATCAAGAGTCAAACTACTTGTGTTGTTCCTCAAAATTTTTTCATTTAGATCCTCGCTAGTTGTAAGCACTTTTCAAAAGAGCACAATTTAGGGGGTTCTCATGTGGCTCAGGGTGTAAAGATCAGGTGTTGCCACTGCAGCAGCTCAGGTCACTGCTATGGTGCAGGTTTGATCCCTGGCCAGGAAAGGTCTGCATGTTGCAGGCACAGCCAGAAAAAAAGAGCACATTTTTTGTTTTTTGTTTTACTACATTCAAGACATTCAGAAGCTCCTGGACCAGGAATCAAACCCAAGCCACAGCAGTGACAATGTCAGCTCCTTTACCCACGGAGTCACCAGGAAACTCCCAAAAGGGCACAATTTAAAATAGAGGAGTTCCTGCTGTGGCCCAATGGGATTGGTGGTGTCTTGGGAGAGCTGGGACGCATGTTCAAGCCCAGCAGAGTGGGCCAAGGATCCAGTGTTGCCACAACTGCACCTTAGGCTCCATCTGTGGCTCAGATCTGATCCCTGGCCCAGGAACTCCATATGCCACTGGGTGGCCAAAAAAGAAAAAGAAATAAATGAATTAATAAAATAAAATAAAACCGAACAAATCCCTGTCTTTCTTAAAACAACAGGATAAAAGTGCAAAGCCAGTAAGTTTATTTCAAGACATATCTAACACTGACATGTAATTCCCACTGTAACCATAGTTATAAGTTTATAACAGGTTACAAAAATATCACTATATTTTGCTATATTTAATAAGACAACACTTACTGCAACAATAAGAGTTTTAATTTTAAGGTACATTTTGATTTCTGGAGGGAATGTAAAAAAACTAATAATATGGTTTCCTCCAGGGCAGGTAAATAGCGTGAGCCAGGAGTTAGAGGAAACTTACTTTTCACTTTTGTAAATGCCCTTTTGAACTTTATAAAATTTATACCATGTATATATATGAACTTTTCAAAGGGTTTCTTTTACTTTTGTTCAAAAGTAAAAGAATTGCATGTATTTCTAAGTAACACTGGAGATTTAGTCTTTCATCTTTTCATCTTCTTAGAATTGCATGTATTTCTAAGTAACACTGGAGATTTAGTATCTTTCTGCAAAACCATTTAAATTCTAAATAATCTGAATATAATTTTTAAACATCAGTGGAGGATTTCCCACTGTGGCACAGTGGGTTAAGAATCCGACTGCAGCAGCTCAGGTCACTGCAGAGGCACAGATTTGATCCCTGGTCCACACAGTATGTTAAAGGATCCAGCGTTGCTGCAGCTGTGGCATGGGTCCCTGGCCTGAGGACCTCCATATGCCATGGATGTGGCCATTAAAAAACAAACAAAAAACATATAATTGTGTTAAAAAAAAAAAATCAGTGGCGAAGAAAGTAAATGTTGCCTCTCCTTCAAATAACACACGCCCAATACCTTTTTCACTTAGGACTTTTGCAAATTTACATCATAACCTACAAGTAACAATGTATGTTTCACATGGCATATTAATAAAATTTCTTAAATACAAACTCCACAGACAAATGCCCCTCATTAAAAGAAGGAAAAATACAAACAAAAGAAGGGCACAAACATCAAAACCAAGGCGAAAAGTTGGTGAAAAAAACTTCTATCATTAAGCTCAATGATATTTATTACATAGTACTTTCCTATAGATATAAAGAAAAATTTCCATTAAAATCTCTCTTAATAGTTTTTAATCTCTCAACAGCTACTGTAGAGTATACTAAAATTGCATTCAAAATGAATATAGTCTTAAGCTATACAGTTTGTTCTAAGGAAGGAAGGACTATTCAGGAAAACAAGTTTAAAAGCAAGTAAAGAATGTGTCTAAAGATTTCTTTCCCCACCTTTAGCCTATTGCTGTCTACTTCAGCAGCTGAAAAGTAGGTCTCTGCCTACACAATTTGAAAAAGCTTAACTTAAAATACTTAATGTAGTAACTAACCTTCTACATTCCAGGCTGAAAAAAAAAAGTGACAGCAAATCAAAATGACAATTAAAAAAATGAGGAGTTCCCTGGTGTTCTTGCGGATAAAGACTTGGTGTTGTCACCACTGTGGCCCAAGTTTGATCCCTGACTTGGGAACTTCTACATGCTGAGGGCACCCAAAAAAAAAAAAAAAAGAGTTACCTTCTAACAATCCTATTACAAATTAATATAGCTGATGACTTCTACGGGGGTGACTTCTATGACTGTGGCAGTGAAGACCTAAACAGCTGCAATTCAGGTGGGGAGCCTGAAATGCTACAACTGAAGCCAAAGAGACTGAGGACCCCTGGAGAGGGTGCGCAGATTGCCAGGAAGAAGCTCAAGGAGATCACAGGTAATGTGGCTGGAAGAGGGAGAAAGAAACAAGGTCAGGAAATGGGGTAGAGGTAGTTTCCTGTTTTTTGGAGGGCATGAAGGTGGGGTAGGGGCACTTTAATAAAGATTAAGATACTGACCTGCAATGACCTTAAGCCTAGTTGTTCTGACAAGGAAACATCTCTGTGACTACAGGAAAACTCAACAATTGCTTCTATAGTAGCTTATGTAATAAGTCACAAGCAATTTTTAAATTCTGTGCTCTGTATTTTTATCTTTTTTTTTGGCCACACGCAAGGCATGTGTAAGTTCCCAGGCCAAGGATCAAATCCGCACCACGGCAGTGAGCTGAGCCATAGCAGTGACAGCAGCAGGTTCTTAACCACTAGGCCACCAGGGAACTCCTATATTTTTATCTTATTAAGTTTAATGAAAGTCTGTTTGCAACGAATCCTTCCTACATTAATTTTGTCTTTGTATTTTAAGTCTCAAAATTTACACATGTAGTAATTTTTGTTTTATTCAAAATATGCTATTAGTCAAAAACAAAATTTAGGTATAAAAATTAAGCTTTTTGTACTAAACAGAGGGGCCTCAAGGAAAACATTTACTAATTATAGTAGTGACCCAGACACATTTATCTAAATGAGTACTATACTACAAAGTAATCTGTTTAAGAGCAAAAAATAAATTTACTCCCAAGACAATGCTAACACACTAAACTTTTCACATCTTTTTAGAAAAGAAGAAATAGTTTATGAGCTAAGCAGGGAAGAACCATTACTTTACAATCTCCAATTTAATAACAATATTAAATTAACTCTAAAGATAAGAGACCATGTCTTCCTTGAGAATCTCTTCTTCCTCAGCGCCACTGTTGCTCCAAAGTGGTTCTTATCTCTCTTTTCTGGTCCCCTGGGCTCCCACTCTTCCCTTCACCCCCTACTCCAGCCATTCCCCAAGGCCATCATCAAACCTCTTCTTTTTCCAAGCTTCAACTACCAGATCCTGTACCAACAGCTCACATTAACTAAAGGACATTTTCTGCAGCTAAACATCCATCCATCAAGGACCTCACACATCCACCCATCAAGGACCTCAAAAATTCTTTCTTATATATATATACACAAACACATTGATATCCTACACTCCAATCAAAATATAAGCTCCAAAGAAGTCCATATAAATGCCTGCCTAATTCCTGTTGCCTGCAATAGTTCAGAGGGATCCCAGAGAGCTAAGAACAGTCAATAAACATCCACTGAAAGAAAGAATGAATGAATGAATGAAGAGAAGGGGCTTACTCCTATTTCCACATAACCACATCCTAGTTTTCTTCAGAGGTCATGTCAAAGCTTTTTTGCATGAAGTAGTTCCACCAGTAAGAAGTCTGGTCTCATGGCCTCTTACCTTCTGTCACATGCAACATCTTCCTTCCAATAGTATTTCTGTAGTTCTTATCTCTCCCACCAGATCTTACATTTTTAAAGGATGGGGTAATGGTCTGAGTAATATAATCTACATGTATACACAGAGAGAGAGAGAGACAGGGACAGAGAAAAAGAGAAACAGACAGAGAGAGGGACTTCTCTAATGGTTACCTATTCTTTTAGTTTACCTACCAAAATTTAAACCATTTAAAGGCAAAAATTTGTGTTTCCCCCCCAATCCTCACTACCAAATCTGCCTTAAAATTAGGCATAGTGTCAAACACATGAAGAGTCACCACTCACTGCATCAAAAATTATGAAGGAAACTTAAAAAAGACAAGTGTCAAGAGTATTTTAGAATACCCATATAGTTTTACAAAATGCTGGGGTTTTTTTCTTTTTGGCTATACCCGCAGAAGTTCTGGGTCCAGGGATCGAACCACCCCACAACAGTGACCCATGCTGCTACGGTGACAATGCCAGATTCTTAACCCACTGGGCCACCAGGGGAACTCCCCAAGGCAACAATTCTTTTTCTTTCTTTTTTTTTTTTTTTTTTTAATTTTCTTTTTAGGCCCACACCCATGACATCTGGAAGTTCCCAGGCTAGGGGCTGAATAAGAGCTGCAGCTGCCGGCCTAAACCAGAGCCAGAGCAATGCTGTATCCGAGCTGTACCTGTGACCTACACTGCAGCTCATGGTATTGCCGGATCCTTAACCCACTGAATGAGGCCAGGGATCAAACCCACATCCTCATGAATATTAGTTGGGTTCATTACCTGCTGAGCCACAATGAGAATTCCCCCCAAAGCAACAAATTATAACCTCATTTTGGATGTGTAATTTTTAGTTAGCTATTTAATAAATCAGTTATATGATATATTCTCCAAAGAGATATTAACTCTCAAGAGCCTAAAAAATACTAATCTTTTGATAAAATTGCATGGTACCTCACACAGAGCAGACACAAAAGTTTATTTGTGAACAAACAAGTGAATGAACAAATTAAGGCAAAAACTCCACTCCTAGCCAATGGTCAAGGAACACGGACCTTTAGAGACAAACTCTAAAAAGGAGAGAAGTAAATAGAAACTTTTTAATATTTCCAATTCCAGAAATACTGGCAAGATAACCCAAACTGAACTCCAAATCTCTCAGTTAAGCAGACACAGACACAAAACACAACTGCACACTTGCATTATTAACATCTTGTGGGTAAAAGCTATGGATGGGAGTTTAAATACTTCCTCCCAAACCTGCAGTAAAGAATTCTCTGGACACTTTTTCTATATATAGCCACAAAGATGACCTGTACAACAAAAGTAATAGGAAACATTTCGTTTATGTCATTAATTGGAGGAGGAAAAAAATGAAAAAATAGAGAAAATAAACAGAAACCAAATAGTAAAACAGTAGCCTTAACCACAGCAATAATTAAATGCAATTGGTCTAAAACAAACCAATTAAAAGACAGATTGTCAGAATTAATTAAAAAAATAAGACCCAAGCAGGGAGGCGGGCTCTGCTGCTTTCACCACCTCGGACTGTGTGATCTTGGGCTGCTTGTTTAACATCTCTGAGCCAAGGTTAATAAATGAAATATTATTTGTGAAAGGTCAAGGTCTTGCAAGACCCTGAGGGGGTTTGGGTGGAAGAAGACCCAAATACATGCCATCTACAAGAAACTGACTTTAAACACAGTAGTATAGGTCAATCAAAAGTAAAAAAAGTAAAGAGTAAAATGCAACTCTATTCATAATCATCAAAAACTGGCAACACAAATGTTCTTCAAGGGTGAATGGATTAAATATGGCACATCCAAATTGAATACTGCTTCACAATAAAAAGAATTACTGATACACACAACATAGGTGACTCCTAAAGCACTGGGCTGAGTAAAAGAAGCCAGTGTCAAAAGATAACATTGTGTATGCCTCCATTTCAATAACATCCTGGAAAGGACAAAACTACAGCAATTAAGAAGAGGTCACTGATCTGGCATTGCTATAGCTATGGCATAGGTCAAAGCTGCAGTTTAGACTGAATCCCTAGCCTGGGAACTTTCATATGCTCCAGGTTTGGCCACTGGGGGAAAAAAAAAAAAAGAACAGATCATTGATTTTCAGCAGTTGAGGAAGAGGGGGCAGCATGAGGAACTTTAGGGGATGATGGAGCTGATGGAACCCTGATTTGACAGTAGTTATACAAATCCATATATGTTAAAATTCATGGAACCATCCACCAAGTCAACTTTATGTTGATTTAAAAAAAAATAAGTCAAATGAAGATTAAGTGGATGATCTCCATGCATCCTTCCAGACTATAATTTTATGAATGAGAAAAAGAGAGGAGAGTGAAAGACAGGCAGAATGCTAAATCCTACCGCCATAAAAGCCACTAGTCTTAAGAACCTCCTGATTACTGCACAAAATAAAGCAAATTCAATCCTCAGAAATTCACTCCCAGAAGAGGCTAAGAAAACCAGACAGTCAGATCCAAAACGTGTATATTTAAAAATGCCTATGAATGGCTCTACTTGTTCGTTTCCATATTTTACACTTTCAAGAAGGTGCCAATTTCTCCTGGCTAAGTGCCACTTGCCCTGCTTGGGGTTACTCAACTTACAAGCATTTCTTTATTTATACCTTATACTCTCACTTAATGATAAGGTCCCTTTGGCAATCACAGTAAAGGCTCTACAAAAGCAGTTGCTTTTGCAGGGTGCTGAACGGATCAGAGCTCCTCACCCGGAACTAGGGTCCCTGACGGACGCGACACACCCTTCACTCGTTCCAGACATGAGGACGCTAGGTCTTCCTCATTAGTCGGAAAGCGTCCCCCACCGCCAACGCGCCCCAAAAGAGGCGGCCGCTGGGGGCCGAGCTCTGGGGCACTTCTCCCTTCTCGGAACTGCGTGGCTGCCTGGGGTGCAGCTGACCAATTTGAGGACTGCCCCGGGGCGGAACGTGCGCCTTCGAAGGTTCTGCACGGTCTCCTTGGGTAAGTCCCTTCTTCTCCCAGAGTAAGAAGAAAACTCTGGATGGGTTTCCTAAGGGAGCTTCCTACTGCTCTGAGTCTGAAACTTTTCGGGCCTCCCGCTCCAAAAGGCAGCCCGGCTCGGCCTCAGAGCCCTCACCCCCGCAGTGCCTTGCTCATGGGGAGCCCTGAAAGGACTAACGCACCGGCTGGAGCGCACAGCACGAAAGCCAGGAGGGACACACACACACACACACACACACACACACACACACACACACACACACACACACACACACACACACACACACACACACACACACACACACACACACACACACACACACACACACACGTCAAATCCCGGTCTCTTCTCCCTCCACCTCGAGCAGGCCACTCGGCCGCATTCCGGCCTGCCACTCCCTGTGGTCACGCCAGCCTGTCGGCTTCCACCCGGGGGTAGTGGAGCGCGTCGGGGAGGGGCGCATAGGGGACAGGAGGGGGGCGGCACCCACCTTGAGTTGGGACTTGGAAACCTTGCCACTGTGGTCCAGGTCGAGTGCGGTGAAAGCGTGCCAGATGGCCTTGAGCAGCTCGTCCTTCAAACCCCCCATGGCCAAGACCCTGCAATCCCGGCTGCCGCAACTGCCCCGCCAGCCACTTAGTGCGTCTGACGCCCCTCGGCCTCTGCCGCCACCGCCCGCCGCGCAGTCACCTGACCGCGGCAGGCCTTGCCCCCGCCAGGCTCCGCCCTCTGGGCGCCCGCGGGGAACAGCGCTTAGCAGTGTGAGCTCGGGGTCCGGTGCTCTACCTATCCCTGAACCCTGGGAACGCCTGGCCTTCTTTCCCAGCCAGGACGGCAAACGCCACTATGCAACGCTTCAGGGTTCCCAAGACCAGATCAGGCCATTTTCGGAGCTTGCATGCTCCCCAACAAGAGCTCTTACCCCGAGGAAAAATATGAGTCGGGGTAAGCAGCTTCAGCTGGCTTCCAGAAGTGACAAAGAGAGCCCTGGGCCCTCCCCGGAGACGGAGTCACTGTCTGAGAAGACCAGACAAGAACCCCAGAAGCCCCCAGAGAAGGGCTCAAATGCAAGCACAGTCTCTAGTGGGAGGGGAGGGAGGAGGGGAAGCAGGGAAGGGCCTCGAGGGAAGTTGGTTCATTAGTTTCGCAAACATTTCATGATGCCTACTGTGTAGTGGACTCCGGTGACACAGACAAGGTTTAAGGTGGGTTTAGAAGTCAGAGGGTCAGGCAACCTGTTCTTCGTAACCCTCAGCTGTTGAGGGTCTGTTGACAATTTAAGAAGGGTTTGACGTGGATAGTGCTGCTCTTTCCTGGTGTTTTCTGTGCTTGCATAATAGCAGATCTGGAAGGACCCCAGGAAATCACTCCACCCATCTTACTAATCAGAATGGGTGAACCTTTTAAAAGAGCCTATCTATGCCTAGAAGAGCATCCTCCTCATTTTAATGTTCACTTAAATACCTGTTAACAATGATCGCTTGAGCTCTTTAGGCTTCAAATTCTCCCTCCACGTATGAAATGAGCATGGTGCTTTAGATGTTCTGGAAGGTTTCTCCTAGGGCTCACATCCTAGGATATAACTATTGCTGGCTGACTCCAGTCTGATTAAATCACCAGACACAGTGCCTTGCATCTCCAATCCAAGACCAAATCTGGAAAAAATGGAGAGAAGAACAAATACGGAAAGTTTTCAAAACGGGCTGGTTCTCAGATGAACTTTGGTTTTGTTTTACTCTTTTATGTTCCTAAATGCACATATATGCACTATATTAAAAGGAAAAGAGCATCAAAAGAAAGAGTGATATGAAAAGAGCAGAAACGGAAGGAGCTGCTTCAGTGAGCTTGAGGCCAAAGGGAACTTGATGGGGCAAAGAAAAAGGGTGACCCAGTTAAGGGGAAGGGGCAGATGCAAAGGGACATGGGTCTCTCACTGTGAGAGTCCTAGAGGCCCTTCCCACTTCACGATTTGTCAGGGCTTTTCTTGCTCTGCCAGAATCCAATTTCTATCATCGTTCTTCCCCAACTCCAGCTCAAGTCTGCCAGTCAACAAAAACACATGATTTAACCTCTAATTTCTTCATGCCAGTTCAGCTTTCTCTGGGTAGTGACAAAAAAAGAAACCCTCCTAATTCTCAAGTTTCAGGTTAACCACTAGATGACACTCCTCCTTTTCTCTCAGTTTCTGGAAGGATCAAAAAGGTATTTCAAAGCTTTTGGGCAGGGGGAGAGTGTCACATGACCAGTACATTGGGAACTTTCAAATTCCTGCTTCTTTCACAATGCCCATTCTCATAATCTGAGCAACTGTTAAAGCAAAATGATGGAAGGAAATGCTTTGAAACCTAATGGATTCTATCAATTATCTATTGCTGCATAACCAATTAACCCAAAATTTAGGAGCTGAAAAAAATAACATTATCTCATACTTTCTGTAGGTCCAGAATTTAAAAGCCACTTAGCCATATGGTTCTGGCTTGAGAGCTCTTGAGAGGTTTCAATCCAGATATGGGTCTGTAGTCATCTGAAGGAGAGGCTGGTACTATAGAAATCATTTGGAAAAGGCCTCCGCTCCTCCCTATATGAGTCTGCGCACAGGCAACTTGGATGTTTTTATAACATGTCAGCTGGTTTTCCCAGAGCAAGTGGTCCAAGAAAGAGAAAAGGGAAAGCTACAACATCTTTTATGATCCTGCCTCAAAAGTCATTTATCATTATTTCTGCAATATTCTACTTATTACTCAGGTCAGCCCTATTTAAGGTAGGAGGGGAACTACAAAAGAGCAAGAATATCAGAAGGCAAGAATCACTAAGGGCCCATCTTGAAAGCTGGCTACCACACAGATGTAGGGCAGAATCCAAGCTCCAGCACTTGCTTACCTACGAGAAAATATGAGGCTTCGTTTCTTCCTCTGCAAAATAAGGATGCTAATATTTATCCTGCAAAACCGCTGCGAGGCTTAAAAGAGACACTACTCTATATGAGACACAGCATCATGGTACCTAGCAACTGCTGATAGTTGGTTCATACAGTGGTTTTGTGCTGTGTCAATTTAACTAAACTGAAATTCAGTTCCCCATGTTTCCCTCCCCAGTCTGCTTCCAGGATATGATTGGTCATAAGAGAAATTTGTGTAAGATTTGAAAAGAGTAAGTGAAGAAGCTGCTGTTGGGACCTGAAGCTGCTGGATACCAGCTGTGGACTGTAAACTTGTTACTGACCTGCTAGCACACTATTGGGGTAGAGCAGCAACTGGTCCCAGCTCCTCCAGCTCCCACTGCATCTTCTATTTCAGCTTTCCCAAGCCTCTGGGGCAAGGCACATGGGTAGTTCTGTGGAAAAGGCATCAACTTCTCCTGCAGACCACCCGCATCATCAACATGAGAGATAACTATGGATTGCACTTTGTCCCATAAGTTCCAGTTTGTCCTTGTGGATTCCAATTTATCCTCACTTTTCCCCAAGTCAACCCAAGTTGTCTTCCCGACTGCTAGACGTGATGACCTATCAGTTTCAGGCCCATTTCTGGATGTAGAGGCTAGAGCCTTCCATAGACTTTTAACCAGCTTTTCTTTGTATTTTATGGCTGCACCTGAAGCATATGGAAGTTCCCAGGCTAGGGGCCGAATCGGAGCTGAAGCTGCCTGCCTAAGCCACAGCCATGGCAATACCAGATCCAAGCTGTATCTGTGACCCACACTATAGCTTGCAGCAACGCTGCATCCTTAACCCACTGAGCAAGGCCAGAGATGGAACTGGCATCCTCATAGAGACAACATGGGGTCCTTAACCTGCTGAGCTACAACAGGAACTCCCACCAGCTTTCCTTTGTAATCCCTTGTTAGTGATTTTTCTGTTATCCTCTAGCCATCTCCTTCTAGACTTTTTCTTCCTAGCTTTTCCTGCAATTGTGTTGTATCTAATCCCTATGATAAATCCTGTATTCATTAGTGTTGTTGCTTCTCTGAGCAGCCCCTAACTGATATCGACATTTGTGAAGTTAGATACTGCTAAGAAAAAACATGTGCCATTGGCTTTGACCAAAGGGTAGCAGGAGCTAAAAGGATCTCAAGCAAAGGTTTTAAACGACAGTGAGGGACTTGTTATGGGAGGCTGGTGCTTTGAGTTGAACTGTGTCTCCTCAAAATTCATATGTTCAAATCCTAATCCCTAGTACCTCAGAATGTGATCTTTTTATTTTTATTTTATTTTACTCATTCATTTATTTATTTTTTGCTTTTTAGGGCCGCACTCGCAGCATATGGAGATTCCTAGGCTAGTAGGGGTCAAATCAGAGCTACAGCTGCCATCCTACACCACAGCCACAGCAACGCCAGATCCCAGGCACATCTGTGACCTACACCACGCAGCTCGAGGCAATGCCAGATCCTTAACCCACTGAGCGAGGCCAGGGATTGAACCCAAAACCTCATGGTTCCTAGTCAGATTCTTTTCTGCTGTGCCATGACGGGAACTCCAGAATGTGATCTTATTTAGAGATGGAGTTTGTATAGAGGCAAGCCAGTTAAAATGAGGTCATTAGGGTGGGTCCTAATCCAATATGACTGATGTCCTTATAAAAAGAGAAAATTTGGATACAAGCAAACAGGGACAATGACATGAGAATATGAAGATAGAAATTAGGATGATGAGTCTACAAGCCAAGAAACACAAGAGAGAGTCAGCAAATCACCAGAAGCTAGAGGACAGGCATGGAAGAGAATCTTCCCCATAGCTCTTAGACGGGACCAACCCTGCTGGTAGCTTAATTTTGTATTTCTAGCCTCCAGAACCATGAGAAATACATTTCTATTGTTTAGTCCATCTAATTTGTGGTATCTTATCATGGCATCCCTAACAAACTAATAGAGTTGAACAAAAGGTTATAGATGGTAAAAAGTTTGGCGGGACTGTTGCCTGAGCTAATGTAGAAAAATAGAAAGCGTATCTATCTTATGAAAAGTAATAAGGATACTTAATGATCTTGTAGATATAGCTAAGGATATTTCCTTTTTTTTTTTTTTGGTCTTTTTGAAGGCCACACCTAGGAGGTTCCCAGGCTAGGGGTCTAATCGGAGCTGTTGCTGCCAGCCTATGCCAGATCCAAGCCATGTCTATGACCTACGCCACAGCTCATGGCAACGCCAGATCCTTAACCCACTGAGGGGGGCCAGGGCTTCCTAGTCATTCCTAGTCAGATTTGTTTCCGCTGCGCCATGACAGGAACTCCGCTAAGGATATCCCCAATCATAATGTTGAAATTGCCAACTGACTTATTCAATTTGTCCAAGACAAAAATACAAGAATGGAGTTGAACTAAAGATAGAATTGTTCAGTTTTCAAGCAAAATTTAGAAGGACTGTAAAGGAGCCAAGATATGCTCAAAAATAAAAATAAATTAAAAAAAATAAAACTGTTCAAAAATAAACTGTTTTGGAGTTCCCACTGTGGCACAGTGGGTTAAGAATCCGACTGCAGTGGCTCAGATCACTGTGGAGGTGCAGGTTTGATCCCCAGCCTGGCGTAAATGTGTTGAAGGATCTGGTCTTGCAACAGCTGTGGCAGTTGTGGCTCACACTCAGTCCCTGGACTGGGAACTTTCATATGACATGGGTGCAGCCATAAAACTAAACAAATAAAGTAAAATTAAATGTTTAAAAAAATTTGTTTTTAGTTCCCAGTCTCTCCTGATAAAAGATCCTCAAAGCAGGAAATAGCCTAAAAGCAAAGATTAAATCCAGTAACTTCAAGTAAGTATGGGTAAAAATCATCTCAGGATTTTTTTTTTTCAGCTTTGGAAACAGATACAAGATTGAAAGGTATGCTTCATAGACACTCCCAATTAGACAAAAAAAGCTTTAATACTTTTAAGAGCATTATCTTAGAGTGTCTTGATTCCCAAAGAAGAGAGGAGGTTGGCTTTAAAAGACTTTAAGATGTGGCCCAATGCAATTACTAGAAACCCACAATGTTGTTAAGAAAATTGTGTTGGTAAAAACACTATCAACTTGGACTGAAAAGAACAGAGATAGTGCAAAATGAAAAGAGGCGTCATGAATCCCAGATTTATATGCGTGGGAAGCTGGCTGAGAGAGCAATTTGTTTGCAAACACAAGCTATTTCTATTTTCCTATATAAAAGGAAAAATGACTAAGTGCAGAGCCAAAAGCCCAGAGGGAAGAGCCAAGAATCACAGAGAAACATTTATGTGAAGCAGGACTAGGTCTTAATCAAGGAACTAAAACATGTGCCTGGATGGATTTCAGAATTGCTATGGATCAGTGACTCCTACATGCCTCTTCCCTCCATTTTTTTGAATGGGACTGTTTGTGGTAGTTATTCTGTCCCTATATTACTATCACATGTTGGCGAGTATGCAAAAAGAGTTAACAGAGCAGACCTGACTGTTTAACATAAGAAAAATCTGCTTATAATGTTTGCCTTTGGCTTCTAAGTGGGAACATAGATTTCGGGAAGGTTCCTACCATTAATTTAATAGAGTGACTATCTATGCCTAAATTGTTTATACAAACAATAGGGTTTATGTTGAAATCTGTCTTCCTTCTGGGTATAATTTAGGTACAGGACAGACAGAGGCTGCCTACTTGACTAGCTCTCAATAAATCCTGGGCCTTGGGTCTCTAATGAATTTCCCTGGTTGGCAACATTCCACAAGCATCTTTACAATGCCTTTCTGGGGAAATGAAGGACATCTTGTGTGACTCCACCAGAAGAGAACTCTGAAAGTTGTCTCTGGTTTAATCTGGACATTTCCCCATCTGCTTTTTCCCTTTCTGTATTCTTCTGTTGTAATAAATCTTAGCCATGAGTATTACTATATGCGGAGTCCCATGAGTCCTCCTAGTGAATTATCAAAACTGGGGGTGGTCTTGGGAAATCCCCAACACAGGAAGTGATGGGACAAATAACTTTTCTCTCGAATTCACAGTTCTTCAGAGGCAGAAGAGTTGCAGTCACCCTGATTTTTATGATATCCTGGACTTCAAACCAATTCCATCAAAGATACATGAGTTGTGGTGGCTGGGATGAGGTGAAGATTCTGGTGGATGGTCTCCAAGATGATTGCCATTAACACCATCCCTCCCTATAGATGCATATGCTCCTCATAGCAAGAGGTAAAGTCTAATTCCCCTCTACTTGGATATGGGCTGGACTTATGACTTGTTTGACCTATAAGTAGAAGTGACAGCCTGGGACTTCTGAGATCAGAAGTTAATACAGTTAACAATACTGTACTGTATACTTGACATTTGCTTAGAGGCTTAGATCTTAAGTGTTCTCACCACCAAAAAGAAAAAAGAAAAATAAAGTATTTGAGGTGATGGATATATTAATTAATTTGACTGTGGAAATTATTTCACAATATATAAATATATCAAAAGATCCAGTCATACCCCTTAAATATATGCTCTTTTCATTTGTCAATTATACCTCAATAAAGATGGAAGAAAAATCAGCAATGTAAACAAAACAAAACAAAACAAAAAACCTTCATTCTTCACTATCTTCTTTCCTCCTCCATGCCTTCCTTTCTTTCCTTCTACCAATAAGTATCTTGAGCATCTTCTCTGTATCAGGTATTGTGCCAGGCACTGGGAATCCAACAGTGAACATGCAGGCTGACCCCTCTGTTCATGGACTCTGAGTTGGCTGGAGGTCCTGTCCTTTCTTCCGATGAGCTCAGGAGGCCATGCCACATGGACGCTGCTGAGGACCATTCCAAAAGTGGGCAACAGTATCCTCAGAGTAGCTGCCTGCTCCTTCTCAAATTTCCAGTCTTTCTCCATCTCTCCCTTCCTCTAACCTTTGAAATATTAGTAGAATCATCCAAAGATTTTACTTCCAAGAATTCAAAGGATTGAGACTGTGGAGTCAGCTTACTGTCTTTATAATGTCTGACTGAGGCACCATCTTGTAACACATTATCAGACCCCCTTTTTACGTGATTATTATGTGATCATCAGGTTGATCATTTTTTCCTGTACTTAGGACAATTTTTGCTTTTTACATAGTTCTTTGGCTTATTTCTGTTTCCTGTATATATTCTTCCCTCATTATACTGAGAGAAATAGATACTTATACTTTATGCTCTTGGGGAAGGGGAAATTCCTCCCTTTGCCCCTCTTGAATTCCTGTGGGACTAATGATAAAATTGACACAAAACAGGTTAACAGGCAAAAAAAATAAATTTTAAATCATACACATGGAGGTCCCATAGGAATGGGATCTAAGAAGTGGCCAAAGCAGGCAACTTTTATACATTTTAGATGAAACCAAATAAATTTGAGAGGAATTGACAGGTCAAAGAAACTTGGTTTGGGATGCTCAGTTAGTGAAGAATCTAATTGGTCTTGGAGTAGTCAATTAAAGAAGTAACTAGGTTTGTTTATATAACCTTCCTGGTCTGAATGCTTCACCGCTGGTAATAAGGGTGTCCTTCTACCTCCAGAGGCAGGAAGTGTACCTATCACATAGGAGATTTAGTTTCTCCTTTAGGGGGACAGAGGGGAGGATCAGAGTGTCCCTCTTTACATTGGCTCATCCTTAAGTAACTTTACTTCAAAATCATCTACATGCCCTTGAGGCACATTTTGGGGTAGCTTGCCCTGAACCCCAGAAATGCACAAAATATACTTACTACAAGAAACAAAGCAGCCAAAAATACTAAAACTTAACTTCGAAAAATTTAAAAGAATTTAAAAATTTTTTTATATTTAGCCTCCTTTTGTGTTATAATTACCTTTTTATGTAGTTTTTAAAAATGTTTCACTTTGACTCATGGACTTTACAAATGTTATAATTAACTGTTATTACTGGAGTTCCTGTCATGGCTCAGGGGTTAATGAACCTGACTGGCATCCATGAGGACTCGGGTGCGATCCCTGGCCTTGCTCAGTGGGTTAAGGATCCGGTGTTGCCATGAGCTGTGGTGTAGGTCGCAGACATGGCTTGGATCTGGCGTTGCTGTGGCTGTGGCGTAGGCTGATGGCTACAGCTCCAACTGGACCTCTAGCCTGGGAACCTCCACGTGCCCCAGGTGTGGCGCTAAAAGACCAAAAAAACAACAAACAAACAAACCTGTTATTATTATTATTATTCTGCTTTTTTGTCTCACCCTTGGCATATGGAAGTTCCCAGATCAGAGATCAATTCTGAGCTTCAGCTGTGACCTATGCCTTAGCTGTGGCAACACCAAATCCTTCGCCTACTGCACCAGGCTGGGAATAACATCCTCATCTCAGCAGTGACCTGAGCCACCACTCAACCCTGAACTGAAGCAGGAACTCCTCTTATACTTTTTTGATGTTCAAAAGAATCACAAGATGGCCAGTGAGAATCCTGTTTATATTGGCTTCATTGTCCAATCAGCATTATTTCAAATATTTTTGGAGGCATCCCTTTCTTGGATGTTACAAGCCTCTCCTCGTTTTTTGCTGCTCCAATACTTGAAATTGGTACACTTTATTGGGTTTTTTTGGGGGGAGAGGTTCTTTTTTTTTTTTTTTTTTTTTTTTTAGGGCTGAACCCTCTGCATATGGAAATTCCTGGGCTGGGGTCAAATCAGAGCTGCAGGTGCCAGCATATACCACAGCCATAGCAAGGCCAGATCTGAGCCATGTCTGACCTACACCACAGCTCAGGACAAAGCCGGATCTTTAACCCACTGAGTGAGGCCTCATCCTCATGGATACTAGTCAGGTTCTTAACCCGAGAGCCACAATGGGAATTCCTGGAATTGGTTATACTTTAAAAAGACTTTTTTTTTTTTTTTTTTAAAAGGAGCTTAGTAGAATCCAAAATCTAGATGTTGGGTGTACAGATCAATTAGGTAGTGAACGAAGTTGTTTCCACAAGTGACAAACCTGAAGAATATTTTTCTAAGTCCCCATCAGTTTTCTTTCTAAGTCCCCATTAAATCCTTTCTTTTTTACCCAACTCTAAATTAGTCTAATGTAAAAACATAGTTATTTAATATGCCATATACTTCCTTAAATTTTTTTTAATGTAGTAATTTTTTTTCTTTTTGTCTTTTTGCCTTTTCTAGGGCTGCACCTATGGCATGTGGAGGTTCAGTCGGAGCTATAGCCACCAGACTACGCCACAGCCACAGCAGCACCAGATCCGATCCAAGTCTGCGACCTACACCACAGCTCAAGGCAACGTTGGATCCTTAACCTACTGAGAGAAGCCAGGGATCAAACCTGCGACCTCATGGTTCCTATTTGGATTCGTTAAACACTGAGCCATGACAGGAACTCCATAATGCAATAATCTTTCATTAACTAAGTATAAAGACTTTTCCAATCATGTCACCTACAGATCATTTTATCCACTGCTCTATTTGGCTGCCAGTCTCTTGTCTCTCTCCTCATCAATGGTAAGGCGGATACCCTTTCACGGGGAAGAGAGATCCATGGTTTGTTGCCTTTGCTGATAACGAAAATGTTGGAGAGCTGGGTGGCGAAGCTGTTGCCATTGGCATCTTTCACATGGACTACATCGAAAGAACCAGGATGTCTCTCCCTGTTGGTGATCACACCAATTCTTCCCAGGTTAGCACCTCCAGTCACCATGCACAGGGTACCAGTATCAAATTTGATGAAATCAGTCATCTTGCCAGTCTCCAATTTGAATGGTGTCATTCACCTTGATGAGGGGATCAGGGTAGTGGATGGTATGGGTGACCAGGTGAGGGATTCCTTTTGTGCCCACAAACATCCTTCTCACTTTGCATTAACTTGTACTTGGCCTCCTCAGGTGTAATACGATGAATGGCAAAACGACCCTTGGTGTCACAGATCAGATGGAAATTCTCTCCAGTCTTCTCAATGCTGATGATATCCCTAAAACCAGCAGGGTAGGTTATATCAGTGTGGACCTTGCGTTTATCTTAATGAAACGCTGCATGCAGATCTTCTTTACTTCATCTCCTGTAAGGGCATACTTAAGTCTGTTCCTTAGGAAAATAATGAGGGGGAGACATTCCCTCAGCTTGTGGGGACCGATGGATGGGGAGCAAACACACCAGTCAGTTTATCCAGCATCCAATGCTTTGGAGCTGCTACTAGCTCCAGATGTTTCTTGGGACAAGATGTTTCTTGGAACCACAAGCTATGGTTGCGCTAGGTACAAAAAGAGCTACTTCCTTAATTTTTTACCCCCTCACCAAATCTATGATTACAACCTCTTCTCTTTTATAATCTTTATTTTAATCATCTATCACCATTCAGAAGTCTCTTCACTGATGCAAACTTGTTTGCATTCTTTTTTTGGCCCAAAAAACTGTAAAAAGATTTCCTTTCTCTTTTTTTTTCTTTCTTTTTACAGCCTCACCTGCAGCATATGGAAGTTCCTGGGCTAGGGGTTGAATCGGCGCTACAGCTGAAGCCTATGCCTCAGCCATAGCCACAGCCAAGATGCATCTGTGACCTATACTGGAACTTGTGGCAACTCCGGATCCTTAACCCACTGAGTGAGGCCAGGGATGGAACCTGCATCCTCATGGAGACAATGTCGAGACTCCAGGAAAGCTTTTTTTATCCGTTAATATCTATAGCTTGGCTATTTATAAATGACCTGTGTTTTGCTTCAATTTTAACCTTTTGGGGGGAAGATTCTAAGTATAAATATGAGACAAATGAATAGTTTAGTGTAATAAGCAAATAAAACTTGGTAACAAAATTTCCTGGTGGCTCAGGGGGTTAAGAACCTGGCATTGTCACTGCAGCAGCTCAGATTGCTGCTGTGGCGCTGGTCTGATCCCTGGCCCGGGAACTTCCGCATGCTGTGAGCAAGGCCAACAACAATAACAAAAACTGGGTAACAAAGCAAATCTGATATATGAGTTGTTATTGTGATAGTAAGATAATTAAGCACATATGGAGAAGTTTTCATAAACAGTTTTAATTATATACCTGAAGATAGTATGTCAATGGTTTGTTGGTAGGAGAGATGAGGAAAGACTGGAAATGTGAGAAGGAGCAAGAAGCTACTCTGAGAACCCACTGAACAGTTCTGGAGTGGTCCTCAGCAGCGCCCACATGGCATGACCTCCTTAAGTCATCAGGAGGAAGGGCAACCTCCACCCAACTCAGAGTCCACGAGGGGAAGAGCCCACTTGCATGATCATTATTAGATTCTCAGTGCCTGACACAATACTTGATTCAGAGAAGATGCTCAACACTTATTTGCAGAAGGAAGAAAGGAAGAAGGAAAGGAAGGAATGGAGGAAGAAAGGAAGGGAGCAAATCCTTAATATATAAGGCACGTTTATATTTCCAATCATTCCAAAGGCAGTACAACCAAGCATATAATACAAGCATACCTCAGAGATACTGTGGGTTGGGTTCCAGATCACCACAATAAAGAATATATTGCAATAAATATGGCAGCAAAGTGAGTCGCATGAATGTTTTGGTTTCCCAGTGCGTAGAAAAGTGATGTAGACACTATACTGTAGTCTATTAAGTGTGCAACATTCTTATGTCTAAAAAACATACTTGCATTGACTGCAAAATTCTTTATCGCTAAGAATTGCTAACCATCCCTCGAGACTTCAGTGAGGCATAATCTTTCTTCAATGGTGATATCAAAGATCACTGTTCACAGATCATCATGCAAATATAATAATAATGAAAAAATTTGAAGTATTGTGAGGATCATTGAAATGTGACACAGAGACATGAAGTAAGCAAATGCTGCGGGGAAAATGGTGCCGATAGACTCGCTCAACACAAGGTTGCCACAGACCTTGAACTTGTAAAAAGTGCAATATCAGTGAAGCGCAGACAAAGCAAAGTACAATAAGATGAGGTATATCTGTACTAAGCACAACTTTAAAATACATAATTTCAGGAAATCCCCTGTAAAATGTATAGGCATGACAAGTGCCACTGATGGAGAGAATACGTTTAATGATTAAAAGTGTCTCAGTCTCCACATAGCGTATCATTCCATTTGTATGAAACGTCCAGAACAGGCAAATCCTTAGAAACAGAAAACAGACTGGTGTTGCCTGGGGCTTGGAGGAGGGGGGGAGATAGGGAGTGACTCCTAGTGGGTTCCCTAGTGGAATGATGAAAATGCTCTAATTTTTTTTTTTTTTTGTATTTTTAGGGCTGCACCTGAGGCATATGGAGGTTCCCAGGCTGGGGTCTAATTGGAGCTTTAGCTGCTGGCCTAAGCCACAGCCACAGCAATGCCAAATCCAAGCCGCATCTGCGACCTACACCACAGCTCACAGCAATACCGGATCCTTAACCCACTGAGCGAGGGCCAGGGATGGAACCTGCGACCTCATGGTTCCTAGTTGGATTCATTTCCACTGTGCCACGATGGGAACTCCAAAATGCTCTAAAATTTATTGTGGTGATGGTAGCCCAACTCTGAGTAAACTAAAAGCTATTGAATTACATCCTTTAAATGATGAACAGTATGGTATGTCAATATTATCTCAAAGGTGTTATAAAAGATGGGAGGACTGCCTGATGCACATCAGCTCAGATTTATAAGGTGCCACCAAATCTTCTGCTCCAGCCAAGAAGCAATTATAAGTAACCCCAACCTATATAAATTACCTACAACCTCGGCCAGTATGAAATAGCGTTATTTTAATTTGGAGTCTAGAAAAGCTACAGTAACCCTAGAAAAGTATTCAAGTAAATATTACTTCTTAGTAGAGAGGTAATGAAAAAGAAATTAAATCCTTGGTTTTAATATTTTAATGGACTTAATGTAATGATTTTATCTTCGGGTTTCTGTCTGCTATTTGGTACGCTGGGATGTTTGAAATGTGTGAGGAATCAGTCTTATTGGATTTGTGATTATAGTTTGGATTGTTTATGGGAACTTAAGTAAGTCATGTGGGAGTTCCCATCATGGCTCAGCAGTTAACGAACCGGATTAGCATCCATGAAGACATGGGTTCAATCCCTGGCCTCGCTCAGTGGGTTAAGGATCTGGCATTTCTGTGAGCTGTGGTGTAGGTCACAGATGCGGCTCCACTCTGGCATTGCTGTGGCTCTGGCATAGGCTGACGACTATAGGCCCAATTCAACCCCTAGCATGGGAACCTCCATATGCTTGGGTGCGGCCCTGAAAGACACACAAAAATTTTTTTAAAAAAGTAAGTAATGTGATCATCATAATGGCACATTGCACTCTGAAATAATTAGTCAAAGCCAACTGGTGGTCCCATTCTCCTTGCCAGTGATGGGCTTAGGAATAGGCACATGACACAACTCTGGCCAATGAGATGGGAGTTGAAGCCTACTCTGGGGCTTGGGGGAGAGGTTTCCACAGTCCCCCCAAAGAGAAACAAGAGTCCTACTTCCTCTGAATTTTTGCATCTGGATATGATAATATCAATGCAGCAGCGACAGTGCGACAAGCCTGAGGGTGCTGCTGGTACCGCAGAATCAAGAGAATCAGCCCACGTCAGGGCTTCATGTTATGTAAGATAATACATTTCCTTACTGTTTAAGCCATTTTGAGTCAGGGCTTTCTGTTATTTTTACTCCCAAAGAAACAATTTATAACAGGATTGAAATGTAAAACTGCAGTTTAAGAAAACCTTTTTAATGTATTAGTTTTGTTTTTGTTTTTTTGTCTTTTTTGCCATTTCTTGGGCCGCTCCCATGGCATATGGAGGTTCCCAGGCTAGGGGTCTAACTGGAGCTGTAGCCACCGGTCTACACCAGAGCCACAGCAAGGCGGTGGTGTGATCTACACTACAGCTCACGGCAACGCTGGATCCTTAACCCACTGAGCAAGGCCAGAGATCGAACCAGCAACCTCATGGTTCCCAGTCGATTTATTAACCACTGAGCCACAACGGGAACTCCTTAATGTATTAGTTTTTTGATGAGGCATATCAATTGGATGAGCATCTAGTGAAGTCAGCCATACAATGAGACACCAACATCAAATGCTTTCACTGACATGTGGAATCTGAAAAAAGGACAGACTGAACTTCTTTGCAGAACAGATGCTGACTCACAGACATTGAAAAACTTATGGTCCTTCAGAGGAGACAGTTTGGGAAGGTGGAGGGGATGTGCTTGGGTTGTGGGATGGAAATCCTGTGAAATTGGATTGTGATGATCATTATACAACTACAGATGTGATAAATTCATTTGAGTAATAAAAATAATAAATAAATAAATTGGATGAGCATCGGTTAGACTGGAAGTTGTAGAGAATGTTCCTCTGCACAGACAAAAGCCCTCCTGGACTTTGAGGAACCTAGAAACAGAGTGGTGAGGTGAATTTCAAAGAGAGGTTCATACTCTTAACTTCATGTGAGAGCCCACCTGTAACATGATATTTGTCATCACCTGTGGCATTTATTACAAAGTCAGGAAAGACATACCTGTAGGAATCATAAACATTGGCTTCTGCTGGAGAAAGAGAGCTAGAGTGCTCCAAGGAACAGATCATCAGCAGCTGTGCTCTCTATCAATGACCAAAGGGGACTTTATAAGCCAGGAGCCCCCAGTTCAAATGCCTTCAGAACCCAGACAGGGTCCACACATAAAGGAAACTGAAGGGGAGTGAAGCAGGAGGAAATGGTGGTCCATCTACAGGGACCCACAGAGACCAGGTGATGACACTATGAAGAAATGAAGCTTAAGTGTTGCCAGATCTTCCCTCTTTCAAGAAGAGCCAGAAACCTGGATCAGGTAAATCATGTGATGCTGTAGATTAGGGTAACCTACTCAACTTAAACAAAACAACAGGGGGCCAAAGAGAATACATCTACAGGCTGTCTGTGGTCTGCAGGCTGCCAGTTTGCAACCTCAGTGCATAGGTTAGAGCACATCCAGAGAGTGGACATTTGTCAAGTTTGCAAACCTTTCCCTCCTACAGGTGCTTCTTAGACACTTAGATTTGGGGCCACATAGCTGAAAAGATGTAATTCATAGCAATAGCCCAGCAAGAAGGATTAGCTGCCAAATGCACACACAGAGTTTAACAAAATAATCAGTTGTATGGGACTGGTTAGTGTCATCTGCTTAAATGGCAATGATAGATGTGCAATTTTCATTTCAGTCCTTGCTATTAGAGCCAAGTTGCCTGTATGTCATTGGCTACCAACATGATCAGTTCTACTAAATTCTTTTGCCATGTTCCCAGGCTTTATACATTAGGATCAATTATTCATTTGCAACCGAAAAATTAAAAGCGAGGGAGAGAGACTGAGATCACTGGTCCAAACAAGACATGGGTCTCCAGAGATCTTGCCAAACCTCTTTGAAGCTTCCCAGGAGAGCCTGGTCTTTGGGAGTCCCACAACAAATATCCCCTGGTTTCTTAAAGATAAGAGTAAAACCCGAGACCTGTGGATGTTTCTGACTCATAGAAAAATCTGCTCATTTTCATGGGTTTCTTTGTGTGTTATTTTTAAATGATTGTGATATGACACATGGCAGCAGGAGGAACTTAGGCTAGATATTAAGAACAATTTCCTGACTCACAGACTGTGAAACATTAGGGCAGGTTACAAATGAGGAAGTAGAAGCTCCCTCTATGCAGGACTTTTCCGCTACGGTAAACGCCTGATTCTGTTGGTCAGATGCTATCACTGGTGAGGTGGAAGGTGGCGTTTGTGTAATGTGTCTACCTCACCCTGCTCTGCACTCTTCATAACAGCTGCCATTTAAAAGGGTCAACCTGGGAGTTCCCGTCGTGGCGCAGTGGTTAACGAATCCGACTAGGAACCATGAGGTTGCGGGTTCGGTCCCTGCCCTTGCTCAGTGGCTTAACGATCCGGCGTTGCCGTGAGCTGTGGTGTAGGTTGCAGACGCGGCTCGGATCCCACGTTGCTGTGGCTCTCGCGTAGGCCGGTGGCTACAGCTCCGATTAGACCCCTAGCCTGGGAACCTCCATATGCCGTGGGAGTGGCCCAAGAAATAGCAACAACAACAACAACTACAACAACAAAAGACAAAAAAGACAAAAAAAAAAAGAAGCTGAAGAGATGATTAAAAAATAAATAAATAAATAAAAGGGTCAACTTGATCACTATCCTCGGTCCTTCTTCTTATCAAATCCTCAGGGAAACCCAATAAGATAAACTATCCCCATTTTACAGATGAGGAAACCGAATGTCAGAGAAATGAAATAACTCGCTCAAGTGCATGCCGTTAATAAATGGCAGAACTAGGATTAGAAGCCACCTCTGTGTAGCTGCCAAGACCAGGCCCTTTCCCTAAGGTCATGCTGCTGCAGGTGGCTGGGCAGAGCACCTGTGGCTACCTGTGGGGAAGAGAGGCCAAACAGCAGGTTCAGGCAAGGAGAGCATTATGCTAAAAAGTTATTGAGAACATGGCTGAGCCCTGAAGAGGAAGCCAGTGTCAGGAAGAGAGAAGAAATGCCAACTGGGGAAGTGACAGAGACACAAAGGGGAGGTCAGGTAAAGGGATATCCTTCCAGAAATGAATGTGCACTGACTTGGATAGTCCAGGAAGTGCAAATAGTGAATAGGGAGTTCCTTTTAAGCCACACCCAGCTCGGACTGTCAGGCTTGCCAAGGAGCAGGCTGGAGGCTCCTGACCCGCCCAGCTCAGATTTTCCTGTAGTGACTCCTGACCTAACTGTGCCCTTGGACAATTTTCTTTCCCTCTCCCTCACTGGCCCCCCAGCAATTTTCTGTGATATACAGGAGCGGAAACACTGTTTCCGACAACACTGAAATTAGGTCCAGTGCTTATGTCCATGTTCAGAATACCTGTAATCATGTAACTTTCCTTCTCTAAAAAACATATTCCTGTTGTTTCTCCCCTGCTAGTGCCCAGGTTCCTGGATTAGCATCATTGCTACAACAAAAGAGAGTGGAGGTGGAAAATTAGTGGGCCTCTACAGCCTCCATATATTATGTGTTAAGCCACATCACCTTGCCTACTTAACACTCATGGCTGAAAAGAGTTAGTGTCTTTATTACAAAATCAGCCAAAAAGCAGGTCCAGGCCAACTCTGGGGCAGGGGTCACCTGTAGACTATTTCAAGAGGTGTTCTGTATCCTCCATCCCCTCTTTTTTTTAGTGTCACGCCCATGGTATGCTGAAGTTCCTGGGCCAGGTATCGAACCTGAATCACAGCAGCAACTCAAGCTACAGCAAAGACAACACCGGATCCTTAACCTGCTGCAACACCAGGGAACTCCCATCCTCTTTTTTAAGAATTTATTTCCTAAACTCCAGTATGGCCTCAGTAGCTCCAGTCTCTGTGTTCAGATAGGAAATCTAAGGAAATGAATACAACCTTGGAGATACAGGAGACCAGATTCGCTTTCATTAAACTCAAAGCTTCTTGGAACTTCAGGCCTCAAGAAGTGAGAGGGCACACTTTACTGAAGCCCAATCCCCCATAGTGAAGGCAGGAAGAGAAAAATAAACCAGAAATCAAATAAGTAAATAAATAAACAAACCAGAAGGACTTTTCTCTAGAGAGCCTTAGGTTGACCAGGTCAACAAATAATGCAAGGACAAACCTTCCTGAAATTATTTCTCACCCCACCCCCCACCATGAAAAAAAGGTAGGGCTGACTTACCTATGACTGCAGCAAAAGGGTAAAGTTCTCCCAAGCTTTCAAGAGTTTAGCCTAGGGATTAGCACAATTCTGGGGAATGCTTTATATTTTAGGCTCATTCAGTTATTCCACAGTCATTTATTGAGTACTTTCTATTTTCTGGGTGCTGAGTTGGAAGTATTAAAATGTTGCATAGATGACTAGGACTCAGACGCTGCTCTCTATTGAGCACTTCAAAAGAAAAAAAACCATCATGAAAGCCAAAGAAGCAGGTCTTCAAAGAACCTAGATGCCAAAATCCCACTTGCACAAAGTGGGAAGCAGACAAAAGGAAGCTCTGTCTGTGGTATGAAGGCACGGAGCCGCTGTGAGGGGGACCCAGAAGCAGTGCGGGTAGACGGCTCATGGCAATAGTGGAGATAAAGCATGAACTTGATGACTGTAATAAAATAGTGGAGATAAAGCATGAACTTGATGACTGTAATAAAATAAAGTGCTACATGCCACAAGAAAGATAAAACCAAAGAATAATCATCATTTGTATTTGAATGGGACTTTCTGAAGTCACTTTCCCTATATCATTTGATTGTTAGCACATTTGTGGTGGACATCTGCTGTTATCATCAGCATCATTTCCCCCTTCTGATAAGTGTATCCTAACTTCTCATTGAAGAACCTCCACCCACCCACTCCGATCCCATGTGCTGTCAGGGCTGCACCCCAGGGTCTGCAGTAGAATAGTTTCCTGGGCTCTAGCCAATCCAAGCATCAATTTCTCCTGGCCGTAGTGACCACCTCAGGGATGGAAACATGACCTGCTGAAAGCAATGAGAATTTAGTTGGGACTTCTGAGAAAGAGATTCTCAAGTTTGTTTGCTGAATTTGATACACAAAGACTATGAGTCCTGGGATTCCTGCCAGTCATCATGCCACTCTTTGAACCTGAGCTGAAGCACAACAGAGCAAAAGGCAGAGCTGAAAGGAGAAGAAATATAGAGTCTTGATTATACATTGTTTTACTCATTTATTTATTATCTTTTTAGGGCTGCACCCACAGCATATGTAAGTTCCGAGGCTAAGGGTTAAATCAGAGCTGCAGCTGACAGCCTACACCATAGCCACAGCAATGCCAGATCTGAGCCGCATCTGTGACCTACACCACAGCTTGAGGCACTGCCAGATCCTTAACCCACTGAGCAAGGCCAGGGATCAACCCACATCCTCATGGATACTAGTTGGGTTCATTACTGTTGGGCCACAACAGAAACTCCTTGATTATATCATTTAAGCTTTGACTTCGCCCATGCCTGAAGCCATCTCTGCCTCTAGACTTTTCACCTATAAGAACCAATAAATGCCATCTGATAATAGAAGCCAATTTGGGTTGGGTTTTCTGTCACTCAAAAACAAAGGAGTCCTGGAGTTCCCTGCTGGCTAAGTAGATTAAGGATCCAGCATTGTCACTGGTGTGAGGTGGGTTTGATCCCTGACCTGGGAACTTCCACATGCTACAGATGCCAAGAAAAAAAAAAAAAAAGCAAAAGAGTCATAAAAGAAACTTTAGCTCCATGGGGTAGATATTTCCATCTCTGTTTTATATAAGCAAAACTGAGGCTCAGAAAGGTAAAAAGAGATAGCTAAGGAGTAGCAGAGCCAGGTTCTGATATCAATTCAGTCCTTTATACCACAGATGCCTCCCTTAGTGACAGAAATCCAGAGGAAGGACAGATAACTTTAGGCTAAAGATTAGCCAGTTCTTTGTAGGAGCACCACTTGAGCTAGACTTTGAAAGACAGGTCGGGCCCTGAATAGCCAAAGCAATCCTGAGGAAAAAAACAGAGCTAGAGGAATCAGGCTCCCTCCCTGACTTTAGATCATACTACAAAGCTACAGTCATCAAAACACTATGATACTGGCACAAATACAGAAATGAAAGACCAATGGAAAAGGATAGAAAGCCCAGAGATAAACCCAGGCACCTATGGTTAATTAATCCATAACAAAGGAGACCAAAATATGCAATAGAAAAAAAAGACAGTCTCTTCAATAAGTGGTGCTGGGAAAACTGGACAGCTACATGTAAAAGAATGAAATTAGAATATTCTCTAAGAGTCCCCATTAGTTAAGAACCCAACTAGTATCCATGAGGATGCGGATTCAATCCTTGGCCTTGTTCAGTGGGTTAAGGATCTGGCATGGCTACAAGCTATGGGATAGGTCACGAATGTGGCTCAGATCTGGGTGGCTGTGGCATAGGCTGGCAGCTGAAGCTCCAATTTGACCCCTAGCCTGGGAAATTCCATATGCTGCAGGTTCAGCCCTAAAAAGAAGGGGGGGGGTGGGGGGGGAGGGAACATTTTCTAAGACCATGTACACAAATAAACTCAAAATGGATTGAAAACCCAAATGTAAGGCCAGATACTGTAAAACTCTTGGAGGAAAACATAGGCAGAACACTCTCTGATATAAAGAGCAGCAATATCTTTTTGGATCCACCTCCTAGAGTAATAAAAATAAAAACAAAAATAAGAAAATAGGACCTAATTAAACTTAAAAGCTTTTGAACAGCAAAGGAAACCATAAACATGGGATAGAACATGATGAAAGATGAAAGAATGTATATGTATGTATGACTGGGTCGCTTTGCTGTACCACAGAAATTGGCACAATATTGTAAATCAACTATAGCTCAATAAAATTTTTTTAAAGAAATAAAAAAGGATAACAGGAAACAGAGTTAGGAATGTATTTAGGATCAGAATGTTTGAGGAATAATCTGTAAAGATACAGAATTACTATGCTAAACACCCAAAACTGGAGCTCCCATAGAGGCTCAGCAGTAACGAACCTGACTAGTATCCATGAGGATGTGAGTCTGATCCCTGGCCTAGCTGAGTGGTTAAGGATCTGGCATTGCTATGAGCTGTGGTGTAGGTTGCAGATGTGGCTTGGATCTGGCTTTGCTGTGGCTGTGGTGTATCTCTGTATCTCTGATTTGACCCCTAGCCTGGGAACTTCCACAAGCCTTGGGTTCAGCCCTAAAAAGAAGAAAAACAGAAACAAAAAACACCTGAAACTAACATAATATTGTAAATCAACTATACTTCAATTTTTAAAGAAAGAATGTTTGGGGAACTTGAACTTATCCTAAAGGTCAGAAATTCCCAAACCCCACTGTACTAAACATTGGCTTCAATTGACTGAAGGTCAATTTGGGCCAACTTAGTGGTACCAGATCTTGGAGATGAGGTTTATTTATTTATTTTTTAAAATTTTTTTTTGTCTTTTTGCCAATTCTTGGGCCGCTCCCGCAGCATATGGGAGGTTCCCAGGCTAGGGGTCTAATCAGAGCTGTAGCCGCCGGCCTACGCCAGAGCCACAGCAACACAGGATCCGAGCCGCGTCTGCAACCTACACCACAGCTCACGGCAACGCCAGATCCTTAACCCACTGAGCAAGGCCAGGGATTGAACCCGCAACCTCATGGTTCCTAGTTGGATTCGTTAACCACTGCACCACGACGGGAACTCCCCCGGAGATGAGGTTTATTGACACAGGTAAGTCAACCCAAAAGAACCCAGTGAGGAGTTCCCACTGTGGTGCAGTAGGTTAAAGATCCAGATTATCTTGGTGCAGGCACCGCTTTGATCCCCAGCCTGGCACAGTGGGTTAAAGTATCCAGCGCCACTGCTGCTGTGGTGTAGGTCACAGCTCCAGCTTGGATTAGATCCCTGGCCCAGGTATTTCCATATGCTGCAGATGCAGCTGAAAAAGAAAAAGAAAAAAAAGAAAAAGAACTAGTGAGGAGAAAGAGTCAAATTCTTGGCTTTGAGTTCCAAAACAGTGTCTTGAGACCAAGACAAGCTGACAGAACTGAGGCAGGACTCACTGTTTACACAAAGAAAAATGCAGGATCATTTTTTCTCAAGATGCACCTGAGAGTGAGAGCAAGAAAGGGGAATTCCCAGATGCTAGAAATGAAAAGGGAACCCAAAGTTAACATGGCAAATAGAATGTAAAGTTCAGGCAGGACATGTCTTAGAGATCAAGGACGGGATTTTTTTTTTTTTTTTACTTTTTTAAATTTTCTTGGTCTTTTCAGAGCCATACCCACAGCAAATGGAAGTTCCCAGGCTAGGGGGTGATTCAGAGCTATAGCTGCTGGCCACAGCCACAGTCACAGTCACGCCAGATCTGAGCTGTGTCTGCAACCTATACCACAGCTCCCAGCAATGCTGGATCCTTAACCCACTGAGTGAGGCCAGGGATCAAACCTGCATCCCCATGGATACTACTTGGGTTTATTACCTCTGAGACATGTCGAGAACTCCAAAGATGGGATTTTAATGTTGTTGTGACAACAGAAAATGAGGCCTTAAGTCCTGACAAGAGCTGGAATTGGAATAGAGGTATTACCTACTCTCCACAGGAAGACAGAACAACTCTGCTTACCAGCCTGGGGAAGGAGCAAGAAAGTCTGCCATTGGCAGAAAAAAAAGAAGAATCATTGATGATAAACTGAAACCCCAAGCTTGTCCTTGGTGTGGGACTTGAATTCACACTATCCATCAGGTGTGGGTCACAAAATATAAATAAATTCATAATATAATAAAATCAAAATATAAATAAATTCATACCTAGACATCATGGTAAATTGGAAAACATCAAACATAAGAAAAAAAACAAACAAACTGGAGTTCCCCCATGGCTCAGCAGGTTAAGGATCCAGTGTTGTCACTCCTGTGGCTCTGGTTATAGCTGTGGTGCAAGTGTAAGAGTTCGATTCTTGGCCTGTTAACTTCCACATGCCAGAGATGTGGCCAAAACAAAATAAAAATCTTAGGAGTTCCCATAGTGGCTCAGTGGTTAATGAAACCAACCAGCATTCATGAGATTTCGTGTTCAATCCCTGGCCTCGCTCAGTGTGTTAAGGATCCCAAGCTGCTGTGGCTGTGGCTCTGGCTCTGGCATAGGCCAGTGGCTACAGCTCTGATAGGACTCCTAGCTGGGACCCTCCATGTACCTCAGGTGCAGCTCTAAAAAAAGACAAAATGACAAAAAACAAAGCAAAACAAACGAAGCAAAAATCTTAAAAGCAACCTATGGAAAAAGAGAGACTACTTACAAAAGATGAATAGGCTTTAGCAAGCCATCATCAACAGCAATAAATGCTGGAAGACAAAAGTATCTTAAAACTGTGGATCTTCTGAGCTACAAAGGACAATGAAAAGGGGAATTGGTAGAATTCCGGGTAGCCAAAAGAGGGTTTTGAAAACAGAGCAGGCAGTTGTGTCAAAAGCTGCCAAAGAGCCAAGTATGATTAGGACAGAGAAACATCCACTGGATGTGGCAACCTGGACATCATCAGTGGCTTTGACTTTGTGGTTTTAGTAGAGGTGTGGGGGACAGAAAGCAGGTGTGAGGAGACTGATGTCAATACAAGGAAGTGAGTGTTTATCTCCAAAAACCCCTTCACTTCAACCATACAGCCAGCCATGACATTTAAAATATAAAAATGATTCTTTAAAAAGATATAGCTGGGAGTTCCCGTCGTGGCTCAGCAGTAAATGAATCCGACAGTATCCATGAGGATGTGGATTTGATCCCTGGCCTCGCTCAGTGGGTTAGTGATCTGGCGCTGCCATGAGCTGTGGTGTAGGTTCCAGATGCAGCTCGGATCCCAAGTTGTTGTGGCTGTGGCAGAGGCCGGTGGCTGTAGCTCCGATTCGACCCCTAGCCTGGGAACTTCCATATGCCGCAGGTGCGATCCTAAAAAAAAAAAGGTATACCTGGACTCTTACATATTTTCATGAGCCAGAAATGAAACAGAAACACAGTAAGATCAGTGGGGCCAGTGTCTCGCACGTGTGGGCTCCAAGTCTGGAAGCTAGACCTTGGTAGCTGGGTGAGCATCTAGCTCCTTATAGGCATAAAGTACTCACCTCAGTGTGGGAGACTGAAACTCACAGCTTGCTCTCAGAGGCTGATGCAGGCTCCACTGCTTGTGAAAAGAAGCTGAAGAAAACAGCTGTCAATCTGTGGATTCTTAATCAGAACCTGAGGAGATGAGGACACCTTGCTACCAGGAATTGGCAAGTTGTCTACTGGTCCATGACTAGATACACCATATTCCTTATATGTGGAGATGGAGGACTGTAATCCACAGCCCTGACTCTTGGGTGAGATCCAGAGGGCCAGAGGGTAGCATACAGAGAAGGAATGAGAGAAAGTAGAAGAGAAATCAAACAAAAATCTTCTGAATGGATGCATCTTTATGTATAACTGAATCACTCTGTTGTACAGCCGAAATTACTACAACGTTGTGTATCAACTATACTTCAATAAAACTTAAACAAAAATTTTTTTTTCTCACTCAAAAAGAGCTTGCAGGAGTTCTCACTGTGGCACAGTGGGTGAAGAACCGGAGTGGCTTGGGTAGTTACAGAGGCTCAGGTTTGATCCCCAGCCAGGCACAGTGGGTTAAAGGAATTGGCACCACAGCAGCTGCTGTGGCTCAGATGCAGTCCCTGGCCCAGGAACTTCCATACGCCTGAATGTGGTCATTAAGAAACAAAACAAAACAAAAACAAACAAACAAGAAACAGTGGGGGGGGGCTTGCAAACCGTAATGCCAAACCATATGAAAGAACCTACTCTGTGAGAAAGATGGCTTTTGAAATTAACAATCAGATCAGAAATTTTCTCAAATTTCCACTGGAAATTCGTAAAAGAGTATAGAAAGACTTTAAAATAGGATATTGAAAATGTTCATAGATGAATGCACACCTCCCATTTCAAAAGGAAATTAGTAAGCAAAAATAGAGTGACACAAAACAATAACCAAGTAGAAATCCTTGAAATGAAAAATACCCTAATTGAAATCTAAAAGGCTGTAACAGAAGAAACTTCAGACTGAAAACGCTCAAAGAGTAAATTAGAATTGGAAGAGAGAACTCAGGAGCTCACATAGAGCCTGGGATAAACAGAAAGAAACAGTAGTTAAAACATGGAGAACAGATTAAAAAGTTTATATAATAGGTGTTCCTGAGAAAGAAATGGCAGGAAAGAAATGGCAGAAAAAGCAATATATGAAAAGTGTTGGGGAGTTCCTGTCGTGGCTTAGCAGAAACAAATCCGACTAGGAACCATGAGGTTGTGGGTTCGATCCCTGGCCTCGCTCAGTGGGTTAAGGATCCAGCATTGCCATGAGCTGTGGTGTAGGTCGCAGACACGATTCCGATCTGGCGTTGCTGTGGCTGTGGCTTAGGCTGGCAGCTACAGCTCCAATTAGACCCCTAGCCTGGGAACCTCCATATGCTGCAGGTGTGGCCCTAAAAGGACAACAGACATTAAAAAAGGAAGGAAGGAAGGAAGGAAGGAAGGAAGAAAGAAAGAAAGGAGAGAGAAAGAAAGAAAAAAAGAAAGAAAGGAAGGAAGGAAGGAAGGAAAAAAGTACTGGGGTTCTTTTTTCTCCAGAACTGAAGAAAAAGCCTTAGGAATGAAAGAAACTTAGACTTAGTCAAATTAGTATTCAAGTGTTAGGGAAGGTAAAATCTCAGAATGTTAAAAACTAAGACATTCTTACCACTCACAGGCCCTTCCTAATGAACAACTGGATTTTGATTCTAACAGGTACATTTGGTCACATTTTAACAATTCAGAGACTTTATCTCTGAAATCATGATGCATATTATAATCAATTGGCAATTTTTAATTTTAGCTTTGTTTTCTCTTTTTTAAAAATGCCTAGTTTTTTGTTTGTTTGTTTGTTTGTTTGCTTTTTAACTTTAGGGCCACACCTGCAGCATATGGAGGTTCCCAGGCTAGGGGTCAAATTGGAGCTGTAGCTGCTAGCCTATGCCACAGCCACAGCAACGCAAGATCCAAGCCATGCCTGTGACCTACACCACAGCTCACGGCAACACTGGATCCTTAACCTACTGAGCAAGGTCAGGGGTTGAACCTGTGTCCTCCTGGATACTAGTCAGATTCATTTCCACTGAGCCAAGACAAGAACTCCAAAAGTCTAAAATTTTATTTGCTTAGTTGTCTATGTCCTTACCCTGACGTGTCTTCAAGCGTTCCATCAATTGTGTAAATCTTCTCTCAAGCGTAGTTTAGGCAGGCTATCTATCGGATCTCCTTGAACTTTCCCCCGGAGCCTTCTGACTTCTTCCAGAATGAGCTGGCTGTCCTCTAAGCCTGCAGAATCATTTTAATCTTGGATCCTCCACCATCATCTTAGGGATTTCCTTCACCTCTCGTGATGAAGACCAGATCTTGTGGTTCCCATTCATCCTCCCTCGTGTTTTATGCCCTTGTTTTAGTGGAGCAGATTCTCCTGTTGTGTCCCAAGAGTACAATGGAAGTAACATTTTTTTGACTTGGCATGTCTAAAAATATTTTTTCTACCTTCTTTTGATAGCTTGGTAGGGTTAGAATTCTAAGTTGAAAATTATTTTTTCTCAGTAATTTGAAGGCATTCTTCTATTACCTCCTGGCTTCCCATAAGAAAGGTGAGAATTCAGATGCCTTCTGATTTTTTTTTTTTTGGCTTTTCAGGGCCTCACCCATGGCATATGGAAGTTCCCAGGCTAGGGACTGAATTGGAGCTGCAGCTGCCAGCCTACACCACAGCCACAGCAACTTGGGACCTGAGCCACCTCTGCAGCCTACACTACAGCTCACGGCAACACCAGATCCTTAACCCAGTGAGTGAGGCCAGGGATCGAACCCGAATCCTCATGGATACTAGTTGGTTCATTTACCACTGAGCCATAATGCAAATTCCTAGATGACTTCTGATTTTTTGAGGCTTGTAGAAAACTGTTCTTTCTCTCTGAAAAGTTTTAGGTATTTCCTTGTCCACACTGCTGTGAAATTTGTCCATAGAGTACTAATTTTTATTGACTCTGCTAAACTTTTAGTGGGCTCTTTCATACTTTATGATGGGACCTTCATTCCAGCTCAAAGTCCAAAGCCTCATCTCCTGTTGCCATAACAACATTAACATTCGCATCTTGGTACCTGAAACCTATCCTGTCCCAGCTTTGTTGTTGGTTGTCGTTGTTGTTGTTGTTGTTGTTGTTGTTTTTTTTTTGTCTTTTTGCCTTTTCTAGGGCTGTTACCATGGCATATGGAGGTTCCCAGGCTAGGGTCGAATCAGAGCTGTAGCCAACAGTCTACACCAGCGCCACAGCAATGTGGGATCCAAGCTGCATCTGCAACCTACACTACAGCTCACAGCAACGCCAGATCCTTAACCCACTGAGAAAGCACAGGGATTAAACCCGAAATCTCATGGTTCCCAGTCAGATTCGTTAACCACTGAGCCACGACAGGAACTCCTCCTGTCCCAGCTTTGAATTCTGCTCACCATACTAGCATTGGGCTCCTTTTTGATTTCTGCCTCCTGGAAATGTCCCTTTCTTGCTTTTAAGCTACCTTGATGATATCATCCTGTCTCATAGCCTTAAATACAATCTATACACTGACTTAAAAATTATATATCCACACCAGGCCTCTCCAAACCCATATATTGAACTGCTCCTTGATATCTCACTCGTATATTCAATAGAAGTCTCAAATTCAAAAATGACAGGTTGGAACTCCTGACAATCTCTTTAACCCTGCCCCTCCCTCAGTCTTCTCAGTAAAAGGCATCCTTCCAATTGCTCAACCTGAAAACCTCAGAGTGACACTCCATTCTTTCTCACACTTGCATACAATGTCATCAAATCCTCTCACAACATATCCACAAACCAGGAGTTCCCGCGTGCCTCAGCAGGTTAAGAACCAGACATAGTCTCTGTGAGGATGTCGGTTCCATGGCATTGCCACAAGCTGCAGCATAGGTCGCAGGCATGGCTTGGATCTGGGGTTGCTGTGGCTGTGGTGTAGGTTGGCAGCTGCAGCTCTGATTCGATCCCTAGCCCAGGGAACTTCCATATGCTTCAGGTGGGCCATAAAAAGAAAGAAAAAAAAAAAACATACCCAGAAGCCAGTGAATTCTTACCATCTCCATTGCTAACACATGTCTTACTTTCTGTTCAGTGTTGCTGGTCCATCCTTTTGGGACCTTTAGGGAACTAGAGCTCCTATATGCATGTCCTTGAATGGCTTCTCCCCTTGAATCTTTCAATAGGAGAACATGGCACAGTGGATGCCAGTGTTGAGCCTAACCTTTCAGAAGGCCTGCCAACTTTTGCTTCTACATTTTCTTTTTTTTTGTCTTTTTTAGGGCCACACCCACGGCATATGCAGGTTCCCAGGCTAGGGGTCTAATTGGAGCTGTAGCCGAGGCCCTATGCCACAGCCACAGCAACTCGGGATCCGAGCCATGTCTGCAACCCACACCACATCTCACAGCAATGCTAGATCCTTAACCCACTGAGCAAGGCCAGGGATCGAGCCTGAAACCTCATGGTTCCTAATTGGATTCGTTAACCACTGAGCCACAAAGGGAACTCCTGCTTCTATAATTTTGGAAACCCTTCCCTGCCATGTAAGAAGTCTGGCTACTCTGTTAGACAGGCCACATGAAGAGGGAGAGGCTATAAGACCACCTGGAGGTGAATCAAGAAATCCAGCCAACAGCAAGAGCCAAGCTGCCAGGTGTATGACCCCAGCGTGGCTGTTGCAGCCGGACTCTGGCTATTTGTGAACACATGTGAGTGAAGGAGCCATATGGGACATTCAAGGCCCAGAAGAGACTGTTAGCCCTGCTATGCTTTGTCCAAACCCCCGACCCACAGAAGATGAGTAACAATAAAAGTTTGTTGTTTAAGCCTTTAAGTTATATGGTAGTTTATTTTGCCCCATTATAACCTAAATTCTCATGTCCCTGATTCCTCTGTCACACACAACACCCCTCCCTGCCTCATCAGCCTATTGGCCACACAACAGGAGGAGAGATTTTTCTCAAAATCTAAAAGAGGCCCATGAATTCCCTTGTGGAGTAGCAGGTTAAGTGTCTAGGAGAGTTGCTGCAGTGGTCTGGGTCTGTGGCACAGGTTTGATCCCTGGCCCGGGAACTTGCACATGTCGCAGGGACAGCCAAAATAAAATTGAATGTAAATAAATAAATGGGGAGTTCCCATTGTGGCTCAGCAGAAATGAACTTGACTAACATCCATGAGGACACAGGTTTGATCCCTGGCCTCGCTCAGTGGGTTAAGGATCTGGCGTTGCCGTGAGCTGTGGTGTAGGTCACAGTTGCAGCTTGGCTCTGGCGTTGCTGTGGCTCTGGCGTAGGCTGGCAGCTACAGCTCTGATTAGATCCCTAGCGTGCTGTGGGTGCGGCCCTAGAAAAGACCAAAAAAAAAAAAAAGGGGGGGGGGGAGTTCCTGTTGTGGCAAAAATGAATCTGACTAGTATCCATGAGGATGCAGGTTCCATCCCTGGCCTCACCCAGTGGTGAAGGATCTGGCGTTGCCATGAGCTGCTGTGTGGATCACAGATGCAGCTCGGATGCCGTGTTTCTGTGGCTGTGGTTGGCAGCTGCAGCTTCAGTTCAACCCCTAGCCTGGAAACTTACATATGCCACAGGTGCGGCCCTAAAAAAGCAAAAAAAAAAAAAAAAAGTTTTAAAGGAAGAATAGGTATCAGAGACCATGGGTGGCCTGCAAAGCTTAAAATATTCTCTATCTGGTACTTTATAGAAAAGTTTACCAAATTCTGTCCTTCACAATTTGGCTCCTTGATGACTCTTGGTCATTCCCTTTGCTCACCTAGCTCCAGGCCAACTCCTTTTCATTCTTTGCAGTTTCTTGCAGTTACTTCAACCAGCCAGGCATGCTCACGCCCCGAGGCCTTTGCTCCTACTATTTTCTCTGCCTGGAATGTCCTTTCCCGGATATTTGCCCAGCGAGCTCCTCTCTCTCCCTCAGGTCTTCACTCAAATAACCTTCTCAGTGGGGTCTTATCTAACCATCTTATTTGCAATTACAACCCTCCTGGATACATTCCCTAACTCTCTCTGCTTTATTTTTCCTTATATCACGTATCATTTATAGATATATATATTTTTTTCTTTTTTCTTTTTAGGCTGCACTTGTGGCATATGGAAGTGCCAGGCTAGGGGTCAAACTGGAGCTGCAGCTGGGCCCATGCCACAGCCATAGCAATGCTGGATCTGAACTGTGTCTGCTAGCTATGCCGCACCTTGTGGCAATGCCAGATCCTTAACCCACTGAGTGAGGTCAGAGATCGAACCCACATCTTTACGAAGATTCCATTGAGTCCTTAACCAGCTCAACTACAATGGGAGCAGCTCCCATTATATACATTTTTTCCTTCTTATTGTCCTTGTTTATTTTCTATATTCTCCAGCTAGAATGTAAACTCCATGTGGAAAGGAACTTTAGCTTTTTCCCTGATGTATCCTCAGTTCCTGATGCACTATAGGTGCTCAATATGTACTTATTGAATGTCCTTATGAGTCATGAAAACCACCACTTTGCTTTTTTTTTTTTTGTATAGCTCTTGTCACTAGCTCTAAATGCCATGTTTAGGGATTTGTCCATGAACTCATGAGAATGGGGACCACCAAGTAACACTCAACAGATATCAAGTATGCAATGTAATAGTCAGTCAACAAACAAATACATTTCCTATGCATCTTTTCAAAAAGTGAATGGGAAGTGAGGAAGAAGAAACACTTACTATGGTTTCTTTTACTTACAAAACTTCTGCTGTGAATGGGAGAGGAGAAATGTGATAGTGGCCAGGAGACATACAGGATCAAGGGAGGGCTAAAAATGGAGATTAGGAGAGGCGTTCCCATTGTGGCTCAGCAGGTTAAGAACCTGACTAGTATCCACAAGGATGCAGGTTCCATCCCTGAACTTGCTCCGTAGGTTAATGATCCAGTGTTGCTACAAACTGCAGCACAAGTCACAGATGTGGTTAGGATCTGGTGTTGCTGTGGTCGCGGCATAGGCCTGCAGCTGCAGCTTCAATCTGACCCCCTGCCTGGGAACTTCCACAGCCTGCAGGTGCAGCCCGAAGAAAGAAAATGAAAAATAAAAAAAATAAAAATGGGGATACAGGGAAACACCAGATTGACACAATCCGTAGCATAGGGAAAAGGAGGAGATTAAAGAAGCAGAGGTCTTGGAGAGGTGAGGGCAAGAGGATGCTGAGTAGGAGAGGTTTGCTGGTGATAGGTGGAGACCTATCTTTCTATAGAAGAGAAGAGAAGAAGCAGCCTCCATCAGAGTTAGAGCTTTATTAGTGGGAAGATGAGGGAGTTCCCATCTCCTGGCTTCTACTTCCTCAATGAAGTATAAAAGGTTGAGGTTATCTGTTGAAACTAAGGGATGAGGGCATATTGGAGGATTGAGAAGAGAGGAAAGTTAGAGACCTTCTTAGGGAAATGTGAAAGGACAGCCAGACAGTTGTTAAGAGCCCATTGGGCATCTGTAACCACAGATTTAAGGTAAAGCAGTAAGTCCAGATGGTGATTTCTCTCTTCAGCAACATACAGCTACTTGGTTGCAGGTGCAGAAAAGAGGGTTGAGTTCAATCAGGGAGATCATAGCAAAGCCATGTTTCTCAATGTGTGGTCTCCAGACCAGCAGCAACAGAATCACTAAAAACTGGCAAGAAATGTAAAGTCTCGGGCCTCATGGCAGACCTCTTGAATCAGAAACTCTGCAGGTAGGGCCCAGGTGTCTGCGTTTTAACAGACCCTTCAGGTGACCGTTAGGCTACGCCCAGTCAAATCTGAGCAGTACCACAACAGAGGGAAAGAACAAGAGAGCTGAGAGTGCTTCTAAGGGAATAAATATAATGGCAGACCAAAGAGTCTAAACTGGAAAAGACAGGAAGTAAAGACATGAGAGACTGACCCATAATGACAAAGTGGTGGGGATCAATGTCTTTGAATATAATGTAAATCATTGTAGTACAATGTATTCATTTTCTATTGTTGCCATAACAAATCACCACAAACTTGAAACAACTTGAAACAACACCCATTGATTATCTCACAGTTCTGTAGGTCAAAAGTACAGGTACAGTGGGGCTCAACTGGGTCTTCTGCTTAGAGTCTCCTAAAGGCTGAAATCCATGACTGTGTTCCTTTCAGGAAAGTCTAGGGATAAATCTTCTGAGACCATCAGGTTGTTAACCAAATTCAGGTAGGAGGTGTGGATGGCTAAGGAGGAAAATGCTGAGCTCAATCCCACCCACAGGCACACAACTGTTGACAGAGCAATGAGCTGAAGACAAGTAGAAAAGATTTTCCACAACTAAAGATATAAAGGAGGAACTACAATGAGATGGGTGGGGAGGGTGGAGACACAGTGTAGCAAGACCCATGCTCCCAGGGAGGAGACCCACAAATGACAGGATCATCACAAATGCAGACATTCTCCCTAAGGAGTGAAAGGTCTGAGCCACACGTCGGGGTCCCCAGCCCAGAGGTCCTGTACTGGAAGATGAGCCTTTAGAACATCTGGCCTTGAAGGCCAGCAAGGCTTGGGTACAGAGAGCCAGAGGGATGTAGGAAACAGAGATTCCACTCTTAAAGGACACGTGCAAAATCTCACATGCAGTACTTTTAAAGGATCCTGGGTCAGACTACTTGCCAACCTTGAAGAGCCTCCTGGAGAAGCAGGAAGCAAATGGAACTTCCCCTGGGGACACAGATGCTGGCCACAATCAATTTGGGGAGCTTGTTCTATCTCAAGGACACTGGTTCTGGCAGGTGACTATTTGGAGTCCCCTCTCTATCTTATTAGCCCTATGAACTTTCCTGCCCACTAGCTGGCCAGGACCAGTCCTGGAACCCCTGAGCCTCAGAGCCTGCCCCACCAGGGCTGGTCTGCCAACCAGCAGGCTGTCACCAGTCACACAAGGACCCATCCCCTCCTACCAGTATGCTGACACAGCTCACACAGGGGGCACCCCTAGAGCATATAACTTTGGTGACCAGAGGGTAGTGTGCTACTGGGTCCCATAAAACATCTCCAACAAAAGGCCACTTCTCCAAGATTGAGAAATGTACCAACCTACCTACAACATAGAAATAAACACAGAGAATTAGGCAAAATGAGGAGACAGAAGAGTATGTTCCAAGCTAAGGAATAAGACAAAATTCCAGAACTACTAACTGAAACTGAGATAAGCAATCTGGGTAGATAAAGAGTTCAAGGTAATTACAATAAAGATGCTCAATGGAAGTTCCCGTCGTGGCTCAGTGATTAATGAATCCAGCTAGGAACCGTGAGGTTGCGGGTTTGATCCCTGGCCTCGTTCAGTGGGTTAAGGATTGAGCGTTGCCATGAGCCATGGTATAGGTCGAAGACGTGGCTGCGGCATGGATCCTGCGTTGCTGTGGCTGTGGCTAGGCCAGAGGCTATAGCTCTGATTAGACCCCTAGCCTGGGAACCTCCATATGCTGCGGGTGTGGCCCTAGAAAAGCCAAAAAAAAAAAAAAAAAAACCAAAACAAAACAAAACAAAAAAAAAGATGCTCAGTGAACTTGGAGAAGAGTGGATGAACACAATGAGAAGTTTAACAAAGACTTAGAAAATATAAAGAAGATGTAGGCTGGCAGCTACAGCTCCAATTCGACTCGCAGTCTGGGAACCTCCAAATGCTATGAGTGTGGCCCTAAAAAGAAAATATAAAGAAGAAACAAACAGAGCTGAAGAATATAATAACTGAAAAATTTAAAATACACTAGAAAAAAAATCAACACAGATTAGATGACACAGAGAAATGGATCAGCAATGGAAGAGTAGTAAAGATCACCCAAGCTGAACAGAAAAAAAAAAAATTTTTTTTAAATGAGGATAGTTTAAGAAACCTCTGAGATAACATCAAGTGTATCAAGTGTACTGACGTTTGTATTTAAGGGTACCAGAAAGAGAAGAGAGAAAGAAAGGGGCAGAGAACTTATTTGAAGACATAATAGCTGAAAATTTTCCTAACCCGGGGAAGAAAACAGATCCAGAAAACAGAGAGAGTCTCAAATAAGATGAACCCTAGGAGGTTTACACCAAGACACATTACAGTTAAAACGGCAAAAATTAAAGATAAAGAAAGAAAAAAAAGATAAAGCAAGAATCTTTTTTTTTTTGTCTTTTTGCTATTTCTTGGGCCGCTCCCGCGGCATATGGAGGTTCCCAGGCTAGGGGTCGAGTCGGAGCTGTAGCCACCAGCCTATGTCAGAGCCACAGCAGCAGGGGATCCGAGCCACGTCTGCAACCTACCCCACAGCTCACGGCAATGCCAGATCATTAACTCACTGAACAAGGTAAGGGACCGAACCCGAAACCTCATGGTTCCTAATCGGATTCGTTAACCACTGCGCCATTACGGGAACTCCAAGCAAGAATCTTAAAGGGAGTAATAGAAAAGTAACTAGTTATCTAAAAAGAACTCCCATAAAGCTTTCAGCTGACTTTTCAGCAGAAACTCTGCAGGCCAGGAGGGAGCTGCTTCATATATTCAAAGTGATGAAAGATAAAAACTACAAGAATACTCTACTGGGTAAGGTTATCATTCAGATTTGAAGCAGAGATAAAGAATTTTACAGACAAGCAAAAGCTAAGAGTTCAGCACCACTAAACTGGCTTTACAAGAAATATGAAAGGGACTTCTCTCAGTGGGAAAAAAAAAGATCACAAACAGAATTATGAAAATTGTAAAAAGAAAACCTCATATAGTAAAAGTAGTAGATCAACCACTTATAAAGCTAGTAGGAAGAGTAAAAGACAAAAGTAGTAAAATCACCTACATCCACAAATTATAATTAAAAGATATGCAAAAGAAAAAGACGTAAAATATGTTGAAAACATTAAACATAGGAGATGTGTGTAAAAATGCAGGGTTGTTAAAATGTGTTCACACATAGATTATTAACGTTAAATAATCACATATATTCATAGGTCATTATATATGAACCTCATGGTAACCACAAACCAAAAGCCTATAATAGATACACATACAGAAAAAAAGAAAGGAATCCAAATATGACACTAAAGAAAGTCATCAAATCACAAGGGAAGAGAGCAAAAGAAGAAGGAACAGAAAAGAGCTACAAATACAGTCAGAAAACAATTAATAAAATGTACAAGTACATACCTATCAATAATTACTTTAAATGTAAATAGACTACACTCCAATCAAAAGACACAGAGTGGCTGAATAGATAAAAACACATATATACTGCTTATAAGATACTCACTTTGGATCTAGAGGTATGTGCAGACTAAAATCAAAGTGACTGGGAAAAGGTATTCCATGCAAATGAAAAGAAACAAAAAAAAATGCTAGGGTAGCAACACTTATATCAGACAAAATAAACTTTAAAACAAAGACTGTAAGGAGAGACAAGGAAGGACATGACATTATGATAAAGAGACAGATCCAATAAGATGTAACCATTGTAAATATATATGTGCCCAACATAGGAGCACCAAATACATACAGCAAAAATTGGGAGAATATAAGGAAAAACTGACAGTAAAACAATACTAATAAGAGACTTTAACACCCCCACTTACATCAATGGACAGATTATCCAGACAGAAAATCAATAAGGAAACTGTCACTGTTTATAGATGATATAATACTATATATAGAAAACCCTAGATTCCACCAAAAAAAAAAAACCTGTTAGAGCTAATAAATGAATTCAGTAAAATAGCAATTCATCTACAACAAAGGAGGTAAGGGTATTCAATGGGAAAAGACAGTCTCTTCAATATGTGGTGCTGGGGAAACTGGACAGCTACATGCAAAAGCATCAAACTAGACTACTCTCTCATACCATGCACAAAAATAAATTCAAAATAAAGGCTTAAATGTAAGAACTGAAACTTTTGTAAAACTGAAAAGAAAACATAGTCAGTAGTTTCTTTGATATAAATTGTAGCAATTTTTTTGGCTATATCCCCTCAGGCAAGAGAAACTAAAGCAAAAATAAACTAAAGCAAACAAGACTACATCAAACTAGGAATTCCTGTTGTAGCTCAGCAGTAACAAACCTGACTAGTATCCATGAGGACATGGGTTTGATCCTTGGCCCTGCTCAGTGGGTTAAGGATCTGGTGTTGCTGTGAGCTGGGGTGTAGGTCTCAGACACAGCTGGGATCCCAAGTTTCTATGGCTGTGGTATAGGCTGGCAGCTGCAGCTCCGATTCAACCCCTAGCCTGGGAATGTCTATATGCCCAGGTATGGCCCTAAAAAGACAAAAAAAAAAAAAAAAAAAGACTACATCAAACAAAAAAGCTGTGCACAGTGAAGGAAACTATAAGCAAAATGAAAAGACAGACTTGAATGGCAGAGGATACCTGCAAATGATATATCCTCTAAGGGGTTAATATCTAAAATATATAATAGGTATTCCCTTCATGGCTCAATGGTTAACCAACTCGACTGGGATCCATGAGAATTCAAGTTCGATCCCTGGCCTCACTCAGTGGGTTGGGGATCCGGCATTGCCGTGAGCTGTAGTGTGGGTCTCGGACACTGCTGGATCCTGCATTGCTGTTGCTGTGGTGTAGGCCAGTGGCTGTAGCTCCCATTTGATCCCTGGCCTGGGAACTTCCATATGCTGCAAGTGCAGGTCTAGAAAACAGAAATAAAATAAAATAAAATATATAACAAACTCCTACAACTCAATATTTTTTTAAAATCCAGTTAAAAAATGGTTGGATCTAGAGGCACGTACAGACATTTTCCCAAAGAAGACATATAGGTGGCCAAAAGACACGTAAAGACGCTCAACATCACTGATCATCAGGAAAATGCAAATCAAAACCACAAGAAGATATCACTTCACACCTGTCAGAATGGCTATTATCAAAAAGATAACAGATAACAGGTGTTGGTAAGGATACTGAGAAAAGGGAACACTTGTGCATTGTTGGTGGGAATATAAAATGGTATAGCCCTATGGAAAACAGTATGAAGTTTCCTCAAAAAAATTAAAAATAGAACTACTGGAGTTCCCTTCGTGGCTCAGTGGTTAACAAACCCTGACTAGGATCCACGAGGATTCGGGTTCAATTCCTGGCCTCGCTCGGTGGGTGGAAGGATCTGGTGTTGCCGAGAGCTGTGGTGTTGGTCACAGATGTGACTTGGATCCCTCATTGCTGTGGCTGTGGCACAGGCCAGCAGCTGTAGTAGCTCTGATTCAACCCCTAGCCAGGGAACTTCCAAAAAAAAAAAAAAAAAAGAATAGAACTACCATGTACTCCAGCAATTCCATTTCTAAGTATTTTTTCAAAGAAAACAAAAACACTAATTTGAAAAGATATATGCACCCCTATGTTCTCTGCAGCATCATTTACAATAGGCAATATAATGTGAGCCACTTGTGTCCATTAATAGGTAAGTAGATAAATGAGGTGTGATATATACATATATGTGTGTGTCCCTCTCTCTATATATATAATATAAATATATAGAGAAGCAGCAATAGGATTGCTTTATGGTAGCCCAATGTAATTGCTACAATTGCTTCACAGTAGTCTAGCTTATACAGTAATGAATGAATCACTATAAAGTTTCTATGGCAGAGCGTATTACAGTCACATTCATAATACAGTACTGGAAACATTGTTACTTAAAAAAAAACCCACTTACGTAGGATGGTATGCTGATATCCAGGTTCTACAATTATGAGAGAGACACACTATACAGGGAAATGACTCTTTGAAAGCAGCTATAAAACAGTAAGAAAACTAACACCTTATGACTTTTATATGAAATGTCACTCACCTTATGCCTACGTAAGGACAGGCTGTCCTCTTCAGTACTGGTCTTGCCCACAATGTTCTATGGGATGGACACATAGGCGATGAGGACGATGACACAAAAAAATCTCCAACGGTTCTTGCTGTGCAGCTTTTAGATTTTCCTACAAAGACACACATACACAACAGATAGTGCTTATTAACTGTACAGCATGATGATTATTTACTATTCATTAAGTGGAAGCAGATCATCATAAAGGTTTTCATCGTCTTCCCATTGAGTCGGCCGAGGAGGAGGAGGAAGAGAAGGGGTTGGTTTTGCTGCCTCAGGGGTGGAAGAAGTGGAGGAGGTAGAGGAAGTAGAAGAGGTGGAAGGGGAGGCAGGCACTCCGTGTAACTTTATGGAAATACAATGTATTTGTCTGATATTTTTGTTTTTTCATTTCTCTAAAAATGTTTCTATATGGTACCAATCCTTTTTTCACCAGTTGCTCTAGTTTCAGGCTTCTGTCATACAAGGGTCAAAAAAAGAAGTCAGAAGCAGTCAATTAATCAGAACCCTTCTGCCAGATTATCTAACGTCAATTTGTTTTCTGGCACTGCTTGTTCTATTTTGTCTTCACACCATCTGATGCTGGTTTAGAAACAATCTCCATCAAGTCATCTTCTATCAGTTCCTCTAGTGTGATGTCTATTAGGTCCATTTTTTTTTTTTTTCTTTTTAGGGCTGCACCCACAGCATATGGAAGTTCTCAGGCTAGGGGTCGAATCGAAGCTACACATGCTGGCCTACACCACAGCCACAGCAACTGTGGGATCCCAGCCACATCTGTGATCTACACCACAGCTCATGGCAATGCCAGATCCTTAACCCACTGAGCAAGGGCAGCGATCAAACCTGCATTCTCTTGGATCCTAGCCGAGTTCGTTAACCTCTGAGCCACGAAGAGAATTCCCTCTATTAGCTCTTGAATTTCTCCAAGATCCATAACCTGATACCCTTCACTCCTCCCCCACCCTTTTTTTGCCATATCCACAATCTCTTTCATGATTTCCTTGATTGGCCCTGTCATAAATCTGTGAAGTCATACACAACATCTGGGCATAGTTTTCTCCAGCAAAAATTTATTGTTTCAAGCTTTGATGGCTTTCACAGTTTTTTCTATAATAACAACGGCATCTTCAATGGTATAATCCTTCCAGACTTTTATGATGTTCTACTTGGGTTTTCTTCCATAGTGTCAACAATCCTTCCCACAGAGCATCATGCATAATGAGCCTCAAAGGTCTTTCTGGACCCTTGATCTAGAGGCTGAATTAGACACGCTGTGTTTGAGAGCAAGTAGACTGCTTTGATGCCTTCCACGAGTGTTGAACTCATGGAGTTTTGGGTGGCCTGGGGCATTGTCCAATATCAAGATAACTTGAAAAGGCAATCCCTTACTGGCAAGATACTTCCTGACTTCAGAGACAAGGCATCAATGGAACCAATTCAGAAAAGGTGTTCTCATCCAGATTTTGTTGTACAAGCAAACAACTGACAGCTGGTGTTTATCTTTTCCCTTCAAAGCTCAGGGAGTAGTATCACCATAGATAATGGCTGTCCTGGTTATAATCCTCACTGCATTTGCACAAAAGAGACAGGCTCAAGAGTCAGCCTGTCTCTTCCTGCCTTAAATTCTGGTGCTCACTTCTATTCCTTACTAACAGTCCTTTGTGGTATCCTGCGCACCCCCACCCCCCACCAGAATAGGGCAATTTCATCTGCATTAAAAAACTGTTCACCTCCAACACAGCTGGTAGGAAGGTAAATTGGTGCAGCCACATGGAGAGCAGTATGGAGTTTCCTTTAAAAACTAAAAATAGGAGTTCCCATCGTGGCTCAGTGGAAAGGAATCTGACTAGTATCCATGAGGACACAGGTTTGATCCCTAGCCTCTCTCGGTGGGTTAAGGATCTGGCATTGCCGTGACCTGTGGTGTAGGTCACAGATGTGGCTTGGATCTGGTGTTGCTGTGGCTGTGGTGTAGGCCAGCAGCTGCAGCTCTGATTCGACCCTTAGCCTGGGAATTTCCACGTGCTGTAGGCATGACCCTAACATGCCAAAAAAAGAAAAGCAAAACATCTAAAAATAAATCTCCCATGTGATTTAGCAATCCCACTCCTGGGCAGCTATCTGGAAAAGGCAAATACGTTAATTTGAAAAGATACATGCACCCCAATATTCATAGCAGCACTGTTTACAATAGCCAAAACATGAAAGCAACTTAAATGTCCATCGACAGAGCAATGGATAAAGAAGATGTGGTTTATATTACAATGGAATATTACTGAACTATAAAAAGGATGAAATAATGCCTATGGACAGGAATATGGATGGACCTAAGGATTATCATACTAAGTGAAGAAAGACAGATAAAGACAAATATCATATGATATCACTTATATGTGGAATCTAAAAAAGTGATACAAATGAACTTAATTACAAAACAGGATAGAGTCACAGACATAGAAAACAAACTTATGGTTACCAAAGGGGACAGAGGTAAAATTGGAATTTTGGGATTAACAGATTCACACTACTGCATATAAAATAGATAGATAACAAGGACCTACTTTATAGCACGGGAACTATAACTAGTATCTTCTAATAACCTACATTGGAAGAGAATTGGAAAAAGAAGATAAATACATAAAACTGAATCACTTTGCTGTATACTTGAAACATTGTAAATCAACTATTTTTAAAAATAAAACAAACCTGTTTCTCATGGATATCCTTTTTCCTCAGTGATTTTCTTAATGCATCTGGGAATTCATCTGCTGCCTCTTGTTGCCAGAAGATGCTTCTCCTGATGTCTTGGCATTTTTAAAGCCAGATAGCTTTCTACATTTATCAAACCATCCTCTGCTGGCTTTAAATTCTCCAGCCTTGGATCCTTCACCTTCCATTTGCTTTATTTATTTATTTCTTGTCTTTTGTCTTTTAGGGCTGCCCCTGCAGCATATGGAGGTTCCCAGGCTAGGGGTCTAATCAGAGCTGTAGCTGCCGGCCTACACCATAGCCACAGCATTCTGGACCCAAGCCTCGTCTGGGATATATACCACAGCTCACAACAACACCGGGTCTTTAACCCACTGAGCGAGGCCAGGGATTGAACCTGCAACCTCATGGTTCCTAGTCAGATTTATTTCCTCTGCGCCATGATGGGAACTCCTCCTTTTGCTTTAAATTGTCATGTAATGACTGCTTTTTCTTGAATCATATTTGAGTTTTTAGGTATGATTTTCTTATAGTAATCTTGCACCCATGTAAGAGCTGCATCTTTAATACAAGATAAAACCTTGCAAAAAGTGCAAGGTTTTTGCTCCTACTGGAGTCATTGCAGTGATGAGCTTCACAGAAAAGAAATCGCTTTTTTTTTTTTTCTTACAACGGTCCTTACACAAGATTCATTTGTCTTGAAATGGCGGGCAACTGCAGCTGCAGACCTCAATCTATGGTATGTTTCAAGAAATTCAACTTTTTATTGTGATGTCATGACTTTGCTTCTTGAGAGCACTTCCAGCATCACAGCATACTTTGTATGAGTCCTATGCTGTTACTCAAGCTTCACTTTGCACTAAACTCAATGAAAAACATGTGATTAGCCTCACAAAGCTTTTAAGCAGATACAACTCTTGAGCTCCCTGCAACAGCAACAGGATGTGGCTACAAAATTATTACAGTAGTGCAGTGTGTACTATGATTAATTTTATGCAGTTATGACTTTTTTTTTTTTTGGCCTTTTAGGGTCCCATTCGCTGCACATGGAGGTTCCCAGGTTAGAGGTCGAATCAGAGCTACAGCTGCCAGCCTACACCACAGCTACAGCAATGCTGGATCCAAGTTAAGTCTGTGACCTACACCGCAGTTCACGGCAATGCCAGATCCTTAACCCACTGAGCAAGGCCAGAGATCGAACCCATAACCTCATGGTTCCTAGTTGGATTCGTTTCTGTTGCACCACAACAGGAACTTCCAGTTGTGATTTAATACTGCATCTTTACATTTGTTACATTTCTCTGGACTGTGCGTGGTGCCAGGTATGGTCTGTAAGGGTTTATGGACCTAAGTTTTGATAAATTGTAACTAGTTATAACAGACTTGTATAAATTTTATGGTAATAAATGGTAAAATAGACTAGTACCTACATATCTTTTATGCATTCATGACATAGCTATCTTTTGAAAAATGTTTCAATATTTCTAGACTATGCGGTTTGAGACATTTTTCAAATTTTCTCATAACTCCAAAAATGTTTGCAAATATTTATTGAAAAAATCTGCATGTAAGAGGACCCACACAATTCAAAGACGTTGTTCAAGAGTGATCTGCAGCAATGAGGCCCTGCTGTGTAGCACTGGGAACTATGTCTAGTCACTTATGATGGAGCATGATGATGTGAGAAAAAAGAATGTATACATGTTTGTGTAACTGGGTCACCATGCTGTACAGCAGAAAATTGACAGAACACTGTAAACCAGGTATAATGGAAAAAAACTCATTATATTAAAAAAATAAAACAGAGATTTTGAAAAAAAAAAGAGTGAGCTGTTTTGGCAAGGTATATTAAAGTTAATATTTTTATTTGGCCACATCGGTGGAAGTTCATGGGCCAGGGATCAAGCCCATGACACAACAGTGACAATACCAGATCTTTAACACATCGAGCTCTAGGGAACTTAAAAATTAATATTTTTATGTTCCTAATTCTTTTTGAGTACACTGGGTTAAATAAGTGGCCCCTATCTGACAGAATACAAGATATAAGTACTATTAATTTGTTAAGTCTTGATAAAGCCTTTCTTGGTATGCTTCCCAGAAATTGAAAAGTGAATGCTAGTGCTGCCTCTAGCTTGTGAAGCTCCAGCGCAAGGACAAGGCAGGTAAGTAGGGAGGTTTCTATACCCTGGCTTGTGCAAAGCAGACTGTCCACAAATCAAAGGGTGGTAAAGCCCTAAGGAAGCCGCTGGCCACAAAAGCCACTTGCAAGAGTGCGCCCTCTCCTGGAGGGGTGAAGAAACCTCATCATTACAGACGTAGTATGGTGAAATTACACATCGTCAGCAGTCCACTGAACTTCTGATTTGCAAACTTTTCTTTGAGGGTTTGGTGCCAGAAATTGCTCAGGACTTCAAAACAAATCTGTGCTTCCAGAGTGCAACTACTGGTGCTTTACAGGAGGCAAGAAAGACCTATTTGGCTGGCCTTGGTAAAGACAACAACCTGTGTGCTATCCATACCAAATGAGAAATGACTATGCCAAAAGCCACCCAGCTAGCATGCTGCATAGGTCAGGAATGTGCTTAAGAATCCACTGTAGGAGTTCCTGTTATGGCTCAGCGGTTAACAAACCCAACTAGTATCTGTGAAGCCTCAGGTTCAATCCCTGGGCTCACTCAGTGGGTTAAGGATCCAGTGTTGCTGTGAGCTGTGGTGTAGGTTGAAGATGAGGCTGGGATCCTGAGTTGCTGTGGCTGTGGTGCAGGCCAGCAGCTACAGCTACAATTTTACCCCTAGCCTGGGAACTTCCTTAGGCTAAAGTTGTGGCCCTAAAAAGAAGAAAAAAAAATTGTCACAGGAGTTTCCTTGTGGTGCAGCTGGTTAAGGATCCAGTGTTCTGACTGAAGCAGCTTGGGTCCCTACTGTGTATCAGACTGAAGCCCTGGTCCAGGAATTTCCACATGCCTGGTATTGGCAGTGTTTTCCATTTTCATTTATGTGGGAATTTTTATTCTTTATTTTATTTTTTTCTTTTTAGGGCCATACCCATGGCATATGAAAGTTTCTAGGCTAGGGGTCAAATCAAATCAGAGCTACAGCTGCCAGCCTACACCACAGCCACACGGGATCTGAGCCATGTCTGTGACCTCCACCACAGCTCATGGCAATGCCAGATCCCCAAACCAATAACTGAGGCCAGAGAGCAAACCTGCATTCTCATGGATACCAGTTGGATTCGTTTCCACTGAGCCACAACAGGAACTCCCTGTGTGGGAATTTTTAATATAAATATGGGGACATAAAGAATTAATAAAGTAAAAATGTTTCGGTGAACAAGTTTCAGCAGTTCAACGCTATAAAAATTATGTATAAACCTGTTAAAATTTTCTGGACAATGCCAAATGTTGGATTGATTGATTGATTGGTTGATTTTGCTTTTTAGAGCCACACCTGTGGCATAGCAATATTCCCAGGCTAGGGTTCCCATTGGAGATGCAGCTGCCAGCCCATGCCACAGCCACAGCAACACAGGATCTGAGCTGTGTCTGCAACCTACACCAAGGTTCACGGCAACACCAGATCCTTAACCCACTGAGCGAGGCTAGGGATCAAACCTGCATCCTCGTGGATGCTAGTCGGGTTCATAATCCACTGATCCACAATGGACACTCCTCAGATTTTTTTAAAGCAAGTAAATTTCTCGTTGACTGCAAAAAATAAAAATAAATAAAATAAAACATAGGCCCAATTATCTCATTAAAACATTTTCATCATGGCTCAGTGGAAACGAATCTGACTAGTATCCATGAGGACACAGGTTCAATTCCTGACCTTGCTCAGTAGGTTAAGGTTCTGGCATTGCTGTGCCTGTGGCATAAGCCAGTGGCTACAGCTCCGATTCAACCCCTAGCCTGGGAATCTTCATGTGTTGTGGGTGCGTCCCTAAAAAGCCAAAAAAAAAAAAATTTTTTTTACTAAGGAATTCCCACTGTGGTACAATGGGATCAGCGGCCTTCTTAGGAGTGCTGGGACATGGGTTCGATCCCTAGCCTGGCACAGTGGGTTAAGGATCCGGTGTTGCCATGGCTGCAACTTGGGTCATGACTATGGCTTGGCTCTGATCCCTGGCCCAGGAACTCCATATGCCATGGGTCAGCCAAAAGCGAAAAAAAATTTTCTTACTAAATTTTTTCATGTATAATAATTGTCATAATTTATAACATTTATATTGTTTTGACTATGTGCTACTAATAATTATAATAATTCAGTCCAAAAGAAATTTAACATCTATAATCTGATAATCATAGGAAATATTTTTTAAATTTAAATTCATATATATTTTTTGGTTGCAGAAAAGAATAATAAGGTAATTAATAAAAGACTTTCAAGGATAAAAATATGTTATATCAGGATAAAGTTCCTTGAGGAGAAATGCAACAGATTTTACAAATTAAAAAGATGAAGACACAAGATAAAATTCCAGCTTTAAAGAAGATCTTGTTTGGAGTTCCTGCTGTGATGCAATGGGATCAGTGGCTTCTTTGCAGAAGTAGGATGCAGGTTCGATTCCCAGCCTGGCACAGTGGCTTAAAGAATCTGGTGTTGCTGCAGCTCTGGTGTAGGTCCCAACTGCAGCTCAGCTCTGACCCATGGCCTAGGAACTCCATATGTTTTGGGATAGCCAAAAAAAAAATAGAAAAAGGTGAGGAAAAAAAAAGACCTCGCCTATTTTTTTTTTAATGAATAATGGTGGGCATCAAAATGATTCTATTAATACATTTTTAAAGGTTTTATACCAGTTTAACTGTCAATACATGTAATAAGCCAGAAATGATATCATTTGAAGTTATTTCAACTTATAATACAAATTCTAAAAATGATTGTGGGGAATATGGATGCTCAAAAGTTTGAAGACTGCTGGCCGAAGACAACAGCAGGAATTGTCTGCCCATAGTATGGGTATCAATGAATCTTTGCTAAATTTAATTAGCTGCAAATCTAAGGCTAGAGGCAGGGAGACCAAGAGGAGATTGTGGCCAAAGTCCATTCCCTTTTTTTTTTCCCACCATGCCTGAGGCATGCAGAAGTTCCTGGGCCAGAGCAGCGGATCTCCACAGCAGTCACTTGAACCAAAGCAGTGACAACACCAGATTCTTAATCTGCTGAGCCACCAGAAAACTCCACATAGCTTCCTTTTTAAAAAAATAAAACTTCGGAGTTCCCACTGTGGCACAGTGGGTTAAGAAACTGACTGCAGCAGATCAGGTTTCTGCTGAGGTTCAGGTTGGATCCCCACCCAGCACAGTGGGTTAAAGGACCTAGTGCTGCCACAGCTGCAGCAATCAGTCACAGGTGAAGCTTGGATTTGATCCCTGACCAGGGAAATTCCATATGTTTCGGGTGTGTCCATAAAAATAAATAAATATAAGTAACTTGCTAAAAGTCTAAGTCCAAATACTAAGGACTCAATTACAGGGCTTCCTTGCCTCACCCGTGGCATATGGAGGTCCCCAGGCTAGGTGTACAATTGGAGCTGTAGCCATCAGTGACTTTATTACCCAGGCCACAGCCACCACCAACACTTTTTAAATAACAAAAATGACTCATTTTAAGAATTCAGCTAACACTAAGGTGTAAAAGTGAAAAGTGAGCCTCTCCGTCCGATTCAATCTCATTTCCATAAAGCAACTGCTTTTTATGATACCAGATCCCCAAGTGGGAGAAGACATGGACAGGAGTCAAAGGTGAGGGTGCCAGACTCCTGCATCACGCTGGCCAGGATCCAGCTCTTTGCTTACCTTGAAGGTCTGAAGTAACGTGACAAGTTATGCAAACACACATACACTCAGGACTGTAAAGGATGAAACTGCACATGTCCAGCTGCCTCTAGACTCCAGGGTCCTGTGAATTTGCCTGCATGTAGCCCCTGTGGGCAGATTCCCCGGCCTGGGGTTCTGCTAATCCCAGTTCCCATTCATCCCAGTTTCCATTCATCTCAGTCCTTTCAGTGATTTGCTGGTTAACTGAGATGCTTCTCAAAATTATCTAATTGGTTGGTCTTTCCATCACTCCCTCCACTGCCCCAGGAGTTGACCGCCGTAGACAGTTCATAGCAGTAAGGGAGAGAGTGGGTTAGTAAGCAGGGTCTCAGCCTACACAGCTTCCCAATACAGCTATCTGGGAAGATTTATTATTTTGTCTTTTTAGGGTCACGCCCATGGCATATGGAGGTTCCCTGGCTAGGGGTCCTATTGGAGCTGTAGCCACCGGTCTACGCCACAGCCACAGCAACGCAGGATCCAAGCTGAGTCTGCAACCTACACCACAGCTCAGGACAATGCTGGATGCTTAACCCACTGAGCGAGGCAGGGATTGAACCCGAGTCTTCAGGGATACTAGTCGAGTTCGTTAACCACTGAGCCATGATGGGAACTCCTATCTGGGAAGCTTTAGGGCTCCGTTCCAAATTTGTGCCTCCTTGACCAGAGGCAAACCCAGAGACCCTGAGTAGCAAAAGAGCAAGTGGATTTGCCAGAGAAGTACCAGCCAATTCAGTACCCTCTGCTTTCATTTTTCCCACCTATGAGATGCTTGGCAGCTCATGTACTGGGTGAATAACCCTGTGAGGCCGAGACAAATACTCTGCTCAAGAAATATACTACCTCGTTCATCCACTTGGACACTTTACCTCAACTCAGGAAGGCTCTGACTGGATACAGCGTTGATATTTCTCATATTTTCTATATTGTAGGAACAGAGAAAACATTTGATGAATGACCGAGTAAATGAATGAATGAACAAATAACTATGTGGTTTCTGTAACTTCCATTTTTTCATGTGTGTGTCTTTTTAGGGCCCCACTCGCTGCATATGGAGGTTCCCAGGCTAGGGGTCCAATCAGAGCTGTAGCTGCTGGCCTACACCACAGCCACGTCAGATCCAAGCCGCATCTGCACCACAGCTCACGCCAACACTGGATCCTTAACCCACAGATCAAGGCCAGGAATTGAACCCGAATCGTTATGGATGCTAGTCGGGTTCATTAACCACTGAACCACAAAAGGAACTCATGTAACTTCCAGTTTTTCAGACTGTCGCTTTTTAAATATGCTTCTGTGGTCTAAGACTGTAAATGAACTATACTTTAAAATACACACATACACACACACACACACACACACACACACAAACACACACTTCTACTCCCTGTCTTGGTTCAGGTCCTCATAATCTTTTATCTGTGCCCTTTACCCAGCCCAGAAGGAGTCTCAGCATTATACCTATACCTCCTCTTGACATCCTCCATCACTCCCACATTCCAGCTTCACCATCACAATCTGCCTTGGAGGCCATCAGACTCATATCATTACACTCTACATTCAATCACTGATTCATTCAACAAACATGTATTGAGCATCTGCCTTGTTCCAGGCACTGTTCTGGGAACTCTGGGACACAGCGGCAAATAAAAAAAGACAAAGATTCCCGCTCTGCAAGGGCTCATATTTGAATAAATACATTAAGTCATATGTTATAAGGTAAAAAGTTAGATGAAAAAAGAAAAAGAGCAGGGAAAGCAGGATCAGAGGGCAGGGTGAAAGACGCTTGCTGAGAAAGTGAAGCAAGCAAAAATCTTAAGAAGGTGAGGGAGGAGTTCCCTTCATGGCTCAGAGGTTAATGAACCTGACTAGGATTCCCAAGGATGCGGGTTCGATCCCTGGCCTCGCTCAGTGGGTTAAGGATTTGGTGTTGCCATGAACTATTGTGTAGGTTGCAGACACAGCTCGGATCCCGCATTGCTGTGGCTGTGGTATAGGCTGGTGGCTGTAGCTCTGATTGGACCTCTAGCCTGGGAACTTCCACATGCCTCGGGTGTGGCTCTAAAAAAGCAAAAAAAAAAAAAAAAAACTGCAAAAAAAAAAAAGAAGAAGGTAAGGGAACAAGTCAAGTGTAGCTGACAGAAGAGCGTTCTGAGTAGAGAGAAGTGAGGTGGGAGTGTGTCAGGCATATTGGCGACACAATAAGGAACCCTGTGTTGCTGGAGCAAAATGAATGATGAGGAGAACAGGAGAGACAGGGGCACTCCTTGGGGTCAGGTCACACAGGGCCTCGAGGGTTATTATAAGCACTTTTTGGAGGGTTTTGACCAGAGGAGGGACTTGCTCTGACATGTTTTAAAAGACTCCCTTGGGATCCTGTGCTGAGAACAGCCTGCTGGGGCTGGGGCTGGGTGTGGAGCAGAGGAAATTGTAGGAGGCTACGGCTGTAACCCAGGCAAGAAATAACTAAGTGGTTCGGACCAGGATGGTAGCCGTGCAGGTGGTGAGAAGTTTTTGGAATCGATCCTGGATAGACTTGGAAGTCAGAGCCAACAGGATTTCCTGATGGGCTGCATGTGGGAGGTGAAAGAAAAAAAAAGTAAAAGTTCAGGCTTTAGTCTGAGCAATGAAGAATGGCATCCTCATGGACGAGACAAAGGAGGCTGCGGGTAGACCAGTTTAGCAGGTAAGATCAGATGTCTTTGTATGGACACACTGACCTTGGGTTGTCTCTTAGACTTTTTTTTTTTTTTTTGGTTGTGCCCTTGGCATGCGGAAGTTCCCGGGCTGGGGAGTCAACCTGTGCCACTATAGCAACACAAGTCACTGCTGCAGTGACAATGCCGGATCCTTAACCTGCTGCACCACAAGGGAACTCTTATCTTTTAGACATTTAAATGGAGATGTCAAGGATACACCTGGATAAAAGGTTGGGGAGAGAAGTCTGGGCTGAAGGCTTCTTCTGCTTTAAATATTATGAGTTCACTGACATCTCCAAAATCAGCTCTGACTCCTCCCCTAAGCGGCAAGCTCTTATATTCAACTTGACTTATTCATTTAGCTTTGTAACAGACATCTCAAATTTCACAGGTCCAAAACTAAGTTCCCAATTCCCTGCCTCCCTCTACAAAAGACAAACAAATGAATAAACAACAAAACGAAACAAAAAAACTGGCAATTCCATTCTTGCTAAAACTTTAAGTCATCACTGACTCCTCTTTTAAACTTCACGTTCAAACCATCATCAAATCCTGTTGGATCCATCCCCAGGCTATCGGTATCGCCTTTACCACTGCAGCCTTGGTCCAAAGCACTGTATCATCCCGGACTTCCCTTGTGGCTCACAACAAAGCACTGGATCATCTCTTGCCTGGATTAACAACCTCCAAAGGCTGATAGTCTGTTCTCCACAACTACCAAATTGATTCTTTTAAATGGTAAATTAAAGCACCTCATGCCTCTGGCCAAAATCCTCTAATGGCTCCATTATTCTCACAGAATATGGTCTCCTACAGGTACAATCCAACTCTCTGCTCACATCCTCTTTCATTCTTCCTAATCCGTTTCCATCACAGTGACCTCCCTCAACTGCCAAGCACATGCCTCTGCCTCAGGACCTTTGCACTTGTGTTTTTTCTGCCTAGAAACTCATTACTGGATGTGCAAAAGGACTGCTCCTTCATATCTCTGCTCAAATGTTACTTTATCAAAAAAAAAAAATCTGTCCTAATTACTCCCCCCAAAAGAATACATCTGATCTCCCTTACCTGACTTCATTTCTCTCTGTTGCACTTATGATTAATTTGACAATATTTATATATAATGCTGAATATTTAATATGTATATTTATGGAGTTCCCGTCGTGGCTCAGCGGAAATGAATCTGACTAGCATCTATGAGGATGTAGGTTTGATCCCTGGCCTCGCTCAGTGGGTTAAGGATCCGGTATTGCTGTGAGCAGTGGTGTAGGTCCCAGACGTGGCTTGGATCTGGCATTGCTGTGGCCAGCGGCTACAGCTCCTGATTCGACCCCTAGCCTGGGAACCTCCATATGTCGAGGGAACAGCCCTAAACACACACACACACACACACACACACACACACACACACACACACACACAGTATGTTTATTGTCTATTTCCTCTAACTAGAATATGAGTTCCATGGTAGCACTGGCTGGGGTCCAATGAGAGCTGTAGCCGCCAGCCTACACCATAGCCATGGCAATGCCAGATCCCCAAGCCACGTCTGTGACCTACACCACAGCTCATGGCAACGCTGGATCCTTAATCCACTGAGCAAGCCCAGGGATCGAACCCACAACCTCATGGTTCCTAGTGGGATTCATTAACCACTGAGCCATGTTGGGAACTCCCAGACTTTGTTTTGTTTACTTCTCTATTCCTCAGTGATTGGACCAGTGCCTAGCATGTAATAGACATCCACTAAATATTTTCCGGATGAAGGAAGGAGGGAGGGAAGAAAAGAAGGAGGGAAGGATGGTTTCTTTGGAGCTTAAGGGTTCATCAAGACACCATAAAAAGGGCTGGAGAAAAAAGACCTCAGCATGAACTCTCTGAACAAAAGTTCATGGCATAACCACCCTGCCCCAATAAACTGAAACCCACAAAAACATACAACAAAGGGATATGATGAAATGTACCTGTGGGGTGGAAAAGTATAGAGCCATTAAAAACACTAATTATGAAGATAGTAAAATGTTAATTAATGTATGTTAAAGGAAAATAGTAGACTGTGAAACAGAGCAGCTCTCAATATGTAATTACTGTGTTGCCATAATCACGGCAATGCAAAATGTGTGCACATTAAGTGAGCCGACATTTAAAGCAAAACAAATTATTATTAGGCCTAGTAGTGGGATTATGGGTGGTTTTGCGATCTTTTTTTTTTTTTCTTCACAATTAAAAAAAAAATCTTGTATACTTTTTTCCTTAAAAGGAACACTGTGTTAACTCCCTGGCCACATTGCCTGAGGAAAATCCCAGCAGAGTGAGGTCAGCACCCAAGTTCCCCCAGACACTCCTATGCAGAGGCAGAGGGGTCCCAGGCCCGCCTGTGCAGAGGGCTGCCCCAGAGGCTGAAACCCAGTGGTAAGTGATGCATAGAGCGTTTGCATGACTAACTGGGGGAAAAAACCCACCAGAGAAATATTTCTATTTAAGCGAAGAGAAATGCAGAAGTAAATCTGCTTGAACCTAACTTCGCCTTAAAATGAAACCAACTGTGCCCCAAAGGGTTTTTTTTTGGGGGGGGGATAAGGGGCTTGTATTAAGGAGAGTCAAGTCCAGGCTCGAATGACCAACTCTTCCATGGGGGAGTCCAGATTCATGGGTCTCTGGCCTCCTGTTAGTACCAGGACTTCTCAATCTAGAAACCCACCTGAATGTTAACTTTAGACCAGCTTTTCTTAATCAAACTAAGATTACAAACAACGGGAATCATAAAAGCTAAGGAACTTACCACCAGAAAAAAAGGCACATCAGCCCCCCAAGTGGAAACAATTTCAAGGTTTTCATGGACCCCTAAGTCCTAGACAACCCTACCTGGCCCTGAACCCCTAGATTAAGAACCCCTGCTGGACCTGAATAAATACAATGCCTTACATACCAGATGGACAACGTGGATGCTGTTTTTCATCTGCTTACAGGTTTGTGATAAATAAATACAAACTAATTTAAAAGAAATACTAATCCAAAGACTTGTTGTTCTGTATATTCTCTAGAGAGTCGGTAAATGCCCTGCCGGTCCAGGAGCACGTGAAAAGGGGTCTTATGTCCCAGGGGTCCCCTATAACTGCAGCAAGGCTGTCCCCCAAGTGGCTACAAAGGAGTGGGCCCTGCTGCCTCTCCCCCTGCCCCAGGGCCCATGCACTGGGGGGCGCAGGGCTCCGGACCGGGAAGCCCACCCCTGCTTTTCGGGGGGGTTTCTCACGGAAATGTTGCAACCGCTGCTTGGCTCACCTGTATTTAAGTTTTATTCTTCAGTTATCGCCGGGTTTTCCGGACGTGGACTGTCAGCCCGTGACTAAAGAATAACGGGGGCGGGCCCGAGCGCGCGGCGAAGCCCTTGAGGTCTCTCAGGGTGAGCGCCCCTGGGTGGAGTTCCGAGGGGCCCGGGCGTAGGCGGCCGTCACCGCCGCGGCGAGCCGCGGAATGTCCTGCCTGTGAGCTCCCTCGCCTGGACGCGATGGAAGCCTGGCGGGGACCGGGGACCGCGCCGTCTTCCTGCCCGGGGGCGGGTGGGCGTAGTACCCGGCGCCGCGATGGCGGTGGCGCTGTCGGGTCGCGCTCTCAACCCGCCCCGGGCTCCGGCGGTGTGGCGCCAGGCTGGAGGCCGTGCGATTCCCCGACACCCTCCCCTTCCACAGTGGCTGGAGGATTGAAGCCGAGACACTGGGGAGAGGGGCGCACAGCCCAGCCCACTCCCCATCCCTGACGACTCCAGGACGATCCCCTTCCCGGCTCCTTATTCATTCCCTGAGATGCTCAAAGACCTGATTTCCACTTTAGCATCCAAACTTGGTGGGTTCTAGGAGGCCCGGGCTGGCTCAGCCCAGGGGCTGTTGACTCATATGACAACAGTATCTGGCACACAGTAGGTATGTGTGCATCTGTTGAATAAATATATTATTTTTCACGTTTGAACTGTGTCTGCTTCAACAATACTTCAATAGTGAGCTTGTTAGGAGTGGGTACAGTCACTGATGTGCTGAGAAGGATGGGGGGACGGTCGGGGAAGTGGGGGATGGGGGGAATACGTGGGCCCAGCGAGCAGCTTCTGAGTGAGCTGGAAAGTCAGCGCCCAGAAACGACCCGGGCACAGTGCCTGGGTGCCGCCGAATTCCTCGCAGGAGGCCAGAACCACGGGTCATGGGCCATGGGTCACGTAATTGGGAAGAGAGACGCTAAAGGGAGAACCCGAAGGAGACTGTCTCTACGTGACAGCTGCATAAAGGCTCAGCTCTAATGGGTACTAGAGACATGCGATCCCGGAAGCCGGAAGCCTCAGGAGACCTGGACAGAAGGAAGCCGGTCAAAAGGGTCCCAAATCCTCCTGCAAAGACAGAGCGACACATCCATTCCAGCTCTCTCCCTAGAATCCGGCTTAGTGTTAGGTAGCGAGCGCCCCTCCGCCCTGCCGCTGGCTTTCCTGGTCCTGTGAGACCACTGGCAGCCTGCAGGGGGCGAAATGTCTTTGTACTATTAGGGCTTCGGCTGAAACCAGAGCCAAAAATAGAAGCTGAGGTCAACTGAAAGGAATGAAGCTGAACAAATATACGTATGCCCCTAAAATCCTGATGGGACACACAGTAAAGTAGTATTTCCAAACACAGGTTTAAGGTAGGATTACTTAGTAAGGAATGCTTGGATAAATGAATGAAAATTTGGAGGGAAAAATGTAAATTCCACTTATACATCAAAATAAACTCCATGTGGATTAAAATTCTACATATTTTAAAGAACAGTCATAGAAACACTATATTAATACGTACAAGAGAGATTTATGGCTAAATGTCAACATTCGCAAAGCTTTGAAACAATAGAAGACACTGCAGAGAAGACTAACATTCAAAAATGTAAAAACTGGACAAGATTTTAAGAAGGAAAATGCACCAAATAACAAGCAGAAAATACTTCAAACATATAAAAGCTTGTTTGAATACATAAAAACAAGCAAGAGGAGTTCCCTCAAGGCGCAGTGGGTTAAGAATCCAACTGCAGCAGCTTGGGTCTTTGTTGAGGTGTGGGTTCCATCGCTGGCTTGTGTGCTGTGGGTTAAAGGATCCCGGGCGTTGCCATGGTTGCTGCGTAAGTCACAGCTGTGGCTCAGATTCAGTCACTGGCCAGGGAATTTCCATATGTTGGGGGGTGGCCATAAAATTTTTTAAAATTTAAAATTAAAACAAGTAAGATGCTAACAGCTAAATAGACAAAGAAGTTAAGTATGCAACTCACAAGGAGAAAAAAATTAGTACATGAGTACATGGCGAAATGTTTATTGTCTCTTTCAGTAATGAAACTTTTTAAAACAACCTTGAAAAATATTGAATCGGTATGTGTACATCTGAAATTAATATACTAGTGTAAATCAATTATACTTTAATTAAAAAAAAAAACCTTGACATAGCACCTCATGTCTACTAAAGTTGCAAAACCGTTTTAAAATTGTAATGCATGACTGGGAATTTGGGGTTAATAGATGCCTTTGGAATGGATAAGCAATGGGATCCTGCTGTATAGCACTGGGTCACTTGTATGGTTACTTGCTTTTTTTTTTTTTTTTCCGGTCTTTTTGTCTTTTTAGGGCCGCATATAGAGGTTTCCAGGATAGGGATCTAATCAGAGCTGTAGCCGCCGGCCTACACCACAGCTCACAGCAATGCCAGATCTTTAACTCACTGAGCGAGGCCAGGGATCGAACCTGCAACCTCATGGTTCCTAGTCAGATTCGTTAACCACTGAGCCATGACAGGAACTCCTGTATGGTTACTTGTGATGTCTGGTCACTTGTGATGGAGCATGATAATATGAGAAAAGAGAATACGTACATGTATGTGTGGCTGGGTCACCTTGCTGTGCAATGGAAAACTGACAGAACACTGTAAGCCAGTTATAATGGAAAAAATAAAAATCATTATAAAAAATAAAATCGTAATGCGTAATGTTACCAAATCAATAAAATAATAGTCACTATCGCTTCATACAACTTTCCAACAGGAATATTATGATCTTCATTCCTTCCACAAATAGCTATTGAGTTTATTGTAATGCAGAGGAGCAGATAATAAACAGATATACACAGTACAAGATGCTAAAAGGAAAAATAAATAGAGCAGGAAATGATGGGATGTGCTATTTACATTTGGTTAGTGTCTTCCTCTCTAATAAGAAAACACCTGAGCAGAGAGACATGAACAAATCTTGTTCATATCTGTGGGAGACTGCTCCAGTTTAAATGGAACAGAAAGTAAGGTGACCCTGAGGCAAAAGCATGTGGGGAGGGGAGTAACACTTGATTCCTTTTCTCCCATACCATAATATTTTGAATATTTTATTTTTTTATTTTTATTTTTTTGTCTTTTTGCCTTTTCTAGGGCCGCTTCCCGTGGCATATGGAGGTTCCCAGATTGGGGCCTAATCGGAGCTACAGCCGCCAGCCTACTCCAGAACCACAGCAGCGCGGGAAACAAGCTGCATCTGTAACCTACACCACAGCTCATGGCAATGCTGGATCCTTAACCCACTGAGCAAGGCCAGGGCCTGAACCTGCAACCTCATGGTTCCTAGTCGGATTCGTTAACCACTGCACCACGACGGGAACTCCAACATTTTGAATATTTTTAAAATGATTTATTTTATATATATATATTAATACAATGATAAACTAAGCTAAAGTGATCTAGTCAAATGTATGCTATTTTTTTCTTTAGTAAACCAACAAAACCTTAACTTCTATGGATGGTGACATTGCAAAGACTGCTTCACCCCATCCTTCTCCCAGAGCTGGAGTTAACCAGACATAAAATGCCACTTCTTCATTTTCAGTACATTCAATTGGTTTCAAAATAAAATATTTCTTTTTCTTTCTTTCTTTTTTTTTTGTCTTTTGTCTTTTTAGGGCCTGCTGCATATGGGGGTTCTCAGGCTAGGGGTCCAATCGGAGCTGTAGCTGCCGGCCTACGCCACAGCCACAGCAACGCTGGATCTTTAACCCACTGAGCGAGGCCAGGGATCAAACCTGCAACCTCATGGTTACTAGTCGGGTTCGTTAACTACTGAACCATGACGGGAACTTCCAAAATAAAATATTTCAAGATACAAATTAAAGTACTGCCACACTTTGTGGAAAGGATCTTCAAAGTACAAGCAAAATAGGGTCTTGAGAGAGTTTTTCCAGGCTTGTGGTTTTAAATACCATCACTGCAATGATTCTCAAACAGATCCCTAACCTGAACCTCTGCCCTGAGCTCCAGACTCAAACATTTGTCTGTCCATCTGACCAGTGCAAAGGGATGGCAAATAGAAAAGTCCAGGTGTTTCTGCTGTGGTGCAGGATAAGGTGTGGGTTAAGGATCAAACTGTAGTGGCTTGGATTGCTGGGGAAGCTGCTGATCCCCAGTCAGGGCAGTGGGTGAAAGATCCAGCGTTGCCACAGCTGTCGCACAGGACACAGCCAAGATTTAGATTCAGTCCCTGGCCAGGGAACTTCCACATGCGTTGGGTGCGGCCAAACCCCCCCCCCCGCAAAACAAAAAACAAATGTAAATGTCCAACACTGACCAACTGTTCCCCCACCCAAAACAAAAAACAAATGTAAATGTCCAACACTGACCAACTGTTCTCCCCCCCAAACACACACACACACACACACACACACACACACACACACACCCCATGCACAAAGTAGTTTCTCTAACAGACACCATCTCAGTTAATAAACAAGTTAATTCTTCTGTTTGCTCAAGCCCCAAACTTGGAGTCACACTTGAATCCTCTCTTTTCTTTAAAAACCGAGTCAAGCTACATCAGTCCTCTACTTAAAACCTGCCCTTGTTTCAGAAAGAGAAAGATAAATACCATATGATATCCCTTATATCTGGAATCCAATATGCAGCACAAACGAATCTTTCCACAGAAAAGAAACTCAAGGACTTGGAGAACAGGCTTGCGGTTGCCAAGAGGAAGGAAGAGGGAGTGGGATGGACTGGGAGTCTGGGGTTAATAGATGCAGACTATGGCATTTGGAGTGGATAAGCCATGAGATCCTGCTGTATAGCACAGAACTATATCCAGTCACTTGCGATGGGAACATGATGGAGGATAATGTGTGTATATATGTGTGACTGGGTCACTTTGCTGTACAGCAGAAATTGACAGAACGTTGTAAATCAACAATATGGAAAAAATATAAAAATCATGGAAAAAAAAACAAAACCTACCCTTGTCTCTCCACCTATCATCAGCTATAAAAGCTGAAGTAATTGCCATCCCCTAAAGACCCCAGCACTTCTCTGATCTTTTATTTATCTTTTTTTTTTTTTTTTTTGCTTTTTAGGGACACACCTGTGGCATATGGAGGTTCCCAGGCTAGAGGGATCTGACCTGAGTCTGCGGCCTATACCACGGTTCACCGCAACGCAGGATCCTTAACCCCCTGAGCCAGGCCCAGGAGCGAACCCACAACCTCATGGTTGCTAGTCGGATTCGTTTCTGTTGCACCGCGGGAACTCCCTGCTCTGCCTTTCCATCACTCCTCTTGGTCAGGCTGGCCTCCTTGCTGTTCCTCAAACACACCAGGCACATGCGCACCTGAAGGACCAGTTTCCTCGTCCTGGAATGTTTTCCCCTCTGTACTCACATGTAGTACATGCCTCACGTCTGTCAGATCTTTACTCAGAAGCCAAAACAACTTTCCCAGGCAAACACACCAAAAATTCCCTGCTTTGGATTTTCTACTTTAAGCGCTATTTAGATCTAGATCTCTGTATTTCTTTCATTTGTGTGTTTTGTTTACTATCTATATTTCCTTAGAATGTAAGCCTCTGAGGGCAGAGGTAGTCGTTTTGTTCACGGACTTATCCCCAGTGCCAGGAACAGTGCCTGCCACCTGGATCCGGTGGCAGTGGGTAAATATTCACTGAATAAACAGGGAGAATTGGAAGGAAAAGCAGGTAATACAATGTGGTAACGATCAGAGGTAGGAGGAAACAGTCTCATTAACAGAAAACTAGCTTAGGGACATGGTTAAGAATACAGGTGTGGGATGGAGTTCCCGCCGTGGCGCAGCAGAAAGGAATCTGGCTAGGAGCCATGAGGTTGTGGGTTCTATCCCTGGCCTTGCTCAGTGGGTTGGATCTGGTGTTGCCGTGAGCTGTGGTGTGGGTCACAGATGCGGCTCGGATCCTGTGTTTCTGTGGCTGTGGCATAGGCTGGTGGCTGTAGCATAGGCTGGTGGCTGTAGCTCTGGTTGGACTCCTGGCCTGGGAATCTCCATATGCCATGGGTGTGGCCCTAAAAAAGCAAAAAAAAAAAAAAAAAAAAAGAATACAGGTGTGGGAGTGTCTGCTGTGGTGCAATGGGATTGGGGTTGTCTCTGGAGCACAGGGACCAGGGTTCAATCCCCAGCCTGGCCTGGGATCTGATTTGACCCCAGGCCTGGGAACTCCATATGCTACAGGCAGCCAAAAAAGAAAAAATCATTCACACACACACAAAATAAAAAAAAATAAATTTAAAAAAGGAATACAGGTGGAACAGTGCAACATGTTCTACAAAGTATAAATAGGTGTTTAAGTTACCAAGATAGAAGCTGGAGGCCAAATATTCTCTGACAAAGAAGACTGGCCCCCTCTCTGGTTTGTAGTTGACATCAGGCTCCATCTTAGAATCACAAGCCCCTGAAGGGAAAGAATGCCAGAACCTGCACCATGCCCTGCCCACAGACACACCTTGGCCCTGGAAGGTGGCATGGAGGAGCTGATGGGACAAAGGGATGCCTGAGATAGGTTTCTCTCAGTTGGAATGCTCTCAGGCAAGATGAGGAAACAGAAAACTCAACTCAAACTGGTTTAAATAATTAAAAAATATCTTGCAGTTCCCACTGTGGCACAGCAGGTTAAGGATCTGAAGCTGTGGCATAGGTTGCATCTGCAGTTCCAGTTTGATCTCTGGCCTGGGAACTTCCAGAAAGAAAGGAAATTCTCTTTGTGGCTCAGTGGGTTAAGAACCCAACATAGTGTCTGTGAGGATGTGGGTTCAATTCCTGGCCTCGATCAGTGGGATAAGTATCTGGTGTTGCTGTGGCTGTGGTGTAGGCCGACAGCTGTGGTTCCGATTCAAGCCCTAGCCTGGGAACTTCCGTATGCCACAGCTGCAGCCCTAGAAAGAAAGAAAGAAAGAAAGAAAGAAAGAAACGAGGAAAAAAGAAAGACATCAATACAAAATAAAGAAAGCAATACTGAAAGAACGAAAGAAAGAACCATTTACGTACTGAACTGACGGAAGGAAGGAAGTACGTACAGAAGAAAAAAACTCCCGGCCAGACACTACCATCACAGCAAGCACCTCCACACTCAATCACAGCAATGACTCCTTCCTGACGTAACTTTACTAATAAATCCCGTCATTCTTCTTCACGCAGAAGCAATGAAAATTTGACCAACTATTCCATCTAGAAGTTCTCAGCAGTTTCAGGGGCTGGTTTCTCTGCACTTCCCTCTCAGCTCTGCCCTCCTCTGTGCGTTGGTTTTATTCTTAGGTAGTTTCCCCTCGAAGGAGCAGGAATGGCTCCGGTATTTTCAGACTGTACATCCTGTCACCATTCATACAGGTTCCCAGGCTTCAGGCTGTTTGGGCCAATGTCTGTCATATGCCCACCCCAAAACAACCCCTATGGCCAGAGAAGCCAACATGTAGAGTAAGGAAGAGTCAGCTTAGGTCCCTCCCTGAGCCAGTCAGGGGGATGGGCTTTCTCTAACTGCTTGAGGACACAGTGCTGGGGTGGAATGAAATCAATCCCATTTAAAGAGCATGGCTCCTCCATCAAGAAGTGAGAGCAGCATGGATGGGGGACCAGCCCTTAGAATCCATGACAAAGGCATATCCACTGAGGCTGGGGTGCAGGAGACCACTGCCTACTTCTATCCTCATGCAGGTCTAATCACCCATCCCTTCCCCAGGGCCAGGTCCTGCAGAGGCTCCTGAACAACATCGTCAATTTGTTTGTTTGTTTTTTCCTGTCATATGGAGGTTCCCAGGCTAGGATTCAAATCAGAGCTACAGCTGAGGGTCTACGCCACAGCCATAGCAAGTGGGATCCCAGCTGGGTCTGTGACTTACCCCACAGCTCACGGCAATGCTGGATCCTTAACCCACTGAGGGAGGCCAAGGATTCAACCTGAATCCTCATGGTTCCTAGTCGGATTCATTTCCTCTGCTGCGACAGGAACTCCAAACATCACCAGATTTTTTCTTGCAACAAAAAACCTTTTGCAAAGCCCTAAATTGCACCTCAGGTTGTCTAGGGCCTTGGTCTGTACAGCCTGGAGGCCACTTCAATCATGGTGTCCTTTGGCCCTGGTCAATCAGTCCCAGTGTGGCCCTCCCTCCCCTGTCATCCAGGCTAACTCCCAAAGCACAAGTCAGTCCAGTTACCTGGCCCCTCCTGTAATCTTGATTGGTGCTGCCCACTGTCCTTTCTGTCGTGACTCTCAGCCTGCTGAGCCAGTATCACCTGCAACCTTTGTTCACCTAAAACAAAGAAAACCTAGAAAACTAGAAAAACCTAGAAAAACCTAAAAAAGAGCTCCTGATTGGAATTTCCATTGTGACACAGTGGAAACAAATCCAATAAGAACCAGGTTTCAGGTTCGATCCCTGGCCTCGCTCAGTGGGTTAAGAATCTGGTGTTGCCCTGAGCTGTGGTGTAGGTGGCAGACACCACTGAGATCCTGTGTTGATGTGGTGTAGGCTGGCAGCGGTAGCTCTGATTCAATCCCTAGCCTGGAAACTTCATATGCCATGGCTGCAGCCCTAAAAAATAATAATAATAAAATAAAACAGAAAGAAAAGAGCTCCCTCCATTTTCTGCCTTTACTGCAGTCTGGCTGAGGACCTGGCTTCCCTCGATGGTCTCTTGAGAGATGCCAACTCATTCCCAGCTGTCACCCAGCTACCATGAGACAAGGAGGAGGGTGGTCAGCAGCTTTTCACATCCCCTGCCTCTTGTGGACCATTACACTGCTTTGAGTCTCCCTTCACTGGCATTTTCATCTTCCCACCTCCCAGTATTCACTGAGGACCTGGGCCCCTGACTCACAGGTTTCCCAGGGGAGATGTTGTCATCATCCTGGATAACATGTGCTGCATCTTAATCTTAAGGTCTCTGACTCCCTTTGTCTCCAATGACCTTTGCCCTTCTTGCCACTTGGGCCACTGTCCCCTTGACCATCCTCCGAGCCTTGGCATCACTGAGAAGTGCAACGCTCTCTGACAAAGTCCCATTCTCTAAACGTAACTGTACTCACAGCTCTGCTTTCCTTACCTCGCCACTTCCTTTGTCTCCTTAACCTTTCACCTTCTTGTCAACACCTACGGCTAAGCAGTAGCGGGTAAATTCCATTCCCCTGTGGACTGAGGCCAGGTCGCCAGTCCCCTGACATCTGGATTCTCTGCTGCACCTCTGGAGCTGCTCTCTCCAACGTCGCCATTGACGTCAGTCCTTATCATCTTAGGTCCATTCTCTATGTTGACCACTTCCTCATTCTTGAACTTCTCTTCTCCTGGGGCCACTGAGGTACCAGTCACCCCTCATTTTCTTCTGTCTCCTTGGATGCTCTTTCTCCATCTGTCAAATTCCATTTCCCGCATCAACCCCAAATGGTGTTCCCTGGGTTTACTTCTCTTTTCATTCTACAAATTCTTCTCAGATTCTCTCTCTCAGGCCCAAGCTTTCAATGACCACTCCAGCACCAGTGATGCCCAAATCTAAGACTTAGGTGTGGTAATTCCTGTTGTGGCACAGCAGAAACGAATCCAACTAGTATCCATGAGGATGCGGGTTTGATCCCTGGCCTTGCCCAGTGGGTTGGGAATCCAGTGTTGCTGTGAGCTATGGTGTAGGTCAAAGACGCATCTTGGATCCTGTGTAGCTGTGGCTGTGGCCAGCAGCTGCAGCTTGATTTGATCTCCCTAGCTGGGGAACTTTGATATGCTGCAGGTGTGGCCCTAAAAAGCAAAAATAAATAAATAAATAAATTAAATTAAATTAAAATTAAAAAGAAAAAAACTTGGTCATGGGTATATAGCTGACTGCTCATTGGCTATTGCCACTGTGGTGCCCCTCAAGGACCTTGAACTCAACATGCCCAAAACTGAACTTTCTGTTCTGTAACCTGAAGGCCTCTTTCTCTTCACTAAAACATTATCCTCTGGAGTTCCTGTTGTGGCTCAGTGGTTAACGAATCTGACTAGGAACCATGAGATTGCAGGTTCGATCTCTGGCCTTGCTCAGTGGGTTAAGGCTCCGGCGTTGTCATGAGCTGTGGTGTAGGTCACAGATGCGGCTTGGCTCTGGCGTTGTTGTGGCTGTGGTGTAGGCCGGTGACTTCAGCTCCGATTCAACCCCTAGCCTGGGAACATCTATATACCACAGGTGTGGCCCTAGAAAAGCCAAAAATTAAAAAAATATATAAAAATAAAATAAAATAAAACATTATCTTCTGTGTGAAACAGCAGAGTTTAAATTAAGACCAGTAGAAGTTCCTGTCTTGGTGCAGTGGAAATGAATCCAACTAGTATCCATGAGGATTCAGGTTCCATCCCTGGCCTTGCTCAGTAGGTTAAGGATCTGGCATTGCCATGCGCTGTGGTGTAGGTCGCAGACGGGGCTCTGATCCCTTGTGGCTGTGGCTGTGGTGTAGGCCAGCAGCTGTAGCTCCAATTCGACTGCTAGCCTGGGAACTTCCATATGCCACAGGCATGGCCCTAAAAAGCAAAAAATAATCATCATAATCAAAATAAATAAATAAATACCAGCAGCTGCTGCCTCTCCCCTGGACAGAAAAGGAAACTTGAATAATATTCAGTCTTACCAATTTAAATGCATTCAAATGTCCAAAACATTCTTTTATTCAGCCCATTGGTGAATATAAATACACATATAATCCTATTTTCCTCTTCAAGTCCTGAGTTGCTGAACTGTGAGTTCTTGTCCCACAGATGATTTAAGGGGGAAATACTGTGCCTTGGCCAGTTGCTCGTCTTGGGTTGACAGGTGACATGAGTCACGGAGTACGGAGCAGGGCCTAGATGCTCAGGTACAGTGCATTTGTCTGCAAGGGTAGAAACAAATTTTGCTTTATTGCAGATATTCAACTTTCTACAAGAAGAGGCCAGGTCACATAGACATTTAAAAACAGATGTCCTCTGAGGATGCTCCAGAAAAGTGCCTAGGTTTCTGGATCTCATATTGTCTCATGATCTGTGGTCTCTTGGAGGCAGGTCCCAGGTCTTATGTAAGGTGACTGAGAGTTTCTTAGAAAAGAAGATGCAAGCTCTGATAAGGGAGCTTTCAAAACTGGCTGAGAGCAAAGCAGTCCTTACTGACACACCTCCTCTTGGGTACCACTGTGACTGAGGGATAAAGAGAAATCTGAGATCTGGGAATGAAGAAACCTTTGGATAATATTAATTTAACCTACTCAATTTGTCATCTGTGTAAGAGAGAACTTTAGGTATACAATGCAAGAAACCAAAAACTAACCAACCGGAGTTCCCACTGTGGCACAGCAGGTTAAGGATCTGGCCTTGCTGCAGGTGTGGCGTAGGTCACCCCTGTGGCTTGGCTTCAGTCCTTGGCAGGGGAACTTCTATATGCCATGGATGAGGCCAGAAAAAAGAAAAGAAAAGAAAAGAAAAACATTTACTTTGAGAAAGAAAAATGGGGGAGGGGGGTTTTTACTGGGAGGAAATAGATTGTTTCAAGTAGCAACTAAACTAAAGGGATGGTTGGAGTTCTCGTTGTGGCACAGTGGTTAATGACTCCAACTAGGAACCATGAGGCTGCGGGTTCAATCCCTGCCCTTGCTCAGTGGGTTAACGATCTGGCATTGCCGTGAGCTGTGGTGTAGGTTGCAGATGCAGCTCGGATCCCGTGTTGCTGTGGCTCTGGTGTAGGCCGGTGGCTGCAGCTCCGATTCGACCCCTAGCCTGGGAACCTCCATGTGCCCAAGGAATGGCAAAAAAAAAAAAAAAAAAAAAGACAAATAAATAAATAAATAAATAAATAAATAAATAAATAAACTAAAGGGATGGGAGGGAAACCCTGAGTTTGGGCCTCGGCCAGATGTAACTGGGACCAAGGATTCAAAGTTGATTCTCTCTGAGTGCTGGTTTCAACTCTCCCCACTGTAGACCAAGCTCCTTAGAGTGGCTGAGTACCAATAGCTCTCTGACCTCTCACACTCCATCTGCCCCCTGCAGCAAGGAATTGGCTTATTCTCGCTCTGCTCTCAGAGGGACTCTGGTCTGGCTTAGGCTGGGGACTGACCCTCATACTGAAACTGAGTGGCGGGGGAAGGGGGGCATGTAGGGGCCTTTCCGGTGACAGACAGATCCCTCTGTGTCCCTGCTTATTGTTGATTGGGAAAAGAGGCTATGGAAATATACTACAACCTCCTAGGGCCTCCATGTGGAACAAAGAGCAGGTCCCAGCAGTTAATGTTTAGGGAGGTAAAGAATGTAGAAACAAAGGGCAGACGGCAGGAGAATAGCTATAACTTAAACCATAAATCAGCTACAAGGACCCTGGTTCTGTTTCAAAGGTAAAGATAAGTTTGATGCACATTCCTAAGTTGTTTTGCAGATACTGAAATCCCCATCACGTGAAGGAAATTGACTGCTTGCTGACTACCAGCACGTAGCCCCCAGACCGGTTGGACCCAGAAAGTTGATAGTGTTGACTCGTGAAGTTACCATGTTACCTCACCAGCAGCCAGTCAGAAGGATGTTTACAAGCTGATCACTCACCTGCCAGTCCCTCCCTCACTCTGCCTTTGAAAACACTTCCAAAAAAAAAAAAAAAGAAAGAAAAAAGGAGTTCCTATTGTTGCTCAGTGGTTAACGAGCCGCACTAATATCCATGAGGATGCGGGTTCAATCCCTGGCCTCACTCAGTGGGTTAAGGAGCTGGCATTGCCGTGAGCTGTGCTGTAGGTCGAAGATGTGGCTCAGACCCCGAATTGCTGTGGCTGTGGCCTAAGCTGGCAGCTATAGCTCTGATTCGAACCCTAGCTTGGGAACTTCCATATGCTGCAAGTGTGGCCCTAAAAAGCAAAAAAAAAAAAAAAAAGGAGAGAGAGAGAGAAAAAAAACACTTTCCCCAAACCATCCATGAGTCTAGGACTTTTGAGCATACACTGCACTTTCTCCTTGCTTAGCACCTGCAAAAAATGCCACAGTTGCCTTCACCAAGACCTGGTGCTAGTGGATTGGCTGGGCTGCATGGAGGGCAAGCAGACCTAAGTTTGCTCTGATAACAACACCACCAATGGCTGGGCTGTGAATAGATCTGAGAGCCCTCTTGTGTCAAGTGTCTGTCACAGGACCAATCAGGTTTGCCAAGGAGACAGACTTTCAAAGTACAGACCTACTCACTGGGCACCCACTCCATGTCATAAAGACATTTCCCAGGGCAGAAGAAAGCATAACAGCATTATAATTATGGAGTTCCCATTGCCATCTGGTTAAGAATCCAACTAGTATTCATGAGGATATGGGTTCAATCCCTGGCTTTGCTCAGTGGTTTAAGGATCTGGCATTCCTGTGGTTGTGGTGTAAACTGGCAGCTGTAGTTTTTTTTTTTTTTTTTTTTTTTGCTATTTCTTGGGCCGCTCCCGCAGCATATGGAGGTTCCCAGGCTAGGGGTCCAATCAGAGCTGTAGTCTCCAGCCTACGCCAGAGCCACAGCAACGTGGGATCCGAGCCGCGTCTGCAACCTATACCACAGCTCACGGCAACGCCGGATCGTTAACCCACAGATCAAGCGCAGGGACCGAACCCACAACCTCATGGTTCCTAGTCGGATTCGTTAACCACTGCGCCACAACGGGAACTCCTGTAGTTCTGATTCAACGCCTGGCCTGGGAATTTTCATCTGCCATGCAGCCCTAAAAGGAAAAAAAAAAAAAAGATGTTATAATGATAACACTATAATTAGGAGTTCCCTCTGTGCTGCAGTAGGTTAAGGATCTGACTGCAGCAGCTCGGTACATTGCAGAGGCAATGCGTTTCATCCCTGGCCTGGTGCAATGGGTTAAAGGATCCAGCATTGCCACAGCTTGCAGCCATGGCTCAGATTTAATCCCCGACTTGGGAATTTCCATATGCCATGGTATGTCCATAAAATTTAAAAAACAAACAAAACTATAGTTAGAATATAGGCAGCCACCCCCAGTAAAGATTACTACTAATCATTGCTAAATAAATGTTTTTCAATCCTCACCCGAAACACAGTCAAACAGCCTTAACACATTGCCCAAGCTCAGTTCAGGGGTTAAAGCACATGGGAATATGGCTGAGCCTTCTCTCCTTGCTCAGTCATCACTCTCAGGCCCATCAGCTGCCCTCGCTCTGCTACACTTCTAAGGCCTCAGCCCCTCTCATCTCTCCCAAGTTGTCTCTTCACGTTTTCCCTCTCACTCACCCTCTTACCTCTGAGTTGCTCTCTTTTTATTATGCCCAAAGGGAGAGCCTTGAAGTTGCCTCCTTGAGAAAGGAAAATGCAAACAGATGTAACTTGGATTGTGCTCCAGTTTCACAGAAGGAGCCTGGTGGTGGAGGAGGAATTTCCTTCCAAGACCAAGTGCAGGAGAAAGGATCAGCAGAGGGTGAAGGAGCATTCATACCGCAGATAGCCCCAGTGGGTCTGGGTCTTTCCTCGGATGAAGCTGGGGATTTTCTGGCTTCCAGATGTGTGAGCCAGTGCGTTTGTGAACTCATGCAGCCAGCGTAACACACTAATCACACACACTGACCACCAGTGAAGTGGCAGATGGGATTGTGCTGCTTCCTCCTCATTGGGGATCTGAGCCGGGAGCCAAACCTCCCGCCTCTGGCTTGCAGTAGAATCTGGTTTTCTCCACTGACCCTTGTGGCACCCTGAGACTGAGCTCTTACTCACCCTCTAGCCACTTTTGGTTAGGATCTGCCCCTCGAATTTCAGTCTTTACATAGAAACCCCACTCCAGCCTGCTTGGCAAGCATTCCAGCCAAGATCATAACAGCAATACCGTGGGGGCTCAATAGCAGACATGCATCCAACATTAGATGGGGAGGCTGCTAGGTCCTTCCTGGTCCTCTCTGGACACCAAGGAGTAAGAAAGGAAGTGAAACAGCTGCCCCTGCCAAAGGGGAAGAGATGCTTAGCTCCAAAGCACAGATCTGTCCACCACCACCTGCCCCACAATCTGTCTCTGCTGGGGCTGCTCAGTATTCAGGAGCCAGGAGCTAGGAGGGGGAATGGGGGTGGCAATGACCAAGGATCAGGCAGAGGGGCCTGGGCCCAGAGGAGGCAGCACCAGGAACAATGGAGGCAAGAGGATGGTATAGGGATAGGAGGAACAATGTCTAGAACTGACCTGCTAAAGGAGCAGTCAGCAGGACGGATATTGCCTTAGGAGCAAACTCTGGGCCCCTCCCAGAAGATGGGGCTCAGAAGAGGTGATGGTAGTTGAAGCTCTTCTCTCCTTTTTCTCCCAGAGTTGATGAGGCTCATAGTCCTTGACTGATAATGCCTAGGATCTATTATACACCTTTCTTTCTCTGTTCATTCATTATTATTTTCAACACTTCCCTGAACAAGAATAAACAGAAGTCCATATTCCTCAGCATTTTATCACAGAACTGAAACCCAGAAATGGAAAACATAAACCTGACAAAGCGAAGCTGGGTTCCCAGTGCAATTGTGCAGAATAAGCTTGCTTCCTCTCCTCTTAGACACACAATATGCCCTCCCCATCCCAATACCCCCACGTAGTTTCGTTCCTCTGTGTTCTATTTATGTTAATTCCTCTAAGAAATCTTTCTACCTTACCCACTTGCATATTCTTACTCATCTTTCTTCAGCAAGGCCAAAGATTGGACCCATATCCTCACAGAGACAACATTGGGTCCTTAACCCACTGAGCCACAATGAGAACTTCCAACTCTTGTTTTTTTTTTGGGGGGCAGGGGTGCTGCACCTGTGGCATGTGGAAGTCCCCAGGGTAGGGGTTGAACTGGAGCTGCAGCTGCTGGCCCATGCCACAGCCATAGCAACGCCAGATCCAAGCTGCATCTGTGACCTATGCTGCAGCTTGTAACAACGCCCGATCCTTAGCCCACAGAGCGAGGCCAGGGATCAAACCACATCCTTGTGGATACTAGTCAGGTTCATAACCTGCTGAGCCACAATGGGAACCCCCAACAACTTTTTTTTTTTAACCAAACATTAGTGTCATCACTCCATATCCTATACATTTGATTTAGATATGAAAGTTATCAGATATGCACATGAATGTTTGGGAATTCCTGCTTTTGCTTTCATGAAGCATGAGATTTTTGGATATATGTCGAAAACGGCTTTCAAAAAGTGACAGAGATAATACTTTTAAATTAAAAATAAAATACATTTTGGAGTTCCTATTGTGGCTCAGAGGTAATGAATCCCACAGGTATCCATGAGGACTCGGGTTCAATTGCTGGCCTCGCTCAGTGGGTTAAGGATCTGGTGTTGCCGTGAGCTGTGGTGTAGGTTGCAGATGCAGCTCGGATCTGGCATTGCTGTGGCTGTGGCATAGGCCGGCAGCTGCAGCTCCAATTTGATCCCTAGCCTAAGAACCTCCACACGCTGTGGATGCGGCCATTAAAAATGGGAGGTGGGGGTGGGGAGAAAAACAAAAGAATAGCATCTTTGACATAAGAGCGACATCACAGCAATAGTGTGTGGCAGACAGGAAAAAAAAAATTGTGCTTATCCAAATCACCTGACAGCGAAAGTGTCTTTAATAGAACTGTGTGGTATCTAATCCTGTTCACAGTCTAGGTCTATCAGCACAATTCTTTCTGCGACTGCTGTGCATGGGGTTTTGTACAAAGTAACCACTAGAAAATTGATGCTGTAACCACATGTAACCAGGAAAACACCGGGTAAGGGGGTGGCTGGGCAGGAGATACTGCTGTCACAGCAGGGGCCTCAACAAAGGGATTAATTAGGAACCCTAGGATCATTGGCCACATTTCTCAGCCATACAATGTCTAGAGTATTTAATTCATGATTGTCAGTTTGGAGAAACATGTTGTGCCGGTCAAGCTCTTTTAATTGTAAGCAACAGAAACTCCCCTATATACAGTTTAGGACAAAAGGAGAAATGTATATAGTAATGGAACCAAACTAAGATTGGCTTCAAGGACAGATAAGTCCGTCAGACCATGTGCTCCTCTTTTCTCAGTTCTGCTTCTGTGCTGGTTCATTCTCTCCTTTGGCAGACGGGTTTTTTTCCAAGCAGTGGGAAGACTGGCTTCCCCATCTTTGCCAACATAGCAATTAGAATACCTATAGAGTTCCAGGAAAAACTCTTTTGGTCCAGCCCAGATCACATATGTACCCCTTGTATTCAAGGGAGTGATCTCACTATCAGAAATTTTGGGGCACAGAGGCATGATACCCGCAAACCAGTTAAATTACCCATTTTGTAGTGATTGTAGATAAGTTCAAATATTTTTTCCTTACTTTTTTTTTTGTCTGTGCCTGTGGCATGCAGGAATTCCCGGGCCAGGGATTGAACCTACAGCACAGCAGTGACAACGCTGGATCCTTAACCCGCTGAGCCACCAGGGAACACCCAAGTTCCTTTTCTTTCTTTCTTTCTTTCTTTTTTTTTTTTTGGCTGCCCTGCATATAGAGTTCCTGGGCCGGGGATAAGGTCCGAGCCACAGTTGTGACCTATGCCGCAGCTATAGCAATTCGGGATCCTTTAACCCACCATGACAGGCCGGGGATAAAACCTGCACCCTGGTGCTGCAGAGACTCTGCCAATCCCATTGCACCATATTGGAACCCCTCAAACATTTTTAAAGAGTATTTTTTTTTTTCTGATTACAAAATAAAGGCTCATTTTTTAAAATACAGAAAGTTCAGAAAGGAAAAAGGAAAGATCCCATAATCCCACCACTCAAATAACAGTCATTGTGGAATTCTCTTGTGGCTCAGTGGGTTAAGGATCCGGTGTTGTCACTGCATGGAGTGGGTTGGATCCCTGGCCCAGGAAATTCCATATGCCATGGGTGTAGCCAAAAAAAAAAAAAAAAAAAAAAAAAAGTTACAGTCATTGTTAGCCCTCCAATCTCTGGTTTAACGCTAAAAAAAAAAAAAAAAAAAATTCCTTAGGAGTTCCTGTCATGGCACAGCGGAAACGAATCCAACTAGAGACCATGAGGTTGCAGGTTCGATTCCTGGCCTTGCTCAGTGGGTTAAGGATCTGGCGTTGCCATGAGCTGTGGTGTAGGTCGCAGATGCGGCTCCGATCCGGTGTTACTGTGGCTGTGGTGTAGGCCGGTGGCTACAGCTCCGATTAGACCCCTAGCCTGGGAATCTCCATATGCCACAGGAGCGGCCCTAGAAAAGGCAAAAAAACAAAAACAAATAAAAAATTTTAAAAATCCCTTATATGAAATTTTGCTTTCTGATTTTTTCAGTATAACAGTATATTACATACATTTCCCCAAGTCATAAAACTCCTTGAAATCTTGCTCCAAATAGCTACACAGTGCACTCTTTCTATATATTTCTCTCATTCAGAAGGAAAAGAATGCAGTGGAGTGAGACAGCATTCCTCCCCCATATTATGAGGATCTGTCCACAGGCGCTTTCAGTTCATGTGATTTGATAAGAGGCCTCAGCCTGGGGAGGGGGAGTTCTCCTCCCCCACTTCCTGCATTCCCCCCAGACACTTCTAAGTTGTCTCATCCACACTCATTCTTCCTCTGCTCCAGGCTCAAAGGATGGGCTCTGCATTTGGCTAGCTGTTCAGCCAAATGCTTTAGGTATGAATGCTGAATGAAGCTTTGTAGCCATGACATCTGGACTATTTCTTTTACTTCTCTAAACATCATATGTAAAATGGGGATTTTGGGTAGAGTTCTTATGAGGATTAATGACATTATGTATGTAAAATATTTAGCACATAATAAGTGATCAATAAATGATAGCACGATAAGACCCAAAGATTCCTCTCTAGCCATATGGCCCTTTCCCCCCTTACCCTGCTTTTTCAGCCATGTTTCTTTTTTTTCTGTGTGTCTTTTTAGCGCCACACCTACGGCATATGGAGTTTCCCAGGCTAGGGGTCGAATCAGAACTACAGCTGCTACAGCAACACCAGATTCGAGCCTCGTCTGCAACCTATACCACAGTTCATGGCAACGCCAGATCCTTAACCCACTGAGCAAGGCCAGGGATTGAACCTCTCCTCATGGATGCTGGTCAGATTCGTTTCCGCTGAGCCACAACAGGAACTCCCAACCATATTTCTTAAAAATAGTTTATACTTGCTATCTCTACTTGTTCATCCCCCATTTACACCAGCTCACTGTAATCTGGCTTTTGTTCCCCCCCTACTGACACTGCTTGCCAAAGATGTAATGAACTTTAGATGAATTCATGGAGTTTTGAGTCATTTCTTAATCTTTCCCATATAGAGTCACAGTTAACCAATTTCCCCTGCAAACTTCTCTTGGTCTCCATGACACCAGAGTCTTCCCAGTTTCCTCATTCTCAGACTGCTCTTTCCTATTCTCCTTTGCTGCCTCACTCTGCCGTTTAATTGATGCTGCCTTCAACATTCAGGTGTCTGGAAAAAAGCATGATTTTTTGCTATGAGATCTGAGTAGGAATTCTAGCTCTTCTACTTACCAAATTGAGTTCCTAAGTTACTTAACTCATTGAGCCTCCACACGCCATATTCCATACTCTAAACTGTGGAAAGGTTGAAATTACCTGTCATGGCTCAGTGGACATGAATCTGACTAGCATCCATGAGGACTCAGGTTCGATCCCTGACCTCCATCAGTGGGTTAAGGATCCAGCATTGCCGTGAGCTGTGGTGTAGTTTGCAGATGCGACTCAGATCCCGTGTTGCTATGGCTGTGGTATAGGCCAGCAGTGACAGCTCTGATTCAACCCCTAGCCTGGGAACCTCCATGGGCCTAGGGAGTGGCCCTAAAAAGACCAAAAAAAAAAAAAAAAGAATTAAATTGAAAAAAACCAAAAAACTGCGGAAAGGTGACTCCTCTCCTGGATAACCACCCTAAATGGAGCCATGGTACACTGAACTTGCATTTCCTACTGGGCTAATGGAGTAGTAGGCATAAACTGGATCCCAGGCCTGGAAACTCATTTCATAGCTTTAAGAAGTCAAAACTGGAGTTCCTGCTGTTGTGCAGTGGGTTAATGACCAGGCTTGTCTCTGGTTGCTGCTTTGATCCCCGACCCAGTGTAGTGGGTTAAAGGATTCTGCATTGCCGCAAGTGTGGCATAGGTCATGGCCGCAGCTCCAATTCAGTCCCTAGCCAGAGGGTTTCCATATGCCACAGGTGTAGCTGAGAAAAAGAATGTCAAAACTCAAAACAAAGAATATGCTCTTAGAAATATTTATTAACCATATAAAGCTTAACAATATGAACTATGATATAAATATTCCTTTGAGGCATTTTTCTTCATGGGCTGGACTGGCCGAGGTTTCTTAGACTCTTAGTTTAATGAAGTTTGGACAGAACATGCCATCTTTTCCTGGTAACTCTTCCTAGAGCATACATAGATAATTTCCTTACTCCAGAGACCTTTCAACTGCATTGAAAATTAGGGTCATCTGCCACAAAGAAAAAGAAAGTTCAATGATGTTCAGATGAATGCCTCTCAAAGTTTTTGAACGTTAATGTTGGGAGAGGGACAGTTTCAATGAGGTCTTACTCTTCCATATGTATAAAAGTCTACTTGCTGAACTTCTGAGAAATGTCTAACAATACAACCAAGTTTGCAGGAGAAATTTCTAAATCCACTCACTCTGTAATGCCAGTCAGTTTCAGTGATGCTTTTTACAGTTATACAAATGCCTTCAAAATACTGAGGCAGTTTCCTCCAAATTCCTAGGTCCAGGCTTCGCTTATGATTATCACAATATCCAAAACACTTCCAAAATTCTTTTTTAATCCATCCTCTTTGTTGACTGCTTTAATTGGCCTTTAAAATTTTCACAAATAAAAACACCTTAAGGATGCCACCACTTATTTGACTTGGCTAAAGTCAGTGAGATGCTTTGTGCAGGTGAATTGGGAAGGAAGAAAAGCTAATGTCAGGATACTGCTGCTTAAGAATCAGGAGACATCCTGAAGCATAACACAAATCCAGCTGTTATCAAGTTTTTAAAGTAACATTTCTTGCCCTGGAACAAAGTAGAGTGAAAATCAAAGAACTGCCTCTTCATAAAACATTAGTTCATTAATTAAAGGGGAGTGTCTTGGATTCTTGGCAAGATTAAGTTAAAGGTAAGGCAATAGTTTCACTTTGTAGGCAACTGCAGTATTGTGATTCTTCCTACCCAACTGCAGTCACTATTTTAAAATTTTCTTCCTTACTAAAATTGGCTTTCAAAAAAGTAGTTTTTATCAATGTCAAATATCTGTCCCAAACATTAATAGGTCTTTGCATTTTAATAAATTTTTCTGGGAAATTCTTCAATGCTTCCCTTTTAGCACTTGCAGCTTTGCCCAACACTGATGTTTTGGTAATAAATTCTCATTTGGAAATTTATGAAAATTCTCATACGAAAATTTTTATGAAAAGACAAAAACTGTTCAACACGAAGTATTCCCATCTAATGAAATACCATCCCCTTTTTTCCATCCATAGTGGCCTAGTTTGGGCCCTCCATACTTTTAACTTTAATCTAGTACTGCAATGGCTTTGAAACTAATCTAAACATAACTCCCAGGATCCATTCTCTAACCTGCCACCAGCATCTTCCCAAAGTATGCAATTGTCCTTTGAGCCATCCCTCCAACATAGCACTTACTACATTTTATTGTCACTGTATGTTTACATGAGTCTCCTTTATTTTATCCCGAGACTATTTTTAATAGTAAAGACTATTTCTTTGGTCTATCAGTTAGCACATAAAAGGCACTTAACGTAAGTATTCTATGTTGAATATGAACCCAACTCTCATATCAGCTTTCAGGTAGCTTAAAAATTTCCTCTTTGAAAAATAAAAAAAAATTTTTTCTACTCAATTGACTATTCTTAAACAATATGTGAAGCATTTACTGCAAACTTCATGAAAAACACCTGATTTGTTTTCTTTGAAGCTAGTGCACTAGAAAAATTTACCTTAATGACTTGGTGAGTGATGCTAATAAACACCAATTATTATATTTTTTAAGAGCACTGTCCTTAGAGGCTGAAATATATTATCTGCTCCAGCCTATGCAGCTTGTTTAGTTTTACTGTCTCGGCTGTAACAGCTTTTGCTATATCAGTTTTTCTTTTTTTCTTTTTTTTTTTTTTTTTTAAGGGCAACACTTGTGGCAAGTGGAGGTTCCCAGGCTAGGGGTCTAATTGAAGCTAGAGCTAGCTGCCAGCCTATGCCAGAGCCACAGCAACATCAGATCCGAGCTGCATCTGTGGCCTACACCATAGCTCATGGCAACGCCGGATGCTTAAACCACTGAGGGGGGCCAGGGATCAAACCCGCAACCTCGGGATTCCTAGTCAGATTCGTTTCTGATGTGCCATGATGGGAACTCCTATATTAGCTTTTAAATCCATGTTTGCATCAATTCCTCTTGCACCTCTAAATTATGCTTTTTAACATGCCATGGGCGTAAAAGCTAAAATAATCAAGCTTGTTAGAAATGTTAATAGCAGAAATAGACCCTAATCAAGAGAAACGATGTACCCATGATCAAAAAAGCACAAGAATCTTGCAACATCCATTTTTACTTGCTAAAAGGCCTTCAGTGCTTACTCTTTGGTTTTAATATACATCAGAAAAAGATGTCATATAGAATTAGCACTGTCGATCACTTAAAATTTGCACTCTTAATGCTAAAATCCAGCCCAGTTTAGTGAGTTTAAACCCTCCCCACTTCAAAGCTTTCTTCTGTGACTCAGTTCAAATTAGATAGTTAGGAGTCATAGCCATTATACTAACTTAATAATCTAAAGCTATTTTAAACTGCATCTTACATTTCTGCAGATCAAATGAATAAAATGCAATGTGGCAGTTCCTGCTATGGCACAACAGGGTCATGGCTTCTCTGCAGGGCCAGGACACAGGTATGATTCCCATCCAGGCAGAATAAGTTAAAGGATCCAGTGTTGCTACAGCTGTGACATAGGTCACAACTGTGGCTGAGATCTAATCCCTGGCCTGGGAACTCCATATGCTGTGGGGCTGTCAAAAAACCAAAGAAAAATAAAAGGCAAAGTGATGTAAAAATACTACTTATAATGACAAAATACATTAAAGGTTGATAGGTAAATTTTTCTTAAATCTCAAAATGTAACTAATGTGGACTAAATCATTGTTTCAGGAGTTTCCTTGTGGTACTGGGTTAAGGATCTGGCAGGCTATATCTCTGGCCCAGGAAATTCTACATGCCATGGGTGCAACCAAAAAAAAAAAAAAAAAACCCCCAAAAACCCCCAATGTTTCATATTCTATCAAAAATGTGCCCTCTGCTTTTAGTACTTTAGATACATACATCATACTCTATATTTTATTTTAGTTTTGGCTGCTCCTGGCAACATGTGGAAGTTCCTAGGCTAGGGATTGAAGCTATGCCACAGCAGCGACCCAAGCTCCTAAAGTGACAACACAAAATCCTCAACCTATTGAGTCACAAGAGAACCCGTATATTTACATTTTAAAATGCAGTGATAATGGAGATAAAATAGAAAAACAGGTACCACAAAAATTTAGACAATTAAGATAAGCTCAGAGTGACTTTTAATATGCCAATCAATGTTAATAAAACACAAGTCAAACAGACAAGTGCAAACGTTTTAAACCAAAATTAATAGGAAAACAGACAAATTTTTTTTTGCAACATCTGTTAGCCAGTATTATTAGTCAAATGGCTAATCACATATAAAATATATTTTGTGAAAAGCTTGGAATAGTCAGAAGTCATTCTGGCATTTCAAAGAGCTATGTACAGTATCACCAAGATTAGTTTATATACACAAACATTGAAGAGAAACCAGGCAAAACATTTAAAAACAGACTAACAATACAATCAAGTACAAAACTTGGGTGGAGGGAGAAAACATTTTTTTTAAAAGAGTCAGGGGAGGGTATTATCAGGAAAAATTACAAAACCAGGAATAATTATACTACATCAATACAGCATTCCAAAGGGGGAGGGAGGTGCATTTCTCCAATGCACTAGCTTCAAAGTTCAAAGAAAAAAAAGGCAAATAGCCGCTTTTCAAGAGCAGCTATACATTTCACATAATTGTTTTAAAAAGAGAGCCTATTAACAACAATGATTGTTTAATGCTACAATTTTACAGCAAAGACAAAACTAAAATAGCAGCAAATTCACAAGGCAATACTTCCACAGAATTCTCATTCCATGGTTCAGGAAATGCCTAAAAAGTGCTCCCAGTTGGATATACAAGTATAATTCACAATTAAAAAAAAGAAATATAAGATTGACACACAGGTACATTGAAGGCTGAGGAGTACTGAGTCTCTTACACTTCCCTTTTCAAAGGGAAAATATGTTTGTAACAAAGCCCTTGCATCCTTTTTACAGGTCACTACAGGGAAAGATACCTTTTACTACAATGCAATAGCGAACTATAAGCAGCACACCACCACAGTGGTTAACCCTGGAAAGGCTGGTGTAACATCCGACAGTGACTGACATCCTACAGAAGACAGACTGGTAAGACTAGATGAAAGCCTGATACAGCACTGGTCAAAATATAGTTTTCAACTGTAACTCACAAGTACAAGTCCTAAAAGGTTTCTCAGTAAAACTACTGACACCGATTGAGAAAGTAATTTGCAAACTGGATTTTAGCAGTGATTTCAACCTAGCTTCCTCTTGTCACAGTTTCTGGGGGAGGTGGGAAATGAGTAGTTCAGTATATGGTAAGGCTGACAGAGCGGTTCATTTTCTTTCCAATAAGTCGAGATGTTCTATTACTCTGGGTGGTGGACCTGGTGGCCATCCGGTCAGTGAAGAGTGCCCTTTCCTCAGCTGCAGCTTTTGCCATCTGGGCTTTCTTGAGTTCTCTAAGAACATAAAAATAGAAAACAAGACTTTTTACCTACTGTATTAATCCTGGGAAGGGGTCCTAAAGGGACAAATAAAAGCGACATTATCAGTTGAGAGATCTTTGCATGCTATCATTACTCTAAGATGTAACCCAGGAAAGAAAAAATACAGCATGAAACTTTAGCTTCTGCTCAAACAAATTTATGAAATTATTTTATTGTATACTTTCAGGATTAAAATACCATAAACACTTGAACATAAATAATAAAGATGCTAGTAATGACTTTGGGTCTTAATAAAAAATGATTTCAAATAGAACTCTAATTCCTATTGTGAAAATATCTACATAATAGAGACAAGGGAGTTCCCTGGTGGCCTAGCAGGTTAAGGATCCAGGATTGTCACTGCTGTGCTGTGGGTTTGATCTCTAGCTCTGGAGCTTCTGTATGCTGTGGGCATGGCCAAAAAAAAAAGACAACGGAAAATTCTACTTCTTTATATAAATTACGATGGCTATCAAACTAAAAACAAATAAATCTTTAAATATTTCAAGTAGGTTTTATTAGGTTAGAATCAAAATGGTAGCAAAAAAGCAAATGAATTAGAATTATCATTGCAATCAATTTTAAAAAAATATCAAAGGTCATTCAGATCAAATATGAGAATCATGTACTAACCTAACTGACATTATTAAAATATCATAAAAATAAGTAGAATAGAATGTTCCCAGGAAATGCTAATATTCAATAAGAGTTTGGAGGGAAAAAAGTAATACCTGCTCATTTTGCCTTGTGCTGCAATATGAGGCTTTGGGATTATCATCACTTGCAAATATATGCTAGTCTTAAAATTTTTTAAGCCCATAATTTCGAAGTTTAGAAACAATGCAAATTTATAGGTCAAATACCAATATAAGGCATTAAGTCCCCAAACTTTAACTATGTAACATGACAAGCCAGTGTATACTTTCCTAATGGAAAACCGAAATCATTACTCATTAAAATTTGAGAATTAAAAAAAAGAAAAACCAAAACAAACAAAAACCCCTCACTTACTTCTGCAAAAGTGAGTTTTTGAACTTTTCAGCATTCAATTCTATTCGTAATTGTTCTGCACTCTTCCTAGAAGCAGATAGCAATACTGAATGCTTTACCAGTGCCATTGCTGAAGGTCTTCTCTCTGGATCTGGATGAATCATAACCTTAAAAAGAGAGGTAAAATTAAGGTAAAGATATGCAATTTAATAACACATTGAATTGTGTCAATAAAGTTCTTCCTATATAAAACGCTCACTTTTAGCAACTCTGTAAATTCTTGAGAGAGCACTTGTGGAATCCGAGGTAATCTCCCCTGCCTGATTTCATGCCATTGATCTCCATTTCTGGGAAGAGGCTCAGCACCAGCAGCACATACCACTGTGAGGGCAAGGGCAAAAATATCCGCTTTTGGTAGATGAGTATAGTTCTGTAAAATTAAAAAAAATGTTTAAGGGAATATAAAAGTGGCTAAAATAAAGTAAGATTATGCCTTAGTGATGATCTAGGTGAGAAGACTAAATTAAAATGTCCAATGTCACATTTAAGTTTAGGACCTATTCAGAGAACAAGCTAAATTTGAAGAGATAGTTATTTTTTTAAATTGCAAAGTAATATATACTCTGGGATGGGATGGTAAATACATTCCTAAAAGTACTTAAGATTTCTAAAAGGCTTCCTCTTTACCACTAGCCCAATTCAACTCTCAGAAGAAACTCCTATTCTTCTGGGGGCATTTATATGAAAATACAGAACACACATACATCAGAGTCAGAAATATGCGTAAACATATAAGACACAAATATACACATAAAAAAACATTTATTCTACTTGTCCTATTTGTATTCAAAATCCTTACCAAGAAATATTTTGTTAACACTTTTTATTTGTATATGAATATTTCTATAGGAGAGACTCCTAGAAATGGAAATTCTGGGTAAAAGAGTACATGATTTTAAAATGTTAATAGACCCTAGCACTTTGATCTCCTAAAAGGCAATGCCATTTTATTTATTTAATTTTATTTTTTGTCTTTTTAGGGCCGCCACTTGCAACACATGGAAGTTTCCAGGCTAGGGGTTGAATCAGAGTTGCAGCTGCCAGTCTATACCACAGCCACAGCCATGCCAAATCTGAGCTGCATCTGTGACCTACACCACATTGCTCACAACAATGCCAGATCATTAACACACTGCGTGAGGCCAGGGATTGAACCTGCATCCTCATGGATACCAGTTGGATTTGTTACCACCAAGCCACAATGGGAAGTCCCGGCAATGCCATATTAAAGTTTCACAAGTAGTGTTTGGAAACTTCTCTTTTACCACAGCTCCACCAACTATTGAATATTATAAATCTTTGCCTGTACTGCCTTTTGCTAGGTTAAATACCCCCACAGCTAACAGTTTAGACTTTGTATTTTGTATTACCTTTTTACTAGTTATTAGCTTAAAATTTCAGTGTATCTGCATTTAGTCTTCTATAAACTGGTAAGTGCTACAAAGCAAATGGCTTTTACCTCCTGCAAAACTTCATTTGCAAGAAAACGGCTATCACCCTCTTCAACTTGTGGACTAGAGATTCTTGTTACATGCCCAAGGTCACCTAGAAGTATTAAAAAAAAAAACAACAAAAAACGGTCAAGAGTTAAAACAGCCTCTCCTTTATTTTAAGAAAATAATCTGGTTATCTTTCCTTCTTACCTATTTTAAACATAACTTTGTTGGATGCCCAGTCATCTTCATCTCCTTCTTCAGAGGCAGCATTTGGGATTGAAGTTCGAGATATGAAAATATTACCTGTCAAGGAGTTATTTAGTTAAACCACACTAAAAATGGTAGAACCAAAGTCACAAAGACATACAACAGAATCATCAAGAAAGGCTTTAAGAAGTTCTCCATGGGGAGTTCCCGTTGTGGCGCAGTGGTTAACGAATCCGACTAGGAACCATGAGGTTGCCGGTTCGGTCCCTGCCCTTGCTCAGTGGGTTAAGGATCCGGCGTTGCCGTGAGCTGTGGTGTAGGTTGCAGACGCGGCTCGGATCCTGCGTTGCTGTGTCTCTGGCGTAGGCCGGTCGGTGGCTACAGCTCCGATTCAACCCCTAGCCTGGGAACCTCCATATGCCGCGGCCCAAAGAAATAGCAAAAAAGAGAAAAAAAAAAAAAAAAGAAGTTCTCCTGTGGTGCAGCTGGTTGAGGATCCAGTATGGCTTGGGCTGGTGCTATGGTGTGGGTTTCATTCCTAGCATGGGAACTCTTGTATGCTTTGGATTAGGCCAAAAAAAAAAAAAAGACAAAAAAACCCCCAGAAACAAAAACCCACTACAGAAAGCTTTTAAATGCATAGATGTTCATGTGCTCTACACTAAACCCAGTGAGAATGAGAATCTCAGGGGATAAGAACTGGGCTATATTTTCTGGCAGTGTATTTTTTGGCATAGCACTGATCCTTGAAGAAACCACTGCATTAGAACCTTGTCAGCTACACATTGATCTTTAGCAGTTTTAATTACTTAGAAATAATACAATAGGCAATTTACATACTAATTTGTGATGCTGTCAAAGCATAAATTTTAATCTAATGCTACAAGGCTCATGTGAAAAGAACAAGTCATGGTGCTAATGAGTTTGCAACCCTTTTTATACATTTATAATCAAAATACCTGTGTCATTCTGCCTCTTTTCTGGGTTATACAGTAACAATTTTATTATTTATTTACTTATTTTTACAGCCACCCTTGTGGCATATGGAAGTTCCTAGGCTACGCGTCAAATCTGAAGAAGCTAATGCCTACACCACAACCACGGACAACACTGGATCCGAACCGCATTTGCCACCTATGCTGCAGCTAGCAGTAACACTTCATCCTTAACCCACTGAGCAAGGCCAGGGAACGAATCCTAATTCTCACAGAGGCTGTGTTGGGTCCTTAACCTGCTGAGCCACAATGGAAACTCCCTATACAGTAACAATTTTATTATTTCTTTTACAGACCAGAAATACCACCAGGTTTGTATAGTTAGTACCAAAGTTTTTGAAACATTTTAACATTTCTCATTTTATTCTAATAACCCTGTTTGCAGGACCAACATTAGTTTGTAATTATGGTTCTACAGCCCAGTATAAGAGGGGCTTTAAACACAGGTTCTTAGTCTTCCTATCAGAGTCCTACTCCAAGGCTATGTGGTTCCCATAAAACAAAGAAAATTTTTCCAGTTTTTAATAAAAATGAGTTACTATTCAAATCTTTTGGGATAACGAGGGAAGAGATGATGGGAAATAAAACAATACTAACAAGTAGACCAAAAAGTCTTAAAACTAACAATGAAAAAACAGTAAGATGTATATGTTTTCATATTGCTTTAACAAAGTCATTTATTCTCTATAAGCCTAGACAACACAGGTCAGATAATCTATAATACTTACTAGGCTTTATATCCATGTGAACCAAAGACATTGAATGAATATACCTCAAGCCCCGGCCAACTTGCAAAAGGAGATCTTTCAACTCAGCTTCTGTAAAGTAACTCATTCTTCTGTAGTTTTCACTTATGGCATCAGCTAAACTTCCACCTAGAAACACAAGAACAATCAGCGTTTTCTTCTTCCTGAAACACTTTTCTTCCTTCCACCTTTACTGTATGACCACATGCAACCAAGAAAGTGATATTTAATAGGACCTATTCCCTTCAACCTGCTTGTAAAATCAAATATTTATTCTTTCAATAGGTAATATACCGACATGGGTTCAAAATATAATGCAAAGTCTCTAGGAGTTACCCTTATGGCTCAGTGGTTAACAAATCCAACTAGGAACCATGAGGTTGCAGGTTTGATCCCTGGCCTTGCTCAGTGGGTTAAGGATCCGGTGTTGCCGTGAGCTGTGGTGTAGATTGCAGACGAGGCTCGGATCTGGCATTGCGGTGGCTCTGGTGTAGGCCAGTGGCTACAGCTCCGATTAGACCCCTAGCCTGGGAATCTCCATATGCTGTGGGAGTGGCCCTAGAAAAAGCAAAAAGACAAAAAGACAAAAACAAAACAAAACAAAACAAAAAAAACAAACGCAAAGTCTCTGTCTTTGGTATATACCCCAGCAACCCATCTGGGTCTCTTTCTTAGAGCAAATCAATGTTATCAGTTTCTTACATATTCTTTTCAACTCCTTTTTACACAAACAATAACATATTCTCATTATCTTAAAGATTGTTCTTTACCAATGTACAAAGCCTCCCCCTTTCTTGTGTCTACAGAATTCCACTGTATAGTTGAATGGAAGTACCCCTAATGTCCCCTGATTGATGGACATTTTAAAAGAATTTCCAGGCCTTTAATAGTATATACTGTGGCCTCAAGAATAACTCTGTACATTGGTCATTTCACACATATTTAGCATATCTTCCAGAAACAAATTCCTGGGCCAAAGGGTATGTACAATGTAATATACACATGCATATTTTGCATGTGAGGTACTATTTTATCACATATAGAATAGATTTCTGTAGCTGAGAGGGCCATTTCTGTTTAACCCTCTGTGAGAGAGCTTACGGTTGGTATTCATACCATCAGTGCCAAGACTTGATTGCCTCTGAAAATGCACATAAAATAACACTGCATTAAGTTTTTGATTTCAAAATGGCTAATACTTAAACTCTGCTAGCATATGCAAATGTAAATCTGGGGATTTGGAAGACAAATCTGGGGCAGTTACACACACACACACACACACACACACACACACACACACACACACACACGCAGTCCCCCTTAGAGAAAGGCTGTATCAATTCATACTCATATCACTAATGCATAAGAATACCTGTTTTCACAAACCCTGACAACACAGCCTACAAATTTTATAAGTAAAAATCAGTATCTTAGTAATTTTAACTTATACTACTCTTACTATAGGAACATAACCTTTTATAGGATCAGTCAAACCAATCAGCTAATCTGTTTATACTTTTAAAAAACTACATTTATACTTTGTAAGTTTTATTAAAAACTTTTTTTAACTTTTTTTTATTTTTGGCCATGCCTGTGGAAGTTCCTGGGCCAGGGACTGAACTGACACCACAGCAGTGACCTGAGCCTTTGCAGTGACAGCACTGGATCCCTAACCTGATGTGCTGAAAGAGAACTCATAAAAACTTTATTTTTATACTGTCTCAGAGGAAATGAGGAATTATGTTTAAAAATAAATAAAATAAACCACTTTTGCTTAAAGCTCAGTTAGAAATAATAAAATCAAAGCCAAAGTAATAAAATCAATGTCAATGATATACTATTAAGAAAAGGAGGTTCTACAATTTGAATAAGACTGAATAACAAAATGTCAAATGTGTTTTAAAAGTAAAAATAAATCACACACCTGGATCACCTGGATATCTTAGGCTTAAGCATGTTTTCCATATTTGTATAAATATTGAACTGCAGGAAAAAGAGGGCTCAAGAAGGGAGGAGGTCAATAAGCCTGTCAGACAGATGAACTTGAAGTTCTAGATCAAGTTTACCAAGAAATAATATGGCTGCTTTCTAGAGGTTCTAGCAACTATTGCTGGGCCAGTTCCTTCTATCTTGCTGAAAGGGCAAGAGGGGTGAGAAGAGAAGACCACACATCTGACTATCTCGGGTTCTCCTCCCCTATTCAGCAACATTTTTCTACACTCTGTTTATCTCGAGTAGAAATTCAGTCTATCACCAAACCAAGAAAAAAAGGCTCAAAATGCAAACTGTTTAAGATAAGGAAACTCAGTTAAGATAACATCCAAATGAATGATAACAGAACCCTTTCCTGTGAAACTGTAAAAAGGATTAAAGATCAGGCCTATTAGGACATTTAAGGGTTTCTGTGGAGAATGGTGGAAAAGGGAAACAAAAGAAGAGCTTACAAATGCATCTAGATAGCATCATATCCTTTCACCTAAGCAAAATAAACAAACATATTAAGAGGCCCTCTTCTACACAGGTCTATTTATTTTTTTAAGATCTATATTCCTTAAGTGTTTTATACTGCTCCAAAATAATAAACTATTTCAAAAGATTATTTTGTTATCTAACTTTATTGAATAAGATCTTTGTAATGCGAGAGGGTAACAAGATGGCTCATTCTCTCCCCACCAACTCATAGGCCTGAGTTTTCTCAAAATCTTCTGAATGACACAACCATGAATTTGGTTTGTTGTTACAAATTTGTGATCCCTGAACTACGGCTGAAATACTTGTTAAGAGTCAGCCACATCAATAAGGTTAGAGGGAGGGAGTTCCTGTTGTGGCTCAGTGGTAAGGAACCCAAGTAGTATCCATGAGGGTGCAGGTTCAATCCCTGTCCCTGCTCAGTGGTGCAGATCACAGATGTGGCTCAGATCTGATGTTGCTGCTGCTGTGGCTGTGGTGTAGGCCTGGCAGCTGTAGCTCCGATTTGAACCATAGCCTGGGAACTTCCATATGCCGTGGGTGAGGCCCTAAAAAGACAAAAAGAAAAGAAAGAAGGAAAAAAGGTGAGAGGGAGAAAGAAACTAAAAGGAGATGACATCTAGTAAATACGGAGGGGAGAAGGTATTATGGTCAAGTTGTACTACAGTAAATGCAATAACTAAAAAAATGGAGGTTAAGAAATAGAATAGTCCATAAGGTCATGGGTGATAGCTACATAAATGTTTTAATGATATGAATAGAAACATTTCAAGAGATGTGTGAAACAAACTAGCAGCAACACTGTATTCTGAGCACTTCTTCCAAGTATAGAGAATAAAATGACAACTCAATGGAAATAAAGAAATGGATCTTTTACTTCTGTTTTGTTCACTGTTTTCAAATACAGATAAACCTTAATCTACTACCTATACCACTTACCTATTCACGAGCTATGAAATAGCTGGTCTTGTTTAAGAAAAAAGTAAATATCAACAAAAATAGTCTTTGTCCCTCAAGTGTTCATTAAATCTAAATTTGATAATACTCACCAAAGATATACAGAAATAGAAATCCATCATATAAATATATATTTGGGTATGTAATAACAGATGTCTGTAAGAATCAGAATTGAGAGTAGGACTTTGGTAAAGGTTTAATGAAAAAGGAAGTACTCATGTTGATTGCTGAAGGACTTGCTAAAATTCAAAGTTATACAAAGATCCAAAGTTAGACCTCTATAGATGCATGTTTTGGGGGGGATGGGGGGAAGAAGGCATAGCTAAGGAACTCAAACAGCGTAACTCCTACACTATAAAAACATTTCTATGGATTCTGGTGTTAAACTAGGTTGGATAGATGGGAGTTGGGAGCAAGACTGAAAAAATGGCTGATTTTCTATCAATGGAAGGTCCCTGTCATTTTATGAGTAACCAATATCAGTTTTAGAATCACACAAAATGAAATGGAAAGGGAAGGCTAAATGCAGGGAGCCTGCGTTATTAACTACTATATCCCACACACACCATGTAAAGTGCTAGGAATACCAAGTATATACAAGGTTGCTGTCCTCTCAAGAAGATAAGTTTAATTTGAGTTACAGGCACATAAGTAATATGAACAGTTCTACTATCCAGGCAGAAGGAACCAGGTTTTCCATCTTAACTTCCACGTAATGATTACTTGCAATTGAAATTCATGTTAGGCTTCTGATCTTTAATTTACAAGAGTTATAAAAGACATAGAGCATTTGAGCAAGACTTTAGGTGACAATAAATATCTCTTCGGTATACGTTTTCTCCAGCTTACAAGTTTACAGGGAACCATTACATTACTCACCATTACAATATTCATTCTGTATAAGCATATGATCATCTTCTGCCCAGGCAGAGAAATATCGAACTACATGAGAATGTTGTCCAAGCACTGCATGAGCATATACTTCTCTCAAAGCGTTCTGCCTAGGAGAAATTTGAGATTAACAGGATGGTAAATCATTTTTATTCAAGACTAAACTGATTTAATTTAACCGATAATTCATAAAAGAATCTTGACTTTTGCATCTATCATTATGCCAAAGGATAACTTGCTTAAGACAGAGGAGGTTAAGACTCTACCAGATTTTTTCAAAGACTTCCATTAAGAAGACTCTGAGAAAGAAGGAACCTTCCTGGCCCTAGGATTCAGGAAAACTGAAACTCCCAATTTACTGTGAATTCATGGATGACACCAGAAATAAGAAACTTAAATTTGGCTCCAAAATCAAACTCTTTATATCTACAAGTCTAATAAGAACTAATGCACAAAATGGATCTGATTAAATCATTATAACTTCTCAAATGTTAAGAGAATAAATTAAGTGCTTGACGACCTAAAACTTTAATATTTGTAACACCATACTGAACAAAAAAGCAAAAGACAAAAATATTTAACACATACTCGTCAACAGAGCCAGCCAATGGCTTTTTTGATCGCTTAATGGCATAAATGCATCCATCCAGCCTCTTCACACATTTAAACACAGAACCAAATTCTCCAGAGCCAATCTTCTCTAGCTCATGAAATTCTGTTGTATACCGTGACTTCATATTGCTTTCAGTAATTGTAATTCTCTGTAATAAAAAATATATCCATGTGCACAAAAGCATGAAAATGATTTTTTCACTGTGTGTGAAATTTAAAAATCATTGTATCTTGTTTTAATGCTTACTTAATATGTATGCATATATGGTAGCTTGTTAAGAAGTAGAAAATCAAGTTTCAAAAACAATACAAAGGAAAAAGCTATTTACTTTAGCAGGTCTGGTTTCATCTTCAAACTCATAATCACTGGCTTCCATGTCTTCACCACAGGAACTGAAAAATAATTATTTTTTCCATCAACCTATCTGATAAATATATCGACTAGAGATCCAAAACTATCTGATATAGTGAAGTTAAATTTTAATAAATGAAAACAAAAGAAAGCATTTAATTCTGTAATCACAAGAATACAGCTCAGCTGATGAAAACGTTGCTCTTGCTAAGATATGCCAAGACCACTACACGTCAAAATTAAAGCCTTTCTAAGTCAACTCTGCCTGCCTCACTTTCACACCAGTAGATTTCTAGACTCTATCTAGGCTTTTTTATTCCTTTCTTTTCCACGTCATTCCTTTCCCACAGCTGATGACTTCCCACCATTCTCTCTTTAGAATCGCTGGTAGTAGAGAAGTGCATAAACTTCCAAGTCATTCAGTTGAAATTAAATTTTGATAAGTATACCAAACCAATCTTGGGTGGGTGAGGAACCAAACTGTTCAATAATAAATAACTTACTCGTTCCAGTATGTCCTCTTTCTTCTACGACACTGTCCTGAGGAATGAAGCAATACCGAATCTGGAGTAAAAGGATTAATATTCACTTGTGGAGTCTGTCGAACATCAAATTCCCTTTTTCCTGATTTTTCTGTATCCATGAATAGAGAACCACCACGGAGTTTAACAGAGCTGGAATCAATTCCTCGAGCTTTAGAGAGCAAACTCTAGGAGAGGAAAAAAAAATGTTTAGGACCCAAGTGCTACAGAGGCCTTCTCAACCTAACTTTCAAAACGCCTTTCACATGGCCGAATGTGTAGGTCAAAGCAACACACGAGCCTCTGTTATCTTTCAAGCAAAATAAACAGTGGTTAACTTAGGAGTTTGAAGCTCGATACTAACCACCTTTTCTGAAAAGGCCAAGTAAAATAGGTCTCTAACCCTAAAAAGAACATGAACGCAGACCAAAATTAAGTTCATTCTGGAGGCTAAAAGTTAACAAATCCTTTCAATCCATCTAAAAATGGAAAGCAGTCAGGGAGCCCCATAAAAGCTCCCCTCCCCCATCCAAGTAAGGCTTCGAGAGCCACCTCGATAGGACTCCTCCCCTCACTTCCAGAGGGATCTTGCCTTGAGCAAGTCGGCTAATAAACAGTAAGGCACAAAAGCACACATCTTCCAGAGGTTTATGACTAACGGTACTGAAGCTGACTCACTTAGGTACTTTTTCCACATCAATCTCATAAATGCCATACTTGTCTTAATTTCGGGAAGTGTCCGTTTTAAAACCTGCTGTTACTTTTACAGTTCTCACTTGTCAATAGCCAAACAGGTACTGAATACCTATTTCTTTAAGATACCTTATCGACCATAGGAAAGCCTGAGGGTCCAGGCAACAATACCAACGCTGGTTTTTAACAGTTGGGTGTTCCTAATCAGGACACTTAGGCTGACCAAACTTGGGCACTCCAAACTCGAGAGTGTAAAGAAACGCTTACCCAATAAATATTCTGTCCGTAAAGAGGCTTAAAGGCTACCCTGAGTTATTTACGAGTCTTTAAGACTGTAAACGCTTGAAGGCCAGCCTTTTCTCCCAAGTCGAAGTGCAGTCTCCCTCCGTATCTCAAACTTTCCCCCATAAGACCACCTGACACAAAATGATAAGCGCATTAATTTTTTTTTTTTCAACCGAACTCCTGCGTGCGCCGCCCAAATTACAGGACCGATCACTGCGTTTAAAAGACACCAGATGGCTGCGGCGCTCGGGAGTGTCAGGTGGCCGGGCCAGCACCACTCGAGCATCCTTCCAAACCACGTTATCGGTGCCACACTCCCGGCTGCCGTGCTCGGGGCGGCCCCGACTGCGGGCGTTAAATCGTCAGCCACCTGGACGGCGCCGATCACCCCTTTGAAAGATGAAGAAGTTCCAGACGAGGGCCATTGTTCAGTTACATAATCTTTAACGGACAACTGCTGGGCAGGGCCCCAAAGAGGGGCTGCCAACTTTTTTGTTGCGGCGCAGGAGAGAGAGCGGGGGTGCGGCCAGGCGGTTATGTAACCGAACCCGGGCAGTGCCGCGCTCGGCTCCCAGCGCCGCGGCCTTTTTAAGAGGCTGGGCCGGCGCGGGCTCGGGCTGCTCGGGCCGCCGCGTCCTCTCACCTTGGGGGTATGCGGCGTGTCGAAAAGCCGCAGCTTGCGGAAGGTCTTGTGCGGCGGGGTGCCCGGGTGGTCGGGCAGCGGCGAGCAGGGCCCCTCGGCCGCCCTGCGCGCCGCGCAGCCCCGCGGGGACGCATTCCCCGGGCCGCCACAGCGCACGGGCGAGAACGAGCTGCCCAGAAAGTAGGCGGCCGCCGGGGACTTGACCGGCGACGAAGAGCCGAAGCCCTCCTCCTCCCATGAGTCGCCCTCAGCCCCGCCGCCCGCCGCGTCGGCGCCGGAGCAGGCGCCCCGCAGCAGCAGGTCCTCCTCCAGCTCCCCGGGGCTGCCGGGGGCCGGGCCGGGCGAGCGGCGGCGCTCGGGGCCGGCCTCTGTGGGGCTCCGCGCAGGCGGCAGTGGCGAGTCGGGCTCCTGAAAGGCCGAGTCCTCCCCTGTGCTGTGGCCGCTGCCTTCTTCCTCCTCTTCTTCCTCCTCCTCCTCACAGTCGCTGCAGGGCGAGAAGATCAGTTTCTGCCGCAAGGTGCAGGAGGCCCCAGCGCGGCGGGGCGGCGGCGGCTGCTGCCGGCTCAGGAAGCTCATCGCGCCCCTAGGGCCGGGGCGAAGGACCGGAGAATCGGGGCCCGCGGAGTCCAGGACACTGCCGGCCCAGGGGGCGGGTCCGCCACGTGCGACTGGGCGCGCCTAGTGGCTTCGGCGGCGGGCCTGCGCGGCGGCGGCGACGGCCTGCGGCTCCGGGACGCTCGGGACGGCGGATGGTGGGGGCGGCAGCGGCGCGAACTGTCCAGCAGAGGAGGGGCGGCCCGGGCGCCGAGGCTGGGGTCTCCGCAGGTCCAGCCACAGGTTCGGGCTCCGCGGCTTCCCGCGACCGTTAACCACGTGAGTGCCCAGCCCACCAATCCCCGCCCAGCTCAGGGTTTGAAAAAAATGGAGGGCGCGACGTACCCCGCGGGGGAGGGATCGGCTACGCGATTTTGGCGCGAACTCGCTGGCTCCGCCCACCCTGCTCGGCGCCCAGCCAGGCCTGGGCGGGCGTGGCGCCGCGGGCCTATGAGCGAGCGGGATCGCTCGAGCCGTGGGTCCGGAGCCGCCCGGACCGGGCCAAGGTGGAGCCGAGGCCGCCCTCTGGGTGGGACCAAGGGTGAGCGCTTAGTTAGGTTGAGCCCAGCGCGGCCCTGGACGCGTTCGCCACCCGGACGGCTTCCGCGAGTCTGGAACCGGACGGGCGGCGAGAGAGCGCCTCTGGGTCCCGGCAGGTCTGGGCGAGCGGGGGACTGCAGTGGCCCTCGGGCGCTGTCCCTGGATACCAGCCTACTGCCCCGCGTCCCTTTGGTGCCGGCCCCTGAGGCAGTGTGGGCGTGGCTGTGGGAAGTCACGTTCCCGGGTCGAGGTCTCTCAGGACAGTTCTGAACTGTAAACAAATTGGTTAGGGGGACACCAAAGTCAGCAGGAAGGCGGACACTCGACTTCTCCAGGCGAGGTCACCAGCTGCGGGGCAGCCTCTGAGCCTCAGCTTCCACCCCAGAGTGGCTGATAGGGTCCAGTGTGTCCATAGGGAATTGAGCGCCCCCAGGCTGTGGTCCCCTCAGATGTCCCGGCTCCCGCAAATTGTCCACAGTAAATAAAGCCGCCCCAAGTTCGGCCGTAAGCACAAAACCGAGCGCCCACCACCAAGCCACGCTGTTTATATTTGTTTGCCAGCACATGGGCAAGTGTTGGCAAAACAGACTGGCTCAGCTCGCTGCAAACTTCAAAGGGACTTGAGAAAATTTCTCTAGCACCACGTTAAATTGTGATTTACTCCATCCCTACTGTCACACAGAGAAGATTCCAACAATCTTTTACTTGTCAATAACCCCATAAAGAATATTCTTCCTCCTTGTGTTGTTTTTTTTTTTTTCCTGTGTTTTATTTTGCCATTTTTATTCTTTAGGACTGCTGGGTCAAAGATATAAACTGCCACACCGCTCTTCAGAGAGAAAAAAATTACGTTCTCACTAGTATTGGCTTAGAGTACACCCTTTGTGAATTCTGGACATCAGTGGATAACATTCGGTAACGTGGGTTTTTTTTTTTTTTTTTTATGGCCACCACACCCACGGCATATGGAAGTTCAGGCGTCAAGGATTGAATCCCAGCCACAGCCAAGACAGTTGTGGCAAAGCTGATCCTTTAACCTACTGTGCCTGGTGGGGGATGGAACCTGCACCTCCTCCACAAGCAGAGCTGCTGAAGTCAGATTCTTCACCCACTGCACCACTACAGGACCTAATGTTTGTTAATGTAGTTTTGCTGTTTTGATTCATATCACTGGACGGTTTTCATGGGCCTAATAGCTGTTTACATTCATTTCTATGAATATTAACACGTGGACATATACATTATTCTAACACATTTCAAAGGTAAAGTTCAAGCTGGATTTGTAATGGAAACACATTTTTTTTTTCTCCCTTTTGGGCCACACCCTCAGTATTCTGGGCCAGGGATCAAACTGGGGCCACAGCAGCAACCCAAGCCGCTGCAGTGACAACGAGGGATTCTTAACCTGTCGTGCCGTAAGAGAGTTCTGGAAACACATTTTAGCACTTATCACGTCGGGAATTCCCTGAGTTTATATAACTGAAGATGTAATGAAGTTTAAACAGCTGTCTCTCCAGTTAACGGATGTATAAATGTGTCGTCTTTTTTGTGTACTAATCCAAACTTAATTTTAAGCTCTTGGAAGACAGGAACTCTACCCTTTTGTATGTTTCAAGGAGAGGCATTCTCTGATCCATGCTGACCAAAGCCAAGGAGTTTTTTTTTTCTTTCCTTTTTAGGGCCATACCTGCGGGATATGGAGGTTCCCAGGCCAGGGTTGAATTGGAGCTGTAGCTGCCGGCCTACACCACAGCCACAAAAAAACTCCAGATCCAAGCCTCATCTGTGACCTACACCACAGCTCACGGCAATGCCAGATCTTAACTCGCTGAGTGAATTCAGGGATTGAATCCGCAACCTCATGGTTACTAGTCAAATTCGTTTCTGCAGCGCCACAACTCAAACTCCCAGGAGTGGTTTTTAGCACCTTCCCTCCAACACCTCCTCTCTCCCAATGAGAAATAAAATTCTTCAGTATGAATAGTTGATATTTTCTCAATTTCACGTGAAGTGTAAATAAAAATAACTTTAGAAAACTTCTACTCTTTATTGATCTGTTAGCATGAGTTGTATCCAAAAATAGCGTGCTGGGAATTCCCATTGTGATGCAGTGGAAACCAATCTGACCAGTATCCATGAGGTTTCGGGTTCCATCCCTAGCCTCCCTCAGTGGGTTGGAGATCTGGCATTGCCCTGACCTGTGGTGTAGGTCACAGCTTGGATCCTGGGTAGCTGTGGCTGTGGTGTAGGCCGGCAGCTGTAGCTCCAATTCCACCCCTAGCCCATGAACTTCCATATGCCGTGGATGAGGCCCTAAAAAAACAGGCAAAAATAAATAAATAAATAAAAATAGTGGGATTCCTAGGTAAGTGGGAACTTTAAAGCCGAGTATACACCTTTCCCCAACGAGATTTTTGCTCCTAAGCCCTCCTATATAGGAATTCTGCATCCCCCATTGCCTCCCTACCCTCCCTTCACTCTTTCGCACCATGCTGCTTTATTTCCTTAACAGGCTTATATCTACTTCAAAGTGTGTTGATTGTCTTCCTACTATTCCCACCTATAAAACGAGGTTCTTGAATATAAGGACTTATTCCATTTGTTTACTGAGGTATTCTGATGTGGCGTAGGTGAGCATTATCTTCTGAGCAATAATAGAGCTCTAACTTAAATATTTGTTGATTAGGTTATTTTTTTCCTCTCAATATTATTATTATTTTTTGTCTTTTATCTTTTTAGGGCGGCACCCACGCCATATGGAGGTTCCCAGGCTAGGGGTCTAATCAGAGCTGTTGCTGCCAGCCTACACCACAGCCACAGCAATGCCAGATCCGAGCTGTGTCTGCGACTACACCACAGCTCACGGGCAACGCTGGATCCTTAACCCACTGAGTGAGGCCAGGGATCAAATCCGCAACCTCAAGGTTCCTAGTTGGATTCATTTCCGCTGCTCCACGATGGGTACTCCTCTCTCAATATTATTCATTCAAATGGTACCAAAGTATTTCACTTACTCTTGCAACCCCCAGCCCAAGTCCCCTTCCTGTAGGTAAAGACTCTTCTAACATTTTTCTTGCTTTTGTCAACTCTTAACTTTACTACCTGTCTGCTTCTCTAAACTGGGAGTTCCTTAAGATTGGCTGAGGCAAAAGGGCTTGGGTTCTGGATGGGAAGGGAAGAGTGGTTCACACTCAGGTCCTCCCACAGAATGAGAGAGGTAAATTTCCAGCAAATATGTAGAACGACTAGGGGAAAGAAGGAATTTTTTAAAAGTAGTGTGGTAAACAGTACAAAGTGCAAGAACCGTTTGGCTTTCTGCAATTCCATGTAAAACAGAAATTCCATGCTCCAGGTTTTCCATTGCACTGAACCTGCCCAATCTCTGTAACACTCTTTGTTTACTTGTCTGGCTTCTCTCCCAGCCAGGGCTGAGATCAAGTTTTATTTGTCTTGAGAGCTCCAGCAACCAGCAATGTGCCTTAGCCCCAGAGAAGGTGCTTCATCAATGTTTCTGGAATAATTAAATAAAAATATAGTGTTCTGTAAAACAAAAGTGTCCTGCCTCCGCCCACTGAGAATATGGCACAATGTTATGGTTTAACTGCAGCAATGTCCTAACTGAATTTTAAATGATTGTTCTGATGATTTTTAAAATTTCATGCTCTTCTCAGAGTACAGCACTCACTGTACTGAGAGACGGGTTACGCCCACCTGCCCCAGGGCATATCTAATTCAGATTTCCTGTTCCTTCCCTACTCTGTGCTGTTTCTTACTGTAATGTTGCTAGGCAACTTTTGCAGAATCCACAGGCTTGTGGTAATGTTGCAATAACTGAGTAAAAATCTTGCCCCCAGGTATTAGGAGAACAAACCTGTTTATTCCCTTTAGACTGACAATTTAGCAAGTGAAGTCTTTAATGCCACTGTCGTCAGCCCATTCACATTCCTTAGCAGCAAAATAAGCAAGGTTCCTGCTCTGAAGATTTATAATTGATATTCCTAAATCACTCTCTCAAATACTTTTAATATATATAGCACATAAATATATGTGCATATTCTCATTAACATAAGCCCTGGACTTTTTTTTTTCCGGCTGTGCCCGAGCATGTGGAAGATCCGGAGCTAGGGATTGAACCCTGGCCACAGCAGTGACGACACCAGATCCTTAACCCCACTGAGCCAACAGGGAACCTGATTTTTGCTCCTAAGCCCCTCCTATATGGGAATTTTACTATCCATGCAAGTCCCACTGCCTCCCACTCACCACCCCCCAGCCCCTTCACTCTTTTGAATGAATAAAGCCCTGCACTTTTGAATAAAAGGTCCTTCAGAACTAGGAACTAATTTTCACAGTGGTGTACCCTAGGAATGTTTCTTAAGACTAGCCAGATTTTACCCAAAGCTGAATCCTTTCCAAGTTATGCTTTTGATTCTAGAGAAGTAACTTTTTTCTAAACATGAGCCTATGCTGATAGATTTTTAGTTAAAAAAACAAACATGTTAGTCAAATCTGTTTTTTACTTAAAAACCAAATGATACACTTTAAAAGTTCAACTGGGTTTTGCTTTGGCTCAGTGGGATCCTGTGGACTCTCAGGAGCACTGGGAGGCAGTTCAATCCCTGGCCTGGAACAGGGGGTTAAGGATTCAGTGTTGCTGAACCTGCAGCAGGAATCTGATTCCTGGCCCAGGAACACCATGTGCTGCAGGGCGACCAAAAAGAAAAAAAAAAAAGTTCAACTGTATTCATCTTCCTTGTTATCTTTACTTTTTCCCTTCTCTCAGCAAGCCTCACCTCGCTTCAACCCAGCTCAAACTTACCAACTGCCACTTGGCTCCAGGAATCCAGTTCTCAGGCTAGAATGTGGAAACTCCTACCACTGCTCCTGTTTGACTTTTCAGGTACAGATAAATTTCTCTACTTTGTCACTTGCCTTAATATCTCTGATGAATGACATTGTTGGACTGTTTCACCACATATTCATCAGCCCACTCTGTGAATACAGAATAATCAAAGGCAGTTCCTCCTTAGTTGTTCAGCACATTAAATGTGAGACTAGCATTGTCCCTTACAAATAGTATTCAGTAAATGTTATGTGTGCTTTTAATTACAGCAATGTTATTCGAGAATGCTCATTCTCGTTAATGGCTTTATAATCAGTAACTGAAACATGATTCCTGATGTCTCCAAAATAAGTTTGCACAATTAACGTGGATAAATAAGTTTGTGTACAACCAGCAAGGATAATCAAATCAGGACAGAGGTATTAGTGATAAAATAAGAACTTGAAAATCATAGCTAGGGAATAGTGACCAGTTGAAAATGTGTATTTTAATGAGCAGAACATTAGTTATTGTCATGCCTTTTTTTTTTTTGCCGTGCCCATGGCACACAGAAGCCCCTGGTCCAGGGATCCAACCTGAGCCACAGAAGTGACAATGCCAAATCCCTAACCACTAGGCCACCAGGAAACTCCTACTGCCCTAATTAATCTTTAAGGATTACTAACATTTTTATTTGCCCTTCTAACATTTATATAAGATCAGGGGTAGATTCCATTATACACAATTACTGCTGAGCCACGACAGGAACTCCTCATTCAGTTTTTCCTTGAGAGCTTCAGCTCTGAGGGACCATGCAATAATATTAAAAGTTGTATACACCCAAAACCTTGACCCTAACCAGTCTTATTAGTGAAAGAAGTCTCTGGGTCTGCTCATAATTATCTCAGCCTTTACATAGGCCCCCTAATCTTCAGAGATTGATAGTCCAAGGCAGTCAGTAAGGCCTGTGGCAATGATACTAACTTTAAGACTTTTCCCAAGAGAAAATACTGACCACTGGCCCTATCATTCCTAGATAAGAGAAAAGATCTCAACTAACATTTAAAATTATTGCTCTGTGAGGCATTTGGCCGAAACATCATGCTTCCTATTTATGGCTTTAAAACTTCTCTCTATTGGAATAAATCTTTTCTCCAATATTACTTTTTTTTTTTTCTCTTTATAGGAGGGCAAAGAGCTGCTCTTCTCTGTACTCTGGGCGAGTTTCAACAACTAAAAAGGCCACTTCACAGAAATGTTATAAACAGGAGGAATCTTAAGTGAGCGCCCAACATAAGGCCGGTGCTACATACACAGTCAGATAATTGATTAATTGCCTCTCCTCCTGGGTTAGTGACATACACAGGAAATGACCTGGATGACCACAAGGACTGCCAGTTGTCTGCTGGCCACACTGTGATTATCTAAATCAGCTTTGTTCAGATTACTGCAACACAAAAGATGTGATGACTCCTGTGCAGTGAGTCAAGGGGCCCTGTCTCAGTAGGAGAGGGAAAGGAGATAAGGCAGACATCCCATGCTGATCTTTTGTGTAGCAACAGGAGTGTGTTTGGGTATCGCTATGTTTTGATGACTCAGTGGTGAGTCAGTTTTAAAGTTCTGTAAAAGGCCTTGTTGAGTTCAGACAGGACTGAGAGATGAACTCACACAGCAGCCAGCTGGGGAGAGAGTGCCCAGCAGGGTATGAGCAGCTGATGGGTGGTGTAACTATGTACATGGAAAAAAACATTCCAGTGAAGATGAACTCGTTCCTAAAGGCAGAAATCGACTCAATCTGGCATCTTCCCAGATTAGGTTAAATGCTTTTATCACACATAGCCTGTGCCTGCTATGTTCAAGCACCATCCACATGCCACCTACTGCCCCTTCCCTTTCTACAGGTCAGAGTAAATGTCCCAAGTGCCATGAAAATCTGGATTGCTTTGGAGGGAGCTGGGAAAGCTATAGTGCCCGCTAGCTATATGGTAGGCACCGAGCCAAATGCTTTACATATTTATGTTACTTAATCTTTTAGGAACCCTCTGAGAGAGAGATTTTTATTTGCCTTTTACATATGAAGAAAATGAAACCCAGATAGATTATTTGTTTATTTATTTTAATTTTTTTGGGGGGGGGAGTCGCACCCGTGGCACATGGAGGTTCCCAGGGGTTGAATCGAAGCTGCAGCTGCCGGCCTACACCACAGCCACAGCAACGCCAGATCGGAGCTGAGTCTTCGATCTACACCACAGCTCATGGCAATGCCATATCCTTAACCCACTGAGCAAGGCCGGGGATGGAACCCGCATTCTCATGGATCCTAGTCGGGTTTGTTAACCGCTGAGCCACAAAGGGAACTCCTGAAACCCAGTTAGGTTAAATGCTTTTATCACACAGCAATAGAGCCAGTATTACTGAGACAGCACTACCGCTGACTTAAAGACTAGCTGTTTCTACCCCAGCAAGAATTGGGTAAGGTGAGGGTGAAAACTAACTGGGAGACTTGATGAAGAAGACAGGGTCACAGATGGGGTCTTACTTACTGTACAGCACAGGGAACTATGTCGAATCTCTTGGGTTAGGACCTCTTGGGAGATAATATGAAAAAAAAAGAATGCACATAAATGTATGACTGGATCAATTTGCTGTACAGCAGAAATTGAAGGAAAATTGTAAACCATTTATACTTAAAAAAAATAAAAGACAGGGTCATAGGACCCAGCTGGTAGGCCAGGTTAGTTATGTGGTGAGCTGCTGGACAGCAGGGCACAGGTCTTGCATGGTATGTTTGAAGGCAGTAGGAGGCAGAGACAGTCAGATTTGGTACCTCTACTTTTTTGTTATACCATAAAATCCACATGGATTTTAAATTCTAAAATTAAGAGGAGGAGTTCCCTTGTGGCTCAGCAGGTTAAGGATCCAGCATTGTCACTACAGTGGCTCTATTTACTGCAGCGCTGTGTGTTCCATCCCTGGCCTGGGAACTTCTGCATGCCACAATTGTGACAAAAAAAAAAAAAAAAAATCAGGTAGTGATAAGGCTCTAAGAGAAAGGGAAGGTGTCAAGCATTAAGAAATGGTAGAGAGCTGGAGAAAAGTACAAATTTTTTTTGGCTGCACCCCCAGGGTGTAAATCTAAGCTGCAGCTGCAACGTATACCACAAAATGCTGGATCCTTAACCCACTGTGCCAGCTGGGGATGGCACCTGTGCTTCAGCAATGACCCTCATGCCACTGTGCCACAGAGGAAACTCTGAGGTGCTATTTTAAATAGGTGGTCTAGGAAGGTCTTTCTGTGGAGGCAGTGTTTGAGCAGGTGTCTTGATGAAGTGAGGGCATCTGCCGAATGGAGATCTGGAGGAACTGTGTTGTAGGCATTATTATTATTATTATTATGTGTTTTTGCCTTTTCTAGGGCCACACCTGCGGCATATGGAGGTTCCCAGGCTAGGGGTCCAATTGGAGTTGTAGCTGCCGGTCTTTGCCAGAGCCACAGCAACTCGGGATCCGAGCCACGTCTGCTAACTACACCACAGCTCAGTGCAACGCCGGATCCTTAACCCACTAAGCAAGGCCAGGGATTGAACCTGCAACCTCATGGTTCCTAGTCGGATTTGTTAACCACTGTGCCACCATGGGAACTCCGGCATTATTTATAATACCCAAAATTGAAAGCTACCTGAACGTCCATGAACTAAGTAACCATACCTGGCAAAATAATGAGATAGAGCTATCTGTACAACATGAAAAGATATAGAAAATATAATGAAAAAAGGTTTCAAAACTACATAATGATTCCTTTTGGAAAATTTTTTTAAAAATTTGGGAGTTCCCTGGTGGTCTAGTGGTTAGGATTCAGCGCTTTTATCACTGTGGGCTGGATTCAATCCCTGGTCTGAGAACCGAGATTCCCACATCAAGTCACTTTGCACCACAGCCCTAAAAAATTAACCCAGAGTAATTATATTTACTGCAGGAAGACCTCTGGAGAAATATACAAGATAATAAAAAAATCTCACTTCTAAGGGTTGCTATCTGGACTGAAAGAGCGGACAAAGCAAAGTGCCTAGTTATCAGCTAAAGAGAGAACTGGAAGAAAGGCAGTGTCATTGCTCTAAAACAGGATGGAGCAGGTGGCAAATGGCACAAGTCCTGGAAACCCATACATACCCTGCATTTTCTGACACACTGGAAATCTCCTCTCTTTCCAGTCACGGATGCCTGGGCACTCTTTCCCTTTCCTTACTTTCCCACCTCACCTTCTCTCACCTCCAGCTTTGCTCTCGGGAAAAGAGGCTGTGCTCCTTTTTTCTTAGCCTGCTTACACCATCTGGGCTGGTCTTCCTGCTGGTCTCAGAGCAGCAGCTCTGTGCTCTGACCGCAGTCCATGATGAGGTGCTGATCAGGAAGGGGCTTCCAGGATCCTTCTGATTTATTACAGGCTCACTTCCAAGTGCAGAATGAAAGGCTTCATCCCTGCTTACCAATTTTCAGAATATTAACTGAGCCAGGAGCTCAGTTTGGGGCATAGGATCGCTTACACACACTTCTGCCAGTGCTGACTGGAACAACTGCCTCACCTTTGAGGTTTTTGAAGCAGCCAAGCCTTCTGTTTGATGCTTACCCCCTAGTCCCACCCACCACTACCAAACTCTGCTGACATCCAGGGCCCTGTGTGTCTCTGTATGCTTGTCAGGCAGTTGTTAGAAACAAGAGCACAGGAAAAGGGTGAGGATAAGATAAACACTCAAAACATGTTCTGTGCTCCTGTATTGTTTCTAACAATTTTTCAGTTGATTGATTGATTTTTTGTCTTTTTTAGGGCAGCACCCGCCGCATATGGAAGTTCCCAGGCTAGGGGTCAAATTGGAGCTGTAGCTGCTGGCATACACCACAGCCACAGCAATGCAGGATCCTTAACCACTGAGTGAGGCCAGGGATCGAACCCACATCCTCACGGATACTAGTTGGGTTGATTACCACTGAGCCATGACAGGAACTCCCTTTAGTTGATTATTTTGGATTTCTAGATAGACTATCATATAATTGATCAATATTTCCTTCTTCCTGGTATTTATGACTCTTGCTTTGTTTTATTGTTTAACTGCATTAACTAGCACTTCCAGAACAACATTAAATAAGAGAGTAAGTATTCAATGGCTGGTTAGCTCATTTGGTTAGAGCATGATGCTAATTATAGGAGAGGAAGTAAACATCCTTTTCCTGTCCCGTATTTTAATGGGAATATTCAGAATAATAATTGACTGGTAAGATGTGTATATGTGTATGTGTGCATGTGGACATGATCTATATCTCATGTTATACTAGAGACATAATCACATAATCTTTCCTTTTGTCAGAATATTTATGAGGGATAAATATTCAATTATATCACATTTTTAGTATTTCTCTGAATTGCTCTGCTTTTTTTCTCTTTTTAATTATTTATGTGGTGAATTCAAATTCAATTAATGAATTTCCTTTTTTTTTTTTTTTTTGGTCAGTCTAGCTGCATGTGCTGCATGTACTCCATGCAGAAGTTCCTGGGCCAGGGATTGAACCCATGCCACAGCAGCAACCTGAGCCACATCAGTGACAACACTGGATCCTTAACACACTGTGCTACCAGGGAACCTCTGGATTTCCTTATATAATGCCACTCTATCCTTCCTGGCATAAACTATATTCATGTTGTTTTCAAAATCATGTTTGCATATTTCACTGAAGTATTTTGCTTCTGTATTTATAAATGAAAATGGTCCATCGTTTTTCTGTTGTACAATCTTTATGAGATTTTGGCTTCATGAAACACTGGCATGTTTGCCTCTTTCTCTGTGTTTTGGAACAGCTAATAGTATGAGAATGGTTGATTCTCTGAAAGTTTGAAAGAATTGCTCTGTCTAGGTTCAGCGTTTTTTGTTTGTTTGTTTTTCCATGGTATGGCTTTTCACAGCTTTTTCCATGATTATCTATCTGTTTATATTTTACCTCCACTCCCACCAAGGGTATCCAGTGTCCTGACAGAAGAATAGTTTGGTCTGTCCTCTTTTGCATCCAGCTTCTTTTGTTCGGCATTGTTTTTATGAGGATCATTCATACTTTTACATGTAGTCGAAGATCATACGTTCTCATTGCTCCATGGTTAAAACTAGCCTATAATTCAGTTTGGGTTTGTCACTGATTGAAGACCTGTTTAGGAAAATTTGAAAAATTCTCCTAGTGGTTAGTGCCTTCGGCTGACTGAATTCTAACTTCATAGTTTCGGAGGTGGAGCTAGAAACAGGCTCTTCTGCCTCTGAATGAGCAAGTCTTTAGTCACAGCACATATGGTATGAGTAAGAAATGGTGAGCTTTGGAATCAAATGGTCCTCCTCGTCTTCTTCTGATACCCAATGAGGAAGAAAGAAGAAGAAAGCTAGCCAAAGAGGGTGGTTAAAGGCAACAGTTTTTTTCTGAACTTCTCCAGAATAGTGGCACATTCTGATTATAGAAAAGGGGCTGAAGTTGTCTCATTAGCCTATGGGTTCCCAAGGAAAATGGAAGGAAATTAGGTCCTTCTTTGTTAAGGTCAGGGATCTGAACAAGAGGTAAGGTCCCTTGCCCATGCACGTCCATTACCTCAGGCTGTCCCTGAAGTGATCAGTGAATGACTCTCTCTAATAATGGGGACAGCTGGGGCAGTCATACATGGAGGATGGCTGGATATTCAGGGATAAGTAGCCCAGATGAGTAGTCCACCAGTCATTAGGGAATGAAGCTATTGCTAAAAGTCAATTATACTCTTACGTTTCAACCTAATGTTGAAGCCTAAATTCAGACTATTATAATCAGCCAGTCTTATGTTTAATGACTATAGCTTAAATTTGATGACCAAAAATAGAAAATCTTTTAATGAAGTACTATTTGCTTGAGATAGAGGACGTGTCATTGAGATTCTCTCCTTAAAACAGATAATAATTTAATTTATTTAAACTAGATAATAAAAAGCTTACAATACCAAGCTCCAAGGCAAAAACAGAAGAAAAAACAAACAAACAAACAACAACAACAAAAAAAAACAAAACAGTCCGGTTGTGGTTCAGGGGGTGACAAAGCAGTGAGTTGCCATGAGCTGTGGTGTAGGTGCCTGACACGGCTCTGGTGTTGCTGAGGCTGTGGTGTAAGCTGTCAGCTGCAGCTCCGATTCCACCCCTAGCCTGGGAATTCCCATATGCCACAAGAGCAGCCCTAAAAAGCAAAAAAGCGAAAAAGAAAAAAAAGAGAGAGAGAGAGAGAGAATTATAGCTAAGTTGGAGAAGATGAGCAGACATCTGTTCTCTCCCTCCATAAGACAACTGTCATAATAAACCATAGCTATGGACTTCCCTGAGAGAAGTGCCAAGTAGAAAGCAGGTGACCACTCCCACGTTTCTTAACACACCATCTGGAACAAGCCTTTACCCTTCATCTGGCTGATGGTCACCAGGGCTGATCAGAGAGTGTGTATCTTGTTCTTCCCATAACCCATGGCAAGCGTTTATACCTGCATGTAATAGATGGCAGCAGAAGGACACACGCTGGAGAGAACAGATGGTGGCAGCACCATCATATGGTCCAGGATGTGAAAATGTTATTGGATGGTCCATTGCTGTGGGTCTGTATTTCTTTGCACCTTCCCTCAAAATAGAGACCTAGGTGGAGTTCTCTTGTGGTGCAGCCGGTTAAGGATCCAGCATTGTCCCTGCAGCAGCTTCGGTTTCTGCTGTGAGGTGGATTTGATCCCTGGCCTGGGAACTTCCACATACCCAAGGTGCAGCCCAAAAAAGAAAAGAAAACAGAAGCCTAGGGGAGGAGGGAGGAAGAGCTTTTGTGCCTTCTCCACTGTGCTGGCTATCAGCAGGGTATCTGCACTCCCACACTGTCAAGGGAGAAGGTGCATCTGCAGGAGGAATCTGGCATTGTCACTGTTGTGGCTTGGCTTGCTGCCATGGCACGGGTTTGATCCTTGGCCCTGGAACTTCCACCATGGGCATGGCCAAAAAAAAAAAAAAACAAAAAAACAAAAAAAACAAAAACAAAAAACCCAGACAAATTTACTCTATTACACTTTCGCAGGTCAGAAGTCAGAAATTTGTTTTACTGGGTTAAAGTCAAGCTGTTAACAGGGCTGGTTCCTTCTGGAAGCTCTGAGGGGAAAATCTGTTTTCTTTGCCTTTTTTATTTTTAAGTGGCCACCTGTATTCCTTGGCTTGTGGCCCCTTCATCTTTGAGGTATGTCATTCCAATCACTGCTTCTCTCACCACAGCGTCTTCTCCTCTGACTGTATCTTCCAGGATCCCTCTTATGAGGACCACACCAGGTCCATCCAGATAATCCAGAATAATCAAACTATTGCCTTTGGAATGGATTAGCAATGAGATCCTGCTGTGTAGCAATGGGAACTATGTCTAGTCACTTATGATGTAGCATGATAATGTGGGAAAAAAGAGTGTATACATGTATGTGTAACTGGGTCACCATGCTGTACAGTAGAAAAAAAAATTGTATTGGGGAAATAACAATTTAAAAAAAGATCCTTAATAGTCATACCTGTGAAGTCCCTTTAACCTTAAGAAATAGCATTCCTGTTGTGGTTCAGCGGGTTAAGTACCAACGTTATCTCTTTGAGGATTGTGGGTTCAATCCCTGGCCTTCCTCAGTGGGTTAAGGATCTGGCATTACTGCAAGCTGCAGTGTAGGTCAAAGATATGGCTTGGATCTGGTGTTGCCATGGTTGTGGCATAGGCCAGCTGCAGCTCTGATCCAATCCCTGGCCCAAGAACTTCCATATGCTGTTGGTGTGGCTGTTTAAAAAAAAAAGTTCACAGATTCTGGGGATTAGGACGTGGCCATATTTGCGGGGACATTATTCAGCCTAGAATATCATATGATTAGTCCATCCAAGGACTCCCCAGAGCATCCCACAAGAACCCTCCCACACAATTGCTGAGGCCTAGAGGAGCCTGAGGCAGTAGAACTGTCCCACACTTTATGCCATTAGGCTGTTTTCAGACTTTTGCTATTATGAGCAATGCTGCAATGAGTATTCTTTTTTCCCCCCCAAATAAATAGAGCTTTTATTGTATCTTTAAATGTCACAAATGAATCTGACATCTTGCTGATCCTATAGCCGGACAATTTAGATTTTACTCATCGGCCTGCTTAACTCTTCCTTTTTCAGAAATATAGACACTATCCAAAATTTTTATGATATCTTTAACTGTTGTGACTTGCTGAATCAAAGCAGCTGAATTCAAATTCAATGTTATCTCCTTCAAGAATTAACTTATTTTTCTGGGTTTGAGATAACCCAACCAGCAATACCTGGCCTTAGCTTGTCAACTGCTCCCTGAACCTAAGTAGCACTCCTGCTGGTGGCTGACCCCAAAGCTCACCAGAGTGCCTTTCATTCCTTAACTAAATCCTTACTCACAAGGTTTCATCAGCTTCAGAGTAGTGAAGATCACCTTTACAGAAAAAAAATGACCCAGTTTTCTGTTGATCATGATTTTTCTGTTACAAAGAACAGTAATTAATTTCAGGATGTTCGAAAAGCTCAAAGAGAAGTTCCCGTTGTGGCTCAATGAAAAGGAATATGACTAGCATCCATGAGGATGCAGGTTCTATCCATGGCCTCACTCAGTGGGTAAACGATTTGGTGTTGCCATGACCATGAGCTGTGATGTAGGTTGCAGATGTGGCTCAGATCCCAAGTTGCTGTGACAGTGGTATAGGCTGGTGGCTACAGCTCCTCTTCTACCCCTGGGAACTTCCACATGCTTTGGGTGGGACCCTAAAAAAGGCAAAGAACAAAAAAGAAAAACTCAAAGACAGTGGGAAAACTGCTTGGCTGATCAGTTGTCTTTGGGTAAAAGGTCTGGCGAGTGTAAGAACTGCTCCCAGATGGTCTCTATAGCCCTCCAAAAGTTTGGCACAAATGTTCTGTCCTATGCTATACAGAAAACATAGTCAAACTTATTAGTTCTTTAGGTGAGTACCTTTTATAACTAGAGCCAAGCACCTTTTGGCAGTGTGTTCTCAAGTGAGGGAAATAGTGTTTGAATAAGAAAACCTGAAGTTTGTTGGTTAAGTCATGTCAGAGTACTCAAAACAGATGAACAGCCTAGCCTGCTTAGGATCTGTGTTTCCACTTTGGTTTTTTTTTTTTTAATTCTAGAGGAAATTTTATTTTTTTTAACTTAATGAATTTTATTACATTTAGAGGTATACAAAAATCATCACAACCAAATTTTACAGCATGTGTTTCCATTTTGAATAAGAGGTGGCAGTCTTGTTCCCAGAGAATACTTCTGGAAGGAGCTTCCTACCCAAGGGCTCAAGAGGACAGGATTTCTTTCTTAGGTTTTAATTCCTAGTGCAGGCATATTCTTGCTGTTTGAGCTCCTCAGTATGAATAACTGAATGTTATTGAATGCTGTGAACTTTTTCACCCTTATACAATGTATTTATTACCAGAGAAACCAGAAACTGTTTCCAGTATCTTCATAAATCAGTTTATCCAACAGTGTTCTTCTATGAAGGGAAGTGCTATACCTGGTCTGTGTTGTCTGGAGTGATAGGTAAAATCTGGCGGCCTGCTCGCTTTCGTACTTGGCATGCGATATGGAGCGATACTCAGAGAGCATGGCATTTGAAAGGTTCACTTCACAAATAGCTTAATCAAATGTGCTATTTCTTTCAGGGATGAGGCAAAAATTTTCAGTGAGAGCAATCTACCCATATGCCTTGTGTTCTTCCAATGAGTGAAATAGAGGTTTGTACAAGGAAGCTTGAAGTTTGTTAAGACATGTCACAGTACCGAAAGCAATTGAATGGCTTAGCCTGTATAAGATCTGTATTTCCTCTGTGAATAAGATAGGGCAATATTCCCCCAGAGAATGCTTCCTCTGGAAACAACTTCCTCCCCAAAATTCAAGTGGGTAGGGTTACTATCTTAAGTTTTAATTCCTACTGCAGGTATATTCTTGCTGGCTGCTGTCTTCAACGTCAATACCTAAATATTAAGAACTATGAAGTTTATCACCCTTATACAACAAATATTGAACAAAAGAATCCAAGAGCCCTGTTGGGGTAGTTCTCAAATGAGTTTCTTTAACAGTGTGCTTCTATGAATATGAGTAGTATACCTGGGGTGTCAGGTCTGGAGTGTTGGTAAAATCTGACAGTCCTGCTCACTTTTGGACTTGGCCTGTGATATGGAGCTAAACTCAGAGTGTTCGGCATTTGAAAAGTTCACTTTACAGAAAGCATAATCAATCGTGTTACTTCTTTAGGTAAGTGGCAAACCTTTATAGCAGAGCAAAGATAGAGTGAGTAAAATAGTTTTGAATAGTTTCTTGTTTTGAAGAAGCAAGCCTGAAGTTGGCTGTTTAAGTCATGTCACAGTCCTCAAAGCAGATGAATGGCCTCGCCTCAGAAGATCTGTGTTTCCACTTTGAATAAGAGATGGCAATCTTGCTTCCAGAGAATATTTTTTTTCTAGAAGGAGCTTCCTACCAAGGTTCAAGCGGACTGGATTTCTTTCTCAGGTTTTACTTCCTCGTGCAGGCATATTCTTGCTGTTTGCTCCCCTCAATGCCAATAACTAAGTAATATTAAAAGCTGTGAACTTTTTCACTTTTGTACAATGTATACATTCCAGAAGAAACCAGAAACTGTTTCTAATCTGTTCCTATATCACTTTATCCAAGAGTATTCCTCTGTGAAGGCAAGTGTTATCCCTGGTCTGAGATATCTGGAGTGATTGGTAAAATCTGTCAGGACTGCTTTCTTTTGTATGTTATATGGAACAATATTCAGCACACTTGTTATCCAAAAAGATTCACTTTACTGAAGGCATAATCAAACTTGATAGCTCTTTTAGGTAAGAGGAAAACCTGTTCAGATCAATCCATCCTTAGGCCATGTGTTTTTCTATGAGTGAAATAGAGGTTTGAACAAGGAACCCTGAGGTTTGTTGTTTAAGACATGTCATAGTACCAAAGCAGATGAATGGCTTAGCCAGCTTAGGTTCTGTGTTTCCTCTGTGAATAAGGACAATATTTTGCCCAGAGTATACTTCTAGAAAAAGCCTACTACACATGGTTCAAGTGGGCAGGATTACTATCTCAGGTTTTAATTCCTCATGCAGACATATTCTTGCTGGCTGCTCTCCTCAATACCAATACCTAAATATTAAGAACTGTGAAGTTTTTCACCCTTATACAACAAATACTTAGCAAGAGAATTCAATACCGTGTTGAGTTAGCTCTCAAATGCGTTTCTCTAACAGTGTGTTTCTGTGAAGTGAAGTGGTATATGAGGTCTGGAGTGATTGGTAATATTTGACAGGCCTGCTCGCTTTTGGATATGCCTTGTGATATAGAGCTAAATTCAGAGAGCTCATCATTTGAACAATTCCCCTTAAAAAAATAAAGATAAGTAAAGATAAGTTGTGCTACTTATCTAGAGATAAGTGGCATAACTTTATACGCATAGCAAAGCACACTTAGAGTATTCTTGAGTGAGTGAAATAGTATTTTGAACAGGAGAGCCAGAATTTGTTGTTTAAGACATGTCACAGTACTCAAAGTAGACGTATGGCCTAGCCAGCTTAAGATCAGTCTTCCACTTTGCATGTCAGGCAGAAATCTTACTCCCAGAAAATACTTCTTCCGGAAGGAGCTTCCTACTCAAGGATCAAGGGGGAAGGATTTCTTTCGCAGATTTTAATTCCTAGTGCAGGCATATTCTTGCTGTTTGCTCTCCTCAATACCAATAACTACATAATATTAAAACCTGTGAACCTTTTCACCTTTATACAATATATACATTCCTAGAGAAACCAGAAACAGTTTCCAGTCTGCTTCTAAATCAGTTTATCCAACAATGTTTTTCTGTGAAGGGGAGTGCTATTCCTGGTCTGAGATATTTGATGTGATTGATTGGTAAAATCTGGCAGGCCTGCTCGCTTTCGTACATGGCATATGCTGTGGAGAGATACGCAGTGCCAGGCATCTGAAAGTTTTGCTTTATAGAGAGAATAATCAAACTTGTTAATTCTTTTAGGTATGTGGCAAACCTATTCATTGAGATCAATCAACCTTTACGCCGTGTATATTCTTCCAGTAAGTGAAATAGAATTTTGGAAGAGGAAGCCTGAAGTTTGTTGTTTAAGACATGTCACAGAACTGAAAGCAGATAAATGGCTTAGCCAGCTTAATATCTGTATTTCCTCTGTGAATAAGTTAGAGCAATACTGACCCCAGAGAATACTTCTGGGAAGAGCTTCCTACCCAAGGTTCAAGTGGGCATGATTACTATCTCAGGTTTTAATTCCTACTGCAAGCATATTCTTGCTGGCTAATGTCCTCAACAACAAAACCTAAATAATAAGATCTGTGATGTTTTTCACCCTTATACAACAAATACTGAACAAGAGAATCCAAGAGCCTTGCTGAGTTTGTTCTCAAATGAATTTCTCTAACAGTGTGCTTCTGTGAAAGGAAGTGCTATACCTGGTGGTTGAAATCTGGAGTTATTGGTAAAATCTGACAGGGCTGTTTGCTTTTGAACATGGCTTGTGCTATGGAGCTAAACTCAGATTGCTTGGCATTTGAAAAGTTGCTTTACAGAAAGCATAATCAATCTTGTTACTTCTTTACGTAAGTAGCAAAACTTTATTTCTAGAGCAAAGCACCCTTAGGAAGTTTGTCCTTGAGTAAGTGAAATAGTGTTTTGAAGAAGCAAGCCTGAAGTTTGTTGTTCGTCATGTCACAGTACTCAGAGATGTTGAATGGCCTAGCCTGCTTAAAATCTGTGTTTCCACTTTGAGTAAGGGCCAGTAATCTTGCTTCCAGGGAATATTTCTTCTGGAAGGAGCTTCCTTCCCAAGGCTCAAGCGAGCAGGCATATTCTTGCTATATGCTCTCCTCAATACCAATAACTGCATAATATTAAAGCCTGTGAAATTTTTTTCACATTTATACAATGTATAATTTCCTAGAGAAATCAGAAACTTTTTCCAGTCTGTTCCTAAATCAGTTTATCCAACATTGTTCTTCTATGAAGGGAAAATATCTGGTCTGAGATATCTGGAGTGATTGGTAAAATCTGTCAAGCCTGCTTGCTTTTGTACATGTGATAATGGAGCTAAACTCAGAGTGCTCAGCATCTGAAATTTTCACTTTATAGAAAGCTAATCAAACTTGCTAGTCATTTAGGTACATTACAGATGTTTTCAGCAAGAGCAATCCCCCCCTGATGTTGTGTGTTCTTTAAGTGAGTGAAATAGAGTTTTGAACAAAGAAGCCTGAGGTTTGTTATTTAAGACATTTTGTTGACTTTGAGGTCTCTCAGTCTCGGCTGATCTGTATGACTGGGTCACTTTGCTACACAGTAGAAATTGACAGAACACTGTAAGTCAAGTATAATGGAAAAAATAAAAAACTTAAAAAAAAAGGACATTTCGCATTACTGAAAGCATATGAACTGCCTATCCTGTTTAGAATTTGTATTTCCTCTGTGAATAAGAGAGGGCAATCTTGAGCCCAGAGAATACTTCTGTGTTGGAGACCACTGAACAGCTGAACTCTGCAGAAGGCAAATATCTGTGGATGCAGAGTTCTAAAGTACGGGTCCCTTTTAAAGATGAAGATATTCATGTTATTCTATAAACAACTGCATTATGTCCTAAGGGTACCCCTTTGATATCACTAAGAAGATAACTTCGGGGAGTTCCCGTCGTGGCGCAGTGGTTAACGAATCCGACTAGGAACCATGAGGTTGCGGGTTCGGTCCCTGCCCTTGCTCAGTGGGTTAAGGATCCGGCATTGCCGTGAGCTGTGGTGTAGGTTGCAGACGTGGCTCGGATCCCGCGTTGCTGTGGCTCTGGCGTAGGCCGGCGGCTACAGCTCCGATTCAACCCCTAGCCTGGGAACCTCCATATGCCGAGGGAGTGGCCCAAGAAATAGCAACAACAACAAAAGACAAAAACAAAAACAAACAAAAAACAAACAAACAAACAAAAAGAAGATAACTTCATCACTGCCTATGCCTGTTCTTGCCCACTAATCTTGTCACTTTCCTTAATCCCACTAATACTAATCTCATCACCTTCCTCAGTAATCCCATCACCTTCCTTATAAAAGTCAGGTAGGCTAAAGCCTAGGCACCTTTGATTCTGGAGAAGAGAGAGCCTCCTGGTCCCCCACTTTCTAAAAGTAAAGTAGTCTTATGTGTTTTGTTATACTGCGCTGTCTCCCTTCCACGATTCTCCATTGCCCTGCAGAGCTGGATGCAGCACTTCTGGAAAGTTCTTCTCACCCAGGGTTTAAGCAGGAAGGATTACTATCTCAGGTTTTAATTCTTACTGTAGGCATATGCTTTCTGGATGCTATCCTCAATACCAATACCTAAAGGATAAAAAGAAGTGTGAACTTTTTCACCTTGTACAACAAATACCACAAGATTCCAATAGCCCATTCGACTCAACTCTCAAAAGAGTTTCTCTAACATTGTTCTTTTATTAAGGGATGTGCCATACAGTATGTGATGTCCAGAATTACTGGTAAAATCTTGCAAGCCTGCTCACTTTTGGACATGGCTTGTGATATTGAGCAATACTCAAAGTGCTCAGCATCTGAAAAGTTTGCTTCATAGAAAGCATAATTGAAGTTGTTAGTCCTTTTGGTTGGTGGCAAACATTTATAACTAGAGCAAAAGCATCCTTAGGCAGTGTATTCCTGAGTGAGTGTTTTGAATAAGGAAGCTCAAAGTTTGTTGTTTAAGACATGTCACAGGAGTTCCTGTCGTGGCACAGTGGAAACGAATCTGACTAGGAACCATGAAGTTGCAGGTTTGATCCCTGGCCTTGCTCAGTGGATTAAGGATCTGGTGTTGCCATGAGCTCTGGTGTAGGTTGTAGATGTGGCTCGGATCTGGCGTTGCTGTGGCTGTGGAATTGTCCAGCAGCTATAGCTCCGATTAGACTCCTAGCCTGGGAACCTCCATATACCGCATGTGCAGCCCTAAAAAGACAAAAAAAAAAAAAAAAAAAGTCACAGTACTCAAAGCACATGAAAGACCTAGCCAGCTTAAGGTCTGTGTTTCTGCTTTGAATGAGAGGCAGAAATCTTGCCCCCAGATGATACTTCTTCTGGAAGGGGCTTCCTACCCAAGGCTCAAGTGGGCAGGATTTCTTTCTCAGGTTTTGATTCCTAGTGCAGGCATATTCTTGCTCTTTGTTGTCCTCAGTACCAATGACTTAGTAATATTCAAAGCTGTGAACTTTTTTACTTATATACAATGTATACATTCCAGGAGAAACCAGAAACCATTTCCAGTCTGTTCCAAAATCAGTTTATCCAACAGCTTTCTTCTATTAAGAGAAGTGCTATACCTGGTCTGTGATGTCTCTAGTGATTGGTAAAATCTGGCAGGCCTTTTGGATGTGGCTTGTGACATGGAGCCATACTCAGTGTGATTGGCCTTTGAAAAGTTCTCTTTACAGAAAGCACAATCAAAGTTGTCAGTTATTTAGGTAAGTGGCAAACCTTTATAGCTAGAGCAAAACTCCCTTATGCAGTATGTCCTTGAGTGAGTGAAAGTGTTTTGAATAAGAAAGCCTGAAGTTTGTTGTTTAAGACTTGTCACAGTACTCAAAGCAGATGATCAGCCAAGCCTGTGTTTCCACTGTGAATAAGAGGGCAATCTTTTGCCTACAGAGTACTTGTTCTAGAAGGAGCCTCCTTCCCAAGGCTCAAGTGGGTAGGATTTCTTTCTCAGGTTTTATTTCCTAGTGCCGGCATATTCTTGCTGGTTGCTGTCCTCACTGCCAAAAATTATATTGAGAGCTGTGAACTTTTTCATACTTATGCAGTGAATACATTCTAAGAGAAAACAGAAACTCTTTTGAGTCAGATGCCAAGTCGGTTTATCTAACAGCATTCATGTAGGAATGGAAGTGCTATGCCTGATCTGTGAGGTCTGGAGTGGTAAGTAAAATCTGGCAGGCCTGCTTGCTGTTGTACATGGTGTGTGATTTGGAGCTAAACTCAGGGTGCTTGACATCTGAAAGGTTTGCTTTTTTTTTTTTTATCTTAATGATTTTTATTTTTTTCCATTATAGCTGGTTTACAGTGTTCTGTCAATTTTCTACTGTACAACAAGGTGACCCAGTCATACATACATATATACATTCTTTTTCTCACATCATCATGCTCCATCACAAGTGACTAGATACAGTTCCCAGTGCTATACAGCAGGATCTCATTGCTTATCCATTGAAAGGTTTTCTTTACAGGAAGCATAATCAAACTTGTCAGTTCTTTTAGGTAAGTGCAACACTTTCAGGGAGAGCAAGCAGCCTTATGCTGTGTGTTCTTTGAACTAGGGCTTTGAACAAGAAAGCATGGAGTTTGTTGTTTAAGGCATGAAACAGGACTCAGAGCATGGGAATAGCCTAGCCTGCTCAAGATCTGTGTTTCCACTGTGAATAATATTGTGGCCAGATATCCTCCTAAATCTTGAGCAGGTAGGATTTTCTCTCGGATTTTATTCTGCAGGGTGGGCATATTTCACTGGTGGCTGTCCGCCATAAATATGCCTAACTCTTGTTGGGAGCCGAGGAGATTTTCACCCTTATACAACCAATACTTTCCTGAAGAAAGCAGAAGCCCTTTCGAGTCAGCTCTCAAAACGATTTTTCTAACTGTGTTCTTCTATGAAGGGAAGTGCTACCCATGGCATGTGATAGCTGGAGTGATTGGTCAAATCTAGCAGTCATGCTCACATTTGTACACGGCATGCAATATAGAGCTAAATTCAGAGTGCTAGGCATTTGAAAGATTATATTTACAGAAAACATAATCAAACCTGTTAGTTTCTTTAGGAAAGTGGCAGACATTTTCAGCCAGAGCAAAGCATCCTTATGCCATGTGTTCTTTGAGTGAATGAAATAGAACTTTGAATAAGGAAGCATGAAGTTTGTTAAGTCATGTCACAGTATTCAAAGTGGACAGATGGCTTAGCCCAGTTAAGATCTGTGTTTTCACTGTGAATTAGAGATGCCACTCTTACAACCCAGACAAAACTTCCTAAGGAAGCTGCTTTCTACCCAGGGCTCAAGTGGGCAGGATTTCTTTCTCAGGTTTTAATCTTTAGTGCGGGCATATTCCTGCTGGCTTCTGCGTCAATAAAAATACCAAAATGTAATTGCTAGTGGAGAGCTTTTTCACCCTTAAACCAATATTATTTTCCAAGAGAAACTAGAAGCCTTTTTGAGTCATCTCTCAAAACAGTTTTTCTTTCTTCTTTTTTTGGTCTTTTTAGGGCTGCACCTGCAGCATATAGAGGTTCTCAGGCTAGGGGTCCAATTGGAGCTATAGCTGATGGCTTATGCCACATCAATGCCGGATCTGAGCTGTGTCTGTGACCTACAGCACTGCTCACAGCAACACAGGATCCTTACCCACTGAGTGAGGCCAGGGATTGAACCCGCAACCTCATGGTCCCTGGTCGGATTCTTTTTAACTACGCCACGTTGAGAACTCCAAAGTTTTTAAAGACATATCACAATACTTAGAGCTAATGAACAGCCTAGCCTAGTTATGCCAATTTTTAAACTGTGAATAAGAAAAAGTATGATAAAGGTGCTCTTGCACCCAGACAATAGGTCCTCAGGAAGGAGATATTTACCACAGGCTCAAGTCAGGACAACTTCTTTCTCAGGTTTGGAACCCTAGTGCATGCATATTCTAGATGCCTGCTGTTCTCAATATTAATACCTAACTGATATTGGGAGTATTGCAAGCCAACTTCTCTTCCAACTTTATACCACCCATACTGTGCAAGATAAATAAGAAGCCCTTTTGGGTGAGCTTGCAATACAGTTATTCTAACCATGTTCCTCAATGAAGGAAAGTGCTCTACCTGATGCGTGATGTATAGAATGATCGGTAAAATCTGCCAGGCATGCTCACTTTTGTACCAGACATGTGATATTGAGCTAACTCAGAGTGCTGGGCTTTTGAATGGTTAGCTTTACGGAATGCATAATCAATGCGTTAGTTCTCTTAGTAAAAAGTGGCATCCATTTTTAGCCAGCATAAAGGATCATCATGCCTAGTGTTCTTTGAGTGCGTGAAATAGAGCTTTGAATGAAAAAAAAAAAAAAAAAAAAAGAGTTCCCTTCATGGCTCAGTGGTTAAGGAACCCTACTAGGAATGATGAGGATGCAGGTTCCATCTCCGGCCTCGCTCAGGGGGTTAAGGATCCAGCACTGCCATGAACTGTGGTGTAGGTTGCAGACATGGCTCAGATCTGGTGTTGCTGATGAATGATATATGAAATCAGAAATTTTGAAAGTTAAAAAAGAAAAAAGAAATGCCATGATGATATAGTTATGAGATGTATATCATCAGAATAACAGGAAAGGCCTAAAGCACAAGAGAATAAGGAATATGCAACCCCGAGAAGGTCAACCATATTAAACCTTTGTAAAGTGTCTACTTTGTGAAATGTTTTGAGATGTCACATTGCCTAAACACATGATTCCTGTGGCTATTGTGAAGAATGTTCAGTTCTACAGGCCAGGCTGGCATCTGCTGTAGCTACATTTATGAGGGAAATCCATAATTCTAAGAAAAGAGCATGCTGTTACCCTGAGGAGTATAAACTCCTCTTAGCCTGAGAGGATGGCAAATAGATTGAGGATCTTGGGATTGAAGAAGAGATGTTCTGTGTAGTCACATCAATAAGATATGTACTTCGCAGTCCAAAACAACACTCCTCATATTTTATTTTTTTTTGTTTTTTTTTGCTTTTTAGGGTTGCACTTGTGGCATATGGAGGTTCCTAGGCTAGGGGTCTAATCAGAGCTACAGCTGCCAGCCTACACCACAGTCACAGCAATGCCAGATCCGAGCCACGTCTGTGACCTACTCCATAGGTCCTTAACCCACTGAGTGAGGCCAGGGATGGAACCTGCAACCTCATGGTTCCTAGATGGATTAGTTTCCACTGCACCACAGCAGAAACAATATAATTTATCTCTTTTGTTTATTTATTGTCAGTGCCTTCCACTAAAATATAAGTTCCATGAAGGCCGGGAGCTTTGTTCTGTTTTCTGCTCTATCCTCTGTGCCTTGGCACCTAGTTCCTGGAAGGTTTGTGTATGTAATGGATGAGCTAAGAACAAAGGGTGAAAATATGAGAAGGCATACTTTGACTCAATGCAACGACTCTTTAAAGTAACTATGTGCTTGAACACTGTCTGCAGGCTGTGTGGTCTTCACCAGGAAGTGGTGCCTTCTCCAGAGCTCCAGCTAAATCCAGATGACTGTTTGCCCAGGATGTATTTGAGGATGACACATTGGAGCTGTAAGGCCAGCAAATTAACTTCTAGCCTTGTGCTTCTAAGGATGGGCCTGTGCCAAAGAAATTATGACGGAGGAGAGTTCCCATCATGGCTCAGTGGTTAACGAACCCAACTAGTATCTATGAGGATGAGGGTTCATCCGTGACCTCGCTCGGTGGGTTAAGGATCCAGCGTTGCCACGAGCTGTGGTGTAGGTTGCAGACACAGCTCAGATCTGATGTTGCTGTGGGTGTGGTGTAGGCCAGCAGCCACAGCTCCAGTTAGACCCCTAGACTGGGAACCTCCATACGCCAAGGGTGCAGCCCTTAAAAGACAAAAGACATACACACACACACAAAAAGAAATTATGATGGAGGGAACCCAAGGCAGTCATGTTGTATTTGTTGTTTCGTATGTTTGTTTTAGCCACTCTGCTGCATATGGAGTTCCTGGGCCAGGGATCAGATCTTCGCCACAGCTGCAGCTGTGCTGGGTGGGGGAATGAACCTGCATCCCAGTGCTCCAGAGACACCACTGATCCCACTGAGCCACAGTGGGAATGCCAGACATGTTCTGTTGCTAATGATGACAAGTAGCTGAACTTGGGATTTGAGAGGTAAGAAGTCAGGGCTGGCATTGAGACACCCAGCCTAGAGATCCTAGTGCTATTATTGAAGGGAAAAAACTGTAGTTCAACAGAAATGCTGGTTTGTACCAAAACAGACATACAGACCAATGGAACAGAATAGAGAATCCAGAAATAAACCCAGACTTCTACAGTCAGTTAATTTTTTACAAAGGAGGCAAGAATATAAAATGGGAAAAAGACAGTCTTTTCAGCAAGTGTAGTTGGGAAAACTGGACAGCTGCATGTAAATCAGTGAAACTGGAACACACCCTCGCACCACACACAAAAATAAACTCAAAATGGCTTAAAGACTTCAACGCAAGACAAGACACCATCAAACTCCTAGAAGAGAACATAGACAAAACGTTCTCTGACATCAGCCCTACAAATGTTTTCTTAAGTCAGTCTGTCAAGGCAACAGAAATAAAAGCAAAAGAAATGCTTGTTTGTAGGCAAACTTTAAATAATGGTTAGATATTCTGAGTTTAATATGTTAGTGGATTTTGTAGGAGACATCCAGAAGGTGATATTCAGGCAGATATGGAGCTCAGGAGAGGCTGTGTTAGATCACACCTATTTGTTAGAAAAATCCACACCCCCCTCTATGGGGAGGTCGAGATATTCAAGAAAAGCATTGCTTAGCTCTTCTTTAAAAGTTTATATACACCCATCTTTACTAAGTAATTAGCCCCAGTATTTAAAACCATAGGAAGCAGAGGAATTCCCGTTGTGATACAGGGGAAATGAATCTGACTAGTATCCATGAGGATGTGGGTTCAATCCCTGGCCTCACTCAGTGGGTCAGGGATCCAGTGTTGCCGTGAGTTGTGGTGTAGTTTGAAGATATGGCTGAGATCCCATGTTGTTGTGGCTGTGGCATAGCCTGGGAACTTCCATGTGTCTTTTGTGTGGCCCTAAAAAGCAAAAGCAAACGACAACAACCAAACCAAACCAAATAACCCCCCCCCCCCGCAAAGAACCCAGAAAGCACAATTCTCAGGGTGTTACATCAAGAATGTTCCTTGAAAGTTGTAATCTTCGTTTTGTTTGAAGGTCCTATAGTGGATTTTGAAAGGTTTTCTTTAGACTCCATAGTACCTTAATATGTGTGCATTAATAAAACTGAATGGTGTTTAATGTATTTAAAAAGTCATGCTTAAATGATGACATATGCGAATAGTCCATTCAGCTATATAATTTCATATTAATTTTGTAGAATGTATGTATTATAGCTTCATTTTGCAGATGAGAAAACAGAGGCCCAGAGTGACTTTATTGCTTATACAGAGCAGAGCTCAAACTCGAATCCCTGCCTTCAGAGCTTGAGTGTAAAGCTCTTTCTCCAGTGTTCTGCTTCAGGGAGCTGTGAGGCACCAGACTGAGACTCTGCCTTACCCTGGGATTGATCAGTTGGCTGCTCATTGGCAGTGAAAGTGTCTACCACTTGTCCTCAACTCAACTGTGGGCCCCCAAATCCAGTCCCAGTGCTTACTTCCTGCTACCAGGGAGCCTCACAGTAAGACTCCAAGTGAGTGATGGCTTCTGTAAAATGTGTGCATGGCTGCCCGGTGAACCCCAGGGGAACTCAGGAAAGAAACAAAGAATACCTGCTACTTAGCAGCCATCACACTGCAGCCACTCCTAACAGGGAGCCCTGAAGAAACTCAGGCTACAAAACTACAGGAAGCTGAGGTGTATATCAAAGGCATGATTTCAGTGAGCCTAGACCTTTGCATCTTCCCATAAATAAAAAAGCACAAAATTCCTTAACTTGAGATATCTAGTTTTTTGGCAGTAATGTTTTGTTCCTACTACCTGCCCTTTGTTGCAAAACATCTCTATATCCTGGCTCCCCCCCTCACCTCCTTGGAGCAGTTTTCTCAGGGCTACTTGAGCTGCTGCCTCTTGGACTTAAGCTCTCATTTTGCCCCAAATAAAACTTAACAATCAACTTTTAGGTTTTGTGTGTGTGTGTGTGTGTGTGTGTGTGTTTAAGTCCCCAATCAGCATCTCTCTGTGGTAGTCAGAGGGAGAGCGCTCTCCCTCCATCCAGCAGCACTGCCATCAGGCAGAGGACCACAGGGACACTGACCCACGTGTACAATCCCTACTCCTTTGCCCCAGCAGCATCAGTCTTTCACCCCACTGCATCCAAACAGGAGACAGGCTCACACTGGATGAGTCAGGAGCTGCTTTTACCACACACATTCAAGGAGCGATTTGCTTGGATCACTTATATATACATTAAAGAACCACCATTAAGTGCTGGTATTATGAACTGGAGTTTGGCACTTGTATCACTTGCCATCTGCCTCTCCATGGATTTAATTATATGCCACTGCAGCTGCTGACACGCATCACCCCCTGAGCAGAGCTCAGGGTGGAAATCAGGAATGAGGCACTCTCTGCTCTCAGAAAACTGGAAGACCAGGTCTTCTGATAGATATTTTTTAGGAGAAGATTTTATGTGCCCCATTCTTGCAACTCCTCATATCTAGAAAAACACTAAAATCCTTCACGGTGATGTCTGTTCCTTGTGACTGGTAGTAACCTTCATGAGACCAGCAACAGACTCCTCCTCACCTTTATCATATATACACTGATATTATTTCCCCCTGAAATACCAACTTCCCAGGCTGTACTTAAGTGGACAGTGGACATAACGAAGGATGTCACAGTCATCTGAGAATGCAGCCATCTCCAAAGGTGAGCTGTTGAGCCCCAAGGGCTATGAAAACTCAGGATTCTGGCCCAGATGGCTGAGGAGCATATCAAAGGAACGTTTCAGTAAGGCCAGGCCTCTTTTGTTCCTGCTACCTGTTTTGTTGCAAAAACTCCTATATATCCTAGCCGCCCCCCCCACCCCAGAGTTTCTCAGGGCCACCTGAGATGCTGTCCCCTGGGCTTAAGTCCTAATTTTGCCCTAAATTAAATTTCTCTCTCAACTCTTAGATTATGTATTTTTTTAAGTCGACGGTGGGAGGCCCTTCTCTGCCTGAAGCCCAGCCCCTGGCCCGCACACAGTACCTGATGGCTGCCATTGCTCTCCTGAAGCCTGTTCCCCTAGGGGTCCCTGAGCATCTCTCATTTCACATCTCCCCCTTCAAGCACAACTCAGAGGGTTGGCAGGCAGTGCTTTTTTTTTTTTTTTTTTGGCTTTTTGCTATTTCTTTGGGTCGCTCCCGCGGCATATGGAGGTTCCCAGGCTAGGGGTCGAATCGGAGCTGTGGCCACCGGCCTACGCCAGAGCCACAGCAAGGCAGGATCCGAGCCGCGTCTGCAACCTACACCACAGCTCACGGCAACGCCGGATCCTTAACCCACTGATCAAAGTCAGGGACCGAACCGGTAACCTCATGGTTCCTAGTCGGATTCGCTAACCACTGCGCCACGACGGGAACTCCAGGAAGTGCTTTTGAATCTTCTACAGCTTGTGGGGTTGCCTCAGCCGCAGGGCAGACAGTACCTGCCCCAGGAGTCCAGGATCTCTTGACCCAGGCTGGTGGCACCTGTGGCACAGCTCCCTGGAGTTTGACTCTCGGGCGGAGTCGCTGGCACCGAGCCACAGCGGGGGAGCGAGGGGAGCCCAGCTGCTGGCCCTCCACGCTGCGCTTCTATTGGTCTCTCTCAGACAGTGCTGGCTGAGGCTCGGCTGCGGACTGGCTGAAGAACAGGTGCACCTTGCCAACCGGAGTCTTGGAGCAGCCGCAGAGGATCATAGCGCGGAGAGCCAGGCAAGATGCAGCGGCCAGGCCAGATTTCCCCCCCCCCCCCGCCCCGTATGGTAAAGAGGCTCTCTGGCGCCCGGAACTTTGCTGCTGGCCCCTCAGCATGGCTCCTAAAGGCAGTGAAAGGCCCAGTGCCGGGCGGGCAGCCGGGAAAGCGCGCCAGGAGCAGTGCGGGGAGGATGCCAGAGCGGCTGGAGCGCTTGCAGGCGGTGGGGGCAGCAGCTGCGGAGGATGATCATGATGAGGGTCCCCAGCGCACAGGAGGCCGCCTGGCAGGCTGCGCCCCGCCTCTCCCGGACCAGCCGACCAGCCAGTGGCTCTGGGAGCTGCCTCACTCCTCTTCTGCTCTCCTCCCCGCCCCCTCCTGGAGGCCTGCATCTCCTCCTTCGCTCGTCTCCTCCCCGTCCCCGCTGCCTGCCTCTGTGCGGAGGGGCGTGGGGGCAGAGAGCGGATTTGCAGGATTTGCATGCGGCCTGCGGGGCGCCAGGGCCAGTGAGACCCCAGGCCTGCGCGAGGCCTCCAGGCACCGCCCTAAAGGTGGGGGCGGTGGTGGTGAAGATGCAGACCAACTCTTCGGATGGGAGAAGGGGCCACGCTGACTCCCCACCTGGAGCCGCTTCTGCAGCCGCCGCCTCCGTGGAGGAGGGCATGGGGCAGCGGCTTAGGTGGCATGGCGGCAGGGACCAAGGGAAGGCCAAGCCTGCTTCCCCACCCCCCTTGTTAAACCTAGTAACTGTGTGCTGTGGAACCGGCTGCACAGGTGGCTGTGCGTGGCCATGCCTTGGTGATCTGAGCACCCCCTATGGTGTCCTATATGCCACTGGGAGACCCGAGACTCATGACAGAGCGGAAGCTACTCTGGGCAAAACTTGGAGGACCTAAGCTCTCAAACTGGTCCACCACTCAATGACATTAGTAAAACTTTATCTCTGACCAATTCAACTTAGAATCTCTCAAACCAAAAAACGAGGGGTATCAGGAAGCCAGCCTAAGCCACGTTTACAAGAGAAAATTTTGCCCTAAAAATAGCCAAAGTGAGCTATTTTATTGCATATACAATTGTTAGAGAAGGCTAGCTTGAAAAAGAAATTTTTTTTTTTTTTTTTTTTTTTCAGAATTCTGACCTGGGGGATTAAAATCTTGCTAGGAGAACTTGCTTCCTGTCTTTGAGACCAGGGCTCTCAGGAATGCTTATCTTACCCAGACAATCTCTAATTCCTGGAGCTGAAGGAAAACAATGGGGAGAGAAGTCTTTTTAAACTTATTCCAACAGTTATTTTTAATTTATCTTTTGTGTTTTTAGGGCTGCATCAGCAGCATATGGAGGCTCTCAGGCTAGGGGTTGAATTGGAGCTGTACAGCAACACAGGCTCTGAGCCGTGTCTGTCACCCCCCCCTCCCCCAACGCTGGATCCCTACCCCTGTGATTGAGGCCAGGGATCCAACTTGCATCCTCATGGATCCTAGTAGGGTTTCCAATGGTTATTTTAAACTAGTGAGTTTTATTTGTGATATCTGACTCATGACTAAGCTTAGTGAATTTATAAGATCTCTGGTTGTGTCTGTATGTTTGTATATGAGTTATGTATGTCAACCTTTGGGTGGTATTATCCAAAAATAATTGGAAAATGAGCTCTAATTAATTGGCTTAAAGGCAATTAAGTGCTTATATAAATTCTCAAAATACAGAAAGTACTTGGCCAGAATTAATTTTAGATTCATTGTGAACTTGGAAGTATTCAATGTTAATATCTGGTATTGAGATAGGAGGGATGGGCCCCTGGGCTGAGAACAGCTGGGACTTGTTAGGCTGAGTAAACTGGGCCTTGTTTTTCCGACACCTCAAGGAGAAAGTTAATGGCAGGAGCTGAGCTCTGCTGGAGTAGAAAGATAAGAGGACCACTTCAATCACGCCTGGGGTCAAGGAAATCTCCCCAATCACACATGCACAGTAAGACTCCAGGGGCTTAAAAAGGGAGGGCACACCAGGCCATAAGTTCTGGAATCCATCTTTGTCAAAAGATGCGGGAGGGGCCTGTGTCCAGACAAATAAAGCAAGATATTTGGCTAAAGGTAAACAAAGACTCAGAAAAATTGTGCTATATAAAAGAATTAGATCACCTCTCTGGTGCGCTCCTCACTCAAGGGGACGCCTGCTCCTGCAGTCCTCTTTAGTGTGTGTATTACTTCTTTGCTTCTGACTGAAATAAACAAACTGCTTCTCTGTGTGCTCTCCCACATGCTGTAGTGTGACTCTAACAATAAACTTTATACCCGGTTTTACAGTCTTTGCCTCCCTGAAACAGTCTTGCTTTCAACAGGGGGCAAGAATCAGGGCAATTATGCTTTTAGCCTCCAGTTTGTCTAGTGGCTAGGATTCCTGGTTTTCAAGCAGGTTGCCCAGGTTCAATTCCCGAGCTCCAAGCCATCACTCACTGCTGTCTCTCTGAGATCAGTGTTAATGTTAGTTTGTTGATGTAATTAATATAGACATATCTTGAGAGTCACCAACATTAAGTATAATGCCTTTATTGTACCTAGGTTTAATAGAAGTTAAATAAGACTTTGTTATATCTGTTGCAAAATTATCAGCAGGAAAAATAACTTGGTATGATGAAATTTTTATAAGTAAATTAAATGCAAGTGAAATAAGAGCTTCTGGATGACCTTTTAGGAATAATTATATCTTAAAATATCTACTTAAGAATGATCTCTCCAGATATTGATAATGTAAAAATTTAGAGTTTTGCTAAATAATTAAATGATAGAAGTTTTTTTTTTTTTAATAACTGGATCATTCCCAAATAAAATAGGAAACATCAATTACTAAATAGAGAAACTGAAGGTATTAAGAGCTACTAACATGTTTTGGTGCCACCCTGAGATGTTCTCTACAAAAAAACAAACAAACATGTTTTTTAGAAATTGTTGGTATTTTTGGATACAGAAGTTGATGAAAGGTTTGTGGAAAGTGAACCCTGATAAAAGTTTTGTGCATAGTTAGGACTGACAAGTTTATAATAAATTTAATTGAGTAAATTAGTTTTAAAAGTAAACTGGTGCAAAACTTGAATTTGGCTTCGCTCTCAGTTAAGAGAACAAAGTTTCCTTGGAATGCAACATTGATAACAGATTATATAAAGTTCTTTGCCTTTAAATAATCTGCTGTAGGAGTTCCTGTCATGATTCAGTGGTTAACAAATCTGACTAGGAACAATGAGGTTTCGGGTTTGATCCCTGGCCTTGCTCAGTGGGTTGAGGATCTGGCATTGCTGTGAGCTGTGGTGTAGGTCACAGACGTGGCTTGGATCTGACGTTGCTGTGGCTATGGTGTAGGCTGGTGGCTACAGCTCTGATTACACCCCTAGCTTGGGAAGATCCATATGCTGCAGATACAGCTCTAAAAGACAAAAGACAAAAAAAAAATCTTCAGTTCTCTTGTAATTTTGGTTAAGGGAAAAGTACTGTCCACAGTGACAAGATTCTATCTGACCAATTTTTGTGTTTTTTTGCATTTTTAAATTACTCAAAGAATTTTATTATATTTATAGTTGTACAACAATCATCACAACCCGATTTTATAGCATTTCCATCCCAACCCCCAGCACATCCCCCCACCACCCAACCTGTCTCCTTTGGAAATCATAAATTTTTCAAAATCTGTGAGTCAGTATCTGTTCTGTAAAGAAGTTCATTGTGTCCTTTTTTTTAGATTCCACATGTAAGTAATTTTGTAAGTGATTCCATAGCATATGATTTTGGTGTCTCACTGTCTGGCTAACATCACTTAGCATGATAATTTCTAGGTCTGTCAATGTTGCTGCAAATGCCCTTATTTCTTTTTTTTTTTTTTTTTAATTTTCCCACTGTACAGCAAGGGGGTCAGGTTATCCTTACATGAATACATTACAATTACATTTTTCCCCCAGCCTTTCTTCTGTTGCAACATGAGTATCTAGACAAAGTTCTCAATGCTATTCAGCAGGATCTCCTTGTAAATCTATTCTAAGTTGTGTCTGATAAGCCCAAGCTCCCGATCCCTCCCACTCCCGCCCCCTCCCATCAGGCAGCCACAAGTCTCTTGTCCAAGTCCATGATTTTCTTTTCTGAGGAGATGTTCATTTGTGCTGGATATTAGATTCCAGTTGTAAGTGATATCATATGGTATTTGTCTTTGTCTTCCTGGCTCATTTCACTCAGGATGAGATTCTCTAGTTCCATCCATGTTGCTGCAAATGGCATTATGTCATTCTTTTTTATGGCTGCGTAGTATTCCATTGTGTATATATACCACTTCTTCCGAATCCAATCATCTGTCGATGGACATTTGGGTTGTTTCCATGTCTTGGCTATTGTGAATAGTGCTGCAATGAACATGCGGGTGCACGTGTCTCTTTTAAGTAGAGTTTTGTCCGGATAGATGCCCAAGAGTGGGATTGCAGGGTCGATATGGAAGTTCTATGTATAGATTTCTAAGGTATCTCCAAACTGTTCTCCATAGTGGCTGTACCAGTTTACATTCCCACCAACAGTGCAGGAGGGTTCCCTTTTCTCCACAGCCCCTCCAGCATTTGTTATTTGTGGATTTATTAATGATGGCCATTCTGACTGGTGTGAGGTGATATCTCATGGTAGTTTTGATTTGCATTTCTCTTATAACCAGCGATGTTGAGCATTTTTTCATGTGTTTGCTGGCCATCTGTATATCTTCTTTGGAGAACAGTCTATTCAGGTCTTTTGCCCATTTTTCCATTGATTGATTGGTTTTTTTGCTGTTGGGTTGTATAAGTTGTTTATATATTCTAGAGATTAAGCCCTTGTCGGTTGCATCATTTGAAAGTATTTTCTTCCATTCTGTAAGTTGTCTTTTTGTTGTCTTTTGGGTTTCCTTTGCTGTGCAAAAGCTTTTCAGTTTGATGAGGTCCCATGGGTTTATTTTTGCTCTAATTTCTATTGCTTTGGGAGACTGACCTGAGAAAATATTCATGATGTTGATGTCAGAGAATGTTTTGCCTGTTTTCTTCTAGGAGTTTGATGGTGTCCTGTCGTATATTTAAGTCTTTCAGCCATTTTGAGTGTATTTTTGTGCATGGTGTGAGGGTGTGTTCTAGTTTCATTGATTTGCATGCAACTGTCCAGGTTTCCCAGCATATTTCTTTCCTTTTAATTGCTGAGGAATATTCCATTGTGTATATGTACCACCTCTTCTTGATCTACTCTTCTGTCAGTGGACAATTAGGTTGTTTCCAAGCCTTGGCTATTGAAAATAGTGCTGCAATGAACATCGGAGTACAGGTGTCTTTGCGAGTTGTGGTTTTCTCTGGATAGATGCCCAAGAGTGGGATCACTGTATCAAATGGTAGTTCTATTTTTAGTTTTCTGAGGAATCTCCATTCTGTTTTACACAGTGGTTGCACCAATTTACATTCCCACCAACAGTGTAATAGGGTTCCCTTTTCTCCACACCTTCTCTAGCACTTATTGTTTGTAGACTTTGATGATGGCCATTCTGGCCGGTTTAAGGTAGCATCTCATAGTGGTTTTGATTTGTATGTCTCTAATAATTAGTCATGTTGAACATCTTTTCATGTTTTTTGGCCATCTGTATGTCTTCTTTGGAGAATTGTCTGTTTAGATCTTGTGCCCATTTTTTGATGTTTTTTTGTTTTTGTTTTTGTTTTTTTTTGGTATTGAGCTGCAAAAGATGTTTATAAATTTTAGAGATTAATCCCTTGTCAGTTGATTCACTTGCAAAGATTTTCTCCCATTCTGTGGGTTGACTTTTTGTTTTGTTTAGGGTTTCCTTTGCTGTGCAAAAACTTTTAAGTTTGATTAGGTACCATTTGCTTATTTTTGTTTTTACTGTCAGTACTCTAAGAGGTGGATCTGAGAAGATGTTGTTGTCATTTATGTCAGAGAGTGTTTGGCCTATGTTTTCCTCTAAGAGTTTTATAGTATCTAGGTCTTTAACACATTTGGAGTTTATTTTTGTGTATGGTGTTAGGAAGTGTTCTAATTTCATTCTTGTCCATGTGGCTGTCCAGTTTTCCCAGCACCACTTATTGAACAGGCTGTCATTTCTCCATTGTATGTTCTTGATTCCTTTGTCATAGATTAGTTTGCTATAGGTGCTTGGGTTTAATTCTGGGCTTTCTATCCTGTTCCACTGATCTATATTTCTGCCTTTGTGCCAGTACCATACAGTTTTGATGACTGTAGCTTTGTAGTATAGTCAGGGAGCCTGATTCCTCCAGCTCCATTTTTCTTTTTCAGGATGTCTTTGGCTATTATGGGTCTTTTGTGCTTCCAAACACACTTTAAAACATTTTGTTCAAGTTCTGTGAAAAATGTCCTTGGTAGTTTGATGGGGATTGCATTGAATCTGTAGATTGCCTTGGGTAGTAGAGTCACTTTGATAATTCTGACTCTTCCAATCCAAGAGCATGGTATGTATTTCCATCTGTTGTGTCATCTTTGATTTCTTTCATCAGTGGCTTATAGTTTTCAGAGTACAGGTCTTTTGTCTCTGAGGTAGGTTTATTCCTAAGTATTTTATTCTTTTTGAGGGGATGGTTAATGGGAATGTTTCCTTAATTTCTCTTTCTGATCTTTCGTTGTTAGTATATAGAAATGCAGTTGATTTCCCTGTATTAATTTTGTATCCTGCAAATTTGCCAAATTCATTGATGAGCTCTAATAGATTTCTGGTAGCGTCTTTAGGATTTGTCTAGGTATAGTATCATGTCATCTGCAAATAATGATAGTTTTACTTCTTCCTTTCCAATTTGGATTCCTTTTATTTCTTTTACTTCTCTGATTGCCATGACTGGACTTCCAAAACTATGTTGAATAGTGGTGGTGAGAACAGACATCCTTGTCTTGTTCCTGATCTCAGTGGGAATTCTTTCAGCTTTTCACCATTGAGAATGATGTTAGCGATGGCTGTGTCATATATGGCCTTTATTATGTTGAGGGAGGTTCCCTCTATGCCCACTTTCTGAAGGTTTTTTTTTTTTTTTGATCAGAAATGGGTGTTGGATTTTGTCAAAGGCTTTTTCTGCATCTACCAAGAGGATCATATGGTTTTTATTCTTCAGTTAATGTGGTGTAGCACACTGATGGATTTGTGGATATTGAAGAACACTTGCATCCCTGGGATAAATTCCTCTTTATGGTGTACAGTCCTTTTTAACATATTGCTGGATTCTGTTTGCTAGTATTTTGTTGAGGTTTTTTGCATCTACGTTCATCAGTGAAATTGGCCTGTAGTTTTCTTTTTTTGTGGTATCTTTGTCTGGTTTTGGTATCAGGGTGATGGTGGCCTCATAGAATGAGATTGGGAGTGTCCCTTCCTCTGCAATTTTTTGGAATAGTTTCAGAAGGAGAGGTGTTAATTCTTCTCTAAATGTTTGATAGAATTCTCCTGTGAAGCCATCTGGTCCTGGACTTTTGTTTGTTGAAAGTTTGTTAACTACAGTTTCAATTTCAGTTCTTGTGATTGGTCCATTCATCTTTTCTATTTCATCTTGGTTTAGTCTTGGAAGATTGTACCTTTCTAAGAATTTGTCCATTTCTTCTAGGTTGTCTATTTTATTGGTATATAGTTGCATGTAGTAGTCTCTGGTGATCCTTTGTATATCTGTGATGTCTGTTGTAACTTCTTTTTCATTTCTAATTTGATTGATTTGAGTCCTCTCTTTTTTTCTTGATAAATCTGGCTAAGGGTTTATCAATTTTGTTGATCTTCTTAAAGAAACATCTTTTAGCTTCATTGATCTTTTTTATGGTTTTCTTCATTTCTATTTCATTGATTTCTGCTCTGATCTTTATGATTTCTTTCCCTCTGCTAACTTTAGGTCTTGTCTGTTCTTCTCTCTTGAGCTGCTTTAGATGTAAAGTTAGCTTGTTTATTTGAGCTTTTTCTTGTTTCCTGAGGTGGGCTTGTATTGCTATAAACTTTCCTCTTAGAACAGCTTTTGCTGCATCCCATAGATTTTGGAGTGTCATATCTTTGTTGTCATTTGCTTCTGGGTATTTTTTAATTTCCTTTTTGATTTCTTCAGTGAGCCATTGGTTGTTTCATAGCATGTTGTTTAGTCTCCACATGTTTGTGTTTTTTGAAGTTTTTTCCTTGTTGATTTCCAGTCACATAGTGTTGTGGTCAGAAAAGATGCTTGATATGATTTCAATTTTCCTAAAGTTACCAAGGCTTGATTTGTGGCCCAGAATGTGATCAATCCTAGAGAATGTTCTATGTGCACTTGAGAAGAATGTGTATTCTGTTGCTTTTGGATGGAATGTCCTATAAATATCTATTAAATCCATCTAGTCTAATGCTTCATTCAGAGCCTGTGTTTCCTTGTTGATTTTCTGTCTGGATGATCTGTCCATTGCTGTAAGTGGGGTGTTAAAGTCCCCCACTGTTATTGTGTTATTGTCAATTTCTCCTTTAAGGTTGTTAGCAGTTGCCTTATATATTGAGGTGATCCTATATTGGGTGCATATCTATTTACAATTTTTCCATCTTCTTCTTGGATTGATCCTTTGATCATTAGGTAATGTCTTTCCTTGTCTCTTATAATATTCTTTATTTTAAGGTCTATTTTGTCTGATATGAATTATTGCTACTCCAGTGTTCTTTTGATTCCCATTTGTATGGAATATTTTCTTCCATCCTCTCACTTTCAATTTGTCTGTGTCCCTATAAGTAAAGTGGGTCTCTTGAAGACAGTATAAATATGGATCTTGTTTTTGTATCCATTCAGCCAGTCTATATCTTTTGGTTGGGACATTTAGTCCATTCTCATTTAAGGTAGGTAATTATTGATATGTATGTTCTTCTTGCCATTTTATTAACTGTTTTGGATTTGTTTTTGCTGGTCTTTTTTCTTTCCTTCTTCTCTTGTTCTCTCCTCTTCTGGTTTGATGACTATCTTTAGTGTGTATTTGAGTTGATTTTCTTATTTGTTTGTGTATCAGTTGTAGATTTTTGGTTTGCAGTTACCCTGAAGTTTTGATATAGAAGTCTATATATAGATGAAATTGTTTTACTTTGTTGGTCTCTTAACTGCCCTTGCATCTCCAGTGTCTTGAGATGACCTTCCTCTTCTCATGATTTTTGACTTTGCTAGTATATTTGTGTGTAGATGATTTCCTACCTTTACTGTATATATGCCTTTAATGGTGAGCCTTGTCATTTGTGGTATTTTTGTTTCTAGTTGTAGCTTTTTCTTTTCTGTCTAAAGAAGTTCCTTTAGCATTTGTTGTAAATCTGGTTTAGTAGTGCTGAATTCTCTTAGCTTTTGCTTATCTGTAAAGCTTTTGATTTCTCTTTCAAATCTGAATGAGAGCCTTGCTGGGTAAATTAATCTTGGTTGGAGGTTTTTTCCTTTCATCACTTTAAGTATATTGTGCCACTCCCTTCTGGCCTGCTGAGTTCTACCTGAAAAATCTGCCAATAACCTTATTGGGGTTTCCTTGTATGTTGTTTGTTTTTTTTTCCCTAGATGCTTTCAGTATTTTCTCTTTGTCTTTAATTTTGGTTAGTTTGATTAATATGTGTCTTGGGGTATTCCTCCTTGCATTTATTTTATATGGTACTCGTTGTGCTTCCTGGATTTGAGCAAGTGGTTCCTTTCCCATGTTAGGGAAGTTTTCGGCTATTATCACTTGGAATATTCTTTCTGTTCCATTCTTTCTCTCCTCTCCTTCAGCACCCCTATAATATGGATGTTTGTGCATTTAACGTTGTCCCAGAGTTCTCTGAGACTCTCTTCATTTGTTTTCAATCTTTTTTCTCTTTTCTGTTCTGCATCTGTAATTTCTACTAGTCTGTTCTCCACCTCACTTATTCATTCTTCTGCCTCCTGTGTTCTGCTGTTGGTTGCTTCTAATGAATTTTTTATTTCAGATATTGTACCTTGCATCCCTGCTTAAGTTTAATATCTTATATCTCTTTGGTGTTTCTTATAAATTATCCCTCTTTGCCTCCAGTTTATTTCTAATGTCTTGCATCATCTTTAACATCATCAATCTAAAGTCTTTTTCCTGGAGGCTGATAATCTCCAGATCACTTAGCTCTTTTTGTTTTTTGTTTTTTTTTTCTTTCTCCCTTATCTCTGTTATAGTTCTCTGCCTTTTCATTTTTATAGGTTTTTGGTGTGGTCTCCTTTTTGCAGACAATAGAGTTGTAGCCTCTCTTACTTCTGGTGTCTGCCCCCCTTGTGGCTTAAGTTGGTATGGGGGCTTCCTGATGGGAGGGACTGGTAGCCTGCCCACTGGTAGGTGGGACTGATTCCTATCCCTTTGGTGGTTGGGGCTTTGTTTCTGGGTGAAATTAGAGGCAGCTGTGTGCCTGGGGGCTCTTTAGGCAGCCTGTTTACTGATGGGTGGGGCTGTGATCCCACCTAGATTATTGTTTGGCCTGGGGCTTCTCAGCACTGATGGGTGTGGCCAGATTTTCCCCAGATGGCCACCTCTAGAGGAACACAGGCTGATGAATATTCCTGAGAACTTTGCCTTCAATATCCTTCCCCCACAATAAACCACAGTCACCTGCCACCCTATTTTCCCAGGATATCCTTCAAGAACTGCAGTCAGGTCTGACCCAGATTCCTATGGAGCCTCTGCTTTGCCCTGGGACATAGTGTATATGAAAGCCAGTTGGTGTCTTTCAAGAATGGGGTCTGTTGGAGTTCCTGTTGTGGCTCAGTGGTTACCTAATCTGACTAGGAAACATAAGGTTCCGGGTTCGACCCCTGGCCTTACTCCATTAAGGATCTGGTGTTGGATCTGTTGGGTTAAGGATCTGGTGTTGCCATGAGCTGTAGCATAGGTCTCAGATGTGGCTTGGATCCCATGTTGCTGTGGCTCTAGCTGGTTGCTATAGCTCTGATTAGACCCCTAGCCTGGTAACCTCCATACGATGCATGTGCAGCCCTAGAAAATACAAAAAAAAAAAAGAATGGTGTCTCCATTTCCCCCAGCCCATGGAGCTCCTGTGCACAAGCCCCATTGGCCTTCAATGCCAGATGCTCTTGGGGCTCTTTCTCCCAATGCTAGCCCCACGTCAGGAATGGGGACCTGACATGGGGCTCAGAACTCTCACCCTTGTAGGTGAGTCTCTGTGATACAGTTACTTTCCAGTCTGTGGGCTGCCCAGCTGGCATGAACAGGGTTGCTTATATTGCATAATCACCCCTCCTACTATCTTGATGTGGCCTCCTCTTTGTCTTCTGGAGTAGTGTTAACTTTTTGAAAGTTTCTAGTCCATTTGGCTGATGGTTGTTCAGCATTCGGTTGTATTTCTGCTGTTTTTATGAGAGAAGGTGAGCTCCAGTCCTTCTGTTCCACCATCTTAATCCCATATCTTACCAAATTTTTTTTTAACAACTGGAATATTTGATATACTTCCTGATAATTAAAGTTATATTGACTTCAGCTAACTTTGGGATGCTTCAGTGGGCCCTGAGGCATCCCAATGAGGAAAAAGAAAAGGGTTAAATTAACTAGGTGGCACATTAAAGTTCATGGTGAGCATTATCAAATGTGTGATAAGCCTCCTCAGATTATACAGATGAAAAAATGTTTTTAATATAGGCATTCTAGAATTTATAGTTTTTGAAATTTGCATATGTCCTGGTTGTATGTTATAATTCTAGTTATTATTTGAGAATATTATATGTCATAATAGTAACTAAGTTTCTTTGTCAATTTTCATTTTAATCAGATTCTAAATGTACCTTCTTAAGTCTTTTGTCACTATGTAAACAGTTAATGGCTCTACTCTGATGCCTTTGCAAAAAATGCAAAAATGCTTCTTCTTCAAGGAAGGTCCTATTGAAAGGAACTTTTTATTTTATTTATTTATTTATTTCTTGTCTTTTTTTTTGCCATTTCTTGGGCTGCTCCCGTGGCATATGGAGTTTCCCAGACTAGGGGTCTAATCGGAGCTGTAGCTGCCAGCCTATGCCAGAGCCACAACAACGCGGGATCCGAGCCACATCTGCAACCTACACCACAGCTCATGGCAACGCCGGATTGTTAACCCACCTAGCAAGGACAGGGATCGAACCCGCAACCTCATGGTTCCTAGTCGGATTCGTTAACCACTGCGCCACGACAGGAACTCCTGAGAGGAACTTTTAAAAAAAATTTCTAGAAATACAAATAAATCTGACTTCTAGACCATAATGCCAAACTCTGTCAGAAATTAAAGAATTCCAAAGGGAAATCTGATAGCTTCATATACTGTTAACAAAAAGGATTAGGTACACTTAGTGAGTGAACTGGTAAATGTGGTTATTATTTTATGGTTTCTATTTGAAATAGCACTAGATTTTAATCTGTGTTTTCCGGGTATAAATAAACTCTCCCCCTCAAGCTAGTTATGCCTTACATCAATTTGGTGAATTATACATTTTTAAGCAGAATTGAAACATTTCTCTCTTCTCTCTATGTGATCCTTGCAAAGACCGAAAAATCTTAGGTTCCCAGCAGCTTTGTCGGATAAATTAGGAAGGCCCCATGAAGGCCTGAGAAAATCTTAAGATATTTCAGCAACTTGAAAAAGGAGGAATTCACCTAAATATGTAAGGTAAAATTTCTGACAAGCCCTTGTCATGATTTTCCTAGCCCTGAGGTGCCTTTAAGGCTTCATCTGAGATTCCTTACAAAAGTTCGAGCAAAGTGTTTTTTCTTTTTCTTTCTTTTTTTTTTAGAAAATCATATGTGATCAATTATATTTATATAAAGCAACAGGCCAAGTTTGTTGAGGCCAGACTCATTGGCAAATAATAGTCTTAGTTTGGCTATATTTGATAAAAATGAGTAATTTTAGAGAGAAAGAGATGTTTCAATGTACACCTGTTAAATGTTAACTTAATTCCGTTAATTGTGGTCTGTATTCAACAAGACTTCCCAGATAGTTCTTTGCTATTATGCTATATTGTTGCAAAATTTAATTGAGCTTCTTAGAGTTCCCGTCGTGGCTCAGTGGTTAATGAATCTGACTAGGAACCATGAGGTTGTATGTTCGATCCCTGGCCTTGCTCAGTGGGTTAAAGATCTGGTGTTGCCCTGAGCTGTGGTGTAGGTCACAGATGCAGCTTTGATCCTGCGTTGCTGTGGCTCTGGTTTAGGCTGGCGGCTACAGCTCCTATTAGACTCCTATCCTGGGAACCTCCACATGCCGTGGGAGTGGCCCAAGAAATGGCAAAAAGACCAAAAAAAAAAAAAAATTAAAAAAAATTTAATTGAGCTCCTAAAAGGACATTCTAAGCTTGTTTCTAAAATTTATCACAGTGATCTATTTTTGGATGAAGATCAGATGCCCCAGAACTTGCAACAGTGAACTATGCATACTGGAAAAGACATAATTTAAAAGAGTATTTCCAAGCCAGGTGGAAAGGTTCTACCTCACCAGGTACTCTGAACTAGCTCATGTACAGCAAAACTAAAAGGAATTGACTCTTAGATTCATATTTTCACATTAAAAAAAAGAAAGGCCCCTGCACAAGCCTGGTTTATAGGGAGGACTGCTGTCCTCAAAATCATCTTAAAACAATGCTCACATGGAGGAGAAACTATATCAGGATGAAAAGAAGATGACATCAGAAGTGGACAGCTGGCCCAAAATGCTGGACCTTGACTTGTATGATGATTATGTTTTCTTGATTTCTTGAACTTTTGCATATGAATCAAATGTTTTTCCATCAGGAGCAGGATGATAGGCTAATTTTAAGAACCAGTGCAATTGTTGGGTTTGTGGCCAATTACCTGTGTCTTGTACGTCTGGTTTACATTGGTGGATCTTCCCCTCCATGTTTCTAATTGGATAGCCCTTAGGAAATGTATTTTATTACTAGGTGGGATTTTCTCACCAAACCAATTAATAATACCTGCTCCTACCCTGACCATAAATATAAATTTTCTTTTAGGGTCACTCAGAACAATAAGCTAAGTCTCAATTAAAACTGTAATCTCAGAGTTCCCATCATGGCGCAGTGGTTAACGAATCCGACTAGGAACCATGAGGTTGCGGGTTCGATCCCTGACCTTGCTCAGTGGGTTAACGATCTGGCGTTGCCGTGAGCTGTGGTGTAGGTTGCAGACACAGCTCAGATCCTGCGTTGTTGTGGCTCTGGTGTAGGCTGGCAGCTACAGCTCCAATTTGACCCCTAGCCTGGGAACCTCCATATCCCATGAGAGTGGCCCAAGAAATGGCAAAAAAAAAAAAAAAAAAAAGACAAAAAACAAAACAAAACAAAACAAAAACCAAAGCCCCTGTAATCTCCTGTTTATTAAAAGAAAACCTCTGCAATTGTGGTTGGATTTATATGGTAAACACCAGGCTATGACCATTTAAGTTTAATGGCTCCTCTGTTGGAAACAATTAAATCATACAAAGAATGATCAACCTGGCCTAGTAACATTAGGAAATCAGGCTGGGTGCCTTATAAGTAATGCCTACATATTATTAACTTTAGAGTTAGTGGCTGGTATGGAACAGACTGGGTCAGCCATCAGAAGATTCACTGGGTTGGACCTAGTAAAACTCAATGGATTGTGGTACTAATTTATGGCCTTGGCTTCCACCATGAAGGATAGAAAGATGTATTCTAGGATTCAAGGTCATGAACAATCTAAAGATGAACCCAACCAATCTAGCATTGGTAGGAGCTCAATAGGTCAAGAGATCTGTATTTGGCTAGTACGATAATTTAACACCCATTTTTGTACTTTCAATAGGATTGGAACATGTACATCAGCTATATAGATGCCTTCATGAAATCACTCAACAGATTTTAAATGATAGTAATCCGACTATTAGCCTACTAAATTTTGAGGTCTCTGTGATGCTTTATGTGACCCACTCCCAAGTTTTTATAGCATTGTCAAAAGCCTGTTTGATATAAGAAGTTCTTGAATCTTCTGTGGCTTGGGGTTCCCTCAGCAACCCACCAGCCGGTTGGACAGCACCTGCTCTTGGAGCCCCGCACGTCCCTGCCGCCTGACTAGCAGCACTACAGCACAGTCCTCCTTGCGCTCTGATGGGTCTCTCCTAGACACTGCTGGCAGAGGCTTGGCTGAAGAATAGGTGCACCTTGACCCCCCACTGGCCTCCTGGAGCAGCTGTCTAGGGGCACCGGGCAGAGAAAAGTGCAGTGGCTAGGCCAGACTCCCTGTGTTCGCTGCCGGTGGCTGGCCCCTGAGGTCAGCGCCAGGCCTAGTGGCAGCGAGAGGTGAGCAGGTGCCCCAAGGATGCCTGAGCAGCTAGAGCGCTTGTAGGCAGTGCGTGTGGGTGGCAGCAGAGGCGGCAGCAGCAGCAAAAGAGCAAGGTGGCCCCTGGGCACCAGGCTGCTTGGAGGTAGCAGACACATCACACCGCCTTTTCCACATGCACATATGCTGCAGGAGCAGTGCTAAAAAGAAAAAAAGAAAGAAAGAAAGAAAGAAAGAAAGAAGAAAGAAAGAAGAAAGAAAGAAAGAAAGAAAGAAAGAAAGAAATGACAACAGAAGGGAATAACCTCAGGGTTCTACATCAGTGAAGGGCTAAATCACTGTGGTAACCATTTCCCTTCTGGAATATTGTGTAGCCCAGTGAGACCTCACTCCTGATCTCCTGGGGCCATGGGGGACGTGTTTCTGGGGACAGCAAGTTGCAGAGCAACAGACACACTACCATAAGCCCCATGCCATTTGGGGTAAAAACATCCCTTACTGATCATGATGGTCATGATGTTACGACTTGTAAAAGGTGTGGAAAGATTGTTAGGCAAATGGCAACTGCCTGGGGATAAGAGTTGAAACCAGAAAATCTCTAGAAAAATGCCAAAATACTCTTGACAAAATGTGAGGCAAAATCACATAAAAATCACTTTTCTGAAAGTCCTACAAATATGTGGACAGTGGCTTTGTATCTGGTCAAGTCAGGGGCTGGGAAGTGGGGACCCAGAGTCCTTTGGGCTCAGGACACAAGGAGGGAGCCCACCAGAGCAGCAGGGCATCCTGGCCCTCCTTGGCTGGATCAGCACCGTCGGTGTTGAGTCTCCTCAGCCCCTGCCTACATCCTGAGTCAGCAGTGAACTCTGGTGGTGGCATGGACCACCTGCCCCTCCTGGCGGGAGATGGTTAAAGCATCCCAAATCAGCTCCTGTCCCATCTCCTGTGTAGGGCTCTGTAAAGACCATGCCCAGCAGCCAGATGGAAATCCTCAGAGCCCTGTCTGGCTGCCTTTGCTGGTTCTCACACCTGTGTGACTCTTTCCACTCCAGACACACACCACAGCCTACAGAGACCTCTACGAAGGAGGAAAAACTGAAGATAGCCTGTCAGCTCTGTCCTGGGGTGTGAACATGACAAGACAAGTAGGTGAACATCACCCACCTACCTGTTCCTGACCAGGGCAGGGGCCCTCCCGTTGTGTCTCTCTTCCCTCTCCCTGAAGAAGAAGGAGTGGGTGCTTCCCAGGCAGTACTCACAGGGTGATCAGGCCTGACTGGGCCTGTAGAGGCCACCTTGTGTTACCTTAGGGGGCTTCCTGGCAAATGACCAGAGATGTCAGAGGTGAGTGAAGAGCCTCTGTAAGTTGTGATCTAGCAGGAGAACGTCTTTCACTATCAAGTATCTCTGGCCAGGTGAGCTGGGTATGGGGCTGTCATTAGAATGTGTGACTGGCTATAGGGGTTCCAAGTTCTGTGGGGGTCTATTGTCAGGGAAGCAACTTCACTTCCTGGGATCATCTTACTTGAGTCCCCTCCTTGGAAACACCTATCCCAGTGTCCTCAGGTCTGCTGACTGCTCTTTGCCAACACATGCCTCGAACAGTTTCCTGGGAAGGTCTGGGTGCAGCCAGGGTCTCAGCTTTGAGGTGACAGAATTGAGTTCAGGCTCAGCTCCTCATTTTTCTCTGTTTCTTGATGCCAGATAGGTCATTTTGCCTCTCTGGGCTGGTCTGTTTCTGGCCGGCACAAGGGGGATTATTCTAGCATATACTCCCTAGGGATGTCCTCAGGAAAATGTAGGATAAAACCTATAAAATTGGAGGAGTGGAGCAGGTAAAGCCTCCAACCTCTTTTTTTTTTTTTTTCACTTGTCATTTCTCCTGTGCCTCCCCCTCTTCCCGACGCTCCCCCATCATTCTTTTATCTAAAAATTGTGTGTGTTTACATTTGCCAGGGCTTCAAAAGAAAGCCCTGGATGCTTAGAAGAAAAAGGCCATACATCGGGAGAGAGCAGCAAGAGCTTCCAAAAATCTTAGGATTTCTAATGTCCAAAGCAGACCTGAAGGGAGGAGTTCTAGCCTTGGCTTAGAAAGTCAGAACACACTCTTACCTCTGGACTCTGCCTATCTTGTGCCCTGAGCTCCTGCCTCTCTGCAGGCCTCATTTCCCCAATTAGCCAATGAAGGATGGATTCTGAACCGCATACATGTAAGCTTAGTATAAAAGTGGCCCTGGCTCTCTCACCCCTGGGTAGGGTATGGATAGGGTACACCCAAGGGGTTCCCTTGACCTGACCAAATGTCCATCTTGCCCTCAGGCTATATCCACATCTGTACACAGTTGTACCAACACAGCCTTTGCCAGTGGCCCCCCACCCCCACCCCGAGAAAGCCCGGGTGCAGACAGGGCCCCAACTTTGAGAATGCAAAGCTGGGTTCATAACTGGCTCCCCCTTTCAACCATCTGTAATTCTTGGCAAGGCATTGACCCTCTTGAGGTCTTCCCCTTCTCTGCTCAGTGACTCCCACGAGCCCCACCTCTTGGTGTCCCTACTCTTGCATAATTCTTTCCCATTGGGGATGACCTGGACTTAGTGACTCTGTAGAAGATGCCAAAAGGATCCAAAGTCAGTTCCAAGATCTGGTTATGAAAAGGCATTACCTAATCACTTCCTCACTCTGATGTGTGTTCTCTGTCTGTGTCTCTGTGTCTCTCTCTCTTTCAGGTCCCTCTCTCTCTCTTTCAGGTCCCTCACTCTCTCTTTCAGGTCCCTCACTCTGGGGAACACATGAGTTGTGATATAGAGAGGCCTACATGGCCTAGCACTGAGGGAGCCCAATGGACAGCCAGGAACTCAATCCTTCAGTCCAAACTGAATTCTGCCAATACCCCTGAGTGAGTTCAGATCCTGAGTGAAATAGACCTTGCCTCAATTGAGCTAGCAGCCACCACCTCCTGAAAGACTCTAGCCAAACACCCATGCTGAATTCCTGGTCCTTAGAGACTGTGAGGTGATGGATATTTGTTGGTTAAGACACTAGTTTTGAGGTAGTAACACAAAGAAATAGATATAGATCATTGATATTGTCTTCCTTCATCAGGCCCTGGCCTTGACCTCCCCGCTCCCTCCCCTCCTCTTCTCCCCAGCTCTCTCCAGCCACATTGGCCTCCTTTCTACCCTCCTCTCTGGCCAAACTCACTTCTGCCTCCAAGTGTCTGCACTGTTGTGCTCTGCCAGGCTCAGCATAATCTGGATATTGGCAGGGCTGGCTCCTTCTTGCCCTCCTGCTGGATAGATAAATGCCACCTTTTCAGAGTCCCTTCCTCACCCAGCTCTCCATTCTGGAGTCTTGCTTCCCTGCTTTGTTTCCATATGGTATTTGCTTTTTTCTCTTCTTTTCTTTTTCTTTTCCTTTTGGCAGCCCCTGTGACATGTGGAAATTCCTGGGCCAGAGACCAAATCCATGCCACAGCAGAGACTCAGGACACTGCAGCGATGACACTAAATACTCTACCCCCTGTGCCACCAGGGAACTCCCTAGCATTTTCTCTATTCATTTGCATGGTTTTGTCCTCCTTCTTCCCCTCTAGACTATGAGGTCCTAGAAGGCAGAGACCTTGTTGGATTTTTATTTTGGCACAGGTATTACTTGATTGCTCAGGAAACAGACACTGAGTGAATAACTTCAGCAGCTATCCCACCACTCATCTGCTCAATTTTAAGGGCTAATTGACTTTTTTTAATTTTTTTAAATTTTATTTTATTTATTTATTTTTTATTTTTTTAAATTACTCAAATGAATTTATCACATCTGCAGTTGTATAATGAGACTTTTTTTTTTTTTTTCTTTTTAAGGCCACACCTGTGGCATGGGGAAGTTCCCATGCTAGGGGTTGAATTGGTGCTGCAGCTGCCAGACTAATCCAAAGCCACAGCAATGCCAGATCCAAGCAGCATCTGCAAACTACAGCACAACCTCCTCATGTCAATGCCAGGTACTATAACCTATTGAGCAAGCCCAGGAATTGAACCCACATCCTCATGGATACCACTCAGTTTTTTAACCCGCTGAGCCATGATGAGAACTCCTTGACTTTGTCATTTTATTTTTTGAAAATTTTAAAATGTTTTTTTCAGAAGTATGTTCACTAAATTCTTTTTCTTCTTTTAAAATTTTGTATTATAGTTGATTTACAATGTTCTGTCAATTTCTGCTATACAGCAAAGTGACCCAGTTATACATATACATATATCTGTTTCTCACATTATTCTCCATCATGTTCCATTACAAGTGATTGGACATAGTTCCCTGTGCTACACAGCAGGACCTCATCGCTTATCTACTCCAAAAGTAATAGTTTGCATCTACCAATCCCAACCTCCCATTCCACCCCATTCCCTCCCCCTCCCCCTTGGCAACCACAAGTCTATTCTCAATATCCATGAGTTTGTTTCTATTCTGTAGATAGGTTCATTTCTGCAATATATCAGATTTCAGATATAAGTGATATCATGAGGTATTTGTCTTTCTAACTTATATGAGAATCTCTATTTCCACCCATGTTACTGCAAATGGCATTGTTTGTTTTTTTTAATGACTAAGTAGTATTCCATTGTGTATATACACCACATCTTATTAATCCATTCATCTGTCAAGGGAAATTTAGATTGTTTCTAGATCTTGGCAATGAACATAGGGGTGCATGTGTCTTTTAGAATGAAAGTTTTATTGGGATTTATGCCCAGGAATGGGAAGCTGGATCATATGGTAGTTCTATATTGAGTTTTCTGAGGAATATCCACACTGTTTTCCATAGTGGTTTTACCAATTTACATTCAGGAGAGTTCTTTTTTCTCCACACACTATCCAGCATTTGTTATTTTCAGTCTTATTAATGGTAGCCATTAATGGTGTGAGGTGGTAACTCACTGGGGTTTTGATTTGCATTTCTCTAATAATTACTGATGTTCAGAATTTTTTTCATGTGCCTGTTGGTCATACTTATGTCTTCTTTGGTGAAATGTATATTGAGGTCTTTGGCCAATTTATCAATTGGATTGTTTGCTTTCTTGCTGTTGACTTGTATAACTTGTTTGTATATTTTGGAAATTAAGCCCTTTTCAGTTTCATGGTTTGGAACTATTTTCTCCCATTACGTATGTTGTATTTTTTTTTTTTTAATAGTTGCCTTCCCAGTGAAAAAGCTTGTAAGTTTGATGAGGCCCCATTCATTTATTTTTGTTTTTATTTTTATTGCCTTGGGGGACTAACTTAAGAACATATTTGTATGGTTGAAGTTAGAGAATGTTTTGCCTATACTCTCTTCTAGGGGTTTTATGGTGTCGTGTCTTATATTTAAGCCTTTAAGCCATTTTGAGTTTATTTTTGGGCATGGTATGAGGGTATGTTCTAGTTTCATTGATTTACATGCAGCTGTCCAGTTTTCTCAGCACCACTTGCTGAAGAGACTTTTTTCCATTGTATATTCTTGTCTCCTTTGTTGAAGATTAACTGGCCAGAGGTGTCTGAGTTTATTTCTGTGTTCTCTATTTTGTTCCATTGGTCTGTGTGTCTGTGCATTTGTACTAGTACCATTCTGTCTTGATTACTGTAGCCTTGTAATATTGTCTGAAGTCTGGGAGACTAATGCCTCCTGCTTGCTTTTTGTTCCTTGGGATTGCTTTTGGCAATTCTGGGTCTTTTGTGGTTCCATATAAATTTTTGGATTGTTTGTTCTAGTTCTGTGAAAAATATCCTGGGTAACTTGACAGGGATTGCATCAAATCTATAAATTGCTTTGGGTAGTACAGCCATTTTAATGATATTCATTCTTCCAATCAGGAGCATGGGAAGATATCTTTCCATTTCTTTGAATCCTCTTTAATTTCTTTGATGCGTGCTTTATATAGTTCTCTGCATGTAAGTCTTTCACCTGTTTGGTCAGGTTTATTCTTAAGTATTTTTTTGGGGGGGAGTGCAATTTGAAAAAGTATTGTATTTTTTATATTCCTTTTCTAATATTTCTTTGTTAGTACTGAGAAATGTAACTGATTTCTGAATGTTAATCTTGTAGCCTGCTACTTTGCTGAATTTTTTGATCAGAGATAGTAGTTTTTGTGTGGAGTCCTTAGGATTTTCTATATAGAGTATCATATCATCTGCAAAGAGTGATAATTTTATCTCTTCTCTTCCATTTTGGATGCCTTTTATTTCTTTTTCTTGTCTGATTGCTGTGGCTAGGACTTCCCATACTATGTTGAATAAAAGTGGTGAGAGTGGGTGTCCTTGTCTTGTTCCAGATTTTTTGTGGGAAGGCATTCAGCTTTACTCCATTGAGTTTTATGTTGGTAATATATTGGCTGTTTGTTTGTCATAAGTGGATTTTATTATGTAGAGATATATCCCCTCTATACCCACTTGGGTAAGAGTTTTTGTCATGAGTGGATGTTGGATTTCATCATATTCTTTTTCTGCCTTTATTGAGATGATCATGTGCTTTTTTTGTCTTTTCTTTTAATATGGTGTATGACATTGCTTGATTTGTGTATGTTGAACCATCCTTGTGAACTTGGGATGAATCCCACTTGGTTGTGCTGTATGATGTTTTTTGATGTGTTGTTGGATTTGCTTGGCTGAATTTTTGTTGAGAATTTTTGTGTCTATATTCATCAAGGTTATTGATCTATAATTTTCTTTTTTTGGTAGTATCTTTGTCTGTTTTTGGAGTTAGGGTTATGATGGCTTCATAGAAAGTCCTTAGGATTATTTCTTCTTCTTCAACCTTTTGGAAAACTTTAAGAAGGATGGGTATAAGTTCTTTGTATGTTTGGTAGAATTTGCCTGTGGAGTCATCGGGTCCTGGACTTTTGTTTGTAGAGGGTGTTTTTATTACATATTTCATTTCATCTCTAGTCATGGGTCTATTTAAATGATACATGTCTTCAAGATTCAGTTTTGGTGGGCTCTATGTCTCTAGAAAGTTGTCCAGTTCTTATAGGTTATCAAATCTGTTGGCATATAATTGTTCATAGTAACTTTGGTCATATGAGATGTTGTAGGTTGTTACTATTTAAATTAATCCTGCAATCTAAACCTTTTGCAGGTATATTATTTATGATGAATTACCAAATAACCCCTAAATTTTAGTAGCATGTCACGGTATATGTTTTCCCCATAACAGTGCTGGGGGAGGCACTTAAGTTGGAAAGACTGCACTCCTTGATGTGGTCATTCAGGAACCCAACGTTCCTCCATTACATGCCTTGTCCAACTCCAGGACTTCATCCACATTTGCCCTGAATGACAAAAAGAAAGGCATGAGAAGGGATTTTATCAGTCAGCTTAGAATGTCATACATCAGTCCTTTCCTCTTCCATTGGCAAGCACATGGTCATATGCTCCAAGTGCTGCCAGGTAATGGAGCCCAGCTGTGTGCTCCCAGGAAGGGGAGAATGGATTTTTGCAGACAGTTCTCTGCAAAAAGATGAGTAACTCATATTTATTGTTTTAAACATCATTGTTATTATCTTTGTTGAGTTTACCACATGCCAAGCATGGTACTAATAGCTGGATGGAGAACTGATTGAGCAGCATCTTGGCCTGGGAGTAGCTTCCAATATAAAGAAGGAGACTAGACTTTAAGTGCCTGCCATCCTGAGAGAAATGGATAAAGTGAAAATGCTCTGGAAGTTCAGCAAATAACCCTACATTTGGAAGCTACCTGGAGCTCATAGCCACTGAACTTCATTTTCAGACACAATCAAGATATGGTTGCAGGAGGAGGATGACCTCAGGATGTCTAGAAATAGATTAAGGTTATGTATGTGCAAGATACAATAAAGAACACTGTGCACCCATTAAAACCCTATAGTCCAACATATTTGAGGACGGGGATAATTATTCATACCAAATAAGAAGTGAATCAGAATATATGATGATCCCTTTTTGGAATAACTTCAGATCTAAATGTAAATGATGGTACATAAATATGCTGATTAATAGTTTTCCAATTTTCAATAACACAAGAGGTTGTTTAGTCAGAAAGATGCCATAAATATGCTTGATTTTGATATACTATTTTCTTTAAACCAGATATACAATGCTGTGATGTAGATCAGTTATCCTAATACCTCCCTATCCCCCACCCTGTGTGGCAGTGACCTCCCTATCTTGGAACCTGACTCAGATTCTTAATAAATACTTCCTGAAATATTGCACTTGTAAAGGGACCTATTTTTTTCATACTGCAAAATGACTATGAGAAAATGAATTCCACTAGAAGTCACCCCACATGCATCAGATCTTACAGGCTTTATTTCGTTCTAACAGTAAGCTTAGGAAGAGAGCTGACGTCAGCAATACCTGACAGAACCTGGGAGCCTTGGTGCACTCATGCATTTCTCTTTGAGCCACAAGAGGGCACTGTGTAGCTGTTTATGACAATGACATTGTAGCACATCCAAGATTTTGTAAATTGGCTTTCTTCAAGTCATAGTTTATAATCTTATAGGATTTCATTAAGAAATGTTTGTTTAATTTCATTCTCCCAGTTTATTTGAAATCTAATAAAAATCCCCTAAAATAAATAGAGGGTAAGTCACTGACAGAAAATTATTCTTTGTGTGCACTGGAGTCTGGCACTTACCACCTGCCTCTACATGGATTAAATTGTGGGCCACTGAAGCTGCCGACCCACAACATCCCCTGAGTGGAGCTCAGGTTGGAGACCAGGAGTGAGGCATTCTGTGCTTTGGGAAAACTGGCCTAACAGGTCTATAGCTAGTTAGATATTTTTAGGAGATTTTATGAGCCCAATCCTTGCATCACCTCATATATAGAAAAACAGTAAAATCTTTCATAATGATGTCTGCTCCTTGTGACCAGTAGAAACCTTCATGAGACCAAAGAAAACCTGTGAACTTGTGTGCATGGCTGCATGCACCTCCCCCTTCACCTTGATTACAGATACACTGATATTATTTCTCCCTGCCTCTTTGAAGCTCTATTTCAGAGCTATCTGAAAAATAGCCTGGCCATTTAAAAAACAAAACAAAAGCAAAGGATGTCCCAGTCATCAGTGCCTGCAGCCACTTCCAAGTGTGAGCAGGTGAGCCCTGAGGGGTCTCAGGAAGGAAACAAAGAATACCTGCCCTCTAGCAGCCATCACACAGCAGCCACTCCTAACACTTTCCCTGAGGAAACCCTGGCCCCAGATAACTGTCAAAAGAATGATTTCAGGGAGCCCAGACCTTTGCATCTTCCCAGGGAAAAGTGCTCAATTCCTTGAGATATCTGGTTTTCTGTTATTAGTAGTAAGTTTTTCTTCCTACTGCCTGCCCTTGGTTGCAAAAACTCCACATAACCTAACTCCTTCCTCACCTCCTCTGAGCAGGTTTGTCAGGGTTACTTGACATGCTTGCTGCCTTCCAGGCTTAAGTCCTCATTTTGCCCCAATTAAAACAACTCTCCACTTTTAGGTTGTACTTTAGTTTTGTTTGAAGTCGACATCCAGACTCTCTCAGAAAGAGGGAAAGGGCTCTCCATCCAGCAGCCCTCACAGTCAGGCAGAGGAGCTCTGGATCACCCTCCCACCATACACTGCAGCCTGCAGTGTCTCTGACCCCTCACCCCTGCTTCTGCATGGGAGACTGGCTCAGGGGCTCACACTCAGTGGGTGCGGAGCTGCTTTTGCCACACACTTCCAAGCAGGAGTTTGCTTGGATCATTTATATATTTTGTATGCATTAGAAAATCACCATTAGGAAGTTCCCATTGTGGCTCAGTGGTAACCAGCCCAACTAGTGTCCAGGAGTATGCAGTTCCATCCCTGGACTGGCGCAGTGGGTTAAAGGATCCAGCATTGCCCTGAGCTGTGGTGTAGGTCACAGATGCCCCTCACATCCCAAGTTCCTGTGGCTGTGGCTCCCATTCAACCCCTAGCCAGGTAACTTCCATATGCTGCAGGCATGGCCCTAATAAAGGGAGGGAGGTGAAGAAAAACAAACAAACAAGGAAAGAAAACTACCATTAGGTGTTGGTGGGAGGCGCTACTGAGCCTGAAGCCCAGCCTGTGGTGGCTAGGAGCACACCACACCCACTGGCTCCCCTATCACCTGGAGCCACCTACCACCCCAGGGTCCCTGTTCCCTGGGATCCCCAACAGAGGGCTGTCCTTTCATATCTCCCCTTCAAGCCCAAAGGAGCAGAGGCGCCAGGCAGTGCTTTGGAATCTTCTGTGGCTGTTGGGGTACCCTCAGTGGCAATCGGTTAGCCTGGCCTTGGGCGCAGGGCTGGTCCCTGCCCTCGACCTGCGGCGCCAGGCGGCGCTGTTCACAGGAGGTTGAGTTGGACCAGGACCCAGTGTGGAGGCTGAAGCGGGGTAGTGAGCGCAGTCCTGCCTATTTCCTCCGAGCTCGGATTGCTCTCTCCCAGACAGTGCAGACCGAAGCTTGGCGGCAGGCGGATGGAGGACCGGTGCAACTTGCCGGGGACTCACGGAGCAGCACCTAATGTCCCCGTTGCAGCGGCACAGCCTGCCGCCCCCGGCTTCTGTATGGGAATGACTCTCTCCTGCGCGACGGTTCGCAGCCAGCCGGCTTGGCCTGGGAGGAGGCTCAATACCCAGGCCGACGTAGACAGGCTTCCGCGGATGTGGGTCTGGCTCGGCGCCCCTAGGATGCTGGAGAGGCTGGAGAGCTTGCAGGCAGCGGGTTCGGTGGCGGCATCATCAGCAACAGCAGCAGTCGCGGGCCGGCGGGCAAGAGGCTTCTTAGCTGGCTGCAGAAGCGCCCCACGGCTCCCCGACCTACTGGCTGGCCTCCCCTCTTCCACACCACTCACCAACCCTCCCTGGCCCGTGTCCCCTCCACCACCCATCTCCTAACTGCCCGCGGACCACCTCTCTTGGGGAGGGGTGTGAGGGCAGGGAGTCGATTTGCAGGCGGCCGCAGTGGGCGCTGCCTGAGCCCGAGGCCGCCCACCCGCCTGGGAGCTCGTGATGGCGGGAGAGGGGCGAAAGGAGACGATGGTGGGGCAGCCTAGCCCTCACAGGCGTTATGCCCTTATGCTGCAGCGACTGCATTGTGTGAAACCCGCAGCAGATGTGGCCTCGGTTTGTTGGCTTCATCAGCCTCAGGCTCATCAAATGGCTCATGGTGGAGTCCACTATGGTATAGGTGCCCACGGACCTGGTGGACTCCAAGGGGATGGGCCAGCATCCCTTCTTCCTCTCCAAGCCCAGCTCCTTCCCCATAGTCATGGAGGCCACCATGATTACCTTTCCACCTCGCCCCCCTGCCACCTCCTCCTTTGGTGGTGCCACTTCTTCCAGGATACGCAACTGGATTAGCCCCATGCCACCACCATCACAAAGGTGACCACTCGCTTCCCAGGACACTCCATCACAGCACTGAATGCTGCTGAGTCTGCCTACCCAGGGTCCTGTCAACTCAGACCCTTTCTTCATTAGCAGCACTCCAGACTCTGGAACCCCATTTCCCAGGCCATGCCCTCCTGGCCACTGCTGCAAATGCTACCTCTTCCTCCCTTCATGATTCTATTACTTCCTCATCCTGTCTCTCTTTCCAGATGCTGTCTCCTCCCGATCTTCCTCCTCCTCTACCACCATCATGCCAGCACTGGCCCCAAATTTCGAAAGTAAACACTGTGTCTGAATTCTTTTTTTTTTTGGTCTTTTTGCCATTTTCTTGGGCCGTTCTCACGGCATATGGAGGTTCCCAGGCTAGGGGTTGAATCGGAGCTGTAGCCACCAGCCTACACCAGAGCCACAGCAACAAGGGATCGGAGCCGCGTCTGCAACCTACACCACAGCTCATGGCAACGCTGGATCGTTAACCCACTGAGCAAGGGCAAGAATCGAACCCGCAACCTCATGGTTCCTAGTCGGATTCGTTAACCACTGCGCCACGACGGGAACTCCTGAACTCTAATTTACTACTGAGTATCCTTTTTGCCTTCTTGCTGTCATTTTCACTCGCCACCTGTCTCCCGGAATCCTTCAGCCCCCACCCACTGCAGATTTGGCACACAGAGTGGGAGAAGTAAAAGTGGCCACAGGGATGAAAAAAAGGTGCCAGCCTGGCCTTTTTCCTTGTGTAAGGTAGGGATGATGTCAAGTGGAGGGAGATTATCGGTCAGGCTCCATGGGTCCCAAATGAGAACTAACTCCCTTCAAAGGGTCAAAGCCAGTGCAGTCTGTCCTCACTGCAGACCTGCTGGGTCGCTAAGGGATCTGTCTCCTGATAAGAGCTGGGGAGGAAGGGAGGGCCTTCCCAAAGGTACTGAGCAAATCCACCTAGATTATACCACGAAGGGAACTTGTGTCCCCCTGGGGCTGGGCTGCCATGGGGTGTGTGTGTGTGATGCTTTGATGGAGATGTTGGTACAGTGAAGCTGGAGACACTTCCAGTGACCCTGACCCGGGCAGGGACCAGGAAAGTTTAATTAGAAGCCATTGTGGGAGGTGGGGAAAGGAAGCCATCCATGGTTATGGGCTAAACTGATCACCCCCTACCCTGCCCCTGGCCATTCCAAGCCACTCTGTGGCTGCCCAGAGTGAGCTGAAGAGAGGGAATTATGAAGGGAGCCCTGCAGAGCTGTTGCCTCTAGGTTCTTGACTGAGGAGGACTTTTTTCAGCTCTGCCAAGCACTTGCTTTGTTCATTTTCCAAAGGTGGGGTATGGACGTTGTCTCCCCTCCCCATATGCCTGAGAAATTAGGAAGTAGGACAGAGTTTTCTGCACTGGAGGCTGAGAAAATCCAACTCTTTGAATCTAGCTCCTTCGACTTGGGCTCTGTTGCTGCCACTACTGGCCAGTTTCCCCAAGCATACTAGTTTTCTCTCTGTCTAGGAGGTGTAAGTTTTCTCTATAAATGTTATAAATGTTTTAGAGGACTAACTGATCTCCTAACACCCCACTGTGTTCTTACACTAAGGGAATCTTAGGAAGCTTCTTAATCTGACTGTCAGGATCAGAGAACAGCTTGTACAACCTGTGAAGGTTATTTAGGACACCCCCTGCCCAGCCTGCCAGTTCAAGTTCAGTGTAATGCTCTGCCTGGTTAGGTCTTCTTAATGATGTATTTCTGTTTTGAGCCCTAATATCTGGAGGAGAAGGAAGAGTGCCCATCATTTTGCAGGAAAACCAAGACTTCAGTCATCTGGGAATTTCTATTTCCCTGGCCTGCAATCTTATTTGGGGTGCTACTTAACCTTTTTTTTTTTGTCGTTGTGGTTGTCTTTTGTCTTTTCAGGGCCACACCTGCGGCATACGGAGGTTCCCAGGCTAGGGGTCAAATCGGACCTGCTGCCGCCAGCCTACGCCACAGCCACAGCCACAGCAACATCAGGTCCGAGCCGAGTGTGCGACCTACACCACAGCTCATGGCAACACAGGATACTTAACCCCTGAGCAAGGCTGGGGGGATTGAACCGGCAACCTCATGGTTCCTAAGTTGGATTTGTTTCCACTGCACCATGACAGGAACTCCCTATTTAACCTTTAAAACTATTGTTGTTGTATTTGTGGGTAGACATTTCTTATGCTTTTACTCTGCTTCAGGAAAAAATAGGCTCAATGATAAATTGTGAGACCAGGAGAAGAGGGAGAGGGAGGGAATATGGCACAGGCCAGCATGGCACTCAAAGCAGTCATTGCTGCTTCTCTCTCCTGTGGTTGAAGCAGTCATTTTTGAGGGCACATTTTCTCAGGATGTGTGTAGAAGTTTCTCACAACAAATCTAGCTGCTTGAGTTTTGTGGAGCGATAAGGGTGGGCAAGTGTATGTGTGAACACAGTCAGTGGATTGAAAGCATGTGCACCCCAAATTCTTGAAGACCCCAAATTCCTAATGTTTTCTTGTGATACACTTGATATGAATAATGGAGTGTGGGTGTATTTCTCAGCCGTGTGTGTGTGTGTGTATGTGGGGGGTTTGCACATGGGATAGTTCATGTTCTTTCTCAATTGATTTCCTTGCTTTCCACTCCACTGGTCTTTATTTTATTATTATTATTATTTTTTAAATGAGAGTTGCAACATTTATTTTGTTTTTGTTTTTGGTATTTTTTTTTCTTTTTCTCTTTTTTGCCACACAGGCAGTATGTGGGAATTCCTGGGCCAGGGATTGAACCTATGCCACACAGTAGCAACCAGAGCCACAGCGGCGAGAATGCAGGAGCCTCAACATGCTAGGCCATCAGAGAACTCCCCAGTGGTCTTTAAATAAAAGCCCAAGGTAATTATTTCTCCCCCTCCATGCTCCCTTCCTACATTCTGTGGATGGGAATGGCAGCCTGTTTAATAAGTCATGATTATTGACAGGGTTCTCAGCCCCAAGGAAAAGGGGAGGAGAATCTGTAAATGGTGTCAGTGTTCACTTAGACATATTAGCAGTATTTGTTTTATGTGTAGCTGAGGTCAGCTCTTGTTTTGTAAACCTTCAACAAAGAGTTGAATTATGGGATAAAACACAAGTATGCAAATCCAGCAGAAACTGAGCTGGTTTGCTGACATCAACAAGGGAAATTTTAATGAAAGGGAGATTATGTATTTTCCATAAAGGATGAGTTTAAATAGGTAGGTTGTATGATAATTTAAAAAAATAGCTCAATTTTTTTTTGGTCTGAGATTGCAGAATGATTAACAAAAGGAATAAAATTTTTATTTGAGGGATCATCAGAACTGCTGAAGAATGGCCTGGATAGCTTGAATTTTTTATTCATTTTTTTTGTTTCATTTTTTTTTTTGGTTTCATTTTTGTTTTTGGTTTTTTTTTGGGTGTTTTTGTTTCTTTTTTGTTTCACTTGTTTTGATAGTGTCACCAATGTTCCCAGGAAAGAAATTCTCCTTTTTTTTTTTTTTTCCTGTCTCCTACCTTTAGACTTCAGTAGGTTTTTTTTTCTTTTTCTTTTTTTTCCTTCTTAAATGAAAGGATAGATTATGTTGTAGCACCTGAGGACAGCTAAGAATGACATTTTGGAGACTAACCCACTCATTCTGTAATTGCCAGGATCTTGCTTTTGAATTGAACACAAAGCTTATAGAATGAATGTCTTTGTGTTCATCTTAGGTCTGTCAGAAGGATCCTGTCTGTGAAGGCTGCACAGCTCTTTGGAGTGGAAGAGGCTGGTTCACTCCTAGAACAAATACGCTTGTCAATAGATAATGGGATATTTGCAAGCAAAAGCTGTATTTGCTCTGGGGAATCCCAGTTAAGGGACTGCTTGTTTCTAATGTTCTGTAGGATCAAAGGCAAAGAAAGACTGAACTTGAACACAGAAGGAGGAGAAGGGCTTGGGAGTTGATTCTTATACTCCAATCTAAAAAACATTTGTGAGCCGACCAAAACTTCATGTGTCATTGGGATCTTTTGGGTACGGAGGGCTCCAAACAAGTTGAATTGAAACAGGCCCCCACCAAGACATAATAAAAATGGCAAAAGTTAAAGAGAGGATTCTACAGACAGCAAGAGAAAAACAGAGTTAATTATAAAGGAAACTCCATAAGGCTATCAACTGATTTCTCTACAGAAACATTACAGGCCAGAAGAGCATGGCACGATAGATTAAATGTTCTAATAGGGAAAAATCTGCAGCCTAAAATAATCTACCCAGCAGGCATAATATTTAAAATAGACAATGAAAAAAGAGTTTCTCCAACTAAGAAAAACTAAAAGAACACAGCAACACTAAATTCATTCTATAAGAGATACTGGAAGAGTTCCTCTACCAAAAAAAAAAAAAAAAAGAAGTAAGAAGAAATAGGATGGAGGAAATCATAATTGGAAAATAATAACTCAAATAAGCCAGTATAGAGATCTAAAAGAGGAAAAAAAACCCCGTCAACTAGTGTAAAAGCAATGATAAACACAAGGAACAGCAAAAGGATAAACATGAAGACATTAAAAAATGACATCATGGAGTTCCCATCGTGGCACAGCAGAAACAGATCCTACCAGGAAACATGAGGTTGTGGGTTTGATCCCTGGCCTCGCTTAGTGGGTTGAGGATCCAGCATTGCCATGAGCTGTCATGTAGGTCACAGACGCAGCTTGGATCTGATATTGCTGTGGCTGTGGTGTAGGCCAGCAGCTGTAGCTTCAATTCAAACCCTAGCCTGGGAACCTCCATATGCTGCAGATGCGGCCCTAAAAAAAAACAAAAAACAAAACATCAAAATCATAAAATGTAGGGAAGGAAAGAAAGGAAAAGAAAATCTAACATTTTTTTTTTTTTAAAATGTGGTTGGGCGCATATGACTATCAAGCTAAAGCAAATAGATATAGTTAACATACTTGAAAAACAGGGCAAACACAACTCAAAACCAAACAATAATTCACAAAACTAAAAAGAAGAGTACACAAGGAGTTCCTGTTGTGGCTCAGTGGTGACAAATCTGACTAGAATCCATGAGGATACAGGTTTGATCCTTGGCCTCACTCAGCGGGTTAAAGGATCTGGCATTGCCACGAGCTGTGGTGTAGACTGTAGATGCAACTCAGATCTGGTGTTGCTGTGGTTGTGGCATAGGCTGGCAGCTACAGCTCTGATTTGACCTCTGGCCCAGGAACTTCCATATGCTGTGGTGGGGCCTTGAAAAAAAAAAGAGGACACAAGCAGAAAATAAAAGGAAATCATCAAATCACACACACACACACACACACACAAGGAAAGGAGAAACATAGAATCAACTGGAAAACAAGGCTTAAAATGGCAATAAATACATATTTGTCCATAATTACCTTAAATGGACTGAATGCTCCAGTCAAAAGGCATAGAGTGGCAGACTGGATTAAAAAACAAGAGCCTACAATACGCTGTCTACAGGAGACACACCTTAGGGTGAAGGACACATATAAATTGAAAGTGAGGGGATTGAAAAAGATATTTAATGTGAATGGAAAAGACAGAAAAGCAGGAGTTTCAATACTCACATCAGGCAAAACAGACTTTAAAACAAATGCTGTAAAGAAAGACAAAGAAGGATACTATTTAATGAAAAAAGGATCAATTCAAGAAGAGGACATTACACTCATTGATATATATGCCCCTAATATTGGAGCATGCAAATATAATAGATGTAAAACAACAAACACTAATAGATATAAAAGGAGAAATGGATGGGAATATGACAATAATAGGAGATTTTAACACCTCACTCACATCAATGGACAGATCCACTAGAGAGAAAATCAATAAGGCAACAGAGATCCTAATGACACAATTGAAAGTTAGAATTAATTGATATTTCCAGGATATTATATACAAAACAATCAGAATATACATTATTTTCAAGTGCACATGGTACATTCTCAAGGACCGACCACTACTGGAGCACACAATTAACCTCAAAAAATTAAAAGGCATAGAAAAGAAATTCAACTATCTTCTACGACAACAATGGCATGAAACTAGAAATCAACCACAGGAAAAGAAATGAGAAAAAACTGTCTACATGGAGACTGAAAAACATGCTACTAAAAAACCAACGGGTCAAAGAGGAAATCAAAAGGCAAATTTAAAAAACACCTCAAAACATATAATGAAAACACAACCGTTCAAAATCTATGGGATGCCGCAAAAGCAGTGCATAGAGGGAAGTTCATAGTGATATAGGCCTTAATCATAAAAGAAGAAAATTCTCAAATCAACGACTTAACCTACCTCCTAAAATAATTAGAAAAAGAAGAACAAATAAAACCTAAAGTCAGCAGAAGGAAATCATAAAGATTAGAGAGAAAATCAATAAAACAGAGATTCAAAAACTATAGAAAAAATAAATGAAACCAGAGCTGGTTCTTGAAAGGGTAAACAAAATTGACAAACCCCTGCCCAGACTCACCAAGAAGAGGAGAGAAAGAACTCAAATAAATATAATAAAAAATGAAAAAGAGAAATATCAATGGATAGATAACCCAGAAATACAACAACAACAAAAAACTATAATAGAACACTCTGAACAGTTATATGCTAACAAATTTGATAACCCAGATGAAATGAACCAACTTTCTAGAGACATACAGCCCGACAAAACTAAATCACAAAGAAATAGATCATTTAAACATATCCATGGCTAGAAATGAAATTGAATATGTAATAAAATTCTCCCCACAAATGAACATCCAGGACCAGATGGCTTCACAGAAAAATTCTACCAAATATACAAAGAAGAACTTATACCCATTCTCCTTCAACTTTCCAAAAGGTTGAAGAAGGTATAATCCCAAAGACATTCTATGAAACCACAATCACCCTAATACCAAACCCAGACAAAGATCCTGCAAAAAAAGTTACAGGCCAATATATATGATAACTATAGAGGCAAAAATTCTCAACAAAATTTTAGCCAACTGAATCCAACAACATATAAATAGATCACATACCACGACCAGGTGAGATTCATTCCAAATCACAAGGATAGTTCAACATAGGGAAATAAATCAACAACACACACCACATTAAAAAAAGACAAGTCAAAAACCACACAATCATCTCAATAGATGCAGAAAAAGTATTTGACATATACCAGCATGTATTCATGATTAAAAACTTTTACCAAAGTGGGTATCAGGGAACATATCTTCATATAGCAAAAGCCATTTATGACAAACCCACAGCCAATATAATGCTCAAAGAGAAAAGCTGAAAGCCTTCCCTCTAAAATCTGGAATAAGACAAAGGATGCCCATTCTCACCACTTTTATTCAACAAAGTATGAGAAGTCCTAGCTGCAGCAATCAGAAAAGCAAAAGAAATAAAAGGTATCTAAACTGGAAAGGAAGAGGGAAAATTGTCACTCTCTGTAGATGACAGGATACTATATATAGAAAACCCTGAAGACACCATATAAAAACTGCTATTTCGGATCAATGAATTCAACAAAGTAGCAGGATACAAGACTAACACTCAGAAATCAGTTGCATCTCTGTATACTAACAGAAAACAAATTAAAATTAGAAAACAAATATAAAAATATGATACCTTTTAAAATCACACCTCCCCAAAATACCTAGGAATAAACCTGACCAAAGAGGTGAAAGACTTACATGCTGAGAGCTATATAAAATATTTATCAAGGAAGTTAAAGAGGATTCAAAGAAATGGTAAAATATCCCATGTTCCTGGGTTAGAAGAGTTAATATCATTAAAATGGCCATGCTACCCAAAGCAATGGACAGATTCGATGCAATCCCTACTAAGTTACCCATGAGATTTTTCACAGAACTAAAAACTTCCAAAAATTTATATGGAACCACAAAGGACCCTGAATTGCCAAAGAAATCCTGAGGAATAAAAACCAAGCAAGTGGCATTAGCTTCCCAGAAGTCAGCTACAGTAATCAAGACAGTGTGGTACTGGTACAAAAATAGACACACAGACCAATGGAACAGAATAGAGAGCTCAGAAATAAACCCAGACACTTATGGTCAATTAATCTTCAGACAAAGGGGAGAAGAATATAAAATGGGAAAAAGTCTCTTCAGCAAATGGTGCTGGGAAAACTGGACAGCTGCATGTAAATCAATGAAACAAGAACATAACCTCACACCATGCACAAAAATAAACTTGAATTGGCTTAAAGACTTAAATATAAGACAAGACACCCTAAAACTTCTAGAAGAGAACACAGGTAAAACATTCTCTGACTTCAACTATAGGCATGTTTTCTTAGGTGGTGGCCTCCATGGCTTTGCGAAAGAAGCTGGGCTTGGAGAGGAAGAAGGGTTCCTGGCCCAACCCCTTGGAGTCCACCAGGTCGGTGGCCATGTATATACCTGTGGTGGAGCCCACCACAGCCTCAGGCTGCTCAAACCAACAAACAGAGGCACAGCACATAGCAAACCAGTCTGCTGAGGTTTCACACAACGCAGTCAATACAGCATCAGGGCACACCATCCCCGCGCCCCAGAAGGGCTAGACTGCCTCTCCACCGCCGCCAAATGGCCCCTGCCAGCCAGTGCTAGCTCCTGGGCCGCCTTGGGCTCAGCCCACCACCGCCTCCTGCAAATCAGCTCCCTGCCCTCACGCCCCCCGCTGGGAGAGGTGGTCTGCGGGCGGAGCGGTGTAGGGGACTGGAGCAAAGGAGTGGGTGGTGAGTGGCGCGGAAGAGGGGCGGGTCCGCCAGCGGGTCAGGGAGCCGAGGGGCGCTTCTGCAGCCGGCTAAGCGGCCTCCTGCCCGCTGGCCCCGCGGCTGCTGCTGCCATCACCGACCCCCGCTGACTGCAAGTGCTCCAGCCTCGCCTGCATTCTTGGGGCGGTCAGCCAGGCCCACGTCTCAGGCGTCTGCCTGCACCCCCCAGGGCCTTGCTCCACCTTCCAGGCCAAGCCTGCATGCAGGCTGCGAACAGCCACTCAGGACAGCCGCGTTATCAAGGGGAGTGGGGGGTGGGGTTGCAGCTAAGTCCTAAGGTGCTGCTCTGAGAGTCCCTGGCAAGGTGCACCGGTTCTCCATCCCCTTGCAGCCAAGCCTTGGCCAGCACTGCCTGGTAGAGAGCAATCTGAGCGGACACAAAACTTTTATTTCTAATCAAGGAATTCAGCAAAGTAGCAAGATACAAGATTAACATTCAGAAATCAATTGCATTTATGTATACTAACAATGAAATATTAGAAAATGTATATAAAAATATGATACCTTTTAAAATACAACCCCCCGAAAATATGTTACCATTTTCCAACATATGAAATATGAAAACGCAGAGACACCAAAGATAAGATCAAATCTGAAAACTAAATCCTGGCACCAAACTGCATCACAAATATATGCCAACAAGAATTTAGGGCTGTGGCAACTAGAGAATGTCACTGATGTATTGTGTTAAAGACTGCAGTTCCAGCAATTAGATGCTAACAGTGTCCCATGTGATATCTAGCCTGTACATTATTTTCCTAAAGTCTTAGGGCATTTGTATAATCAGCTCCAGTCATTTAGTCTTAAGAAAAATAGGCAAGACTACATATCTGGACATAAGACATATAAATATATAAGGGAAAACCATCTATATGACAATATTCTAGAGAGAGCTTTTATTAATCCAAGTTTAATTTACTTATCTATTTTCTTATGAGGGTATGTATATGTATGCTCTTATGTTTCCAAACATAGAAGGGTCAAAAGAAAGGGTCTCTTTGAACCTTTCACAGACTTTGTCCTATGTATCTCTTACTTTGGGTAGGATACTGATCTGCATGCTTATCCCATGATAAATTATAATTGCTAGTGTAGTTTTTGGTAAACTGCTTGAACCCTTTTAACAAATTAGCAAATTAGGTTTTGTGAATTCTTCAGACTTGAAATTTATATCTGAAGTGAGTGCAGTATTAGGTATTGTGCTCTTAAACCTCAAAGCATATCTAACTCCAGGTACTCAGAAATTCCACTCCTAGGTATATACCAACTAGAATTGATGACAGGTATTCAAATAAATACACACAGCTCAATGTTCATAGCAGCACTAATTACAATAGCCATAAAGAAAAATGGCCCAAATGTCCTTCAAAATATCAATGGCTACATTAAATATGGTATATACAGTGAAATATTACTCAACTATAAAAACAAAGTACTAGTATGTGGTGTAATGTGGATGAGCCTTGAAAACATTATGCTAATTGAAAGAAGCCAAGCACAAAAATCCCATACTTTATGATTCATTTTATATGGAGTATACAAAATGGGTAAACATTACATATAAACACAGAGAAGACTGGTCATTATCAGGACTTGGGGGCAGAAGAAAGCGAAAAATTCCTTAATAGGTACAGCACTTTTTTTGAGGTGATGGAAATATTTTGGAGGTAAATACAGGTGTGGTTGCACAGTATGGTTTAAATCTACTGACCTTTTTTTCTTTTATAATGGTTAATTTTATATTATGAGAATTTGCTTCAATTAAAGCCAGCTACAAAAGGAAATGAGACTTGATCCTAATTTTTATCTTTATTCCTCAGTCTCTGAAGTAATTCATTCAAATTTTTCTAAGGAAAAAAGCTTTCCTCCTTCTAACTAAAATTCTAGGGCTTCCAAGTTCCATGCTATTGATAATTAACCAAAAACAAGTCAGTTAATTCTTCATTTTAACCTTCTATCCCTAGTTTGTTGAGCATTTTTATAAATATTTGCTTAATATCATTAACTATTCCCCGCATCTGTTGAGGTGACTGGTATTTCTACTTTATTAATGTGGTGAAATATATTGATAAAATAGAAATGATATACCAAACTTGCATTTTGTTCATTTTTGAATTGCTTTACTTTATTACTGTTACACCATTTATACAATTACATACAATTTCAGTGTATCCATTGCACATATTTTGCTGTTCTTTTCTTTTTTTTTCCAGCTAATTTCAGAGGGGAGAACATTAAGTGAGAGTGACTATTGATCACATGGCTCTATATGCTGATAATCTAGAGGATTAATAGAAGAAAACCTACAAAGAAATTTGGTTTTGTAATAATTATGGCCTGGATCTATTTCAGTTTTCCCTTGCTGTATAGAAATTAGCTTAGAATAACATTGTTTTGTAAATCTCATAGATGCATGGATCAGGAATTCAGGCAAGGCATAGCTATGTGATCATTTTGTTTCATGGGCATTGACTGTAGTCACTCAAGGGTATTCAGGTAATGACTGCTCTAGCCTAGAACATAAGAAATGACTTCATATTTTTAAATGATATGGTTACAATAGTATATGAGAGAAAAAAAAATCCAGCTTTGTTTAATTTATATCCTATTGGGGGAGATATAAAACATTTTTTCAATAATTTATATCTACCTAGTAGAACTAGTTGGACACATTAAGGCTATGTTAAAAATAGTTTTTACAATGATTTTTAAAGAAGAGATGATTTTTTAAGAAGCCTCATTCATCATTTACCAGTCCAATTTGATTGAAAATGAATCTAAATGAGTTGACAGTGTTTTCATGGAAAACATCTGAAGGAAAGAAAAGACTTGGTTTTCTTAACAATAACTTCTTGCTCTTTGTTTAGGCCCTAAAATGACTCTTGCTTTTCAAGTGTCATCTTGCTCAATCAGAAAGACTTGGAAAAAATAATGCAACAAATTTTCCAAGTACATTGATTTTAACTTGACATTTCTTCAACTAAAAAATTTATAGTTAAGTCTAGAAATCTTGGTTAACTAAGTGATTCTATATTGGAGCAAAATAGTTAAAAAAAAAAGTTAAATCCACAGCATATTATTTCTTTTAAAAAGCAAGGATACATTCATATATTTCACTTTAATAAATTATAAAGTGTAAAACTCTGGAGATGTCACTAATATGTTACTGCCATATATTCAAAGCATTTCTACAGAGAATTAGGTTAATAGGTCAAAAAGCAGAACAGAAAAATGCAAAAAAAGAAGAAAAGACATGACCTTTTTCAGGTGGTTAGATCCAGTTCTAAGGGTATATTAATTTCTGCTAGCTTAGAATTTGAGGGGGAGGAAACATTTAAAAGATTCATTATCACACCCAAAATCATACAATATATTTCTGTAAAGATTCATTGCTAATTTTTATTTAAATTAATTTTTATTTATTTTGTCTTTCGTCCTTTTAGGGCCACACCGGCAGCATACAGAGGTTGAATCGGAGCTGTTGCAGCCGGCCTATGCCAGAGCCACAGCAACATCAGATCTGAGCCGCCACATCCGTGACCTAGAACACAGCTCAGAGCAATGCCAGATCCTCAACCCGCTGAGCAAGGCCAGGGATTGAATCTGCAACCTCATGGTTCCTAGTCGGATTTGTTTCCACTGCGCCACGCCACGACAGGACCTCCCTAGATTAAGTTAATTTTTAAATCTGAAAAAGTAACATCAATGTGTGGAATGGGTAAAATTTCTAAAGATATAAGCCAAAGTCATTCAGAAATTATTCTCCAATGGCTTCGTATACAGTAAATTCATTAGCTGATGACCTTCTGAAAAAAAAAAAAAAGTGTAATAGCTAAGTAAGTAGGGAAAGGAACAAGGATATTCACAATGACTTTTAAGGTGGTATTATTGTGACATCAATCATTAAATAAGCCATTCTTAATCATAGACTTGGAGAAAAGACTTGTGGCTGCCTGATGGGAGGGGGAGGGAGTTGGAGGGATTGGGAGATTGGGTTTATCAGACACAATTTAGAATAGATTTACAAGGAGATCCTGCTGATAGCATTGAGAACTTTGTCTAGATACTCATGTTGCAACAGAAAAAAGGGTGGGGAAAAAATGTCATTGTAATGTATACCTGTAAGGATAACCTGACCCCCTTGCTGTACAGTGGGAAAATAAAAATAAATAAATAAATAAATAAATAAATAAATAAATAAGCCATTCTTTATTTTCAGTAAATTGGGTCCTAATCATGAGTGGATTTGTTTGGGGCAATAGAATAATCTGCTAAATATGAGACGATGAAAAATTTGTTTCTTATTGTCAGCATGACACTGCGGATGTGCCAGAAATTCCATCAAAAAGCAATATGCTCAAGAATGAGTAAAGGTAGTGGACACACACAGTTTATGCACTAAATAGTTGATGAACATTTGGATTTTTTCAGCCTAGTATCACCCTTTCTTTTTCTTTCTTTCTTTCCTTCCTTCCTTCCTTCTTTCCTTCTTTCTTTATTTCCTCCTTTCTTTCTTTCACTTTCTTTCCCTTCCTTCCTTCTTTGCAACTCTGGGTGTAGAACCTCAACACTTGTATACATTTCACAATCCTTAAAAGAGTTTCTTTTAGTACGAGACCAGGTAATAATCCATAAATTCATATGTGGGATCTGTAAGACAACACAAGACAACTTAAGTTTTTTATCTTTATCCCTGGAAGATCTCAGTTATTCTAGTTATTTACTACATAAAATATGATGGTTATTTGTATACTATGTATGAATTTATATATCTCTGGTATTAAACTCTCAACAAGCTTATATTTATCTCATACCACTTAGAAGTGTAGCACTTTAAAGTTAAATATCTTCAGTAATCTTTAATGATAATGAGGCCTGACTTGGTTATACTTTCTTATTATTTCATTATATAAATATTCGTAAAATTCCAAAAAAATAAGACGAAACTAGATTTCAGAGAAATTAAATTATCAACCCATTAGCATAGCTATTAATACCTGAGCTAGGTCTATGTCCTATATCATTAGCTCTCTTTTCTAGTTCTATGCACATCCTTCTTCCCCTGAGAGATCATTTTACTACAGATGTGGCCAAAGTGCATTCATATAATCATTTTTACCATGTAGTTCAGCACATGTAGAATCATGCAAGGTTTTTGGTTTTTTTGTGTTTTTTTTAATTGAAGAAAAAAGGAGGAGTTCCCGTCGTGGTGCAGTGGTTAACGAATCTGACTAGAAACCATGAGGTTGCGGGTTCGGTCCCTGTCCTTGCTCAGTGGGTTAACGATCCGGCGTTGCGGTGAGCTGTGGTGTAGGTTACAGATGCGGCTAGGATCCCGCGTTGCTGTGGCTCTGGCGTAGGCCGGAGGCTACAGCTCTGATTCGACCCCTAGCATGGGAACCTCCATATGCCGTGGGAGCGGCCCAAGAAATAGCAAAAAAGAGACAAAAAAAAAAAGGAAATCATCTTTTCTATCTCAGAAGAGAATTTGTGTCTCTTGTCCTTGAAGCATCCCTGAGGACTTCAAGAAGAATCAGATAACCTGATATGAGTCCAAATGATTAATATTCATCGCAAACTGAGTAAGTAGTCAATTTCCACAGGTAAAAGGAAAGATTTTTCATCACTTACAAAATATTTTAGAAGCTAAAACTTTAATCTCAAACTAGGTTCTATGTTTTAATATTTAACTCTGAGATAGGTATTCCTAGCTAACACAGAATTAAAGACTGAATTAGGAAATTTAAGGGAACCAATAGGGGAAATAGGGAAGACTCTCTACATATTTAGCTCAATATAGCTATAAATTTGAAAATCATTTTAATTTCCTTAATATGAAATTAAAGAGAGATAATAGTCAGTATAGTAGTAGAAATCAGTAAGGTAGTAGAAATCAATGGCTGTATATAAACTTTAGGAACGTTGTTAAGTGGAAAGAAAATTATCAACCAGCTATTGATTATATACCATCCGATGACCATTATTTGTTTCTCATGGGGGGACATAAATAAATTTAAAATTAATTTCGCTATTTAGCTGATTGATCTAGAAACTACATCAAAGTTTCTGTTTTGTTTGATTTATTTTAATTTCCTAGTCTACTTAGCTTGATTAAAAAATTCATATTTTATGAATTCATATTATATATTTATAAGCATTAAAAATTCATATTATATATTTATAAGCATGTTATTTTGTATTGTTTATAAGACACAGCAGTTCCAAAATTATGGATGTCACAATTAGCCTGCGATGTGGTCAATGGAAATAGCTCAGCGCATTATGTAACAACAGAGAAATTTTTGCTTTAATATTCCTGGCACTGCTAGCAACTTACTGTGTGAGGTTGCTCAGTTCATAGGTCTAGCTGGTCCTCAATTGTCTCATCTATAAAAGAATAATGAGTTCTTTAGTTTGCAGGTTGCTATATGTAGATTAGATAAAATAATGTATATACACTTTACAACCTCTTGTAGCCATTTCATGATTTGTGGTATCTGTTATCACAGCTTTCTTTTTCTCAAGCTTAATGCTTGTGATATTGTTCTCATGTCTACTACTGTAGGTTCCCCAGCTCTTTGAGAGTTGAGGAATTCATTTGATCTTAGTTTTACAGATTAATAATATTATGTTTCAAACATGGTATCCATCTTTCTAGCCTCTTTCTCTCACAGTGAAATCAGTTAAATAATTTAAAAATTTGTTTTAATTTTATTAAATATTAGTTGAAAGAAGTCCCTGCTTCAAGGCATCTTGGATAAAGTAAATTAACTCTCTATATTTTGTCTGCCATTCCTCCAGTTCCCCACATAAATTAGATAGTTGCTCTAATTGAACATGATTTGCAATAAAATACATCTTCATTCAATGTCTTGCATTATGAAATCAGAAATATCAAGTGTTATGAGAAAATTATTATGGACAAAATTATCAGAGAGATTTAAGTTTTATTGACATGTCCCACATCAGGATGCAATGAAAAAGATTCATTTTTAAGATGCTGTACATCAAAAAACAAAAGATGCTGTATATCATTAAATATTGGAATTTACTGGGTTTAATCACATAAAATGATAGTTTAATGTATATTGTTTCATATAACGAGTATAACTAAAAGAAGAGATATATCAAGTTAACTATCAAGTATAGTTAACAAGTATTCATTGCTCAAATCTTTGATAAAAATTTGATTTCATATTTATTTTGTTGGACTTAAAAAATTGAAAAAAATTAAAAAGTCATATTTCATTTGTGAGCATCTTTTGCATAAAATTAACACTTTAATAAAACATTTTAATGCATCTCATAAATTAGAATTATGTAGTCTGACCATGTTTATGTAGTTGAACAAGACATGCAGAGAAATCTTAGTTATCCTTTGATCTGAAGGATAAAATTTCTTAACCTAGGTCACAATAGGTGGTAAATCTGAGATTTAGATGTAAGGTTTTAAAATTCAAATATAATTATTTTAACTTCCACAATTGTGCTACTTCAAACACATGAGTTAAATAAAGATTAGAGTCAGGTAGTCTTCTGCTTCAACAGTGCTTGGTCAGGCACAATCCAGCGCTTATCCCCTGCCCTGGCTGGCAGCTCAGAGCCAGCCTTGGTGCCCCTCTAACCTCCCCAGGGGCACCCCAGCTGCTATGCACTGCCACCACTTTTCCTCGGCCTCCATAACGACTTCGTCCTCTTCACAGGTGCACCAGAACTACCACCCAGGACAGGAGGTGGCCATCAACCTTCAGAGCAACCTTGAGCTCTACGCCTCCTGCATCTACCTGTCCATGTCATACTATTTTGACCACATTGACATAGCTTTGAAGAACTTGGCCAAATACTTTTTCACCTACCTCCTGAGGAGAGAGAACATGCTTAGAAACTGATGAAGCTGCAGAACCAATGAGATGGCTGACTCTTCCTTCAGGATATCAAGAAACCAGACCATGATGAAATGGAGAATGTGCACTACACTTGGAAAAAAGTGTGAATCAGTCACTACTAGAACTGCACAAACTGGCCACTGACAAAAATGATCCCCATTTGTGTGACTGCCTTGACTCCTTACCTGACTGAGCAAGTGAAATCCATCAAAGAATTGGATGGGGTCTTGCACAAGATGGGGTCCCTGAATGTGGCATGGCAGAATATCTCTTTGACAAGCACATCCTGGGAAACAGTGATAATGATAGCTAATCCTTAGGTTGCTTCCTATAGCCACGGGAGGAGGGGGGGCTGTGACTTCCCTGGTCACCAAAGCAGTGCATGCATGTTTGGGTTACCTGTAACTTTCCTATAAGTCCTACCAAAACACCTACTTAAGTTCTTTCCTTAGTAGCATTCCTTCACATAAAGTAATTTGGTACTCCCCCCCCAAAAAAAAGATTAGAATCAAAATAAAGCTAAATTTTCCCAAAATGTATGTCAATTAACATGTATATTTTAGTGCATTCCTTTAGTAGACCACCTATTGGTGCACTTTTCAAAATTTGCTTGTGTATTTTTATTTATTTTGTGTCTTTCTATCACCGAAGTTATATTTTATGTCTTATTCTCATCAGTAAATATTTTGTATGCAATATATGGATTCTTGAAAAAAAGAATGAAAACAAGTATTATTATTCATTTATTTATTTATTGGCTGCTCCTGAGGCATGTGGAAATTCCTAGGCTAGGTCTGGATCACAGCAGCGACCCAAGCTGCTGCAGTGGCAAAGCTGGATCCTTAACCTATTGTACCACGAGAACTCCAAAGTTTTTAAAACATAAATGTATTTTTAATGCTCAAATAATACCTTAATGCATTTTAATGCTAATAATTAATTGTTTTATAAGGTGTATTACTAATATAACCATTCAAACTAAACTAGAATTTTTATAATACATTTGACTATGTATGTACGTTTTCATGAGTAATGTGTCAGTGGTCTGAATTAACAAAGAAATCAGTATTTGGCTTAATTATATATTTGTACTGTAAAGAGTACTGTACTTTAAGGAGTAAATGAGTCTTTAGGGGGTTTTTTTGGGTAGCTCCACATTTAAAAAGCTATTTATTCTATGTATTAAGAAAATTTTTACATGAATCTGGGAGGAAATTTCTGGGAAAAGAAAAATATGTGACTTTCTTTTCCTTCTTAATGTAGTTTTAAGCTGATTTGCTCATCCTCTGTTTGATGTATGGATGCCTCAAAGTGACAAAAATATAGGTGTTTCATGTTAGGAAATAATTGGTAGGTCATTGGATTCAACTTAGACCTATGTACAATAGATTTTTCACTCTTTGTTTTAATCTATAACAGCCAGAGGAAAAACAAGAGTCAGCATGCTGAAATCTTGCTTCTAAATACAATAGATACAATATTTAATTGTTTCAATGATAGAGGCTTTAGATACAGATAGTGGTGAATCCAACATTTCGATTGTTATGCATTATTTTTTTTCTTCATACTCCAGTGAATAAGCAATGATCTGAAAGCTTAGGGAAATACAGTAATGATAAAACTCTACATTGCGGCTTATAGAGTGATTTGCTTCTTTTAGCAAGCCTTTTCTTTTTGTCTTTTTGCCTTTTCTAGGGTCTCGGATCCCGAGCCGTATCTGCGACCTACACCACAACTCACGGCAACGCCAGATCCTTAACCCGCTGAGCAAGGCCAGGGATCGAACCTGCAACCTCATGGTTCCTAGTCAGATTCCTTAACCACTGCGCCACCACGGGAACGCCAAGACTTTTTATAAGTAGTTTTATTATCTATTATCAAGAAATATTTAGGAGTTCCCATCGTGGCGCAGTGGTTAACGAATCCAGCTGGAAACCATGAGGTTGCGGGTTCGATCCCTGCCCTTGTTAGTGGGTTAAGGATCCGGCGTTGCCATGAGCTGTGGTGTAGGTCGCAGACGCGGCTCGGATCCCGCGTTGCTGTGGCTCTGGCATAGGCCGGTGGCTACGGCTCCGATTCGACCCCTAGCCTGGGAACCTCCATATGCTGCGAGAGCGGCCCAAGAAATGGCAAACACACACACACACACACAACTATTTACAGTCAGCCCTTTGGGTACAAAAATTCTACTTTCTTGGATTCCATCAATTGTAGGTCAAAATTATTGGGAAAATAGTAATTTCCAGATTTCTAAAAAGTAAAAGTTTGATTTGCAGTGCACCAGCAACTATTTACATAACATTTACATTGCATTGATAATTTAAAATACATGAGAAGGGGTTCCTGTCGTGACTCATTGGTAATGAACCTGTCTAGTATCCATGAGGATGCAGATTCAATCCCTGGCCTCCCTCAGTGTGTTTAGGCTCCCACATTGCCGTGAGCTGTGGTGAAGGTCACAGATGTGGCTTGGATCCCACATTGCTGTGGCTGTGGTATAGACTGGCAGCTGCCAGCTCTGATTCAGCCTCTAGCCTGGGAACCTCCATATGCCACAGGTGCAGCCCAAAAAAGGAAAAAAAAACATAAATATATGGGAAGATGTGTGTAGGTTATATGTAGTATTACCCCATTTTATATAAGAAACTTGAGTATCCTCTCATTTGGCTGAGGGAGGGGGATTCTGGAACCACTTCACCTCACTGAGGGACAGCTGTGTTTAATAGTTATTACAGAGACTTCATAAGCAACTATTGGAATAACCATAAATTATTTTTGACAGAAATATGTCTTATAATATACCAGATATTTTGTAGGAATAATTAGTATATTTATAGTCAAAAATTGAATCGGCATTAAGTTAAAATTTAACAACCAATAACATTAAAATAAACTGAAAATGTCAAAAGTTTATAACTTACTTTTATCTGTTTCAAGAAAAAAAACTATAAAACAAAATGACAACCAAAAACCCCAGTAATCTCTATTTGTTTCAAAACTTGGTACATTTATCTCCAGAATAAAGTCTGTTCATCACATCCGGAAACACTAATGAAATTATATCATTACCAGAAAAGAGAACATAAAATGATTTGTTTGGAAATGTTCATCTCATGTAACATGATGAAAAGTAAATCCTAATAATCTGGGGACATTTTAAAGTTAAGTAATTTTTACATTGATTACATTCAATACAATCTTGTGATGTAAGTGTATTTGTTCCCATTTTACCAAATGTAAACATCATGCAGGTTGTAGAAAATCCAGGATTACCATTCAGATGTGTACTTTCTATTTTAATGTTTTTGGATTAAAAATTCCTATATTCTTTTTTTGTGCATTTTAAGGTGATTTGATATGAAACCTAAAGGCAGTAAATTTAACAGAGGATATACTGGAAATTAAATCCAATGCACGTAAACTGACACAATTTTTAACGTGATATATCTAACCAATAACAAAAAGAAATTATTTAATTTATTTATACAGGATAATGTATCCTCTTGGATTCAAATTTATCAAAACCGACTATTCCTTCACTGCAGAGAATGTCAATATACTCTTCGAAGAAACAAACATGAGGTTATAATTGGTTGGACTCTATTTTCACCAGATATTGCCTTTAGCATTTAAAAATAAAAACTGAAATGTCAGGGTTGCCATCAGATGCAGATTTATACAGGATTCAGATGAAAAGTATGACTGAAGTCACCATGTTTATAATGATAGGATTTACAAATGATTTTGAGCTGAAAGTTTTCATATTTTTCTACTTCTAGCAATCTATTTTTTTTTTTTTTTACCCTGATAGGAAATTTTGGATTGGTTTTATAGGTCATCATTGATTCTTGACCCACAACCCTATGTACTATTTTCTCCGTGCCTTATCATTCTTGGATGCTTGCTTTTCCTCAGTTATCACCCCCAAAATGTTGGTCAATTACCTGTCATTGAATAAAACTATTTCATTTCTTGGATGTGCAGCATACATGTTCGTCTTTATCACTTCTGACACCATAGAATTCTTTATCTTTGGTGCCTTGGCATATGATAACTATGAAGCCATCTACAAGCCCCTCCTATATTCAATTAGAATGTCACCTAGAGTCTATGTGCCACTTATAATCTTCCACTACATTGTTGGCATCTTGCATGGTACTTTACACACAGTGGCTACTTTTAGCATATCCTTCTGGGCATCTTCTGTCACATCCCCTCACTCCTTTCTCTTTCTCTCCCTGACACACACACAAACCAGCTTCCTGTCTCCTACTTTTGGGGCTATATTGAGATATCCACTATACTGATTATCCTAATCTCTTATGATTTCATTCCGCAGGCCATTCTGAGGAAGCATTCTGCTGAAAAGAGAAGAAAAGCCTTCTCTACACGTGACTCTCATCTAACTGGAGTGTTAATTTTTCATGGTACTGTTCTTTTCATGTATGTGAGACCAACTTCCAGCTATGCCTTGGACCATGACATGATGGTGTCTATGTTTTACACCATTGTGACTCCCATGCTGAATCCTATCATCTATAGTTTGAGGAACAAGGATGTAAAAGAGGCAGTAAAGAGTGTTTGGGAAAAATTGATTTGCAAATAAAATATATTTTTCACATTAAACATAAAATTGAAAGAAATTGAGATATTTATTGTCTCTATATCAAAAAGTTATAATTAAAGTGTTATCTTTTAGTTTATTAGTGTCTTCCTGTCATTCTTATATATTCTAAAATAAAGATCACAGTCAACCTACTTCTTATGCAGTTTTTGTTTTTGTTGTTTGGTTGCATCTGCAGCATATGGAAATTCCTGAGCCAGGGATCAAACCCAAGCAGTAACTGCAACCTACATAGCAGTGGTGACAACGTTGGATCCTTTAACCCATTGTGCTGGGTCAGGAACCCAACCCACACCTCTGCAGTGACCAGAGCCACTGAATGGGATCCTTAACCCACTACGCCAGAGTGGGAACTCTTGTGCATATATATTTATACATACATATGTATATATAAAGACTGTATATGTGTATAAAGACACATACATACATATGTAAAAAATATACACACACACATTTATATGCTGATACTGGTGGTTTAAATTTGTTAGGGTTTACATAACAAATTACCATAGACTGGTTGTTTAAAGAAAAGAAATTTAGGAGTTCCCATTGTGGTTCAGGGGAAACCAAATCTGACTAGTATCCATGAGGAGGCAAGTTTGATCCCTGCCTTGCACAGTGGGTTCAGGATCCAGCGTTGCTGTGAGCTGTGGTGTAGGTTGTAGAAGAAACTTGGATCTGGCATTGCTGTGGCTGTGGCATAGGCCAGCAGCTGTAGCTCCTATTTGACCTGTAGCCTTGGAACCTCCATATGCTACAGGTGTGGCTCTAGACACAAACAAAACAAAAATCAACAAAAACAAACAAAAATCAGAAATTTATTTTCCCACTGTCTTGGAGTCTAGATGTCTGGAGTCAGTGTAATGGCAGGATTGATTTCTTCTGATGCCTCTTTTCTTCATTTATAGATGGCAACCTTATGCTTTATCATCAAGTTATCACTTGTTCTTTAAATTTCAGTGCCCAAAACTCTTCTTACAAGGTCAAAATTATATTGCATAAGACCCATCCTAAAGCCATCATTTTCAGTTAATTGCTTCTTCAAAGACTGTATCTCCATTTACAGTTACATTCTGAGTTATCAGGGCTTAAGACTTTATCCTGCAATTATTGGATTTATTCGTATACAAACACACACACAAACATTTTCGTGTGCATGCACACGACACGCACAGAGGCATATGCACATATAATCTTCACTTTAAATGTATAATGTTATCTTTCATATCCATATAACTCCAATTAGATAGGCTCCAATTGCAATTGTAAGTTACTTTACAATTATATCTGACAAGTCTGAGAAATTACCATCTCATGTATAGCAAAATCACAGCTCATGTATTCCCAACCGACTTTGCATGGAGTCATTGGCCTCTGACTCCAGAATAAATCACTCTGCTTCTTCCTTACATCTACACATTTGCAGCAAATGAATCCCAGCCTTGAATTCAGAGATCACAGAGTCTGTGTTCAAATTCCTGGTATCGTGACCATATTGTTTGAGAGGATACATTTCTTTTAATTTTATTTTTTTATTTTTTTTAAGTTTTTGTTCTCTCTTTACACTTTCTTTGTAAAGATTTTTTTCCATTATAGTTGGTATACAGTGTTCTGTCAACTTCTACTGCACAGCAAAGAGACCCAGTCATATATATTTTTTTCTTACATATATATATATATATATTTCTTACATTATTCTCCATTTCATGTTCCATCAAAAGTAACTAGATATTGTTCCCTGTGATAGACAGCAGAATCTCATTGCTTACCCACTCCAAATGCAATTGTTTGCATCTATTAACCCCAGACTCCAGTCCAACCCACTCCCTTGTCCACCCCCTTGGCAACCCAACATCTATGCTCCATGGCCATGAGTTTCTTTTCTATGGAAAGTTTCACTTGTGCCATATATTAGATTCCATATATAAGTGGAAATATATGGTATATGTCTTTCTCTTTCTGACTTACTTCACCTAGTATGAGAGTCTCTGCTTCCATCCATGTTGCTGCAAATGGCATTATTTTGTTCTTTTTACGGCTGAGTAGTATTCCATTATATATATATATATATATATATATATATATATATATATATATATATATTTCACATCTTCTTAAACCATTCATCTGTTGATGGCATTTAGGTTGTTTCCATGTCTTGGCTATTGTCAGTTGTGCTGCAATGAACATGTGGGTGCATTTATCTTTTTCAAGGGAATTTTTTTTTCTGAATATATATCCAAGAGTGGGATTGCTGGGCAATATGGTAGTTCTATATTTAGTTTTCTGAGGTACCTCCATACTGTTTTCCATAGTGGTTGTACCAATTTACATTCCCACCAGCAGTGCAAGGAGGATTCCTTTTTCTCCACACCCTCTCCAGCATTTATTTGTGGACTTGCTAATGATGGCCATTCTGACAGGTGAGAGGTGGTACCTCATAGTAGTTTTGATTTGAATTTCTCTAATAATTAGTGATGTTAACAATTTTTATATGTGCTTATTGGCCATCTGTACATCTTCTTTGGAGAAATGCCTTTTCAGGCCTTTTGCCCATTTTTCAATTCTTTTTTTTTTTTTTTTTTGCTGTGGAGTTGTGTATATTTTAGAGATTAAGCCTTTGTCAGTTGCTTCATTTGAAACTATATTCTCCCATTCCATAGGTTGTCTTTTTTTATGGTTTCCTTTGCTATGCAAAAGCTTGTCATTTTGATTAGGTCCCATTCATTTATTTTTGCTTTTATTTCTTTTGCCTTGGGAGACTGACCTAGGAAAACATTTGCATAGTTTTTATCAGAGAATATTTTGCCTATGTTCTCTTCTGGGAGTTTGATGGCATCTTGTCTTATGTTTAAGCCTTTAAGCCATTTTTAGTTTATTTTTGTGCCTGGTGTGAGGGTGTGCTCCAGTTTCATTGATTTACATGTTGCTCTACAGTTTTCCCAGCACCACTCTCTTTTTTCCCATTTTATATTCTTGGCTCCTTTATGGAAGATTACTTGACTGGAGGTGTCTGAATTTATTTCTGGGTGCTCTATTCTCTTCCATCAGTCTATATGTCTGTTTTCAGTACCACACTGTCTTGATTACTGTGGCTTTGTAATATTGCCTGAAGTCTGGGAGCATTATGCCTCCTGCTTGGTTTTTGTTCCTCTGGATTGCTATGGCAATTCAGGTCTTTTATGGTTCCATATAAATTTTTGGATTGTTTGTTCTATTTCTGTGAAAATTGCATGGGTAACTTGATATGAATTGCACTGAATCTGTAGATAGCTTTGGGTAGTATGACCATTTTTTTATTTTAATTATTATTATTTTTTTACCTTTTTTTTTCTACTGTTCAGCATGGTGACCCAGTTGCACATACATTCTTTTTTCTTATATTATCATGTTCCATCATAAGTGACTAGACATATCCCAATGCTACACAGCAGGATCTCATTGTTAATCCATTTTTTTTTTTTATCTTTTCTAGGGCCGCTCCCACGGCATATGGAGCTTCCTAGGCCAGGGGTCCAATTGGAGCTGTTGCTGCCGGCCTATGCCAGAGCCACAGCAGCACGGGATCCAAGCCACATCTGCAACCTACACCACAGCTCACGGCAACTCTGGATCCTTAACCCACTGAGCAAGGCCAGGGATAGAACCTGCAAACTAGTTCCTAGTCAGATTCGTTATCCACTGCACCACAACAGGAACTCCTGTTAATCCATTTTTAAGATATTAATTCTTCCAAACCAGGATCATAGAATATCTTTCCCTTTCTTTGCATCCTTTTTAATTTCCTTGATTAATGTTTTATAGTTCTCAGCATATAAGTCTTTCACTTCCTTGGTCACATTTTTTCCCAGGCATTTAGTTTTTGTGAGTGCCATTTTAAGAAGTATTTTATTTTTGCATTCCTTTTCTAATATTTCATTGTGAGTATATAGAAATTCCACTGATTTCTGAATGTTAATCTTGAAAAAACTAAATAATCAAAATAAGAAATGCAAAAGGAGAAATCTCAATGTGTACTATAGAAATACAGAAAACCATAAAAGAATACTATGAGCAATTACATGCCAAAAAATTTGATAACCTAGAAGAAATGGACAACTTTCTAGAGACTTACAGCCTGCCACAATTGAGTCAAGAAGAAACAGATCAACTGAACAGACCAATCACTAGAAATGAAATTAAATATGTAATAAAAACACTCCCTACAAATAAAAGCCCAGGACCAGGTGGCTTCATAGGTGAATTCTACCAAACATACAAAAAAGAACTTACACCATATTTCTTAAACTTTTCCAAAATACTGAAGAAAGAACACCCCCAAAGACATTCTATGAAGTTGTCATCACCCTAATAGGAAAAGCAGATAAATTTACTACCAAAAGAGAAAAATATAGCCCAATATCTTTGATGAATATAAAAGCAAAAATTCTCAACAATATTTTAGCCAACTGAATTTAACAACATATAAAAAATTTCATAAACCATGACAAAGTGGGATTCATTCCAGGTGCACAAGGATGGTTCAACATACACAATCAATCAATGTGATACACCATATTAACAAAAGAAAAATCAAAAACCACAATCTCAATACATTCAGAAAAAGAATTTGACAAAATCCATTATTCATTAGTGATAAAAACTCTTACCCAAGCAGGTATAGAGGGCACATACCTTAACAAACTAGAGCCTATTTATGACAAACCCACAACAAATATTGGAGAAAAGCTGAAAGACTTCCCTCTAAAATCTGGAACAAGACAAGGATGCCCACTCTTACCACTTTGATTCAACATAGTATTGGAAATTCTAGTCACCACAATCAGGCAAACAAAAAAAATAAAAGGTATACAAATTGGGAGAGAAGAGGTAAAATTGTCACTGTATGCAGATGACATGATACTATATATAGAAAACCCTAAGGACTCCACACAATAATTACTTGAAATGATCAACAAATTCAGCATAGTGGCAGGATACAAGATTAACATTCAGAAACCATTTGCTTTTATTTTTTCAATCAAAGATTGGACACTAAACCCATTCTGTATTTCTTCACTGCAGACAGAGACTAAGCTTTAGCATTTATCAAGATAATATTTAAATTTGAGAATGACAAGTCCAATCATCACGGGTTTTCCTTCTGGTTCCGACTCATCTTTGGCTCACTTTTATTGGTTCTGCTTTTCTTGAGAACCCTGACTAATGCAGACTTTGCTGCTGAGAATAGCTCTAGAGAATCAGAATTTTAAGGATTAATCATCTAAACGTGTTCTGGCATCTCTGGTACTGGCTGCCTAAGATGATTAAACATTAGTATTATCTAAAGACACTAATGATTATTTCTAGTAATATTCTAATAGTCTTCACTGATAGTCTGTGGCATGGTTTGACAATAGAGACATGCAATTATTAAAATTGGCTTCTCAAAATAAAGTATAAGGAGCAAGGATCTGGGTGGCTAGGTATATGATATTTTCACACTTTTTTAATCTGGATAATGAATATAATGAAGTTGACCTACTGCCTCTAGTATCATTGGGCAAATTAGGGAATGGAAAGGATAAACTAATGGATTCAAATTCCCAAATTGTGAGCCACATAAATGGCTTCAAAGTTGCATTGCCTGCCCTTATTTCCAGTAGCTGCAGAAATGAGTTTTCTGAAAACACAACCCAGAATCTCCAGTCCTCACAGAATGTCTTCACAGAGTGTCTATCATTAAAATGAGGGCACTGATTGTAGGGGGAGAAAATGTAATCCTTAAAACTGTAACAAGAACATGTGAGAAGTCTCTGATGAAGTTAGGACATTGATCCTCTAAATTTTGCTAAGTCTATGTGGCCAAGAGAAGTAGTTTTGCCATTCTGATCACTTTGTTGCAGATAACTCGGTGCAGACTGGCTGAGGGAAGTGTTATGGCCTCTTCTGAGGCTGTCATTGTGCAATTCAATGCAGATTCTCATCAAGACCCACCCACTCCCACTCCACCTTTCTTTACTTCTGGACCTATGACTAGATAGGAGTCCCACAATCCATAAAGGTGAGGTAGGAAGAATGACCCATGTGGAGGTACACTACACTCTGAAATAACTGATTTTTCTAATTTATATAGACAAATATTGGGAACATGTGTGGCTATTAAGGGTGAGGGACAGTGGTGGAATGAATATAATGTTAGATCAGACCAAATTTATTGCTAGGGGCCTATTAAGCCAAGATTCTTCTTTCATGTCACAGATGGCAGAGTTAAAAAGAATTCTAACAGGTTTGATTGGTTAGTCTGCTAAAACATGGAGTAAAAATGTGAGCTAATTTTTAATGGAGAACCTGCTTTGGCTTAATGTTGGGAAAGTGATTCAAAGTCCTAGGGAGATTGCACTGTTAGAGAGGGTTTCTCATTTAATATATATTCACTCACACTGGGATTGTGTAAAAGACATATCTTTCACCAGCAAGTTGAGAAATACATTTGTGAAGGGAGCTCCAGCAGTCTGAAGATATCCATGATTAGTCTTCTCTATTGGCCAGATCTTACAAAATTTGAGGCTGTTAAACTGGGAATTCTAAATGCAGTGATGTGAATTGGATCCCAGAGTGGCAGGAGCCAACTGGCAAAACTCAACTCTCAAATTTCGGTGGTCATTGGAGTTCCCTTGTGGCTTAGCAGGCTAAGGATTCAGTGTTGTCACCACTGTTGCTCTGGTTACCACTGTGGCATGAGTTCCATTCCTGACCTGGGAATTTCCACATGCCACAGGTGCAGCCCCCCCAAAAGAAGTGAGGTGGTCCTAGTTACTGCAATGGATGGCAGAGTCAGAATAATTTGATTCATATATACCTATGACATTGGCTAGTTTATCATGACTTTTTAGAAGTAAAATAGGAAACCTATTAAATTCTTACTTGATCTGCATAAGCAGACAAGATTAGATCAAGTGAACCAAAGTCTAACTAAAGCCATTAAAACAGATAGTCACAGCTGTTTAATTCCCAGACTGGATCCAGTTTACAGACACAGAATCCTTTCAAGGAAGTGTTTCCCTTAAGGAAGCACCTAGTAAAAACCCAGAATTTATATTCGTAATATTTACCCCAACCCTTCCCAAAGTGACCTAAATATTTTTCCAGGGATCTGCACTGGGTAAAGGAAATAGTCACAATTTTCTGGAACTACTGAACACTGATGTTGAACTGGCATTGATTCCAATTGAGACCCAAAATATCACTATGGCCTTCCAGTCAGACTAGAACTTTATGGAAGGCAAGTGATCAACAGAGTTTTAGCTCAAGTCCATCTCACAGTGAGTCCAGTGGATCCCTGAACCCATCCTGAACTTGTTTTCCCAGTTCCAGAATGCATAATTGGAATGGATATACTTAGCGGTTCACAGACTCCCCACACTGGATCACTGAACTGTGGAGTGAGGACTATTATGGTGGGAAAGTACAAATGGAAACCATCAGAACTGATATAGCGATAGAAAGATTTCCATTGTTGCAGATGACAAGTTGGAATGGTAAAGTGCTATTCATGTGTATTAATGTTCCCTTGGCCAAAGGTAATCACATAAATAGATCAAGAGTCAGTCTAGGAAGGATAACAAAAAAATGGATATAAGAAATGTTTTATTGGAGGCCATTGTCATATAGATATAACATGATTTATTAATGACTCCATAATTTTCTATTACATTTATACATAATATTTATTAAAATATTTCTCAATATGAGCTTCATTTTCCTTAAAATATAGTGCTGTTATAAACATTATGATACTCATAAATTATTTGTATGACTACTTTTTACACTTACATCCTTACATATTTAGCCTTTTTGTTTTTTGTTTGTTTGTTTGTTTGTTTTGCCTATGAGGGGAATCACTAAATAATGACTCTGTGGCATCTAAGAGTGTTTTGTTTCTTTAATAATGTTAGGGTAGTGTCTAGAAAGGCACTAATAAAATAGGAAAATGACATAATTTCAATCATAGAACATACTGCATTTCACATCTTCTAATTTAGTTACACATATCTATTCATTAGTTTATAGTGAGGGGGAAAACTGATCTTTAAAATTTAAAACATTGCTAAATAAATGAACACATCTGCCTTAGATCTGAAGACATAAGGATCTACTAGAAGGAAATTATATCATTATATTAAAATTTTTAAAACATTACTGAAAAGTAGATTTTGATTAAGTATACATACAAATTAAATACATGAAAGAATAAATTGTATTATTTCAAATGTCTCACAATGTTGACAATTTGAGAAGAAATTTTCTCATTGTCTTTCTAACATCTTTGTTCTGCAGACTGTATATCATAGGATTAAACATCAGGGTGAAAATTCTATAAAAAAGAGCAGTTTGTCTACTCCTTCATACTGATTGGATTTGGGGGGGGTTGTTTTGTTTTGTTGGGGTTTTTTTTGTCTTTTTGTCTTTTGAGGGCCGCACCTGTAGCATATGGAGGTTCTCAGGCTAGAGGTCTAATCGGAGCTGTAGCCACAGGCCTACACCAGAGCCACAGCAACATGGGATCCGAGCCATGTCTGTGACCTACACCACAGCTCACAGCAACACCAGATCCTTAACCTACTGAGCAAGGCCAGGGATTGAACCTGAAACCTCATGGTTCCTAGTTGGATTCATTTCTGCTGTGCCACAACGGAAACTCCGGTTTTAGGTTTTAAATAGGTGACAGTGGCTGATCCATAGAATAAAAGTACAACTACGATATGGGAAGAGAAAGTGGAAAAGGCTTTGGTTCACCCTGTTTTTGATGGCAACTTCAAGATGGTGTTCATTTATTTAGCAAGATTCTGATATATATCAGAATTATATAGAACTCAGGAATCAACATAAAAGGAAGAGTGACAAATAATACACCAAATATATAGACCACCAGCTCATTCACAAAGATGTTTTCTCAATCAAGCTTCAATAATGGGGGGACATCACAGAAGAAGTGATTGATTTGGTTAAAACCACAAAAGGGCAGAGAGAAAATCTGGCATGTTTGTCCTATCTCGACTGGAGTTCCATTGATCCAGGAGGCAACCACCAGCTGGACACAAACCTTGGGGTTCATGACTAGAGGGTAGTGTAGAGGGTTAAAAATGGCCACATAGCAGTCATAGGCCATCACAGCCAGAAGGAAACATTCTGTTCCTCCCAGCATAAGGAAGAAACACATTTATGTAGCACAGGTAAAAACAGAAATAGTTCTTTTCTGGGTCCAAAGGTCCATGAGCATCCTGGGAAGAGGGACAGATATATAACAGATTTCTAGGAAGGAAAAAATTCTGAGGGAAAAATACTTGGGGGTCTGAAGAGTGGCATCTACTTTTGTTATTAGAATAATGATGACATTCCCCAATAGGATAATCATTTGATGACTAAGAAAACCCCAAAAAGAAATGAGTGAAATTGGGGAATATCAGCAAAGTCCAAGAGAACAAATTCCATCATTATAGTAAGATTTGTTTCTACAATTTTCAAATGATTTTCTCTCTGTGGATTTACATTTCTTGACTGCATTTTCTTCTTTTATACTTGGATTGAGACATGGGCTTTGGTTGTAATAAATTCTTAGTTACTTTGTCACACTTGTTTTCTGCGATTCTGGGAGATTTGATGTGAAATGAGGAGATAAACCCTCATCTGCAGAAAAAAATCAATTCAATATATATATATATATTGCTAAAATTACATTCCATGTTAGATCTGCATTTAGTTATACAAATATGAGCCATATGCATAGATATTTTCACTTAAATTATGGTATGAGAGGGAGTATGTAGATAGCTTATTTATTTTGGTCAAAACTCAAACATTACTTGACCACTTCCATGATTTTCATTCCCACCTAATCTGGTCCATAACATAATATCTGTCCTAAAACATCTAATGCAATGTTCCACTGACTATTTACATAGCTTTTCTACCCTTGACATTAAATGCAATAATTCAACCTGTAAAGAACAGAGCACAAGGCTCTGCCCCAATACGTTACTACATAGGTGCTTCTGAATTAAATTAAAAATAGAAATTACAATTAAATTTAGAAGTGAGAAAGGGTTATTATAACTATAAGAATATAAAAGCCATTTTTTTATTTTAACTCCCTATAATTTTCCAGCAATGCTCGTTCTAATTTTTTGAATTAAACTAGATCTCATTGCTTAAAAAAAAAACACAACTTTTGGCCTTTAACTAATTTTAATACTAATAATATTTGGGAATAGTGCTTTATTTCAAGCCAAAATTAAATGTTCCTAGGGAAAAGTAAAATCAATAAATAAGAAATTCACCAGGGAGTTCCCATTGTGGCTCAGTGGTTAAAGAACCCAACTAGTAACCATGAGATTGTGGGTTCCATCCCTGATCTTGCTCAGTGGGTTAAAGATCTGGCATTGCAGTGAGCTGTAGTGTAGGTCACAGACATTGCTTAGATCCTGCCTGCTGTGGCTGTGGCACAGGCCAGTAGCTACAGCTCCGACTAGGCCCCTAGCCTGAGAACTTCCTGCTGCAGGTGCAGCCCTCAAAAGACCAAAAAAAAAAAAAAAAAATTCACCAAAGTAGTCCAACACCTTCCCTGTTTATGATCCAATTTGATTGGGTACCATAATCAGTATTAGAACATGGGCTACAAAAGTCGAAGCAAATATTCTTTTGCAGGAGATTATAATTTGAAAAAAATAAATGCTTCACAATATCCCCAGCAGAAGGAAACTCACTAATAAGAGGTCATTCCTTCTCATAGAAATCCTTTACCTGTAATGGCAACATTTACTTTATTATTAACATAGTAAAATCTTTAACATGAATGCAATACTTCTTCTTTGATTATAGTTCTCTTAATGGCTTTTTTCATAAAATGTATAAATTTAACATCATTATCCTTATTAACAACAAATTAGAAATGTATATATTTTAAATGCTTCAAACTAACTTTTTAATCAAAAAGTCACAAATCTACCTCAAATACTGCTATCTTCAATAATGAATACATTTCTGGCCTACATATATCCATGATTTTAGTTGTTTGATATTATTTACTGAATCTTGATCATTAAATTAATAAAATTATCCTGAATTTAATAAGAATATCAAAATATTTACCATTTTCAATTTGACTGATGCAGCTTTTCTCTTACTGAATAAGTATTTATAATATTTTAAAGTATTAAGTAGTTTTTGATCTATAAGGTTTTTAAACAAGAAGTGCACTTGCTTTTAAAGAGCAAGTACTCTTATGAGGAAACAGTCACTTCTTCCTCCTGGGAATATCTCTTTTCCCTCTTTACATCTAATTGGTAGTTAAGTGTTCTTATTTGCAGTTAAATTAGTGTATTTTTGGAAACAATTCTTCCATGATAGAAAAGACTTTCCAGCAGACTCTCCACAGAATATAATTGCATGCACTCTCCAGTCTCGAAACAGGGTCAGAAGGGCATGGATGTCCTAGGGGAAAAAAAAAAATACTCACAATGGTCCAACATTACCTGCAGGAAAATATTCAAATTCTTTATCAGTTGATTTCTTACCTGTGCTAGTTGATTTTCTACAAATCAAATAGATCTTTTCAGCAGATCATGCATTGTTAGTTATCTGGTCACATTCTACTTATTTTTGCAAGTTTAAGGGGCAGTAGTTTTCTTTGAAGAGGGACATGTTTGTGGTTGTGGGATAAATTTTGTGAAGACAGAGGCAATTCTGTGTTATCAAAATTAAGATTACTTTATACAAATTATGATTTTCTCTTAGACACCATGGGAATCCCTGAATAGACACTCTCAGCTCATTAACAAACAATATAAAAAAGGATTAAGAAAAACTATTACCTATAAATTTTTTTCTAATGAAAAACCCCTGTCTCTCATTGCAACATTGAGCAATTTAACATTTCTCAATTTCAGACCTCCTCAAAAGGCTTATGGGGAGAAACACTTCAAGCATGATCCTAATTATTTCTAGCCCTATTGTTGCCAATACTTGGCCTCTGTTCACCTGTGCCAAATAGAAATGTGGAGACAGAGTTTTGGGCAAAGGAGAAAAAATAGCTTTATTGCTTTGTGAGGCAAAGGAAGGTCACAGCAGGCTAATGCCTTAAAAACTGTGGTTCCCCCCCCCCCCCCCCCCGCTTCAGAGTGATTGGGAGGTGGTTTTATAGTTTGGGGAATGAAAAATAGGGCCACAGATAAGGATCAGGGTAGAGGTGGGCTTGCCTTGTTTCAAAGCTGGTGTTCAGCGGTCTGGTCTTCTTTCCAGAATAAAGAATTCTTCACTAACATCTTCCATTTGGGGGGTTTACTTTTGTAGAAGAATTCAAAGATATTGTTATCTATATTCCTTGAGGAAGGACCAGGACCCTTCTCCAAAGCTGCATTGTTGTTTCTTGATTGCTCCTCTCCGGTCTCTGCGTCCCCTCACTTCCCTGATTAGAAATTTTTGAACTTACCCTCTGAAACCCAGGGAAGGTCATGGAGGCTGAAGTTTATTCCCCCAAAACAGAAATGGGGGATACAGAAAGGCTCACATGCCTAGGAGCCCATAGGACCCTGCCTGGTTTCACTATCTGACTGCTGTACATTTGATCAAGTTTTGTTATTGTTCCTGTAACATAGCCATTTTCCATGCCTGAGGCTCTTCTCATCTTTCCTATATAAGGAGAATGTTTCTTCCAACGTTGCTCCTCTCTCTTTCTCTCTCTTTCTCTTTCTCTCATATATATATACCAGCAGCTTATACTCCCTTTTAATTCTTTCACTACACTTGCATTCCATGGTGCTAAGTACTTTCTTTTTTATTTTGGTTAGAATATAGTTGATTTACAGTGTTGTATCAATTTCTGCTGTACAGTGATCCAGTCACCAGTCATATATACAAGACCTGGGAAGTTCTGTCCCCACCCCCCACCCCTGCCTCCCTGACATAGGGCTGTTCCCAAGCCAGGGATGGAATCCTGTAATCCCAGAAGGAGCTGTGACTTGCACCTTAGCTGTAGCAACACAGGATGCTTAACCCACTGTCAGAGGCAGGGTATTAAATGGGTGCCTGCACAGAGACAAACCATATCATTAACTCACTGTGCCACAGTGGGAACTCCAAAACCTGTGAAGTTTTAGATTCAAATAATCTCTTACAGATCATAAATGGTGAAAAGTCTATCAGAAAAAAATAAACTGACAATTATAAATATTCTACATGGTTAGTTTCATGAGCTATTGCTACTTTTGTCTCTAAATACTTAATCTTTTATTTCCCTAAACAAGATTAATTTATAAATAATCCCTATTTTTGAGAACCTAATGGGAATAAAGATTGATTGGATAAAACATCCATGTTCCTACATAAACTTGGTAATTTTTACCTAATTACATACTCATTCTTTTTTTGTTTTGTTTTGTTTTTTGCCTTTTTGCTATTTCTTGGGCCTCTCCCACGGCATATGGAGGTTCCCAGGCTAGAGGTCGAATCGGAGCTGTAGCCACCAGCCTACGCCAGAGCCACAGCAACTCGGAATCCAAGCCGCTTCTGCAGCCTACACCACAGCTCACAGCAACGCCAGATCGTTAACCCACTGAGCAAGGGCAGGGACCGAACCGCAACCTCATGGTTCCTAGTCAGATTCGTTAACCACTGCGCCATGGCGGGAACTCCTACATACTCATTCTTGAGTAATTTTAGAACATGATTCCTTAGAAAGTATCCTGATATATTCTAACTATAAACTTGATCTACCATTTGAAAGTTCACTAACTTCATTAATACACAATTTAGTTCAGTAAACTAACCAAACAGTAACAGAAATGAAGGACCCTTTTCCTAGTAATTACATTCCATAGGGCCTTCTTTACTCCCTTATATCTGAGGCTGTAGATCAGAGGGCTCAGCGTGGGGATCACCACTGTGTAGAACATGGAAGCTACCTTGTCCTGATTCAGGGAGTAGCTGGAAATAGGTCTCAGATAAGTATAGATGGCAGTGGAATAGAACAGAATGATAGCTATCAGGGGAGAGGCACAGGTTGAGAATGCCTTGTGCCCCCGCCTCCCCTCCCTTGAATGCATATGAAAGATGGAGAAGAGAATGTAAGAGTAGGAGGTGAGGATCACCAGCAGATTCCCAACCATACTCACATCAGCAAAAGTGGACAAGATGCTTTCATTAGGGTGTGTGTCAGAACATTAAAGTTTAAAAACTGGAGGGCTCGGAGTTCCCTTCATGGCACAGTGGTTAACGAATCCGACTAGGAACCATGAGGTTGTGGGTTCAATCCCTGGCCTTGCTCAGTGGGTTAAGGATCTGGTGTTGCTGTGACCTGTGGTGTAGGTTGCAGACACGGCTCGGATCCCGAGTTGCTGTAGCTCTGGTGTAGGCTGGTGGCTACAGCTCCAATTAGACTCCTAGCCTAGGAACCTCCATATGCCGTGAGAGTGGCCCAAGAAATGGCAAAAAAAAAAAGACCAAAAAATAAAAATAAAATAAAAATTGGAGGGCTGTCACAGAAGTAAAGGATGACATTGGCCCTGCAGAATAGCAAACTGCTTACATAACTTGTACTAACCATGGAGTTCAACTGTCCTGCAGTAAGAGCCCCTCCTTCCACTTCCTTTTTATGCAAACTATCCTGGACATATTCAGGGTATAAAGTAGAGGGTTGCATATGGCCACATAACAGTCATAGGCTACTCACTCCAAAATTATGCATTCAGTTGTGCCAAAGTCTATAAAGAAGAACATCTGCAGGAAGCACCTGGCAAAGGAGATGGTTTTCTTTTCAGATAATAAGTCTACCAGCATCTTTGGAGTAATGGTGGATGAGTAACAAGTGTCCACAAAGGACAGATTAGCCAGGAAGAAATACATGGGGTGTGTGAAGTCAGGAACCTATCCTAATTAATAGGACCATTCCAATATTCCCCAAAATTGTAAGTGCCTGAGTCACACACACACACACAAAGCATAATGAAGGTAATCTGTAGCTCCAGTGGGTCTGCTAATTTCAACAGTCAGCAAAGTATCATGTGTTCTGGCCTTTTATTACAAATATAGTGTGCTTAATCTTACATTGGGTGTAAATATTTTACAGGCTAACGTTCACAAGAAAGGTAGAAATGTTAATGAGGCTAATCACGTATTGAAAAAATGCTGGGATAATAGAACATAGTAAATAGAATGACTGCAGTAAGAATAAAATTAGTGGACAAACGAATAAGCATTGGGATTTATTAAGCAATAGTCTGTACTGATTCTGGGTTGTAGGAAGCTCAAATCACTGATGTAAGTCCACGTATTTCCCTTCCATGTCTGAAAATGCAACACACAAGTTCTATTCTTTCTCTTCCAGCTACATCCAAAATTCAAAGTAAAAGTATCCTTGAAATCTCTCTCATTCTCCCAACAGGTATGTGTATTTAACTCAAATGCATTTATTTTCCTCTTCAAGGCCATTCTCTATATTCCTCAACTCCAAAATCCATGCATTGCCACTCCAAAATCGAAAGCACCAAAAATAGCCCATTTCAAATAACTGATATTTTGACATCTGTCATGTTTTTCAGAATATTTTTGTAATGCTTTTAACAGTGAACCAAACAACTGATCTCATTACAAAATAAACTATCAAATTAATGTCACCGTAGCAATAGCAGACACTGTACCTGTGAAAGGCAGTGAATGACAGCACCAGATACTCAAAACTTCCTCCCAGGTCTTATTTGTGTAGGATTTTATTTTATTTTCTATTAGAATCACTGATAAATCAGTTGAAGTATAAAAAGAAAGAAGAAAATTTTCATCTTTTCAATGAAATGAAAGCACTGAAAAATCATTATATCTATCTCTTTGTAAAAACTTGAGACACCTTCTGAGTAAATACACATTGCTGCTTTTTATTTTGTTTTCCTTAAAGAAGATTGGTAAACCATGGGGACTAGATTATAGGTTTTAATTGAAGAGTCAATTCTCTAAAGATGAAAACTCCAGTCTCAAAAGGAAATAAGATATAATCACAGGCATTCAATGGAATCAAGCATTATGTGGGACTTGCACCATAAATAAGTTCTCCCCACCCCCCTACCCCCACTGTACAGGATGGAGATCAAGTTACTCTTACATGTATACATTTTTCCCCACTCTTTGTTCTGTTGCAACATGAGTATCTAGACATATTTCTCAATGCTACTCAACAGGATCTCCTTGTAAATCAATTCTAAATTGTATCTGATAACCCCAAGCTCCCAATCCCTCCCACTCCCTCCCCCTCCCATCAGGCAGCCACAAGTCTCTTCTCCAAGTCCATGATTTTCTTTTCTGTGGAAAGGTTCATTTGTGCCATATATTAGATTCCAGTTATAAGTGATATCATATGGTATTTGTCTTTGTCTTTCTGACTCATTTCACTCAGGATGAGATTCTCTAGTTCCATCCATGTTGCTGCAAATGGCATTATGCCATTCTTTTTTATGGCTGAGTAGCATTCCTTTGTGTATATATACCACATCTTCCTAATCCAATCACTCTTGATGGACATTTGGGTTGTTTCCATGTCCTGGCTATTGTGAATAGTGCTGCAATGAACATGAGGTGCACGTGTCTCTTTTAAAGAGTTTTGTCTGGATATATGCCCAGGAGTAGGACTGTGGGGTCATATGGAAGTTCTATGTATAGGTTTCTAAGGTATCTCCAAACTGTTCTCCATAGTGGCTGTACCAGTTGACATTCCCACCAACAGTGCAGGAGGGTTCCCTTTTCTCCACACCCCCTCCAGCACTTGTTATTTTTGGATTTATTAATGATGGCCATTCTGACTGGTGTGAGGTGGTATCTCATGGAGTTTTGATTTGCATTTCTGTTATAATCAGCAATGTTGAGCATTTTTTCATGTGTTTGCTGGCCATCTGTATGTCTTCCTTGGAGAACAGTCTATTTGTGTTATTTTAAGGATTTTGGCCAAAATTTTAAAAATAATAATTTCAATTGGCTATTTACTTGCATCTTTCTTTGTAATTTTATCTTGTTCCAAAAAGGTACATAGGCCACTACCAAGTTATTATTCTTCCCTATGTATGTGTGTGTGTGTGTGTGTTTGTGTGTTTGTGAGTACCCCTCCCTTGTCTGGGTAAATTTAACCTCTAATCCAGCTCTGTGCTTGAGTGAAATATGTGAGAAGGGGAGGCTAATTACATCTATTGTTTTTTAAAAAATTGATACCTTGAGCTAATCAGACAATATGTAAGAAAACCTAAGGTTTTTTTTTTCTTTATCATTTCAGAATTATGTTGAATATGTTGATAGAATTGTCTGTGATTCTATCTTACAAGGAAATGAAACTCCTTGTAACAGTGGGTGAAGGGAGCATTCCTAGAAAGGGGTCAGCACTGACAGAGGCTCACCCCATAAGTTTCAATGGTGTAGTCCTACTATACACATGATATGTGGAAATAGCAGTCCCTTAGGAGGAGAAGCGGGTCCAGACCCCTCCTGGGGCAGGAAAGGGATGACCACAAGAGCCATCATAGACTATGAGAAATGTTTCAAAAATGCCATCATCTTTAAGGGAGAACTGTCAGAATTCTGCTTTATGGGATTATTTATCCCTTTGGTAACGGTCCTGCCCTCTGTGATTGGAAATGTAACCCAAAAAGCAGAAGCTAATGTATCAGCCCTATGGTATTGGTAACATGCTTGAGGTGGAAAATTAAACCATGGGAGAAAGGTGACTATAGCAATCTATCCACATCTGAAATAATAGGATTATAAACTGCTATAATCTTGCTATTATAGGAAGAGTTAGCAAGAAATATTTGGGGTAAAATTAGGAATACATAGTGCTCTAGAGACTGTTCCTGGGACAGTAGCAGCAGCTTTCTGCCAGATTTAAGATATTTTGAAATCTATTTGGAAGATGCCAAATATACCATTCATAGAATGCTTTTTTAATAAATTCTATTGGAGTATAGTTGACTTACACAGAATTCTTAACTGAAGCACAACACTGCTGCTCAGACTTTTCGGAGGAACATGGAGACAAAGACTCAACCCAAATCTAATTAACTAAAGATAGTTGGCAATACTTTTTTTTTTTAAGTTGGGAATTTGTCATATCTGTGCACAAATAAGCTCAGCCAATGCCATGATAAATGTTCATATAAAGATCAATTCTCAAAATGTTTTCCTAAACAGGTAGGGGGACAAGCCACACAACACCAGCCCCTGCACAGATTAGGGCAACCTGATTAGTGATCATTTCTGTGCTTTCTAAAATCCTTTGGTTAATGTGGCACTTAGGCTATCCTGCCATTAGGTGGCACTCAATTCAAATAGTAGGCTAAGTCCAACTCCAAATTTCACCCAGAAATTTTGGAGATTTGCTTGTCTTCAGAAAGTTGACAAATCTCTGGCCACACTCACCAAGAAGAGGAGAGAAAAAAACAAAATAAAGAAAATGAAAAAGAGAAATCTCAATGGATACTGCAGAAATACAAAAAACCATAAGAGAATTCTATGAGCAATTATATGCCAACAAATTTGACAACCTAGAAGAAATGGACAACTTTCTAGAGATTTACAGTCTGCCAAAACTGAATCAATAAGAAATAGATCAACTGAACAGACCAATCACTAGAAATGAAATTAAATATGTCATAAAAACACTCCCTACAAACAAAAGTCCATGTCACAGGCAAATTTTACCAAACATAAAAAGAAGAACTTATACCCTTCTTCTTAAACTTTTTCAAAAGGTTGAAGAAGAAGGAACTCTCCCAAAGACATTCTATGAAGCCAGAAGCACCCTAATAACAAAACCAGACAAAGATACCACCAAAAAAGAAAATTATTGGCCAATATCTTTGATGAATATAGACACAAAAATTCTCAAAAAAATTTTAGCCAACTGAATCCAACATATAAAAAAGATTATACAACACGATCAAGTGGGATTCATCCCAGGTTCAAAAGGATGGTTCAACATATGCAAATCAATCATTGTCATACACCACATTAACAAAAGAAAAGTCAAAAACCACACGATCATCTCAATAGATGCAAAAAAAGCATCTGACAAAGTGCAACATCCATTCATCATAAAAACTCTTACCAAAGTGGGTATAGAGGGAAATACTTTAACATAGTAAAAGTCATTTATGACAAACCCACAGAAAATATAATACTCAAAGGAGAAAAGCTGAAAAAAATTCCCTCTAAAATCTGGAACAAGACAAGGATGCCCACTCGCACCACTTTTATTCAACATAGTATTGGAAGTCCTAGCCACAACAATTGAACAAAAGAAATAAATGGTATCCAAATTAGAAGAGAAGAGCTAAAATTGTCACTGTATGAAGATGGCATGATATGATATATAGAAAACCCTAAGGACTCCAAACAAAAAATACTCGAACTGATCAATGAATTCAGCAAAGTAGCAGGATACAAGATTAACATTCAGAAACCAGTTGCATTTCTGTATACTAACAATGAAATATTAGAAAAGGAATATACAAATACAATACCTTTTAAAATTTCACCCCCCAATAATTAAATACCTAGGGATAATCTTGAAAAAGGAGGTGAAAGACTTATATGCTGAGAACTATAAAACATTAATCAAGGAAATGAAAGAGAATTCAAAGAAATGGAAACAAATTAATTCTTGGTTGGAAGAATTAATATTGCAAAAATGGCCATACTACCCAAAGCGATCTACAGATTCAATGCAATTCCTATCAAGTTACCCATGACATTTTTCACAGAACTAGAACAAACAATGCAAAAATTTATATGGAATCACAAAAGACCCAGAATTGCCAAAGCATGCCTGAGGAACAAAACCTATGCAGGAAGCATAAGTCTCCTAGACTTTAGGCAATATTACAAAGCCACAGTAACCAAGACAGTGTGGTACTGGTACCAAAACAGACAGACCAATGGAACAGAATAGAGGACCCAGAAATAAACCCAAAAACCCTTTGTCAATTAATCCTGGACAAAGGAGACAAGAATATAAAATGGGAAAAAGACAGTCTCTTCAGCAGATGATGCTGGGAAAACTGGACAGCAGCCTGCAAATCAATGCAAGTGGAACACACCTTCACACCATGCACAAAAATTTAAAAAATGGCTTAAAGACTTACACATAAGCCAAGACACCATCAAACTCTTACAAGACAACATATTCTGCATTAATTCCCTGAAAAATTTTGTGTGCTGGCCATAACCAAACTTGGCTCTAGAGCCATGCCCAGATTGCTCCTCAGGCGTGGCTAGATTATCCTGGGCACCAGCTAGTTTCCTTGCTCCAAGTTGGCTGCTGTAGCTGCAGAGAGATCATTGACCTGAGGAGGGGAGTCATAGCCCCAATCCCAGGGAGTCTGAGTCTGGTTCCCAGGGAAAGTCAGAGTGAGTTTCCACTCTGCAAAAATGAGAGCGGGCACTCACTGGATGGCTGCCGGCAGAGGGATTATACACCACCTTGGGCTTGTGAGATTCGAAGGCCAAGCAGAAGGCCTTGGAGAGGGCGCCAAGGCACAGCCTCAGAGCATGGCATTAGGAGAGCGAAGGCAGGCCACTGAGACTGTGTAAACCTTCAAAGCCCCAGGCATACCAGGTCTGGGCTTGGGGGTACCCTGAGGCAACTAGTGCAAGCTCTGCAGGGCGCCACCTTCACTTCAGGCCAACTTCGTGGTAAGTTTGAGGGAAACCAACTTGAGGCTTGAGTGCGGTGAGCAAGGGGTAAGTGGTGCGCTCCGTGCCAATGCCCGGTGAAGCCCATGGCCACTGAGCCCACTGGACGGACCACTTGCTGTGGCAAGGTGGTGGGCTTTTGGCTCCCTAGGAACTTGCTTCTGCCCAGCCCTGGACTGAGCAGTGCAGGAGCTCTGGGAACAGGATGGAAAGAAAGTGCCCCACTGGACTTGTGGGGTGCGAGGCACTGACCCACTTGGAAAGTTCACGGCTGGCCTTGCATTCCAACAAGCTGGTAGGAAGAGATGGAGGGTGGGAGCGGATAATTCTCAGACCTGCTAAAATGGTCATTACTTACCCTAGAGCTGCAGCGAGGAGCGGGCAGCAGAGGCTGCCCAGGCCACACCAGATTTGGCCCCTGGAGCCATTGCTGGAAAGCAGAACTGTGGCTTCTGCGTGAGAACTTCTGCAGCGCTGAGTAGTTTGGAAACTTCACACGTGCACCTCGCTTTCTTCGGTAATAGGCGAATCTGCCAGACTCCACTGATCTGGCTCCACACTTAATTCTCCTGTTTGTGAGATATTCGCAGCATAGGTGTGATGTAAAGAGAGGCCAACTGCTAAGGGATAGTGTCTTCGCACAGGAGTCCATGAGTTTTCTTAATGTTTTGTGCCCTGAGGTGTGAGTTGTAACTGTTTTAATGTACTTGGAATAGGTGTGGTTGGTAAATCTCAGGGCTAAACATTTGCAACTGTGCTATCAGTTTATTTGTATCTTTCTTTGGAAGAGAAATTTGTAAGGTCTTTAAAAAAAGAGAGAGAGATCCTGGTTCTTTCAGTGCTTCTTCTTACTCGAAGTGCTTTCCTTTTAGAAGTTAACTTTCTGTTGTCTCTATAGGACTTTTTGTTCCCACTTAATATGAATTGTGAGGCTTTGAAAACAAGGACCAATTGTATCCATTAAGAAAGTAAACTCAGAGAGGACAAGATGGCGGAGGAGTAGGGGGACATGCTCGCCCTCTCCCACAAACACAACAAAAAAAGCACATCTACAGAATAAATGACTCACACAGAACAGCAACCAGTTGCTGGCAGAGGAACCAAAACTCTAATAATGGCAAGAAGTTCGTGACATTACTGGGCAGAATGGGAGAAAAGAGGAGAGTGAGAGAAGGAGAATCCGAGCGGGACGGGTGCTCCCGAAAGGGAACTGCGGAGGAGAAAGGGATCCCACACCCTGGAAAGTCACCTACATGGGGGAAAGATCAAATGAACCAGAGGAATCTCCAGATGCAGAGAAGAGTGTAGCAGTAAGTTGGAGTACAGAAAAGCCGATCAAGAACCGAACGGACCATCCGAACTACAGGCACAGTCACCAAAAATTGAGACGCCTGGGTGGGGGCTGGGCACCGAGACCTCGGCTCCAGAGGTTAGTCCCCAAGAATGGGCTGGGGGGGGGCGGGGCGGGGCGGAAACTGCTTGGGAGGTCTAGAAACCATTTGATGGGGCAGAGACTGCCTGGGAGACTAGAAAACAAAGCTGTTGCAGAGGAAGGAAGCAATACTCTAGGGGCGGGGAAGTGGAAAGCCGCATCCGAGGGAACATGGGAGAAGAGCCTGGTCTGTGCCCGTGCTGGGGAGGGGAGAGAAGAAGGGGTGGGTCCCCATAGAATACCCCCCATGCCACAGCAAGCTTACAGGCCCGCTAGCTAGCTGAAAGCTGTGTTTCCCAGTGCATCCCCTCCCCCCACCCCCACCACCCCCTACGCTCTCCCCGAACCTGGGGCTGCCTGCCATCCAGGAGGGCTGGCCTCAACAATTGCCTGAAGCCTACCACCGCAGGGGCTGTCCCCGCACAGGCCTGCTTGCCCTTTGGAGGGGCTACACTTCCACAGAGCACCACCAAACACCACCAGCCCCCGAGAAAAGGCCTGCAGCCCAGAAAAGCTAGCACAAGCCTAGCCAGGCCATGAATAGATCTGCCTAATTCTCGGACGGTTTTTCTGAGTCGGGCTGTGGCCCTGCTACCTGCCCAAGACCCCAGGGGGTGCCAAGCTCTAGCAGATCAGCTGCATAGGACTGTCAGCTCCAGGCAGGACCCCCTACAGCCCAGAAAAGCTGCAACAAGCCTGGCCGAGACGGGAAAAGAACTCAGACGGTTTTTCTGAGTCAGGCTTCCCTGGGGAGGAGCCTCTTGGATTTCCAACGGCCCTGCTACCCGCCCAAGCCCCCAGGGGGTGCCCCACTCCCACGGAATAGCTGCTCAGCACCACTAGCCCCCTGGAGGACCCCCTGCAGCCCAGAAAAGCTGCAACAAGCTTGGTCAAACAGTGAAAAGATCCGCCTACATTCGCAGGCCATCCTTCTGAGTGGGGCTGCCCTAGGGAAGAGCCTCTTAGGTTCCCAGTGACCCAGATAGCCGCTCCAGCCCCCAGGGGGTGCTGCACTCCTGAGGAACAGCTGCCCAACACTGCCAATCCCCTGCAAGAACCCCACAGCCTAAAAACACCAGAGCAAGCTCTGCATGACCAAGTGAAATCTGCTACCATCATGGTGTGGACCTCCCAGTCCTGTCTGCCCCCAGAGAGTCCTCCTTTGCTTCAAAGAAACACTGTTAGCCCCAGAAAAGCCACACTGCCTCAAAAAAGATTGACCAACAACGCCAGCCCTCAGGAAATATTCCACGGCAGTGACAAGGCAAACACTGCCCGATAACAGAGAGTACAACTACCTCAGGAAAAAGAAAACAATAAGCAAGATAAAGAAGCAGAGAACCCACCCCCAGCCAAACCAACAGGAGAACTCACCTTAAACAGTCAAAAATGAAGCAGATCTCTGCAGTCTGACAGACCTGGAGTTCAAAAGAGAAACAGTGAAAATACTGAAGGAATTAAGAGAAAATATGAACAGTAATGCAGATACCCTCAGAAAGGAACTAGAAAATATAAGGAGGAGCCAAGAAAAACTAGAACATTCATTTGCAGAGATGCAAACTGAACCAAGGGCAGTAAAAACCAGAATGAATAATGCAGAAGAACGAATCAGTGATATGGAAGATAGAATAATGGAAATCACTCAATCCAGTCAACAGACAGAAAACCGAATCAAAAAACTGGAAAGCAATATAAGAGACCTATGGGATAATATAAAGCGGGCCAATCTACGCATAATAGGAATTCCAGAAGGAGTAGAAAAAGATAAGGGGATGGAAAATATATTTGAAGAAATTATCGCTGGAAACTTCCCAAATCTAAAGGATGCTGGGTTCAAGATACAAGAAGCACAGAGGGCCCCAAACAAACTGAACCCAAATAGACCCACACCAAGACACATCATAATAAAAATGGCCAAAGTTAGTGATAAAGAGAGGATCCTAAAGGCAGCAAGAGAAAAACAGAATGTTACCTACAAGGGAACCCCCATAAGAATATCAGCTGATTTCTCTACAGAAACACTACAGGCCAGGAGGGAATGGCAAGAGATATTTAAAGTGCTAAAAGGAAAAAATATGCAACCTAGAGTACTCTATCCAGCAAGAATATCATTTAAAATAGAGGGGGAAATAAAATTTTTTTCCAACAAACAAAAACTTAAAGAATACAGCAACACAAAACCCAGGTTAAAGGAAATATTGAAAGGGCTTCTCTAAACCAAAAAGAAAGGAAGATAAGGGAAGAAAAAAGAAAAGAAAAAAAAGAAGAAGAAGAGGAAGAACTAGGACTGAGGAAACCGCAATCAGAGAGCAGTCACTCAAGTAAGCCAGCATACAGATTTAATCATGAACATGCTTCAAACAAAATAAAATTAAAAAGAAAAAAAGAAAAAAGAGTCATCAAAACCATAAAATGTGGGCAAGGGATGTTAGGAAGTAAATAACCCTTTTTGTTTGTTTGTTTGTATGTTTCTCTTCTTAATTTTAATATAGTAATGAAGTGTTTGAACTTACAGGACCATCAGGCTAAAACACACAATTATGGGAAGGGGTTAGCATACTTAAAAAACAGGGCAACCACAAGCCAAAACCAAATATTGCATTCGCAAAAAATGAAAAATAAAATACACTCAAGCAGATAATAACAGGAGATCATCCAACCAAAAAAAAAAAAAAAGAAAAAAGAATGGAGAACCATAGAATCAACTGGAACACGAGGTTCAAATGGCAATAAATAATCATCTATCAATTATCACCTTAAATGTCAATGGACTGAATGCCCCAATCAAAAGACACAGAGTGGCTGAGTGGATAAAAAGGCAAAAACCTTCAATATGCTACCTACAAGAAACTCACCTTAGGACAAAGGATACATAGAGATTGAAAGTGAAAGGGTGGGGAAAAATATTTCACGCCAATAGACATGACAGAAAAGCAGGAGTCGCAATGCTCATATCAGACAAAATAGACTTTAAAACAAAAGACATAAAGAAAGACAAAGAAGGACACTACTTAATGATTAAGGGATCCATCCAAGGAGAGGATGTTACTATCATCAACATATATGTCCCAAATACAGGAGCACCCAGATACATACAACAAATATCAACAGACATAAAGGGAGATATTGATGAGAATACAATCATAGTAGGAGACCTTAATACCCCCCCCCCACATCAATGGACAGATCCTCTAGACAGAAAACCAATAAAGCAACAGAGATCCTAAAGGAAACAACAGAAAAGTTAGACTTAATTGATATCTTCAGGACACTACATCCAAAAAAAGCAGAATACACATTCTTCTCAAATGCTCATGGAACATTCTCAAGAATTGACCACATATTGGGACACAAAGCAAATCTCAATAAATTTAGGAGCATAGAAATTATCTCAAGTATCTTCTCTGACCACAATGCCATGAAATTAGAAACCAACCACGGGAAAAGGAAAGAGAAAAAACCTACTACATGGAGACTAAACAACATGCTACTAAAAAACCAATGGGTCAGTGAGGAAATCAAGAAGGAAATTAAAAACTACCTTGAAACAAATGATAATGAAGACGCAACCTCTCAAAATCTATGGGATGCTGCGAAAGCAGTGCTCAGAGGGAAATTTATAGCAAATCAGGCCTTTCTCAAAAAAGAAGAAAGATCCCAAATGGACAACTTAACCCTCCACCTAAATGAATTAGAAAAAGAAGAACAAAAAAGGCCTAAAGTCAGCAGAAGGAAGGAAATTATAAAGATCAAAGAAGAAATCAATAAAATAGAGACTCAAAAAACAATAGAGAAAATGAATAAAACCAAGAGCTGGTTCTTTGAAAAGGTAAACAAAATTGACAAACCCCTGGCCAGACTCACTAAGAAGAGGAGAGAAAGAACCCAAATAACCAAAATTATAAATGAAAAAGGAGAAATCACAACGGATACAGCAGAAATACAAAAAGCCATAAGAGAATACTATGAACAACTATACGGCAACAAGTTTGACAATCTGGAAGAAATGGACAATTTTCTAGAATCTTACAGCCTGCCCAAACTGAATCAAGTAGAAACAGACCAACTCAACAGACCGATCACTAGAAATGAAATTGAAGAGGTCATAAAATCACTCCCTACAAATAAAAGTCCAGGACCAGATGGCTTCACAGGCAAATTCTATCAAGCATATAAAGAGGATCTGGTGCCCACCCTCCTTAAACTCTTTCAAAAGGTTGAAGAAGAAGGAATACTCCCAAAGACATTCTATGATGCCACCATCACCCTCATTCCAAAACCAGACAGAGATACCACCAAAAAAGAAAACTATCACCCAATATCATTGATGAATATAGATGCAAAATTTCTCAACAAAATCTTAGCCAACAGAATCCAACAACATACCAAAAAAAATTATACAACATGACCAGGTAGGGTTCATCCCAGGTTCACAAGGATAGTTCAACATACGCAAACCAATCAACATCATACACCACTTCAACAAAAGAAAAGTCAAAAATCATATGATCATCTCAATAGATGCAGAAAAAGCATTTGACATAGTCCAACATCCATTCATGATCAAGACCCTCGCCAAAGTGGGTATAGAGGGAACATTCCTGAACATAATCAAAGCCATTTATGACAAACCCACAGCAAATATAATACTCAATGGAAAAAATCTGAAAGCCTTCACACTCCAATCTGGAACAAGACAGGGATGCCCACTCTCACCACTGCTCTTCAACATAGTTTTGGAAGTCCTAGCCACAGCAATTAGACAAACAAAAGAAATAAAAGGCATCCATATAGGAAGAGAAGAGATAAAACTGTCACTGTATGCAGATGACCTGATACTATACATAGAAAACCCTGGAGTTCCCGTTGTGGCGCAGTGGTTAACGAATCCGACTAGGAACCATGAGGTTGCGGGTTCGGTCCCTGCCCTTGCTCAGCGGGTTAACGATCCGGCGTTGCCGTGAGCTGTGGTGTAGGTTGCAGACGCGGCTCGGATCCCGCGTTGCTGTGCCTCTGGCGTAGGCCGGTGGCTACAGCTCCAATTCAACCCCTAGCCTGGGAACCTCCATATGCCACGGGAGCAGCCCAAGAAATAGCAACAACAACAACAACAAAGACAAAAAGACAAAAAAAAAAAAAAGAAAACCCTAAGGACTCAACCCCAAACCTATTTGAACTGATTAATAAATTCAGCAAAGTAGCAGGATATAAGATTAACATTCAGAAGTCAGTTGCATTTCTGTATACCAGCAATGAACTATTAGAAAAGGAATACAAAAATACGATACCTTTTAAAATACCTCGGAATACACCTGACCAAGGAGGTAAAGGACCTGTATGCTGAGAACTATAAAACTTTAATCAAAGAAATCAAATAAGATGTAAAGAAATGGAAAGATATTCCATGTTCCTGGATTGGGAAAATCAATATTGTAAAAATGGCCATACTACCCAAAGCAATCTACAGATTCCATGCAATCCCTATCAAATCACCCCTGACATTTTTCACAGAACTAGAACAAACAATCCAAACATTTATACGAAACAACAAAAGACCCAGAATTGCCAAAGCAATCCTGAGAAACCAAAACCAAGCAGGAGGCATAACTCTCCCAGACTTCAAGAAATACTACAAAGCCACAGTCATCAAAACAGTGTGGTACTAGTATCAAAACAGACAGACAGACCAATGGAACAGAATAGAGAACCCGGAAATCAATCCTGACACCTATGGTCAATTCATATTTGACAAGGGAGGCAAGAACATCAAATGGGAAAAAGAAAGTCTATTCAGCAAGCATTGCTGGGAAACCTGGACAGCTGCATGCAAAGCAATGAAACGAGAACACACCCTCACACCATGCACAAAAATACACTCAAAATGGCTGAAAGACTTAAATATATGACAGGACACCATCAAACTCCTAGAAGAAAACATAGGCAAAACACTCTCTGACATCAACATCATGAATATTTTCTCAGGTCAGTCTCCCAAAGCAACAGAAATTAGAGCAAAAATAAACCCATGGGACCTCATCAAACTGAAAAGCTTTTGCACAGCAAAGGAAACCCAAAAGACAACAAAAAGACAACTTACAGAATGGAAGAAAATAGTTTCAAATGATGCAACTGACAAGGGCTTAATCTTTAGAATATATAAACAACTTATACAACCCAACAGCAAAAAAACCAATCAATCAATGGAAAAATGGGCAAAAGACCTGAATAGACTGTTCTCCAAAGAAGACATACAGATGGCCAACAAACACATGAAAAAATGCTCAACATCACAAATTATAAGAGAAATGCAAATCAAAACTACCATGAGATATCACCTCACACCAGTCAGAATGGCCATCATTAATAAATCCACAAATAACAAGTGCTGGAGGGGCTGTGGAGAAAAGGGAACCCTCCTGCACTGTTGGTGGGAATGTCAACTGGTACAGCCACTATGGAGAACAGTTTGGAGATACCTTAGAAATCTATACATAGAAACTTCCATATGACTCCACAATCCCACTCTTGGGCATCTATCCAGACAAAACTCTACTTAAAAGAGACACGTGCACCCGCATGTTCATTGCAGCACTATTCACAATAGCCAGGACATGGAAACAACCCAAATGTCCATCGACAGATGATTGGTTTTGGAAGAAGTGGTATATATACACAATGGAATACTACTCAGCCATAAAAAAGAATGACATAATGCCATTTGCAGCAACATGGATGGAACTAGAGAATCTCATCCTGAGTGAAATGAGCCAGAAAGACAAAGACCAATACCACATGATATCACTTATAACTGGAATCTAATATCCAGCACAAATGAACATCTCCTCAGAAAAGAAAATCATGGACTTGGAGAAGAGACTTGTGGCTGCCTGATGGGAGGGGGCGGGAGTGGGAGGGATCGGGAGCTTGGGCTTATCAGACACAACTTAGAATAGATTTACAAGGAGATCCTGCTGAATAGCATTGAGAACTTTGTCTAGATACTCATGTTGCAACAGAAGAAAGGCTGGGGGAAAAATGTAATTGTAATGTATTCATGTAAGGATAACCTGACCCCCTTGCTGTACAGTGGGAAAATAAAAAAATTATAGAAAAAAAAGAAATGAAATCCAGGGCTTAATTAACTTCCTTGAATTCACAGTGTTGGTTAGTGACAAAACCAGGGCCATCTCACAGGTTTTATGTCTCCCAGCTTGTTTTTGATTTGATTTCTTAGATGGCAAACTTGAGTGATTTGGAAAGTGGTGAAACTTCATGGATGTGGTAAAATACCACGTATTTCCAGGTTATTTTACAGTGGGGAGTGGGAGAAAACACTCTGTGTCTTTGGTCTGAAGGGATCTCAGGAGCAGTGTTTGTGGCACCTGAAGGAGGTTAAGGTGGGATGCGGGATTCTGCAGTGATCCTTTATGATTAGGGCATAGCGGATGAGATCTGTAAGGGTGATGGATGATACGTGCATGTCTCAAAAGAGTTGCAAGTGGAAATCTGCAGTGACAGACTTGAAGGTGAAAAAATCAGTGCAGAGTACACAAGAGTATTGAAGAGAATCAGGAAAACGTAGTGTTGTCCATCCTTCACACATTCTCTGTGGATTGCCTCTGTTTTAGGCAGTTTGTGGCAATATGAAGGACACACACTGGGAAGGAGAAGGAGTAGTGTCAAATGTGACATTAAGTCAAGGAAACTGAGTACTGAGAAAAGGTCATTTGATTTGACATTAGTGTTTGTCACCAGAAGGGTGGCTCTGAGGTCATGAAGAGTCCTTTAGGGTAGAAATGATGTCTTTAGAAAAGCAGGTTCTAAGGGACTCCAGGTGGCACTGAGAAACTGCTTTTTTGGAACTCTTTGCCAACATAGCAAAGAAATCAGGTGTTAGCTTATAGCTTCAAAGTGCAGCTTTGAGTGAAAGTAATTTTCAGTGGGAAGGAACCTGTGTATTTGTAGACTCTGCCAAAGTTGGAGGCAGCAAGGGGTCGCTTGAGGGTAAGGGACAACTTAGGGAAGAGGGGCAGGAGAAGCAGAGCTTTATGGCATCAAGGAAGGGTGTCTATATTTGTAGCTTGGCTGAGTCACATCTCTTTAGAATTTTGTAAAGTGAGCATTTTAAGGAGAGGAAATGGAGGGAATTTCTACTTGATGACTTCCATTTCCTTACTATACTGGGAACATTCACATCCCTGATCCCATATTTAGTGCAGTGCCTGGATTTGTACCTAAATACACCAGGGAGCATCATCATTTGGTCCCTAAGGAAAATGTACTAATTTGGGAGTGGAAGAGTGGCCAATATTTACTGCCTGCCCTGTGGAAATGTCACTTACGTGCCTTCTGCTTGTGGAGAAAAATATGTTAGGTAAAATAATCTTAAAGAGAGAGAGAGAACAAAAACCTCTTCAAAACAGCTTATGTATAAATTGCTATAAACCCTATAAATACTTTAAATTATTGGTTACTTAGTACATTTGAAAAAATGACCATTAGACAAAATGAACATTTTATTGCTGTATTTTTAGCAAAAAAGGTTTAGGATTCAGTGCTAGGCACTAAGGATGGAAACTAACCCAGTTACCAAGGAAGCCCCATTCTGTCTTCTTTTTTTTCCATTACCACTTGAATAAAGCCTTTAAATATCTCCTGTTTGAAAAAAATGATTTTTTTTCCCTTGTGAAGATCTATTGTCCATCATTTACACTTGTACTTAGCACTTTACATTGGCTCTCTTGGGCTCCATCCCACTTCCCTTCACTTCAGAAGGTTTGGAATGCTAACAGCCCTGTTTCCCATACTCTCTTGAGCTTGGTCTCTGGAAATAAATTAGATCCCTCCCTTTACATGCTCTCCTGAGGGATTTGGATGGTGATACTTCAGAGCTCTTGGCAACATATGCACAAAACAAGCCCAGAGGAAGTTGAATAATTTGCTTTATACCCAATGTTCCACAGATGGTAAGCACAGTTAAAGTATCCAATTCATACCTTTAAACCACACTTCACTGCTCTGTATACTAAAATATAGCTTTTTGAGTGTGCAAGATCATCTTTGTTAATCCAACTCAAATTACACCTCTACTCATTAAAATAGTTTGACTAATTAGTTCAAAAATGATGACTAAGTTGTTGCTGTACTTCATCCTCTGTAATTTTGGGCAATAATATTCCACCAGTAAAATGGCAAATTCCTGGCAAATCATCTGATAGTCCTGTTCTACCTGGGAACCTGGTATGCAACCGCAGTAATTCAAGGGTCAGCACCACATAAGGATTGAAAAAATACCATTTAATCCAGGGCATAAGCAAATATTTAAATAATATCAAACTCATGAATGGGAGTTTAATTGAAAGACAAGAGCTAAGTGCGGGATGTACTCAAATAGTTATGAATGAAAAATAAACAAGAAAAAATGGCAACAGCTGGCCTTCCCATGGTGGCTTATCAGGTTAAGAACCCAAATAGTATCCATGAGGATGCAGTTCGATTCTTGGCCTTGCTTCGTGGATTAGGGATCTGACTTTGCTGTGAACTGTGGTGGAGGTTGCAGATCTGGCTAGGATCCCACATTGCTGTGACTCTGGTGTAGGCTGGCAGCTGCAGGTCTAATTTGACCCCTAGCCTGGGAATTTCCATATGCCACCTGTGCAGTGGTAAAAAGAAAAATAAAAAAGACAACAGCAAGCCAGGAAATATCAGGCCCTTAGGAGGTAATATAACTGTTTGCCTATCTCAGAATAGAGTATCTTGATAAGTTAGGAATTCTTCTGAGGAACCAAGTCTTGCTTTCCATTTATGTTGTAGAACTGCTCAAGGATACCATTGCAATCAAAAACTACTTAAGCTTTAAAAATAAGTTTTTCCAGAAGAAAAAAAGTCACTGCATGTTAAGAATCATATGACTTTGTTGGGTGGTATCACCTGTGCCTTCTAGGATCCTGTCAGGGTAACTAAACATTTGGCTCCACCCAGGATGTACTAACAGAAACTCTTACCTACCAAAGAGCTAGAAATCATGACATGTCAAGACATGTCATGACATGTTCAACTTGGCAAGTCTAATCATGACATGTTCAACTTGGCAAGTCTAATCACGGAGGCAAGTAAATCAGGACCTGCACTGAGAACAAATCACCCAATCACTTAAGGAGGTATTATTTTGATAGGTCTAGACTTTCAAATGGCTTTGAAAAAAAGATTTAAAACAGATTTTCTAAGTGTGCAAGCATTTATGTAAGAAGCAACACTTGTGGATGGCAGAGGAATTCAAGTTTCATCTAAATTAAAAAAAGGTTGCCAAAAAGTCAGCCTTTAGAAACTGTTTACAAAAATCATTCATGGAACTATGTCTGTCCTTTAGCTCTGAGTTTAATGTGTCAACAGTTTCCATTTCACGTCATAGAAGAAACATCATTACTTAAATGTTCTCCTTTGGATAATAGACCTGGGGTAAAATATGGCAGAGTGCCATTTTCAAATGGCACAGGATTTCAAAATGTGTAGACTTGCATCATTTCAATGACATCCTTTTGAGGCTGTGTCTCTGCTGACTGAGGCAATAATCCCCATCAGTGAATTCCCATCTAATCCTGCAGTGATCTACTTCTCCTAGGAGCAGAGGCCTAGATGATGGAGCCAGGCCTAGTTGATGCTCCCCAAACACAAAGTGAGGTCATGGTATTAACCAATCAATTATTTGCTCCACAACCATGTTTTCTTCATAAGTGGAAGAATGGCTACACATGGTTGATCTGCCTGATGGTACAGATGAAGAAAAATCAATAGAACTTTTTCCTGGGCACCTAGTACCAGGACTGGATTTTTCTATCACCTAATCTGCTGCTCTCCATATCTTTTAGGACTAATATTAAAATATAGTGTTAATATTTATTACTGGAAATATATTGTCACATGTAACAGCAGGATAGTTGCCATTATAAAGGATTTTAAAATTCTCCTTAGCCAGAAAAAAAATAAGATCTAAATTGTTTTTCACTGCATAGTAATAAGTATCCTCAAATGACATGTTTTCAATTTTGAAATATTTGAGATTTTAGCTTTCATTCTTTTTCTAACTTTTAAAAGTAAAAAAAAAAGTCAATGAACTTCAACACACTTTATAAAGTGCAATTAGTTTATTAACCTACTTGACCATGTGCTCTAGGAAGTCTCCTGAAAATGAAGAGCTTTTCAGTTTTACTGAATATGCTTTTTTTTTTTTTGTCTTTTTGCTATTTCTTTGGGCTGCTCCCGCAGCATATGGAGAGCTTTTCAGTTTTACTGAATATGCTTTTTTTTTTTTTGTCTTTTTGCTATTTCTTTGGGCTGCTCCCGCAGCATATGGAGGTTCCCAGGCTAGGGGTCTAAACGCAGCTGTAGCCGCCAGCCTACGCCAGAGCCACAGCAATGCGGGATCTGAGCCGAGTCTGCAACCTACACCACAGCTCACGGCAATGCCGGATCATTAACCCACTGAGGAAGGGCAGGGACCGAACCTGCAACCTCATGGTTCCTAGTCGGATTTGTTAACCACTGCGCCACGATGGGAACTCCCAGTTTTACTGAATATGATTCGCACGGGTGATGGGCCAAACTCTTATCTTGGATTACCTCTACTAACATTATATTCACTCCATTTAGATATAAGTACGGTGGTATTCCTTGATTATTTTTTCACTATTGCTCCTCAAGCGTGCTTTTTTAGACATTTTGTTCCTTAATCACTTCCATCTCTAAAATAATAATACCATAAATTTATCACCTATTTGTGATTATCTATCTCTATATAATCTATGCATTATATATATAAATAGTAATAAAAGTTCATTCTCCCAGAAACTATGTTTTCTTACTTCTCAGATATATGGCTCCCATCAAATTCATCTATTTAAATAACCAACTTATTGAAAAAATAATATTAAAGGAGGATAATATGATTATTTAAACATTGCCCAAACTGGAATTCTAGCTCTTCTTAAAACACAAATCTAGGAGTTCCCGTCGTGGCGCAGTGGTTAACGAATCCGACTAGGAACCATGAGGTTGCAGGTTCGGTCCCTGCCCTTGCTCAGTGGGTTAATGATCCGGCATTGCCGTGAGCTGTGGTGTAGGTTGCAGACTCGGCTCAGATCCCGCGTTGCTGTGGCTCTGGCGTAGGCCAGTGGCTACAGCTCCGATTCAACCCCTAGCCTGGGAACCTCCATATGCTGCGGGAGCAGCCCAAAGAATAGCAAAAAGACAAAAAAAAAAAAACACACACAAATCTATATCTAATTCTTCTCTCCTGCATCACCTTCTTATAAAATGTTTTTCATCAGACCCATTACTAACTTCTTTTTTTATTGTTATTTCCCCCAACACAATTTTTTTCCACTGTACAGTATAGGGACCCAGTTACACATACATGTATACATAATTTTTTCTCCCGTTGTCATGCTCTGTTGTAATATCTAGACATAGTTCTCAGTTCTACACAGCAGGATCTCATTGTTAATCCATTCCAAAAGAAATAGTTTGCATCAGTTAACCCCAAGCTCCCAATCCATCCAACTCCCTCCCCCTCCCCCTGGGCAGCCACAATTCTATTCTCCAAGTCCATGATTTTCTTTTCTGTGGAAAGGTTCCTTTATGCCCTGTAATTGATACCAGATATGACTGATATCATATGGTATTTGTCTTTCTCTTTCTGACTTACTTCACTCAGAATGAGGGTCTCTAGTTCCATCCATGTTGCTGCAAATGGCATTATTTCCATCTTTTTTATGGCTGAGTAGTGTTCCATTGTGTATATATACCAGGTCTTCCTGATCTAATCATGTGCCGATGGACATTTCAGTTGTTTCCATGTTTTGGCTATTGTGAATAAAGCTGCAATGAACATGTAGGTGCATGTGTCCTTTTTAAGGAAAGTTTTGTCTGGATATATGGCCAAGAGTGGGATTGCTGGGTCATATGGTAGTTCTATGTATAGATTTCTAAGGTACCTCCATACTGATATCCATAGTGGTTGTACCAGCTTACATTCCCACCAACAGCGCAGGAGGGCTCCCTTTTTTCCACAACCCCTCCAGCATTTGTTATTTGTGGATTTATTAATGATGGCCATTCTGACTGGTGTGAGGTGGTATCTCATGGTAGTTTTGATTTGCATTTCTCTAATAATCAGAGATGTTGTGTACTTTTTCATATGCTTGTTGGCCATCTGTACATCTTCTTTGGAAAAATGTCTATTCAGGTCTTTTCCCCATTTTTCCATTGGGTTGTTAGTTTTTTTCACTGTTGAGTTGTGTAAGTTGTTTGTATATTCTAGAGATTAAGCCCTTGTCAGTTGTATCACTTGAAACTATTTTCTCCCATTCTGTAAATTGTCTTTTGGGTTTATTTTGGGTTTCCTTTGCTGTGCAAAAGCTTGTCAGTTTGATTAGATCCCAATGGTTTATTTTTGCTTTTATTTCTGTTGCTTTGGGAGACTTACCTGAGAAAACATTTGTAAGGTTGATGTCAGAGAATGTTTTGCCTATATTCTCTTCCAGGAGATTGATGGTGTCTTGTCTTATATTTAAGTCTTTCAGACATTTTTGAGTTTATTTTTGTGTATGGTGTGAGGGTGTGTTCTAGTTTCATTGATTTGCATGTAGCTGTCCAGGTTTCCCAGCAATTCTTGCTGGATAGACTATCTTTTTCCCATTTTATGTTCTTGCCTCCCTTGTCAAAGATGAATTGACCATAGGTGTCAGGGTTTATTTCTGGCTTCTCTATTCTGTTCCATTGGTCTGTCTGTCTGTTTTGGTACCAGTACCACACTGTCTTGATTACTGTGGCTTTGTAATATTGCTTGAGGTCTTGGGGAGTTATGCCTCCTGCTTGGTTTTTGTTCCTCAGGATTGCTTTGGCAATTCTGGGTCTTTTGTGGTTCCATATAAATGTTTGGATTGTTTGTTGTAGTTCTGTGAAAAATGTCCTGGGTAATTTGATAGGGATTGCATTGAATCTGTAGATTGCTTTGGGTAGTATGGCCATTTCTACAATATTTTTCTGAATCAGGAGCATGGAAAATCTTTCCATTTCTTTACATCTTCCTTAATTTCCTTGATTAATATTTTATAGTTCTCAGCATATAGGTCCTTTGCCTCCTTGGTCAGGTGTATTCCCAGGTATTTGATTTTGGGGGGTGCAATTTTAAAAGGTATTGTGTTTTTATATTCCTTTTCTAGAGTTTCATTGTTAGTACACAGAAATATGACTGGGAGTTCCCGTCGTGGCGCAGTGGTTAACAAATCCGACTAGGAACCATGAGGTTGCGGGTTCAGTCCCTTCCCTTGCTCAGTGGGTTGACAATCTGGTGTTGCCGTGATCTGTGGTGCAGGTTGCAGACGCAGCTCGGATCACGCGTTGCTGTGGCTCTGGTGTAGACTGGTGGCTACCGCTCCGATTCGACCCCTAGCCTGGGAATCTCCATATGCCGCAGGAGCAGCCCAAGAAATAGCAAAAAGACAAAAAAAAAGAAAGAAATATAATGAATGTTAATCTGAATGTTAATCTTATATCCTGCTATTTTGCTGTCTTTGTTGATAAGTTTGAGTAGTTTTGGGGTTGAGTCCTTAGGGTTTTCTATGTATAGTATCATGTCATCTGCATACAGATGCCTTTTGGATGCATTTTATTTCTTTTGTTTGTCTGATTGCTGTGGCTAGGACTTCCAATACTATGTTGAATAACAGTGGTGAGAGTGGGCATCCCTGTCTTGTTTGAGATTTGAGTGGGAAGGCTTTCAGTTTTTCTCCATTGAGTATTATATTTGCTGTGGGTTCTTCTTTTTTCTGTTTACTTGCCTATTATCCATCTTTTCCTCACTGGAATTAAAATTCCACACAAATACAACCCTTGTTTACATAATATAACCTTTTATGGTAGAAAATTGACAGAACACTGTAAACCAACTATAATTGAAAAAATAGAAATCATTTTAAAAATGTAATGTTTTATATCTGGTCCATTGCACTCTTTCCACTGTAAGGACTGAACAGTATTTTGGGGCTAAGTTAAAGAAGTCAAAATTTCCTGAAGTAAATTGACCATGGAGCCATTTTTTTCCAGTAATAAATGTTAACACTATGAGATAAAGATGGGAAAAACCCTATAGAAATAGGAACTATGTAGCTCTTCAAGGTGCTACTCTCATGCCCAGAGTATCAATCTCCACAGTGATTGAGTTAATTTTCCTCCTTTCATGTGAGTGTCACTTCCTTTGAAATTTGACCATTTGAATTTCACTTATTCTGCCCCTTACATTTCACTTTTTGAGAGGCCCATGACCAGTACCACATCTGCATAAGTGAAATCATTACTTAGTTTTTCCATGATGTAAGAGGAATCAAGATTCTGCAAGAAGCCTGGGAACTGTAGGTCAATGATCACCTGAAGAGAAGAAAATCCTCATTCCTAAAAAAAAAACAGGAAGAATGACTCAGTAACAATCTTCACAATGTGGCCAATGATCAGACCTTTGTTTTGGTATTTTCACATCATGATATCAAGGAGTATGTTGAAGTGGATAGAGTAGAAGAAATAATAGAAAAGACTTGATATTATCGCTTAACTCCCATGAGTCTTATTTTCTTCTATGAAATGGAGAAAAAAAAAAACCTCTTTAATAATACATGTTGCTACATTAAGAGAGTTAAATAAAGTATGTAAATAACCTACCAAAATGTATGCCCCACAGTTGGCCTTTAACCAATTATGATGTTGTTGCCCTCACAAAATGCCTAATATTTTCATTAAATTAAATGTCCATGTTAAAGCAATGTATCCTCATACAACATCCAAACAGTACTTTCCTCATTAATTTTAGGAGAAATATACTTACTCCCCTATATATTTTGCTTTTTTTTTTAAGAATCAAAAATAATCACAAGGAGATCCTGCTGAGTAGCATTGAGAACTATGTCTAGATACTCATATTGCAACAGAACAAAGGGTGGGGGGAAAATGTATACATGAAGAATAACTTGATCCCCATGCTGTACGGTGGGAAAATTTTTTTTTTAAAAATTATAAATAAAAAAAATCAGATGGCAATTTTTGCTCAGGAGGCATTCTTAACAATGAGTGCAAAGGAACATCTTTTTTTAATGATTTTTATTTTTTCCATTATAGGTGGTTTACAGTGTTCTGTCAATTTTCTATTGTACAGCATGGAGACCCAGTCACACATACATATATAGTTTCTTTTTCTCACATTATCATGCTCCATCATAGATGACTAGATATAGTTCCCAGCTCCATACAGCACAATCTCATTGCTTATACACTCCAAATGCAATACATTGTATCTATTAACCCCAGAGTCCCAGTCCATCACACTCCCTCCACATCCACCTTGGCAACCACAAGTCTGTTATCTAAGTCCATGAGTTTTTCTCCTATGGAAAGGTTCATTTGTGCTGTGTCACAATACATGTTTCTACAATATTTTATTAGCCTCTTTGCTTCTATTTTCTATGCTGAAAACTCCATCTTGTCCTGTCTTACTTTATCCCATATTCCTGCTTGAAAAACAGTTGCAGTGCTGGTAAATGATTTGAGCTTAAGAACAAAGACCTAAAGGCATAAGGTATTCATATGGTCAGCTGAATGAGGATATATTGTGTTGGTCTAGGCATGCCAGACCTGTGCAGCATGATATGTCCTCTAAAGAATAAGAGGAAACAATAACTGAAATAAAAAATTCACTAGAAGCAGCTATCAGCAGAATACAGGAGGCAGAGAATGAATAAGCTGAATAAGTGAGGTGGAAGACAGATTAGAAAAAAATACAAAAAAAAAAGATTGAAAACAAATGAAGAGAGTCTCAGAGAACTCTGGGACAACATGAAATGCACTAACATCTGCATTATAGGGGTGCCAGAAGGAGAAGAGAGAAGGGGACAGAAAAAATATTCCAAGGGATAATAGCCAAAAACTTCCCTAACATGGGAAAGGAACCACCCACTCAAATACAGGAAGCTCAACGAGTACCATATAAAATAAACCCAAGGAGGAATACACTGAGACACATATTAATCAAACTGACCAAAATTAAAGACAAAATCTTGAAAGCAGATAGGGAAAAGAAACAAATAACATACAAGGGAACCCCAATAAGGTTATCAGCAGATTTTTCAGCAGAACCTCTGCAGGCCAGAAGGGAGTGGCATGATATACTTAACGTGATGAAAGGGAAAAAAACTCCAACCAAGATTACTCTACCCAGCAAGGCTCTCATTAAGATTTGAAGGAGAAATCAAAACCTTCACAGATAAGAAAAAGCTGAGATAATTTAGCAACAATAACCCAGCCTTACAGCAAATACTAAAGGAACTTCTCTAGGCAGAAAAGAAAAGACAGCAACAGGAAACAAAAATTCCACAAATGACAAGGCTCACCAGTAAAGGTATATATACAATAAAGATACAAAATCATCCATGCACAATTATACCACCAAATTCAGAAATCATGAGAAGAGGTGGGTACAAATGCAGGACACTGGAGATGAACTTGCAATTAAGAGAACAACAACAAAAAACAATCTCATATACATATAGACACATATCAAAACTTCAGGATAACTGCAAACCAGAAATCTACAATTGATAAACAAACAAAGAAAAATCAACTCAAATACAACACTAAATATAGTCATCAAACAAGAAGAGGAGAAAACAAGAAAAGAAGGGAATAAAAAAAGAGCAACAAAAACAAATCCAAAGCAATTAATAAAATGGCAATAAGAACATATATATCAATAATTATCTTAAATGTTAATGGACTAAAAGCCCCAACCAAAAGACATGGACTGGCTGAATGGATACAAAAACAAGATCCATATATATACACTATCTTCAAGAGACCCACTTCACTTCTAGGGACACATACAAATTGAAAGTGAGAGGATGGAAGAAAATAATTCATGCAAATGGGGATCAAAAGAAAGCTGGAGTAGCAATAATTCATATCAGACAAAATAGACTTTAAAATGAAGAGTATTCTCAGGGACAAAGAAGGACATTACATAATGATCAAAGGATCACTCCAAGAAGATGATATAACAATTTTAAATATCTACACACCCAATATAGGTTCACCACAATATATAAGGCAACTTCTAACAACCTTAAAAGGACAATTCAACAATAACATGATAATAGTGGGGAACTTTAACACCACACTTACAGCAATGGACAGATCATCTAGACAGATAATCAATAAGGAAACACAGGCCCTGAATGAGGCATTAGACCAGATGGATTTAATAGATATTTATAGGACATTCCAGCCAAAAGCAACAGAATACACATTCTTCTCAAGTTCACATGGATCATTCTCTAAGATTGAGCACATCCTGGGCTACAAATCCAACCTCAGTAACTTTAAGAAAATTGAAATCATATCAAGCATCTTTTCCAACCACAACGCTATACAACTTGAAACCAACAACAAGAAAAAAAACTGCAAAAAACACAAACACGTGGAGACTCAACAACATGCTACTAAACAACCAATGGATCACTGAAGAAATCAAAGAGGAAATTAGAAAATACCTAGAGGCAAAGGACAACAAAGATACAACACTCCAAAACCTATGGGATGCAGCAAAAGCTGTTCTAAGAGGAAAGTTTATAGCAATACAAGCCCACCTCAGGAAACAAGAAAAAGCCCAAATAAACAAGCTAACTTTACATCTAAAGAAGCTCAAGAGAGAAGAACAGACAAGACCTAAAGTGAGTAGAAGGAAAGAAATCATAAAGATCAGAGCAGAAATCAATGAAGTAGAAATGAAGAAAACCATAGAAAAGATCAATGAAACAAAAAGCTGGTTCTTTTAAAAGATCCACAAAATTGATAAACCACTAGCCAGACTTATCAAGCAAAAAAGAGAGAGGACTCAGATCAATAAAATTAGAAATGAAAAAGGAGAAGTAACAATGGACATCACAGAAATACAAAGGATCATAAGAGACTACTATATGCAACTATATGCCAATAAAATGGAAAACCTAGAAGACATGGACAAATTCTTAGAAAAGTATGATCTTCCAAGACTAAACCAAGATGAAATAGATAAGATGAATGGACCAATCACAAGAACTGAAATTGAAACTGTGATTAAAAAACTTCCAACAAACAAAAGTCCAGGGCCAGATGGCTTCACAGGTGAATTCTATCATACATTTAGAGAAGAGCTAACACCTATACTTCTGAAATTATTCCAAAAAACTGCAGAGGAAGGGATACTCCCAAACTCATTCTATGAGGCCACCAACACCCTGATACCAAAACCAGACAAAGATACCACAAAAAAAGAAAACTACAGGCCAACTTCACTGATGAACATCTATGCAAAAATCCTCAACAAAATACTAGCAAACCACATCCAACAATACATAAAAAGGATTGTACATCATGATCAAGTGGGATTTATCCCAGGTATGCAAGAATTCTTCATATCTGCAAATCAATCAGTGTGATACACTGTGTTATCAAACTGAAGAATAAAAACAAAATGGTCATCTCAATAGATGCAGAAAAAGCCTTTGACAAAATCCAACACCCATTTCTGATAAAAAAAAAACCCTTCAGAAAATAGACATAGAGTGAACTTACCTCAACATAATAAAGGCCATATATGACAAACCCACAGTGAACATCATTCTCAATGGTGAAAAGCTGAAAGAATTCCTGCTGAGATCAGGAACAAGACAAGGATGTCCGCTCTCGCCACTACTCTTCAACATAGCTTTGGAAGTCCTAGCCACAGCAATCAGAGAAGTAAAACAAATAAAAGGAATCCAAATTGGAAAGGAAAGAGTAAAACTATCACTATTTGCAGATGACATGATACTATACCTAGAGAATCCTAAAGACTCTACCAGAAAACTGTTGAGCTCATCCACGAATTTGGCAAAGTCACAGGATACAAAATTAATACACAGATATCGATGGCATTTTTATACACTAATAATGAAATATCAGAAAGAGAAATTAGGGAAGCAATCCCATTTACCATTTCATCCAAAAGAATAAAATACCTAGGAGTAAACCTACCTAAAGAGAAAAAAGACCTGTACTCTGAAAACTATAAGACACTGATGAATGAAATCAAAGATGACACAAATAGATGGAAAGATATACCGTGCTCATGGATTGGAAGAGTTAATATTATCAAAATGACTATGCTACCTAAGGCAATCTACAGATTCAATGCAATCCCTATCAAACTACCAAGGACATTTTTCATAGAACTTGAAAAAAATATTTTAAAGTTTGTTTGGAAGCACAAAATATCCAGATTGAATAAATCTATATTTAAGGAAAAAATATATCAAATGTCTGACTTAATTTTGAGCCATTATAGTAACTAGATTATGAATTATTCCTTATTTTGAGGATGACTCCATTTTTGCTTTTGGTAAATTCATTGCACAGCCAAAAAAAAAAATCTGCAATGATTCTTTCACTCTCTCTTTTTCCCTTGTGCACTTATCAAAGATTTTTACTTATTATTTGCTTTTACCACAGGTTATAAAAATCAAGAATTCTCAAATGAAGTTTGATAGAAAGGCCAAATTCATCCAAGTAACTCATGTGGAGAATTGGATAAAGTAGGGGCAAGTAATATGTTGAGAAAAACATATTCTACAATCATCGAACTAGGGGTTTAGAGAGTTCTTTCCATTATCTGTTCTGAAGCTATGAATATGCATGGTGAAGCCTTGGTAAAGTGCATATGAAGTTGTCAAAATACCTAATAAATGCCTAGCCATTATTGAAGATTCAACAAATGTTAGATTCTAGACACTTTTTCCTATCAATGATCTGCAAAATGTCTAAATTTTCTTTCACAGTTTACAAGTATAATCCTGCCTATGTATATAAATCATCACCTTCTCAGCACAGTGAGCAACCTCAGTTACTCTCCTCCTCAACAAAATCCTCATGGTTTTTTACTTCAGTGTTTCTCACTGTGTAAATGAGTGGGTTTAACATGGGAGTGAAGATTGCAAAGAACACACTCATCAACTTGTCTGCAGGGTAAGTGACCACAGGACATATAGGTGAATACACAAGGGACGGAGAAGATTACTGCTACTGTAAAGTGGGAGCCACAGATAAAGAGGGTTTGCATCTTCCTTCAGAGCCCAGAGATTTCAGGGAGCTCAGGATGACCATGTAGGAGATGAGTAGCATGAAAGAAATGAGCAAGCACATGCTTCCCTACTGTTAGCAGCCACCAGCATTCTAAGCCTGTAGGTGTCCCTGCAGACAAGTTCCAAGAGTGAGAAAAAATCACACATGAAGTGGTCAATGACATTGGGTCCACAAAAGGTCAAGTCTCCTGTGAAAAGAATATGCAGGGTAGAGTAAAGAAAATAGTTTAAAGTTTGTTTGAAAGCACAAAAGATCCAGAATAGCCAAAGACATCCTGAAAAAGAAAAATGGAGCTGGAGGAATCAGGCTCCTGGACTTCAGACTATACTACAAAGCAACAGTCATCAAAACTGCATAGTACTGGCACAAAGACAGACATATAGATCAGTGGAACAGGATAGAAAGCCCAGAATTCAACCCACACACCTACAGCCAACTAATCTATGACAAAGGAGGCAAGACTATACAATGGAGAAAGGACAGTTTGTTTAATAAGTGGTGCTGGGAAAACTGGACAGCCACATGGAAAAGAATGAAATTAGAGCCCCCCCAACACCATACACAAAAATAAACTCCAAATGGATTAAAGACCTAGATATAAGACCAGACACTATAAAATTCTTAGAGGAAAACATAGGCCAAACACTCTCTGACATAAACGATAGCAACATCTTCTCAGATCCGCCTCTTAGAGTAATGACAGTAAAAACAAAAATAAACAAAAGGTACCTAATCAAACTGAAAAGTTTCTGCATAGCAAAGGAAACCCTAAACAAAACAAAAAGACAACCCACAGAATGGGAGAAAATCTTTGCAAGTGAATCAACTGACAAGGGATTTATCTCCAAAATTTATAAACAACTTCTGAAGCTCAATACCAAAAAAACAAACAACCCCATCAAAAAATGGGCAGAAGATCTAAACAGACAGTTCTCCAAAGAAGACATACAGATGGCCAAAAAACATGAAAAGATGTTCAACATCACTCATTATTAGAGAAATGCAAATCAAAACCACTATGAGGTTCCACTTTACACCAGCCAAAATGGCCATCATCAAAAAGCCTACAAACAATAAGTGCTAGAGAGGGTGTGGAAAAAAAGGAACCCTAGTACCCTGTTCATGGGATTGTAAATTGGTGCAACCACTGTGGAAAGCATTGTGGAGATTCCTCAGGAAACTAAACATAGAACTACCATTTGATCCAGCAATCCCACTCCTGGGCATCTATCCAGAGAAAACCATGACTCACAAAGACACATGTACTCCAGTGTTCACTGCAGCACTATTTACAATAGCCAAGACATGGAAACAACCTAAATGTCCATCAACAGAGGAATGGATCAAGAAGATGTAGTACATATACACAATGGAATATTACTCAGCCATTAAAAGGAACAAAACGCCAGCATTTTTGGTAACATGGATGGACCTAGAAATTATCATGCTAAGTAAAGTCAGCCATACAATGAGACACCAACATCAATGCTTTCACTGACATGTGGAATCTGAATAAAGGACATACTGAACTTCTTTGCAGAACAGATGCTGACTCACAGACATTGAAAAACTGATGGTCTCCAGAGGAGACAGTTTGGGTGGTAGGGAGATGTGCTTGGGTTGTGGGATGGAAATCCTGTGAAATCAGATTGTCATGATCATTATACAACTACAGATGTGATAAAATAAAAAAAATTAAAAAACCTTCTTTAAAAGATGTTCCTCCTGCTGATCAAGTGAAGATTTTATCCAGAAGTTACCTCAGTGTTGTATCCTCTTTGACTTTGTTTCCAATCCACTAAGTGACCTAAAGTGGAAGGAAATCAAATGGGCTGATTTAAGTGAAATTATAGAATATATAACCCATAATTGGAATGTAATCACAGAGCTTATTTACCCAGAAGTAGTCCATATGTTTTCAGTTACCATGTTTTGAACATGACCACTTCCTCCAACCCTACAGGGGTAGAATTTGACCCAGGGGAAGATGAGCCAAATTTATAAGCAGGCTGACCTCACCTCCAGCTTGTTTATGAATTTTTCTTAAGATTTTTAGAGTCTCCAGATTTCCAACCTAGTATAGCGAGAAATACATTGATCAGAAGTTCGTATTGCAGCTTTTAGAGCTCTTTGACGGTGAAGATTATTGAGAGAGAGATTTTCCTAAAACTACCCTTCACAGAATTGATGCAAAATTCTTAGGCTCAAGAGCTTACATCAGAAAACAGATAAATATTTCATAGATTTATTTATGAAACAGAGCATCACAATGTCATAGCAGAATAACTGGAAATATTGAGGTATAAATAATAGATTTGCCTTACCACTAAAAGAAGAGCACAAGATTTTCTTACTGAAGGTGTTACCATCTTTGCAAAGAGTGAAGTTTCAATCCTCAACTGGCTACTGTGTAGTACACTTTTTAGAAAAGGACAGAACCCTCACTGAACCAGTGGTAATGGCCCTTATCAAGTACTGGCCAAAGACACACAGATCAAAAGAAGTAATGTTCCTAAATGAGTTAGAAGAGATTCTGGACATCATCAAGCCATACATGTTTGTGAAGTTCATGGAGCCTCTATTCTGGCAGGTGGCCAAGTGTGTCTCCAGTCCACACTTCTGGGTGGCCGATTGAGTGCTCTATTACTGGAATAATGAGTACATAGTAAGCCGGACCAGGGACAATGCAGCCAAGATCCTTGCCCATCATGTTTCCATCCTTGTACCGCAACTCAAAGACACACTGATACAAGAGGATACATGGCTTGATATACATCTCACTGAAACTCTTCATGGAGATGAACCAGAAACTGTTTGACTTCTGCACCCAGTGGTTTAAGGCGGAGAACTTGAAAGATAAGCTGAAAATGAATAAATGAGAAGTGTGGTTTAAACTAGAAAACCTAGCCACGGCAAACCCCTGGATAGTAAAAAAGAGAGTAACATGAAAACAGCTAGGGTGTGACTTGAATGTTGTTATAGAATAGGAATGTAGCTTCATCATGGCAGGGGCAGTTTCACTAACATTGCATATTGAAATAGCTGCAGTAAAAATATTTTTCAACTTTTGTACAAGTACTTATTTTGCCCAACAAAGTTTGTACCACAGAATTGACTTTTTTTCTTATTTGCTTTTTAAATAAGATATGAACCTTATGAATATACTGTGGTAAAAGGAAAACAGGACACCACCTCTATTTGGGGCTATGACTGTCATTTGCTTTCTCTCTTGAATGTCATAGATGATGTAGCTCAAACCACATTTTCCTTTCTTCAATATAAAATTAATTCTAAAGGAAAAACAATTAGATTTGAATTAGATTAAGTATGGAGTTGATGTCCTCTTTACTAAAATGAGGTTTCTACTGACTGAGCCATTTGTTGTTAGAATTGACTGATGGAACTAGAGAATCTCATACTGAGTGAGATGAGCCAGAAAGACAAAGACAAATACCATATGATATCACTTATAACTGGAATCTAATATCCAGCACAAATGAACATCTCCTCAGAAAAGAAAATCATGGACTTGGACAAGAGACTTGTGGCCGCCTGATGGGAGAGGGAGGGAGTGGGAGGGATCAGGAGCTTGGGCTTATCAGACACAACTTAGAATAGATTTACAAGGAGATACTACTGAGTAGCATTGAGAACTTTGTCTAGATACTCATGTTGCAACAGAACAAAGGGTGGGGAAAAAAATGTAATTGTAATGTATACATGTAAGGATAACCTGACCCCCTTGCTGTACAGTGGGAAAATTAAAAAAATTATTAAAAAAAAAAAGAATTGACTGACTTCTACCAAGTTTGAAACTAGCTCCTAGTGCGCCCTGGTATGCCCTGGTGGGTGGGCACAGGCAACAGGTCTCTGGAACTGTGGCTGGGAGGCAAGCTCCATGTAGTGCTGACTCAGATCACTCACAGGTGGCTGGGGTCTGGGAGTTGTGCTGTGAATTTCTGGTGGTGTCCCCACTGTTCCCAGTGATGGGGACTGTCCTTGAAGACCTTCCTTCTGGTGCCATGTGCAAGTCTGACCATCACTGAAAGTCATGTGCATGAATCTGCCTCACCAACATTCTCAGGCTATCCTCAACACCCCTGAAAAGATATTCTGAGGAGTACTGCTCAGCTACCCCTAAAATCCTAAAAGTTTCAGTAAATTGAGCCAGATTATAAGCAATCTGTGTATTTTCTTTGGTGAGAGTTATGCAAAAATTGTTGTTATCTTAGTTGCTATGTGGGTTTTTAATCTCTAAGATGTCTAATAAAAAGTGGTAAGTGCATATTTAAAAAAAAAGAATATTGCTGTAGATTTGTCTATGGGCAATGTAGCTATGGTTTCAGATACTTAAAATTACAGGGACAAAGAACAAAATAAAACTGAGATGTGGGATCATCAGGTTGACAGGGCTTTGACCTCCCTGCAGAGCTCTGAGTCCTCAAGGGGCATAGGATGACCACAAGGGATACCATCAACATGAAAAAAGTGATCACAGGGATTACTCCACCATTGCAGCAACCAAGAGACCAACAAGGAAAGGGTCATCGCAGACAAATTATATCGGGGGAAAATGTCACACATGAAGTGACCTATCATGTTTGGACCACAGAATGGAAACAAGAAAGTGACTAGGATCTGTGCAATGGAGTGGAGAAAACCTACTGCCCAAGATACCAGAGAGCAGGAGGCAGTATATGCAGAGGTTCCTCATGATCACATAGTACAAATGTCAACAAATGGCCATGTAGAGGTCACAGGCCATGGTCACAAGGAGGACGATCTCTGAAGCCCTCAAGAAATTTTCAACAAACAGCTGTGTCACATAGCCATTGAAGGAGAAATGTTTTGAATAATAGAACTAATCAGCTAACATTTTTTTTTATTTGGAAGAGGACTAGCTGGCATCTATCAAAGACAAAAATGCCAGGAGAAAAATACACCAGGAAGTCCAAAGTCTGGGTGCAGAGTATAGTAACCCCAGTAAGCCGGTTGCCCATAACAGTGACAATATAAATAATAAGTAACCCTGAAAGTAGAGTTTTCTGCAAATGAGGGTCCTAAGTCCTATTAGAATCAATTCAGGAGTTCCTGTTTTGGTGCAGTGGAAACAAATCTGACTAGTAACCAATTGAAGTTGCGGGTTCAATCCCTGGCCCTGCTCAGTGGGTTAATGATCTGATATAGGCCTGTGGCTACAGCTCAAATTCAATCTCCATATGCCTTGGGTGTGGCCCTCAAAAACAAAACACACAAAAAGAATCAGTTCAGTTACATTCATCCTGTCTTCTTTCATTTCAATGCTTATGATGAATTCAGAAGTGGGGAGTTAACCTGTAAAGACAACATTTTCAATAGCAAGGTGATGTATGTATTTAGGGTTTTTAGACAAGACCAAAGTATTTTAATCATAGAAACTATTTTCTTCCATGGTGTGCAAGAGGAGAATAAACATGTGACTTTTTTCTATTTTATAAAAACAGTGAATTTTGAAACTGTCTGGTTTTGCTACTTACAAGGATGCTCAAATCCTTCTTCACCACCTTCTGACAGTTGGTGCCTGGGCCTTTGTGGAGGACAACCAGGCACGGGAACTCACCATGTAATAAACCTGTCTGCTACTCAGACAATAAGAAATGTTGAAAAATCTTCCATAGATATTTTTAAAAATGTACAACTATTGGTTCTGCTTCTGCACACTGTTGATACACAGAAGAATTCTCCCCCTCTTCTGTCTAAAAACAAGTTCAATATATCTAAGAGACATAGGTCTCTCTATAGCTTCTTCACTTCTTTATAGCCAGCATTTGTTTCAGTGTGACTCATATGGGCGTTCAATAAAATTAAGTGAATAAATCAATTTGAAGACTCTCATTTTGCCTGCATTTTCTTTTTTTCCTATCTTCAAAAAATTTTATAATGATTTTTTCAATTTTTTTTGGTTTACAGTGTTCTGTTAATTTTCCACTGTATGACAAAGTGACCCAGTCTTTCTCTCTCTCTCTCACACACACACACACACACATACACATATATATATATATACATCATTTTTCTCACATTATCCTCCATCATGTTCCATCACAAGTGACTAGATATAGTTCCCTGTGCTATAGAGCAGGACCTCATTGCTTATCCACTCCTTATGCAATAGTTTGCATCTATTAACACCAGATTCCCAGCCCATCCCACTCCCTCCCCCTCCCCCTTGACAACCACAAGTCTGTTTTCCAAGTCCATGAGTTTGTTTTCTGTGGAAAGGTTCATTTGTGCTGTATAGTAGATTCCAGATATAAGTGATATCATATGGTATTTGGCTTTCTCTTTCTGACTCATTTAACTTAGTATGAGAGCCTCTATTTCTATCCATGTTGCTGCAATGGCAATATTGTTTTTCTTATGGCTGAGTAGTACATCATTGTGTATATATATGACATCTTCTTAATCCATTCATCTGTTGATGGACATTTAGGTTGCTTCCATATCTCAGCTATTGTGAATAGTACTGCAATAAACATATGGGTGCATGTATCTTTTTCATGGAAAGTTTTTTTTTCCTGGATTTATGACCAAGAGATGAATTGCTGGGTCATATGATAGTTCTATATTTAGTTTTCTGAGGTACTTCCATACTATTTTCCATAGTGGTTGTAGCAATTGACATTCCCGAATACAGGATAGTAGGGTTCCCTTTTCTCCATACCCTCTCCAGCATTTGTGATTTGTTGACTTATTAATGATGGCCATTCTGACAAGTGCGAGGTGGCACCTCATAGTAGCTTAATGTGAATTTCTCTAATAATTAGTGATGTTGAGCATTTTTTCCTGTGCCTGTTGGCCATCTGTACATCTTCTTTGGAGAAATGTCTATTCAGTTCTTTTGCCCATTTTTCAATTGGGTTGTGGATTTTTTGCTGTTGAGTTGTATTTGTATAACTTGTTTGTATATTTAGAGATTAAGCTCTTGTCAGTTTCATCATTTGAAACTATTTTTCCCATTCCATAGATTGTCTTTTTGGGTTTTTTAGGGTTTCCTTTGCTGTGCAAAGCTTGCCAGTTTGATTAGGTCCCCTTGGTTTATTTTTGGTTTTATTTCTGGGGGACATACCTAAGAAAACATTTGTTTATTTGATGTCAGAGAATGTTTTGTCTATGTTCTCTTCTAGGAATTTGATGAAGTCTTATCTTACATTTAGGTTTTTGAGCCACATTTACTCTCTTACTTCTGAAAATTGAATAAGTGGTTGGAATGACAATTAGACATACTCCTTTCACCCAGTGAGATCTCTCACTCTTTCCATAAGACACTGAGCAGCTGTCTTTGCAGATCTGCTTCAACCAGCAACCTTACTTTCTGGCCACAGGTACTAGCTGAATATTAGAGGGAAGGTTGGGGGGGAGAAAGAATGCCATAGTGCCTATTGTCCTGGTTCCCTGTTGTGGTTGTTCAATGTCTGGGTGCCATTAACTGAGGCTGCACTTTTTGGATGTACCTTCTGAATTCCTGAGATCCCTCTCTCCCCTACCTTCCCAGGCCATTTTGTGGTAATGGCTTCCTCTGTTACCAGGGGTACTGTAGTAGCCCTTATTTATTTCCTTCCACTTTATTCATACCTTGATATGCAAACATATGAAACATTTTAATCTCCCATTTTTCAGTATGCTCTTTCTTGTCAGGTTTCCAACATATGCAGAAAATTTTTATTTTTTTCCTTTGTAAAGAAATAAGTAAAATAAAATAAATGAGAAAATATTTTTCCCTTTAGTAAATTTGTTTTATCTGTAAATTTGTTTGATCACCTATGCATGATCTATAGCTGCTAAATAAATTCAAATTTTGTCCAGAAAATGTATTATGAAAGACCAAAACGTAAAGAGTTCTTGGTGTCTTAATTGGGAATCTGTGCATTATCTGTAGCACTCACTTTGGAGTTATATGTGGAAAAAAGTCATATTTTATGGCAAAACAAGAGGAGTTTAAGTGTAAAAAGTTTTCTCTGCCTTTTGGCCTCATCTCTCCCCACACTGTGCATTGTGTATTTGCATTATGCTTGGAGTACTGTTCCACATGAAGAGCAACATTCTCCTAGCATCAAGACAACACCTTAAAATATAGCCTGCTTTCTGGATATTGCGAGGGGTCAAATGACTGACTATGATGCAGGTTAGATCTGGATTATATAAACTGTCCATAATACAGCATTTGATGTACAACTTTCTGTCTCAAATAACGTTTATAATTGTGACTTGATTTCTGTACAGCAGAATGGTTCTGTTTTCTAAGATGCTGTTCACAGATTATAATCCTCAAATTTGTCTCTAATAATATTTTCCAATTCTTTCTTAGATTGACTAATTTTTGTTGACATATGATTTCATGAAGTATGCATTTTTTTGCCTTTTATCTATTTCAAAAATCTTTTCAGTTGGAGAAAACTGATAAAGATGCAAACAAATCTTGTCTGTAGAAATGCAAAACTGTGTGGTAAAAGTTTGATTGAGATCCCCGATCATTACAGAAAAAGAAAATTTCACATTTATTTGTAAGATCCTTATACATCCCTGACTGAATAATGTAAGGGTAGTATACTGGATTCTCCTTTAGTTGGATTATAATATGTTACTAGTCCCCTCATTAATCAATGAGCTAAATAAAATCATTGTCGTGTGTCTATTTGACATTTCTATAAGTCATAACTTCACTTTTTAAAAAAGTCTTTTTTTCCTTTTGATGTTAGAATAAAGATCAGTTTAGAGATATTTTTAAGATACTTATAAAAAATCTAGATATGCTTACCCCATGTGTTATTTTACCATAGGCCTTCTGTTTTATTGGGAGGTTGCTTCTATTTAATGCATTTGTAAAAATCTTCTTTAAAATTTGCTTTGAAGTCAAATGTTCCAATAGCCCTTTTTCATCTCTCCATTTTTGTAGCATTGAAATATTACAAGTTCTGAGATGGTTAAGGACTAAGGAAAGTAAGCCTACTTTCCTCTTGAGAGATGTCAAAATTTGGTAACTAATGAAGTTCTTTATGAAGATCCGATTATTATGACAAGTGATGCTCAAAAACTAGTATTGACTGTTTTATATATACTAGGTATTGTGCAAATAATTTTACATACATTATCTCATCTAATGGGTTTTTTGTTTTTGTTTTTGTTTTTTAAGGAAAATTGAGACATGAGAATTAAGCCTTGTTCCCCAGGACATACGTTTAGTGAGATCAGACTTGAAGATATAATTCAACAATCTCTGACATCAAGTCTTGAACTCTCCCAAGTAAAAATTTACCAAAGAGTTATCAGGTTTATTTAACATACCCTTTCAACAAAAGCTATCAGAAGACTAGTTCTCATCACAAGGCATTAGAAATTGATTCAAAAAACACTTGGGGGAGTTCCAATTGTGACACAGCAGAAACAAATCTGACTAGTATCCATGAGTTTGGAGGTTTGACCCCTGGCCTTGTTCCACTGGGTCAGGGATCCAGTGTTGCCATGAGCTGTGATGTAGGTCCAGATGTGGCTCAGATCCTGTGTTGCCATGGCTGTGGTGTAGGCTGGCAGTTATATCTCCAATTGGAACCCTAGCCTGGGAGTTTCCATATGCCACTAGTGTGGCCCTAAAACAAGTGAACAAACAAACAAATAAAAACACAGAAATTCAAAAGATGTCAACTATTTCCCTCTGAGAATTCCCTATCTCTTCTCCCAGGAGAATTTAGAATAAGATAGTTATTTTCTTTACTTTGTTAGGTAGGTTTATAATCTATGTCTCACCCTGTGCCTTTCTAATCTGCCCTAAATTTGCTAGTAAAAAGAAGTATCATTCACTGAGCTCTTATTGTTTGCAATCCCTTTTCATATTTCATCTCAATGTAACTTTATGACATGAATACATTATTTCCAATACACAGAGATGAAAGCTGATGCTTAGAATAATTTATTTCACTTATCCAGGATGTTGTAACCAGTAAGTTGTGGAATTGAAAGGCTAATTCTGATGTTTCAGTTCAAACTTTTAGCCTCCTAATTTACAAGATCTTCAAAAGCACAAGTCTCTGCACAGCATTGGCCATGATTCACCACAAGGAGGATATCCATCCTGTATTTTAGATCATGTTATAAATGAGCTTTCTGAGATTCATCTACATGGAGCTCAGCATTTGACCTACACATAAACAATAAAATATTAGGCATTGAGAATTGAGTGTTTTACGGAAGAGTATCTATTTCATTCTCTTTATATTGCATCAAAAGAAACTGTAACATGGGAAAGGAAAGGAACATTTCTAAAACTGCACATTCTGATGCTGGCAGAATAAACTATTCAGCCTTCCTAAATCCCAGCCTCTTTATTTTTCCCCTACCTGGAATCACTGATGTACCAACTTGTTATAGAGTAATTTAAACAAAAGGTATAGTTTTGTTTCCCCAACCAATCTATGTAATTACTTTAATGAGCCTTATCATTTTCTAAGTGAGACCTGCCTAGGGAAAAGAAGAGGTTAAAAGATGATAATCAAACACATTCTTAGACACTGCCTTGCAGCATTTTATAACATAAAGAAAAATCACACAAAGAAAAAATTTATAATGCAAGATTTTTTTTGTCTTTTTTGCTATTTCTTGGGCTGCCCCTGCAGCATATGGAGGTTTCCAGGCTAGGGGTTGAATCGGAGCTGTAGCCACCGGCCTACTCCAGAGCCACAGCAATGTGGGATCCCAGCTGCATCTGCAACCTACACCACAGCTCACAGCAACACCAGATCGTTAACCCACTGAGCAAGGGCAGGGACCAAATCTGCAACCTCATAGTTCCTAGTTGGATTTGTTAACCACTGCGCCACGATGGGAACTCCTAATACAGGATTTTTTTAAGCTTCCATTTTCCACATGAATTTAACCTGTGTCTCCATTTTATTGCTAAATAATAAAAGTAAATTGTGTGAGGATATGACAAGACTTACTCTCTGCATCTGTCAAAACTTTTGGTATCACAAGAATATTGTGCTGCTTTTTCCTATTTTGGAAAAGGAGATTTGTTCCAAATACTTCTAGTCAGTCCTTTACAACAATAAGTTTAATCAGGCATCTGGGACTCAAGATGGAAATTTATGCTCTCTGAAGAAAACACATAGTCTACTAGATATGAAGCACTCTCCAGTATGAGAGTGCTGCATCTTTCCCTCCCTTTATAAAAATTAACATATACTCAATTCAGTGGAATTGGGAGATCAGAAGGAAGAACTTTTATACCCTATAACATAGCAGAGCCCAACAGGAATAAGATAGCCTTCTTCCCTTGCAAGTTGTTCAGCCAATGAAGAGCCATGGGCTCTTTATTTACTTAACTCTCCAAACTCTTTTATCCTCTGTAAAGCTTCCCCTTTTCTTGCATTGATGGGGATTGCATATGGTTTGTCATGGTTTCAGGCCTCAAAATGAAGTTCTTGCTGACCCCAAATAAACTCATCTTTGTGCAAAAATATCTAGCATTCTTTTTGTTTCAGGTCGACAACCAATGGAGGATGCTGGTATTCTGCCACCCATGAGTGAGTGTTAGCTTAGAGCCTACTTTATGGAATCTCCTGAATGATTTGAGCATTTCCATTTGCATAGAGCACAATTCCTTTGATAAATGCTCTCAGATTCCTCAGAGAAATGTTAGGTTGAAGATGTACACCACTTATTTTGGATGATATTACAGATTTTTTATTCAAAAATATCTGCTGTGTTATTTATTCAAAAATCTATGGATATGGAAAATATCCACCTTTGATGATGGGTTGAGAGTGAAGATTGTTCTGAATCATATCTGGTGATTCATTCACCCATCTGTATCCACCAACTCAGATTATATTTCATCATCATCATCATTGTCAGATTATTTGGCTAGGGTTTCCACAAAAAAACACTACTGACTAGGGAAGTTTAGTAACATGCATTTATTTTCTCACAGTTCTGGAGGCTGGACCTCCAAGATCAATTTGATGACAACAAATTGATGCTGGCAGAATCAATTTGTCCTCTCTTCCCTGCTTGTATATGGCCAGCTTCTCACTCTGTCCTCACATGGCCTTCCCTCCAAGCCAACATGCAGACACTAGTGCTATTCTGCTATTACCCCACCCTTATATTAAGAAGCAATACCTATTTCACTCTCCATTGTTCAAAGCTTTCCAGCCTAAACATCTAGTATATGTATAAACAATTTTTAGATGACTTCAGCCTCACCCAATTTCTTTTATTTATTTATTCATTCATTCATTTCTTTTTTAAGGCAAAGCCTGTGGCATATGGAAGTTCCCAGGTTAGGGGTCAATCAGAGCTGCAGCTGATGGTCTATGCTACAGCCACAGCAAAATGGGATCTGAGTCCTACACCACAGCTCACAGCAACACCTGATCCCCAACCCACTGAGAGAGGCCAGGGATCAAACCCACATCGTCATGGATTGGACTCATTTCTGCTGCTCCTCAGTGGCACTCAGACCTTAGAAAATTTCTAACCACAACCTCATCAGAGATGTTGAGCCCAAAGTACCAAAATGAACTGATCAAATTCCAGACCCACTGGAAACATCTGAAACAACGGTAAATTTTGATGTCTTAAGCCACTATTTTGGGGGTGATTTCTTTACAAGGCAGTGGTGTCTGAAATATTGCAATAATTAAGACACTCTAGTATTAGATACATTAATTGAACTAGATGGAAAGCTGAAAAAAATAGGGAAATAGAGTCTACATATGGAAGCAGTGGTATTGGTGGGTAGTGGGAAACAGAAGGATTGTTATGGAATAAGACTCAGCTGCTTGCCCCTTAAAAAAAATCAGTTTTTGCAAAAGTTTGTAGAAAGGAAAAGTGATTTAAATCAGAATGAGATATTGGTCATTCTTTTCATTCAGTTTTATGGTCACTCTGCACTGTGGCAGAGAAGAAAGCTCTGTATAGACATAATAGGCAACAAGATCTGTTCCCAATCCTTGTCTGGCTCCTGTCACTGCTGAGTTTCCAAAATTCCATTAGTAAAGTCCACCACTAACTCCCTTATAGGGCATAATTCTACAGAGAAAACAACCAAAAATTTGTGGCATTTTAGATCATTAAAACTCAACTTGGGAGTTCTCTTGTGGAAAAATGGGTGAAGGATCCTGTGTTTTCACTGCTGTGGCTCAGGTCACAAATATGGTGTGGGTTTGATTGCTGGCTCAGGAACTTACACCTACCATTGGCACAGCCAACAAGCAAACAAATGAACAAACAGAAACAAAAAGCAAAACCCTCTCAACCTGAGGGAGACAGCATCTGGCCATAATATATTCTGGGTTTATATTTGTTCCCTCTACTTGTAGTTCTTCCATCTGCTTTATTATTCATGGAGCAGAATGCATGATCTATTGCCATGCTACTCCATTCACCATTATCTCTAATAAGTTCACACCTTAGGTAGTAAATAAAGCAAATTACTTGCCATCATAGAATTCACCAGTGTCATTATACCTCCTATCACCAAGAATCATTAACGAAGTGGAAAATTGGCATTTCCTACTGAAGGCTGAGCTGTAGTACCACTTGGGACACCCTACACTGAAAGTTTGAAATATCCTCCTATATGTTTAGCATACAGTATGTGCTCAGTCAGCTTTGGCCATTTTGTACTTCATGCTGGCCATATGCACAGGGGAAGATCCCCATGCTAATGAAATTTCCCAAATGAATCCTTATATTGTCCCTTCTCATTCCAATAGCAAAAAGATCCATTTCCATGTAGGATCCTAAGATTCTGCCATTTTTGATTGAACACTCTACTTTCTTCTGGAATAAGATCCTGTTTCCTATTTGAGCTCTAGTGATGTCTGAAACTTTCTTGGTCCAAAAGCCATGAGAGACAGCTCTGGATAAGGACATGAGGAGGCATATGCAAATCTTTAAGAGGTTGTCTGCTAACAGCACCCCCAGCAATAGGAGCAATAAACTATTCTTTTCTAAATGGGAGATTGGTACTACATTACCATAGTCACCATAGTCCACCCCTTATGCCGCTTGAATCCATTTCCTATATGCATTGTGAGCATGGCACCTCTAGAGTTCTGTTTCTGAGAGTGACTTAGAAGAGATGGTTAGAGGGATGAACTCTGTCCTTGGCTACTGCAGTTGATCTTAGAGCTGCATCTTCTGCTTGTCATCTTCTTCCTTCACTGTCAATTCTATTCTGGCTTTGCTTTTCACCCACACCTCAACTGATCTGCATACCTTAGCTGGAGGTCTAGTCCAAAATCTTACCCATTCAAGGTCTAATCACTTCTTCAAAAATATTCTTCCTGACACCACTGTGTTATAGCATCTCCATTTCCACCTAATATTCAGGGCAATTACCTCTGCCAGTGTCATAAAAAGAGCCTCATCTCTGAATTATTACAGATTGCACTCCTTCTAGGGATGAGTAAGTTTTAAGCTAAATCCAACACTGACAGATGGGATGAGAATAAGAAAGTAAAGGATTTTATTATAGTATAATACATAATTTTTATCAGCTCATTCTGAGGCTTTCCAGGATTTTGGAGTTTGCAGTTACATAAGCCAATCAACAAATATCCTTACATTTAAAAAAATTTCATTTGATTTTTCTTTCATTTACAACTAATATCCTAATTGAAACATTTTTTGTGGCATATGGAGTGTCCAGGCCTGGGATCATATCTGAGATGCAGTTGTAACCTACTCCATAGCTGCAGCAAAACAGGCTCTTTTAATATACTGTGCCAGGCTGGGGATCAAACCTGTGCCCTTGGTGATTCCAATCCTATTGTGCCACAGTAGGGATTCCATATTTTATATTGAAATATCCTTATTTTAAATATATAAGTGAAATTGGGCTAATTTATGTCTTGTTAAGCATTTACATTCTCTATCTATTTCTGAGCCACTATATGATTTTTAATTGTAACATTATAATTTGTGTTGTCTTTTAGAATGACTAATTAATTACTTTTTTAAAAGTTAATTGCAATTTGCATACATTTATGCTTTTAGATGAACTTTTAGAAACAACTATCAGGCATAGTTCACTTTTGTGTGGAAAGGAATACAGTATAGTTTTACCATTTTTCCCCAAAGATACAAATTTAACATACTGTATTTTTAAAACAAAAATGTATATGTGACCATATCTAAAGTAAGGTAATTTATTATATTGACAATTTCATGACAGTTTCTGTCTCAAAGGGAGACGCTCGGTAGACTATGCAGGCTATGGTAAATAAAATTAGCCAAGTAGAACTGTTCAGTATAGCCAAACTAAAGGGCTTGGAGCAATTAGGCAAGTTTATGGAAATAACATGGTCCAAGATCATTAGAGACATGTTACAAACCCTACCAAATTCACCACTACCATTTTGCATCATAGTAACATGAAAGAAATGAAAGTAGCTCTAGGAGAGTTATAGTCAGAAATTATTCATGCATTGCCATTGGAGCTCCTTAATATGAAAGCTTACATATTTTTCAAAGTGTCTGCTCTCTGAATACTTGGAGCCTGATGACTGAGGCAGAAGATGAATTCTGCCACCCTGTGGTGAACACTGGGATTTGGGATTCAATAATTTCTTGCTACAAGTGGCTCATTTGAAAGACAAATCTTAGAAGTCACTGGATTTTGTCGAAAACTTAACTTCATCACAAATGCCCATTATGTCATGGATAATGTCAAAGGGTCATTAGCAAAATGATAGAGTAGCATTACAAATCTTAATGAAATTGAAATAACATATCTTATCTTGGCTGTGCTGGTCACTGCCTCAAGAGGGGCATTGGCTGCAAATGCCATGGGTCAGAAGGAGTGTCCTGGGCCCTGTGGCTGCATGTTCAATGGGCCCAAGCAGGACTTGTGTCTGGGGCCTTGGTGGGACTGCAGGGATAGGCCTGCAGTGTGGCCCCCTGAGAGTGACCTTGGCCCGTGCTGAAGGGCAAAGGTCCCAACATTCAGGCTTGAATCCTATGTTGATTGGCCACTTCACTGGACAGTCATAGTTCCTGGGGATGTTGGGAAGGGAGGTCCATCTCCAGGGCCACATCCAGTCCTGAGGTATGCAGAGGGATGGGAACAGGCAGGACAGACTCAAAGACTCTTGGGGCCTCTGGGGGAGTCCTGATGCCATGGCCCCCTCTTGCTGCTGCTCCTCTGCCTTTAGGCAGGCCTGGCTGGCTGAGGTTCTGGGCTGCTGGTGCTGGGCAAGTGGGCCAGGGAGAGCTTACCCATCCTCTCCAGAGAGTTCCTTGATGCTTGTAGTGGTGGGGTAAGGCCTGGGTTCCAGGGATGGTTGCTCCAGGCCCAGGGGCCTCATGGGGAACTCCTCAGGTTCTGCTGGAAGTGAGCACACCAGGTCAGTGTCTCCCCCAGGCTGTGTGATCTGTGTGGTCTGTGAATGGCCACCCTGGCCCCACCCTGAGAACATTCCTCAGGCCAAGTAAGGTTAGGGTCAATATCTGTGGAGGCTGCCCTGGGACCCAACCCATGCTGTCTGAGCCTTAGAGCAGATGAGCAGGTGGATGGGATAAGCAGAAAGACCCTGGATGCTCCACAGGTCACTGCCCTGGAGGGAGTATTGAGAGGGGACCCCTGCTGAGCCCACTTCGGGGGGACTTGCCGTGTTTCTTCCTGTGCAACTCAGTCATCAAGGCCTGTAGTCCTTTGCTCATCACATCATCATCTAGGGCCCAGGTCCTGGAGAGCGTGTCTTGGAGAAACTCATGTAGTCCATCCAGGGGCAGCTTCAGGAGGCATTCTGGGGGTGGGGATGCCATCAGGCCAACAGGTATCCTCTTCTGGGCCCAGGAGAGCCAGGGCATTGCCATGGCCAGGGGCTGGCCCCAATCCTGCCACCTCTCCCAGGGCCCCTGCCCAGTCTCTGTGTCACCTGGCCCACCTCTGTGGCCTGAGCGACCCAGGCTCAGGCTTACTTACTTCTGTGCAGCTTAATGACTGTATAGGCAATGGCCGTGAGTATTCACTCGCCCTCCAGGATGTATTTATCCCATAGTCTCAATGTGAGTGAGAATGGTGTCTGTGGGGACAGCAGGCCCAGGAGGCATGGTTTGAGCAGGGCACAAGTTGTGTGTGAGGGGGGAGTCTCCCAGCACAGTGTAGAGACCCCACTGCCTCTGGGTCCTGCAGTCCCACAGGCTGCCTCCAAAAAGGCCCTACAACTCTTAACTGAGTGGACTGAGGAGGTCCACACCAGGCCACCTGGGGTCCTAAGGGCCTGGCCTGCACCTCCACTGAACTGGAGATAAAAGACTGCCCCAGGTTCTGCGGGAGTTCCTCCAAGGAGCCTGGGGATGACTGCAGGGTGGGCACAGGTTTGCCTTCCTCCTGGGCTGACCCAGCCTTCCTTCCAGCAGCCCAGGGGAAGACAGCTTGCCTGAGGACCCCAGATTCCCTCTCCCCAGGGCTCTGAGCTTCCCCTGGGATGCCCCTCAGGGAACAGGTCTCCCTGGGCACACTTACATGGTCAGTGAAGCATTGTTGAAACCACAACATAGTGTAAATTGCTGTGGACATGTACTCCTTGTCCTGACAGAGGCACAAGTGATCGGGGCCAGCCTGCTTGGCCCCAAACCTCCCCACCTGGGGGCCCCGTGAAGCCGCCCCCATGGCCAGTGGACCCCAGCTCAGGCCTGGCCACACCAGGACCAGGAAGATGAAAGTGCAGGCAGGCCAGACCCTGTGAGGGCCACTTCTACTCACCAGGTGCCACTTCAGCTTGGGAAGGGTCCTGTCCAGAATCATTATCATGATGGGCCTGCAATCTCTGCAGTTTGGGGAACCCCAGAATGAAGAAGCCTGAGAAGCCACAAGAATCACCCACCCAAAAGTCAGAGGGGTGCCTGGCAGGGGCTTGTGTGCCCTGGGAACCCAGGGCCTCCTCCCTATGCAGTGACCCCAGTGTGCAGGGCCCACCCCAGTCTGGCTGGATGACTCTTCCCAGATAGGACTGGTTGCCTTTGAGGCCTGGGGTGGGCCAGGGTTGAGAATCTGCTCCCTGAAGTCCAGCTTGGTGGGTGCCCAGGCAGACATCTGTCTCTGGCACAGGCTCTCCTGACTGTGGCTGCAGCAGGGGAACAAAGGTCCCAGTACTGAGGGGCAAGGAGTGTGGCCCAAAGGGTGGGGGATGGGATGTGCACAAACATCTCCTGGGCTTTGGAGTCAGGTGGGGGACACAGCAGGCCTTCTCTGATCAGGGGCTTGGGGCGGGGTTAGAGGTGACCCAGTGGGTGGCAGAAGAGAGGCAGAGGAACCAGCAGGGATGGAGTGGTCTGGACAAGGCCAGGGCTGAGGGCTATAGTTGCAGGACCCAGAGGGGGGAAACCGGTGACCTTTGCTAATGGTGAGATAGACCAGGCTGATCCCTACCAGCCCAACTGGGGGAACTCTGCAGGAAGACTCCTGACCCTGAGTCACATCCAGTGCTCCATGGCAGTCACCTACCATGCATGGCGTGTTTTTGGTTGTCCATCAGTTGGGCCAGTGCCCAGAAAGCATCCTCCTCATTAAGAAACATGAGCAGGATGGTGACAATCTGGTTCATGCCCTGGCAGTAGCCCATCTCCTACAAGAATCAGAATGGCTACAGGGACCACTTTGGAGGCCTCCACTGCTCCCTCCCTCGTACTTGCACCTCAGCTCCCATTCATGCCTGGGCACCATCCTGGGGCCCCCTTTCCCAGATGAGGCATGCTGGCTGCTGTGGGCCAGCAAGGTCTGGAGGTCATTCTGTGAGGGGAAGCAGTGGGTTGCTGATTGTGGCCTCTGTGGGCCTGGGACAGTTCATAGTGGTAGGTGGGTTGCCCCAGACCCCACTGTAGGCAGCCTATGGGGTCATCTCAGCTTGTGTTCCTTGAGGTAATGTTCTGGAAAGAGCAGATGGGGTGGGGAGCTGCCTCCCATGGTCCACACAGGAGTTGGGTTGCTGGGAACACTCATCCCTGCTAAGAGTTTGATTCATAAAATGGCATTTCAGGATCCAAACTCAAGTGTCATGACCACACCAATGCTTTTTAGGCCCATGTGAACTTGCTATAAAACATTTCCAAGCTTGCAGGCTGCTGTAGCCCAGGTCTTATGTGCCATTTCTGTCCTTAAAAGTGGGGTCTGGGAGTTCCCTTCGTGGCTCAGTGGTTAACGAATCCGACTAGGGACCATGAGGTTGTGGGTTCGATCTCTGGCCTTCTTTGCTCAGTGGGTTAAGGATCCAGCATTGCCGGGAGCTGTGGTGTAGGTTAAAAATGCAGCTCAGATCCCGCGGCGCTGTGGCTCTGGTGTAGGGCAGTGACTACAGCTCCGATTACACCCCTAGCCTGGGAACCTCCATGTGCCATGAGAGCAGCCCAAGAAATGGCAAAAAGACAAAAAAAAAAAAAAAGTGGGGGCTGCACCCCAGCCATCCATGTCAGTTTGAGAGCAGAGTTCCCCTTGCATCATCTCTGTGGCTGTGGGAGCTGGCATCCTGATTGGTGCCAACAGGCCACTTAAGAAACAGGCCACTGTGGGATGGCTGACCAGGGGTGGGTACTCACTTTGTTGTAGACAGAGTAAGCTGTGAGCACATTGAGGACTGCCTGCTGCCTGGAAAGGGGACAATGGGCTCGCTATAAACACCTGCCACTGGTCAAGTGTGTGGTGAGTGTGGGACACTGGATGGGGCCAGGATGGCTAATGTAGGATGGGGTGATAGAATTGGGGGCTCCATACCACTTCACTTTTATAAATGATACAAAGTGTTTAAAAAAGTAGACAAACGTCAAGATGAAGTGTCATGTTGACCCTCTGACAACTCACTTCATCCTCCTGTGTCCTGATCCAGCCTGCTCTCTGCTGCCCGGTGCTCTTCCCCCCCCACCGGGGTCTGTTGACCTCTGAGGGCACATCCTACCACCCCCAGGGCCACCCCAGCCCTGTGTGCCCCAACTCCCACAGGCACTCTGCACAGGCTCCACTGTCACCACCTCAGGTCCAGCCTTCATCCTCATGCCTCCCCTCTCCTAGGATGCCTGGCCACCATGCCCCTGTCCCCCTGCCTGGGGACCAGTGGTCCAGCATCCTCACTTGATGCCATAATGGTCCCTGAACATAATGTTGTTTTGGAAGATGTGGCTCATGTCCATGTCAATAAACTTGATGTCCAGAGAGCAGAACCTGGCCTGCTCCTTCATTCTATGTGGGTGGAGCCATGGGTTAGCGGGTGGTGAGGTCGGAGGCCTTGAACCCTAACCACCTGCCACATAAGAGCAGGTGCTGCCAGCTCAATGTGAGTATTTCTAGAGAAACCTTTCTTTTGCTTTTTTCAGAAGCCAGGCAGGGTCACAAGGGGGCCCAGGTCACAGCCTGTGCCCAGCAGTCCTGGGCAGGGGCTGCCGGCCTGTGGATAATCAGCCTTTGGCTTCTCCAGGCCCAGACCCCCACCCATTAGTGACACACCATCCAGGCCACCAGATCCCCTCCTCCCCAAGGCCATACAAGGTAGTCCAGGATGAACTGCATAGAGCACCCACCCTGGGCCGTGGGACCTGGGGTACCCATGGTGGGGACAGGGGCTGAGCAGCAGGAACTGGGCAGGGGCAGGGATGCTTCTGGGTCAGTGGGTTGAGACCTGTTTCTTGTCCCAAGTCCATCAGGACTCTGTTCATCTGGCCTGGCCATCTCCTTCCATGGTTTCTGGTGAGAGGGGTCTCCTTGCTCTTTCCTCTTGGCTTTTGTCCCTGTCTCTGTGAGTCTGTCCTCCTCAGGGGTCTGGGAGGCCTTAGTGTGATGCTAGGTGGGAGGTACCAGGAAAGCTGGAGACAGGTGAGGGGTCCCTGAGGCACAGGTGGAGGGGCTGTACCTGGTATTTCCCTTGGGTCTCCACCTTCACCTTCTGCAGGTCCAATAGCAGAGACCATGCCTGTCCTCTCACCTGTGGAGGAATCCCTTTGCAGACCCACTGGTGCATCTGCAGGAAAGTAGGGGCCCTAAGACAGGTGCAAGTGATATCCAGTGAGATGGAGTAAGACTCATCCAGAAGATGCTTAGGAGAGGCTGGCTCTGCCTGAATCTGTGCCCATCCCCCCCAACTAAGAATAGGCTGTGATGTGAGCATGGCTGGTCCACCCTGTGGGGTCCTGGGCTAGGGTAGCCCCCGGGAACCCAGACCAGCCCCCTTCAGGGTCAGGATGCTCAGCTTTCTACCTTTTGACTGCCCTGGTATTTACTCCAATTCCTTAGCATCTTCACCCACTTAGTGGCTCACCTGATTTCCTGGGCTCTTTGCTGGAAAAGGGGACATAGCAGACAAGCTTCCCACTTCCCTAAAGTAGCCCTGAATCAGGGCCTTGATCTTATAAGAGCCAGTGAAGGCACAGACCCCTCACAGCCCAAGGACCCCCAAACAGCTCTGGGGTCAGGCAGTGGGGAGCCACAGCCACCCCTTGGCCACCTCCCATCTCCCACCAGCATAGAATGGACTGGCTCTCACCCTCACCTTGTGGGTATTGAGGCCATGGATGCTGAGGCCCTGGGTGCTGAGGCTAGGCTGCTCCCAACTGCAAGGCAAGAGAAGTAGAGCCATGAGGACCAGGTGCCCGGAGGCCCCCAGCCCCTGCCCCCCCAACTTAACCAGAGACACCCTGAAACAGAGGAGTGACCCCAGGTGAGTGCCAGCTCTGGAGCAGACTGCAGCACCCCAGGTAGTGCCCCTATTTCCACCGAGGCTGGCCACCCCCTCTGCACCATGCACTCCCACTCCTGCCCTGCCAGGTGTGTGTCCCCACCCAGAGCAGACCCAGCAGCTTCAGCCCAGTCTCCACTCCCCCACCACAGCCAGGCTGGGCATTCTACCCCAGGTCTCCTCCTGGCACCACACAAGGGGTCAAACTCCACCTGTCTCTGTCACCTTCCCATGAGCTTTCAGGTCCTATATGACCACCTCCTAACCATCCAAACAATGCCTGAAGCAACTTCTCACTGTCCTTCATCCTGTCCCCACATGGCCCCCTGGCTGGGCCCACTGCCCTCAGAGACCTATTGGCCAGGCGCCCCTCCCCCTGTGGCCAGGCTCTGTAGAGCCATTGCAGACCAGGCTGAGCCCTGACCCTGACTCTACTGGATGGATGCCCTGTGTGGGTGTGGAGGCCACAGGGCTGAGGCCCAGGCTGGCCCAGCCCCCAGTTCTGCCTGCACCACCTCCCCAAGCTCTCTCATCCCAAGCCTAGTGTGGACCCTGGTCCCCAGTGGGCCCTAGGGCTTGAGGCCCTGAGCTAGGCAGAAGGGTCCTCCCTTCAGAGGTGTTTCTGCAAATGGCAACCCTCCCCAGGGAGAGAGCAAGGGGGTGTCCAGATGACTCACGGCAAAAAACCTAGCCTGTCAGTGACCTTGTAGAGCAAGAGGTCAGCATCATCCCATGGGTCTGCTGGAGACCCTGACTGGTGCCCCTGAAACTCAGATGGGGTACCAAGGTGAGAGTACAAGCAGAGTGTCCTCAGGAGCCCAGGAACCTCTGATGGTGGCCCAGCATGAGAACCTGCTCCAAGGGGAGCCACCTGTATCTCATCTGCTCCTACCTGTTCTCATCCTGCATGGGATACACGTGCTCCTGCTGCCTCTGGGCCTCACTTGACCAGCCTTTGCTCTGATCCCACATACTTGCCCCCTTGGTTGTGATTCCCCACCTTGGGTCTCACCTTCTCCCTCAGGGAGTGGTCCACACCTGGGGGATGTACTTGCTCCTGCTGATGACGATGACCCTTGGGCCTCACCTGTTCTACCTGGTTCTTTTCCCCACCAGGCATCCCTGCTTGTCCTTCACTTTGACCCCTGCCAGGGCTGCAGCTGCTCCTAATGGCTTTGCTCCATCTGGGGCCTCACCTGCTCATAGCTGGCAATGATTTCTGCTCATTCCAGGGCCAGCAGGGTCTCGAGCTTTACCATGTCCAATGCTGAAAGAAAAAAAAAACAAATATTCCAGTGCATGGAAGAGCTTCAGAGAACCATCAGTTTGGGATGGGCTCCCTGTTGGCAGTTCCCCATCTGTCTGATCAGAGGGGAGAAAACCATGCCACCTGGTAGGTTACATCTCATACATCCTAACTCTTCCACTTATGACCCCTCTAAGCAGTCAGGAGATCTGGTCACAATGTGATGAGGAAGAACAAGAAGGGGTCCAGGAGGCCCAGACCAATGGCTGTCCTGCAGCTGAGGGGGGTGCATTCCTGGCCCAGGGGTGCTGAGGGGAGGGCATCTGCCAGCTGCGGAGGGCCCCACAGGCTCATGGGACTCACATTTTGCTTAAGCATCAAAAACCCAAGCAACAAGAGATAAACAGTGATAAACTGGACTTGATCAAAATTAAAACAGGAGTGCTTCAAGTGACACTGTCAAGCAAAAGACAACCCACACAATGAATAAAAATATGAGAATGACCTGATGGATAAGGGCCCAGTATACAGAATACGGCCAAACTTCTAACTTCACTATAGAAATGGTCCAAGTAGACAGTGGGCAGATGACCTGCATAGACTATTTCTCCAAAATCAACCGAGCTTTAAAGATCAAGGCCGATGGGCACAGGAAACAAATCTCAACTTTAGCATCACAGGGATGCAAATCAAAGCCACCAGAGGACCAAACTTCTCACCCACAGGAGTGGCTGTTACGATCAAATAAGGATGTGGAGAAGCTGGCACCTTCCTGTATGCCTGGCAGCACTGTAAAATGGCACAGTTTCTATGGAAAACCAGTCATTTCTCCAAAAGTTACATGAAGAGTCACCACAGGCTACAACAGGTCCATTCCCAGGTATACACCCAAGAGAGAAGAAGAACAGGGACGCAGATATCTGTACATGCATATTCATAGCAGAGCTACTCTCAAAAGCAAAAAGGAGGGCCCCATCTAAGAAGCCCTGGACAGGTGGCTGGAGGTCAAGGATATGGTTCATTCCCAACCAGAGGAGGAATGAAACACTGCCACGTGCTGCAACATGGATGGATATGATGCTCAGGAAAGAAAGCAGGCACAGAGACTGCCTATTGTGAGGTTCCGAGGAGGTGCCCTGTCCAACAGAGCCAGGACAGAGCCAGAGAGACAGGAAGAGGTCAGTGGTCCCCAGGGCTGCATGAGGGCTGAGTGGCAGTATCTGCTGATAGGAGATTTTCTTGACAAGGTAGTGGAAGGTGGAAATAGTGGTGATGGTGGCATGGTTCTGCAAATACACTAAATACCACTCAGTGGTATAATTTAGCACCTACATTTGATGTGTAAATGTTAAGAAAAAAGCTCTGAGCCAGATTCCCTAACTTCTGGGCCCCCAGACGCTCTGAAGTTGGGAGTGGAAGATGCACAGGTGAAAATAACACCAGGTGCTCTCCCAGCCAAGGATAGCTCTTTGCTCCTGCTCACTAAGCTCTTCCCTGACCATGTGCCCATCCTAGATGAGCCCACTAGGGATGCAGGGTGGGGTGTGGGGACCAGGGATCTCTAGGACAAGAGGCTCCCATCTGCTACAGTCTTCTTAACACTCAGCTGATTCTGGCTGGTGAATCAGAGAAGACTGCCAGCCCATCGGGTGGGGGTGGGATTGGTGAAAGGATAAGGTACTTGACCACAGGCAGCCTCTGTGCTTATGAGACCATCCCAAGCCTTTGTGAACAAGTCACAGGGGGAAGGGCTTAATTTTCCCTGTTCAAGTGGTGGACACATCTGTTCTGGGGTAACACAAAGAAGTTCTAGCCAGTGGGAAACACGGCTGGGGTCGGGTGGGTCAGATGACACATGTAACAATGGGGGGACAGGTTGCTGAACTGGGTGAGTCTCTATGTCCCCACTGCAGCCCACTGCCCACACGTGATCAGCCAGCCAGTGTCCCTGATCTCAGGCAGGATGGATGGAAAACCTACAGGATTCAGGCCAAGGAGACTTGGAGGGACCAGTGGGCAGTGGAGAGTTGCCCAAGCTCAGACCTTCTCCTCCACAATTGCCCCATGCTGCTCCTCCTCGCTCCATCCGCTCCTCTTGACCTCCTCCTCTGCATCCCTAATCTCTGCCTCCAACATCCACACTCATCCACGATGGTCTCAATGCTGTGTTCTTCCCATTCCCCAGGCCCATGTCTCCTCCGTCTTCCTCCACAATGTTCCTCCTCCACGTTCCTCCTCCTCACCCACTGCTCCCCCACCAGACATCCAACCTTCCACCTCCCTCCACCTCCTACATCCATCTCTCCACCCAATCCAGCTTCCTTGCACATCCTCCTCCTCCTGCATCCTCTCCCCTTGCTCCTCCTCCTACCCTTCTTCCTTTTCTGGGCCAGGTGTCTGAGCTCTGACCTCAAGCTCCTCACAGGTATTCAGGCACCTCTGGCAGGTTGGTGCTGGAGGTCCTTATCACTTTGGCTACAGACCAGAGTGGTCCATGACAGTGGCCTCTGTCCCCTACTGTCAGTATGTGGTGAGGGTGCAAGAGTCACACTTACCTTTGTGACCTCTTCCTGCTGGAGCTGTGCCTCTTTGGTGGAAATGCACCCAGGGATGGGGCAGGAGAAGTGGAGAAGATGGGTGAGTGTCAGAGAAGGTCAGAGACCACAGAGCCTCCAACTGCCTGGGGAAAAGAAAAAAGTGAATGCTAGGCAGCAGACAGAATTCTTAGGGCTCTGCCATTCCAACAATAATAGGGCTGAGAATAGAGGTCAGAGTTAGGACTGAGCCCATAACTAAAGACTTATCCTCTGCAGGGGCAGGGCTGTAACCCAGCAGGAGAAGATGGCTGGAGAAGATAACAGGGGCAGCTGTAACCTGTCAGTAGATGGACCCAGGCACATGGAAATTCAGGAAGGCTTGGTACCCCAACCCTCACCTTCCTCACTCCTCTCCCCATCCCTCTTAGGAGTTCAGTGAAGTTAATGATGTGGACCCTAAGCCCCTATGTTTGACATGACCCGGGCCAGTGATGGACCACCCAGACATCACAACTCCCAGATTTCTCTGGGTCTGAGCCTCAAACCAGTGGCTCACATGCATACACTTTTAAGTGACACCATCTGAATCCCAACAGATCAAGCTGTTGGCTGGCCCAGACCTGAAGCTCTACTTCAGCCCCTTCTCCATCTCACCTTCATTCTCTTCCATCCACCTCCCTATCCTCCATCTCCTCTTGCTTTGTCCTCCCACTCTCCTTCCTCCATCTACACCTCCTCCATCCTCCCCCTCCCACTGCATCAAAATTTTTACTCCTCACACTCCTGTCTTTAATGCTCTTCATCACTTACCTTCTTTCTCCATTCTCCTGCATCCACCTGTCCTCCTACATCCATCTCTCGTCTGACTTGACATTCCTTCCTCCCCATCCTCCTCCTTCTGCAACCTCTCCCCTCCCTCATACTCCCACTCTTCCATTTCTGGGCCAAGATTCTAAGCTCTGACCTCAGGCTCCTAATAGGGACTTGGGCACCTCTGGCAGTAGCCCACATTCCACAGAGGCCTAAGGGGTCTGCATGCATGCTAGTTGGTGCTAGACATCTTTGTCACCTTGACCTCAGACCAGAGTGGTCTATGTACCCACCACAGGCCTCTGTTGTTGAAGTGTCAGTAGCGGGTGAGGGAGCAGCTCATGCTCACCTTTCTGACCTTCCCTGTTGGGTGTGGACCCCTCTTCCCAAGAAGGTAACAAAGTAACCAGGTGGGAATCAGGTGGGTGAGTGAAGCATCAGAGCAGGTCAGTGACCACGAGGGCTTCCAACTGCCTGGGCACATGAAAAAAAGTGGGTTCAGAGCAATGAGGACAACTCTGGGGACAGTGCCATTCCAACCACTATGGGGCTCATCCCATTGTCCATGAGCAGCACTGGTCCCTTGAGCTAAAAGTGACTTTATTTTCTGGGAGGGTCCTCTCCCCACACAGGGGAGCATCAGCAGGGCCAGGTGGAGACTGGCTGGCCTGGACCCTTGTGACCCGCTGGTCCTCCAATCCTTCTTGCATTCCTACTCTCCCCCTGCTTGATAGCAGTGCCAGGAGGATACTGATATTGACCCTAAGCCCTTGCCATTGGACTTGAATCAGGCCAGCTATTTCCCACCTAGACCTCACCCAGCTTCCTGAGGTCCCCGGGTCTGAGCATCAACCCAGAGTTTCAATAGGGTACAAGCATTGGAGGGACCCCATCTGGGTCCCAATAGAGCTGGCTCTGAGCTTGCCTGGACTCCCTGCTCCCCCTCCATCCATCCATCTACTCCTGCTTCATCCTTCATCTCCAACCCATCCTCCACTTCTCCTTTTCCTACTCCTTTTTCTTTCCTTCCTCCCCTCAACCTCCTTTCACCTTTCCTCTTCTTCCTCCCCATCCTGTGTCTCCTCCTCCTTCTCTTCCTCCTCTTCCTGCATCCTCTCCCCTCCCTACTCCTCTTCCCCATGCAGCACTGCCCCCCAGCAAGCCAGGTGTCTGAATTCTGACATGTGGCTCCTCACATGGGCTCAGTCACCAGGGGCAGCACTGACCTTTCTGATCTTTGATGCTGCAGCTGGGTCTCTGCTGTATAAATGGACCAGGGGTCAGGTTGGTGGGTCAGACCAAAGAGGTCAGGTGAATCTCAGAGCAGGTCAGTGACCATGAGGGTCTCCAACTGCCTGGGGACATGAAGCAGAGAGGGTGCTGGGTGAAAGGTGGAATTCTAGGGTCACTGCCATCCCACACACAATAGGAAAAAGGTCAGAGGTCAGGGTCGGTATTGAGCCCATAACCAAGTAGGTCATCCTTTCCAGGGACAGGGCTGTAACCCTGCAGGAGAAGGTGACAGGAGCAGGTGTCACCTGGGCACATGGACCCTAACTAACACTTGGACCCCAACCCTGACCTTCATTCACTCCTCCTCTCCCCTCCCACTTAGGGTTTCCAGGAAAGTACCCTAGGCCCTTGAAGTTTGACTTGACTCAGGCCAGTGATTTTCCACGCAGGCCTCACCACACTGCCAGATTTCACTGGATCCAAGCATCAAAGCAGGAGCTCACTCAGTACACCCTTTAAGTGACCCCACCCAACTCCCAATACCACCTGCTCTCAGCTGGCCTTGACAGTCTGCTTCCCTTCCCCCCTCCTCCATCTCTCCTTCATCCTCTTCCATCCACCTCTTCCACCATCCATCTCCATCTGCTCAGTCCTCCCCCTCCTCCCACTCCTCCTCCTCCATCAATCACCTAACACTCCACTCATCTTTTCCCTTCTTCCTCTCATTCCTGTCTTCATTCCTTTTCCCCACTCACCACCTCCTCCCTCCATCCTCCTACATCCAATTCTGGTGTAGCTGGACCTTCCTTCCTCCCATCCTTCTCCTCCTGCATCTGCTCCCCTACCTTCAAATCCCCCTCTTCCTTTTTGGGGCCAGGGGTCTGAGCTCTCACCTCAGACATCTGAGAGGGATTCGGACACCTCTGGCAGCAGCCCACACTTCAGGGAGCCCTGAGGGGGCTGCATGCTCAGTGGTTGGTGCTGAAGGTCCTTGTCACCTCAGCCCCAGACCTGAGTGGTTCAGGCACCAACCAGTGGCCTCTCTGTCCTGCGATATTGTTAGGGGTCAAGGGCATAGCTCAAGCTCACCTTTCTGACTCTTGATGTTGGATGTGGGCCTCCCCTCTCTGGGGTCACTGCCTTTCCACCCACAGTGGAAATGGGCCGTCCCATTGACCAGGAGCAACACTGAACTCTTGACCTCTAAAATGACTTTCCTTTGGTGTAAGGGTTTTCTCTCCATTCCGGGGAGTGTGACCAGGAGCATGTGGAACCTGGCTGAGATGGACATGGACACCTAGACTCTCACCACCAACTGGTCCTCCAACCCTGACCTTTTTAACTCCTCATCTCCTGCTACTTGTCAGCAGTACCAGGAGGATACTGATGTGGACACTAAGCCCTTGTGATTGGACTGGAATCAGACCAGAGATTTCCCACCTAGTCCTCACCCAACTCCATGAGATTCCCCAGATCCAAGCATCAAGCCAGGGGCTTGTTTGGGCACAGCCTTTGTAGGGACCTTTCCTGGAACCCATAGAACTGGCTCTGGGCTGGCCTGGACCCCCTGCTCCTCCTCCATCTATCCATCTCCTCCTGCTCCTTTCTCCTCTTCCTGCTACACTTTTCCTCCTGCTCCTTCTTTCCTTCCTTCCATTCCCCTCCATCTTTTCTCCACTTCACCCCCCTCCTTTGTCTCCTCCTAAAACCTCTCCCTGGCTACTCCTCTTTCGGATGTGCCCCCCACCTAGAGCCAGTTTTCTGATCTCTGACCTTGAGCCCCTCACATGGAATCAGGCACTGTGAGCAGCAGCCTTCACCCCTTGGAGACATAAGGGGCTGCATGCACCTGGCTCATGGTCAGGGATGGGTTTGGCATCATCTTGCTCAAGACCAGGGAGGACTGAGTCACCCACCCAGTTGCCTCTGTCCCCAGGAGTCAGTATGTGTTGCAGGTCTTGCTTATCTTTCTGTTAGAGCTGGTCTTTGCTGTACAAATGGACCCAGGTCCATGGGTCAGAACAGGGAGGGCAGGTGAGTGTCAGAGCAGGTCAGAGACCACCAGGGCCTCCAGCTACCTGGGGACACAAAGCAGAGAGTGTGTTGGGCAGAGGGTGGAACTCAGAGGTCGCTGCCATTCCACCCAAAATAGGGCAGAGGTCAGAGGTCAATGTTAGCACTGAATCCAAAACCAAGGAGGTCATCCTCTCCAGGCACAGGCTGTCAGCTGGCAGGAGAAGGTGACTGGGCCAGTTGTAGCCACGTAGGCAATGGACCCAGGCACAGGGCCCCTCAGAAACATTTGGTCCCCTGATCACGACCTTCCTTCTCTCCTCCTCTCCACCTCCCTATTAGGGATTCCAGGACAGTACTGATGTGGACACTACTCCCTTGCCAATGGACTTGAATTAGCCAGAGATTTCTCACCCAAGCCCTCACACAGCTCCCTGAGGTTCCCAGGGTTCAAGCATCAAAACTGGGGCTCACTCAGATACGCCATTTAAGCAACCTCATCTGGATGCCAAAACCACCTACTCTGGGCTGGGCTGGACCCCCTATTTCCCCTCCACCCCCTTCTCCATCTCTCCTTCTTCCTCTTTCATCCACCACTTTATCCATCCATTTTGTCCTGCTTAGTTCTCCCCCTCCTCCATCTACTCCTCCTCCATCTCCTCCACCTCCATCTTCCTGTTCTACTTCCTTCATCTTTATTCTTCTTGCTCTCACTCCTTTCTTTTTAACTCCTCCTAATTCACCTCCTCCACCCTTGATCCTCTGTATCCACCTTTCCTCTACATTCATCTCTCCTTGGCTAGATCTCCTTTGCTCCCCATCTTGCTCCTCCTCTTCCTGCATCATCTCCCCATGGTCCTCCTCCCCCAATTCCTTTTCTGGGCCAGAGGTCTGAGCTCTCACCTCAGGCTCCTCACATCTCTGGCATAAGCCCACACCCCACAGAGCCCTGAGCGGGCTGCACACTCAGTGTTTGGTGCTGGAGGTCCCTGTTATCTCAGCCCCAGACCTGAGTGGTCCAGGCACCCACCAGTGGCCTCTCTGTCCTTGAGGTATTGTTAGGGGTCAAGGGCACAGCTCATGCTCACCTTTCTGAACTTGCTGTTGGATGTGGGCCACTCCTCTCAAAATGGTAACAGGGTAACCAGGAAGGTGTGGGGATCAGGTGGGTCAGAGCAGGGCAGGCAGGTGAGTGAGTGCATCAGAGCAGGTCAGCAACCACGAGGGCCTCCAAACTGCCTGGGCACACGAAGCAGAGTGGGTGCTAAGCAACAGACAGAACTCTGGGTTCACCGCCATTCCACCCACAGTTGTGCCCATCCCATTGGCTAGGAGCAGCCCTGAACCATTGACCTGTAATTTGACTTTCCTTCGGGGGAGGGTCCTCTCTCCACACAGGGGAGGGAGACCAGGGGCAGGTGGATACTGGATGGAATGGACCTGGGCACCTGGACCCTCACAACCAGCTGTCCCTGAACCCTGATCTTCCTTCACTTCTCCTCTCCCCCTGCTCATTAGCAGTGTCAGGAGGATACTGATGTGGACACTAAGCCCTTGTGGTTGGTCTTGAATCAGCCAGGGATTTCCCACCCAGGCCTCACTCAGCATCTTGAGGTTCCCTGAGTCTGAGCATCAAACCAGGAGATCACACAAGTAAAACATTTGCAGGGACCCCAACCTAACCCCCAAGGAGCTGGCTTGGGCTGGTCTTGGCCTCCTGTCCTCCTGCTCCCCCTTTCTGGGCTGGTCGTCCTCCTGCTCATCCTTCTTGCCCTGCTCCTTCACTGTTCATATTTCCTCCTTCTCCCCTGTGCCACCTCCTGCTGCCCCACCCTCCCACTTCCATCTCTTCTCATCTCCATTTTGGTCTCACCTACCCCCCCTTCCCCATTCCAGATATCTAAGCTCTGACCTTGGCCTCCTTCATGAGCCTGGGCCCCTTGGATGCAGCTGGAAGCCCTCAGCTCCCTGAGGGGCTGCATCCCCCTTGCTTACCTTAAGTGCTCCAGTGTTGATGTCAGCTTAGCCACAGCTCAGGGGGAAGGGAGTCACCAGCTAAGTGGTCTCTGTCCCCAAGGAGCCCATTAGGAATGAGGGTTCAGGTCTTGCTCACCTTTCTGACCTCTCGCTGTTGGAGGTGCACCTCTCCCCAAGAAACAGTAACAAGGTGAATGAGAGGGTCAGTGGGTCAGAACAGGAAAAACACACAAACTCCAGAGCAGGTCAGAGACCATGAGGGCTCCCAACTGCCTTCGGACACAAAGCAGAGTGGGTGCCAGGCAGCTTCAGAACTCTGAGGTCACTGTCATTCCATCCACACGAGAGCCTGTCTCATTGGTTGGCATCAGCCCTGAGCCCTTTACCTGGAAACTCTTGCCTTCAGGGGAGGGTCCTATGACCAAGCCGATCTCCCCCAGGAGGCCTGGCCTTGTCCCACTGCCCCTCAGCCCACCCCCTCCTATGTGTCCAGCACCCCTTGGATAGGTGTGTGTCACTGTTGTGCATTGCTCCTGCCCTTTGGGCACCGCAGAGCTTTTGCACTTAAACCACCACTAGAGATCTTCATCATTACCTTGGGGACCAGTGTCAGTGGCTGTGTAACATGTGTATTATGGATCCATCATGATTTTGTTAAAGGCCCTTATTTTTGAGCTCTCAGATCTTTCCATTTGGCAAATACCCAGGAGCCCAGGGGGAGCCCCAGTCCCCTGCTCTTCCCCCATGTGGAGGTGCTGTCAGTCACCTGTGCCTGTGGTTTTAACTCAGGGCATTGGTGGTGCCCACTGACCCCAGCTGCGCTCTCTGAGACCACCTGACCCTCAGACCTTCCTTCCCAGCTGGGACCTTGAATACTGCTGAGGTAAGAGGTGCCTGCTGCCATGGCTTTTGCTTTCAATCTGCATATCCCTTAGGAGTGAGGCCCATATGCATATTTTATGTCTCCTCCCTTTGTATTGTGACCTATAGGTCACATCATTTCCCATCTGTTTGCTTTTAAAAAGTTGATTTCAAAAAAAAAAAGAGTTCCCATGGTGGTGCAGTGGTTAATGAATCTGACTAGGAACCATGAGGTTGCGGGTTTTGTCCCTCCCCTTGCTCAGAGGGTTAACGATCCGGCGTTGCCGTGAGCTGTGGTGTAGGTTGCAGACTCGGCTCCGATCCCTTGTTGCTGTGGCTCTGGCGTAGGCTGGCAGCTACAGCTCCAATTTGCCCCCTAGCCTGGGAACTTCCATATGCCATGGGAGCGGCCCAAGAAATAGCAAAAAGACAAAAAACAAAAAAAATAAAAATAAAAAAAATAAAAAGTTGATTTGTAGAAATTCTTCACTCATTAAGGACTTTAGAAGTGCAAGTGTTTTTTGTTTCATATTTTCTTTGACTTTTTGAGGGTTCCCCCCCATGCACATACTTGATTTCTGTGTATTTGAATCTGTCCCTTTTTATAAGTAGCCTCTAGGATTTCGTCTGACTTAGCAAGGCTTTTCCTATATATGTTAGCATTGTAGTAAGATTTATTTGTCTTCTTAGCTGCCATGGCCGCCCCTCTTTAACATTTTTTCAGTTTTTCTAGCTATGGTTGCTTAGTTACTCTGCATGTGAACTTTTGAAGCCACCCAAGCAGGCCTCAAAAGAGCTGGCATGACATTTTCCCTGGGCTCATCTGTGTCGTCCACTTAGGGAGAAGCAGGTCCATGGAGGAGCCGCCCTGGCAGTGGACACTGATGGTGGTGGGCTTGAGAGTTTCCTTCCTGGGCCTGGGATGGGGTTGGCAGGCTGGGCAGACAGTCACATTCCTACAGAGAGGGGTGGGTTTGGGGGGCCTCTATAACTTCCCTGACACCAAGAAACTCCTAGAGAATGGCAAACTGGGAGTTCCTGTTGTGGCTCATTGGAAATGAACCTGTCTTGTATTCATGAGGATGTGGATTTGATCCCTAACCCTGCTCAGTGAGTTAAGGATCCAGCATTCCTGAAAGTTTTTGTGTAGGTTGCAGACTTGGCTCTGGTTGTGGCATAGCCTGGGAGCTATAGCTCTGATTCAATCCCTAGCCTGGGAACTTCCTCATGCCACACCTGCGACCCTAAAAAAATAAAAGTAAAAAAATATACAGCAAAGTGAATAAGGCCACTGGTGGACCCATGCCAGTCCATTGTGCTGGTGGCCTGGATTATAGCAAAGTCACCTGGTACAGGTGTCCCCTCTAGCTCTGCCTCCCACAGTGGCACGTGTATGCTTTGTGCATGTGACCATGCAAATGTGCTATGTGCATGGGCATCTGGCTCCTCCTCTGGGCCCAAATGACCCACACTGAGCACAAGCATCTCATCACTGTTACCCACAGCATAGGGTGGAGCAGATATGGTTGCTCCCCAGTCTCCCCACCTCACCTAGGTATGTGCTGAGGGTACAGAGGGGCATGGGCACTGGTCCAGGACTGTCCAGCAGGGCAGGAATCCACAGCCCTTCCCATCACCCTCCCTCCTGGCCGGCAAGGCTTGGATATGGAGACCACATGAGGGAAGTTCAGCCCTGCATAAGCCAGCAGGAGTGGTGGCCCAGCCCCCAAGGCTTGAATGGCTGGGGGCCCTGGAGCATCAACTCACTGCCTCTGCCCCCAAGGGTGTCAGATGGGGCCCCCCACTGAAAGGAAACAGGAGAACTGAGGTTGACCATGGCCCCCATGGGGTTGATCCTGCTCAGCCAGCCCTCCTGCCTTGGGCTCTTGCCCTTCAACTTGTAGTCTGGACCCAGCACAGCAGCTACACAGGCCTGGAGACCCCCTACTGAGAACTGAGGTTGACCATGGCCATGGGGTTGATCCTGCTCAGCCAGCCCTCCTGCCTTGGGCTCTTGCCCTTCAACTTGTAGTCTGGCCCCAGCACAGCAGCTACACAGGCCTGGAGACCCCCTACTGACCACACCCACCATGTCACCACCCTGCTTGGGACAGCGTCTGAGGGGGCCCTGCTCCCACTCCCCTGCTCCAGTTTTCTCTTCACTTGGTACCTGTGAACCACTTTAAAACATTCTACTGATTTCCCCTATTCCCAAGTTCATGTGGGCAGGGTGGCCTCTGTTCTAGTCTCTGTGCCCTGGACAGCTCCTGGACACAGAGCGCAGGCCCCAGAATGAAATCAGTTTAAATATGTGTGGCTGGAAAGCATCAGTTCTAGAGATGCCCCTTGTTAACAGCACTGCCCTATGCACTTAAAAGTCAAAAGGGTAGATCTCGTGATTACATCACAGAAAAATAAAGAAAAGTGAGGTGCACACGATGTAAATTAAAACAGTAAAAATAAAGGTCAATATGCCAGTCACTACAATAATTGTAAAAGGGCCTCACTTACTCTTTGAAAGCAGTGATTTTAAGCAAAAACAATAAGTTCTACCTAAATGCAGATAAGGCTGACATTTTCTTGTGGGGTTAAGGATTCTGTGTTGTCAGTGCAGGGGCTTGGGTTGCTGCTGTGGCACAGGTTTGATTCCTGGCCCAGGAATTTATGCATGCTGCAGACATTGCCAAAAAAGAAAAAGAAAAAAAAAACATTTCGGAAACATATGTGTATGTATTTCCCATTGTAGCTCAGCAGGTTAAGAACCAAAATAATATCCATGAGGATGCAGGTTTGATCCCTGGCCCCACTCAGTAGGTTAAGATTCCCTCATTGGCACAAGCTATGGCATATGTTGTAGGTGCCGTTCAGATCTGGCATTGGGGAGTTCCTGTCATGGCTCAGTGGTTAACAAATCCGACTGGGAACCATGAGGTTGTGGGTTTGGTCCCTGGCCTTGCTTGGTGGGTTGAGGATCTGGTATTGCCAGAGGTTGTGGTGTGAGTCGCAGATGCGGCTCGGATCTGGCACTGCTGTGGCTCTGACATGAGCTGGTGGCTGCTGCTCTGGTTGGACCCCTAGCCTGGGAAACTCCATGTGCTGTGGGTGTGGCCCTAAAAGACAAAAAGACAAAAATAAATAAATAAATAAATAAATAAATAAAGATCTGGCATTGGTGTGGCTGTGCCTTAGGCTGGCAGCTGTAGCTCCAATTGTACTCTTAGCCTGGGAACTTCAATAGGCTGCAGGTGTGGCCTTAAAAAGACAAAAAATAAATAGAAACATACAAAACAAAACACATGTATGGCCAAAAATATACAAGTTTAGTGGGGAGTGCCCTCTTGGGTATTTCAGACCCAGAACACAATGACTGCTCTGTGGTGCCCTCAGTTCTTCCTTGTTGATGGATTAAAAACCCACAGATTTGGAAACAAAGACTCATTTCTCAGTGGATCACAGGTCTGAGCAGAATTCACAATGGGAATTAGAAATACTTCAAGTGACTACACCAACCGGCATGTGGGAGGCAGCTCAAGTGGATTTCAGGAGAAGAGTAGCATCAGTGTGGTTGAACCAGGTGACAAGAGACACTGCAAGTCCATGAGCAGGTCATGAGCTCATGGGACTGGATGCAGAATGGGCTGATCCAAGGGCAGGAGAACAGGTTTGAAGAGGGCCCGGGAGGGCCCAGGCACTGGTCCTTCCAAAAGGCCTGGAGCTCATGACCATGCAGGTGAGCACACAGCTCAAGGGCCTGGGGGTGGATGAAAACTCCCCAGGAGCCTGCTCACCTGAGGCTCAAGAGCTATGCCAGGGGGGTCCAGTGGATGCAGCCTCACTGATAGTTTTCACTGAGTTCACTGGACATAGTGGGAGCCTTGTCATTGGCAGAAAGCCATTTGTGGTCCTGGCCACATGGATGTGCACCAGTGATGCCCACCAGGCCACAGATGCCATGGAATTCTGCAGAGAGTGAGGGGAGTCTGGGGGCCTCTGCAGGACAGGTGATTGTTCAGTGACAAGAAAGTCCCTGAGGGCTGTGAGCACAGGTAGCCAGAGTGCCTGGCTCCCTTCCACCCTGCCTGGTCCCTGCAGAGGCACCAGGCTCTCCATCCCTCTGTATATTCTGCCCTGCCAATGACCAGCACTGGGAGGCTGGCCAAAGCTCCACTCTCCTGACTGTTCCCAGACTGGCCCAGGCTGCAAGGTCCTGAGGGGATGCCACAAGGACACATCCAGTTCACCACTGTGTGTGATCATCTACCACTTCTGATTTTTTGATCCTTACAGAGTTGAAAGTGCCAATGAAAATCAAAGGAGGAGGAGGAGTCCTAGAACCTGGTACCTCAGGAGTGCTGAGACCCAGCTGGGGTGGGTGAGCAGTGGGAACTTGATCTCTGTCCAGAAGCTCTGTTAAGGCTGGTCAGTATAAGTCCCACCCAAGGTCACACTGCAAAGGGACAGAGTCACAAAAGAGGACCTCCTTTGCTGCCACATCTTCTGTCTCTGTCTCTCTCTGTCCATCTGTCTCTCTGTCTCTGTCTCTCTCTGTCTTGAACTCCACCAGCTCCTGGACTGAGCCCAGGTCCCTCACTCTGACCACCAGAGCTCTTTCACCTGGTCCTGTGGTGCCCATCCAGTGTCACCATCTGTTCTATCTGTGGAGCCAGCTGCACCATGATCATTGCAGATAAGGACCAGTCCTGTGTTGCAAGTGACACTGGATGCCACATCTGTGTTCTCTTTGGATGGCAAGTGTGACAGATCCCAGCTCTGGCCCCAGCCTTTCCCTGGAGTGGGAGTGACCCAGCAAGTCTGCTCCCCCCTGCAAAGCAGCCCTGAGAAACCCAGCTGCTTCCAAAGGCAAGAAGAAGCAGACAAACTAGGAGGGAAAAATCAAATTCCCAATTTGCAGAGGACATGGCTGACTAGACAATCTCGGGGCAGGTGCATGTGTATTTTTCAAGGAAAGTTTTATCCGGATATATACCCATGAGTGGGACTACTGGGTCATATGGTAGTTCTATGTATAGTTTTCCAAGATACCTCCATACTGTTCTCCATAGTGGTTGTACCAGCTTACATTCCCACCAACAGTGCAGGAAGGCTCCCTTTTCTCCACAACCTCTCCGGCATTTGTTATTTATGGACTTATTAATGATGGCCATTCTGACTGGTGTGAGGTGGTATCTCATGGTAGTTTTGATGTGCATTTCTCTAATAATCAGAGACATTATGCATTTTTTCATGTGCTTGTTGGCCACCTGTATGTCTTTCTTGGAGAAATGTCTATTCAGGTCTTTTGCCCATTTTTCAATTGGGTTGTTGACTTTTTTGCCATTGAGTTGTATAAGTTGTGTGTATATTTTAGAGATTAAGCCCTTGTCTGTTGCATCATTTGAAACTATTTTCTCCCATTCTGTAAGTTGTCTTTTTGGTTTATTTTGGTTTCCTTTGCTGTGCAAAACTTGTCAGTTTGACCAGGTCCCACTGGTTTATTTTTGCTTTTATTTCTGTTGCTTTGGGAGACTGACCTGAGAAAACATTTGTAAGGTTGATATCAGAGAATGTTTTGCCTATGTTCTCTTCCAGGGGGTTGATGGTGTCTTGTCTTATATTTAAGTCTTTAAGCCATTTTGAGTTTATTTTTGTGCATGGTGTGAGGGTGTGTTCTGTTTCATTGATTTGCATGCAACTGTCCAGATTTCCCAGCAATACTTGCTGAAAAGACTATCTTTTTCCTATTTTATGTTCTTGCCTCCTTTGTCAAAGATTAATTGACTGTAGGTGTCTGGGTTTCTTTCTGCATTCTCAATTCTGTTCCATTGGTCTGTATGTCTGTTTTGATACCAGTACCACACTGTCTTGATTACTGTATCTTTGTGATATTGCCTGAAGTCTGTGAGAGTTATGCCTCCTGCTTGGTTTTTGTTCCTCAGGATTGCTTTGGCAATTCTGTATCTTCTGTGGTTCCATATAAATTTTTGTATTCTTTGCTCTAGTTCTGTGAAAAATGTCATGGGTAACTTGATAGGAATTGCATTGAATCTGTAGATTGCTTTGGGTACTTTGGCCATTTTTACAATATTAACTTTTTCATCCCAGGAGCATGGAATATCTTCACTGATTTTTAACTTCCCACTGGTTGACACAGAATTATGGTGACCTGAAGAATAAAAGAGGTGGTTGGATTGTAAGGCTGCATTCTAGACCTCCTCATTTTATTCTACTTTATTTTATTTTATTATTTTATTTGCTTTTAGGGCACGTCTGCAGCATATTGAAGTTCCCAGGTTAGGAGTCAAATGGGAGCTGAAGCTGCCGGCCTACACCACAGCCACAGCAATACCAGATCTGAGCCACATCTGCAACCTACATCCGAGCTCACAGCAATGCCAGATCCTTAACCCACTGAGTGATCCCATGAATCGAACCCATATCTTCATGAATAATAGTCAGGTTTGTAAACCTCTGAGCCACAACAGGAACTCTTAGACCTCTTTAAACCAAGTCTTCAGGCAAACGGTTGCCCCAGTGTCCCATCGTGGAGGCAGTTCTGAGCACAAGAAGTCCTGGTGCTCCAGGGCTGACCACATGGCCATGTCCTCAAACAGCAGAAAGAAGGGAAAGAGTGACTCACATTCCCAAGTCTTGTGTTTATAAAACCAGCACCTATAGCAGAGACCCAGCAACCAAGCCAGCAGTTCTGAGGCAGAAGTAGGTCAGGCTGAGCTGTGAGCTCAAGATGAGTTTTCTATTTAGAGCCTCCTTGACAAAAGCAGCATCTCCAGATATGGGCCTTTAGGAAACTGAGAGCTTAGAGATCCTGCATGGCTGCAAAAGAGCCGCCTCCTGGATGCCCTCAATCCCAAGGCACAGGAGCACAGCCAGCCTCCTGCAGCCTGTGCCCTCGTGGAAAGTCAAATCTGCCTTTGGCTGTGGGGAAGCTGCAGATACCAGGGCTTGCCAGGGGAGGACCAGTGCCTGAAGATAAAATTACCTTTTCTCAAGGTTGCAATAGCACTTGCAAAGAGCTTCTTACAGGCTGACTTCCAGACCTCCCTTGTGGTGCAGGTGGCCATCCCCGCACCCTATCCCCAGGGAATCCTGTGCTGCCTCTTGTGAACCCTCAGCCACATCAGGCCTTCCTGTGGGTTGCCCCTGCCACCCTGTGCCCAGGACACCATGATACCCTAAGTGCCACTCATTTACATTTATTAAGCACCTTTACATTTATTAAGCACCTTTACATTTATTAAGCACCTACTGTGTGCTCAGTGCCTAACAGTATCTAAATGAACCAGCCCTTCCAAACCCACCAATAGTGGAAATAGAGATTTTACCCTAAAAGACCATGTTTCTCTTAAAGTCCTTTAGCATCTTTGGGCAGAGGGCAGGCCCTACTTGTTGGGGAAGAGCCCACTTGGCAGGCAGGAAGGCCACCACACTGAAAGGCTGACCACCTAAGAGGTGCAGGCAGGGCCCCCAATGCCCACACCCCCCCCCCCGAAGGGTACTCAGAGTCAGGGACTTGTGCCCTCTGTGCTCTGCTGAAATCGGGCACCTGGGCAGCACTTCCACTGGCCAGGGTTTGTCTTTTCCATCATTTCACTTTGCAAGTGCTCCCCCTGACATGTGAGTGTGCAGATAATGCAGAAATGCAGTCTTTCAGTTGGTTTTATTTTATTTTAAAATATATTTATTTATTTAGAGGTATATAAAAGTTCCTTGGCCAGAGATTAAATCCAAGCCACAGCTGCCAAAACTCAGAATCATTTAACCCACTCTGCCAGGCAGGGAGATCCTGCACCACTGCAGTGACCCAACCCAAGCCACTGCAATAGATCTATACATAGTATTTGATTTTTTGGAGCTATTATAAATGTTAGTTTTAAAATTTCTCATTCCCAATATTAATCTTTCCATTGCAATCTTGCATGCTGATGCCTCACCAAACTTGTGTAATAGTTCTACAAGTTTCTCTTAGAGATTCTTTGGAATTATTTATACAGATAATCATGTCATCTGCGAATAAAGAGAGTTATAGTTCGCCTTTTCCAGTACATGCATTTTTATTTCTTTTTCACTGGGATGGCTAGGACTTCCAGTATGATGTTGCGTAAGATTGGTAAGACTAGATTTCTTTGTTTTGTTACTAATCCACCTTTTGCTGTTATATGTCATATAAGCTGTATTTTTATGTAGATGACCCTTATTGTTGCCAAAACTCAGCCTCTGTCCACCAGTGCTCAATAGAAATGCAGAGACAGCTTTTATTGCTTTGCCAGGCAAAGTAGCCCACAGCAGGTTAATGCTCTAAAGACTGTGCCCTCTTTGGGAGAATTGTGGGGAGTTTTATAGTAAAAAGCAAATGAAACAAAACAGGCTTTCAGATAGAAATCAGGATTGGGGGGAAAAAACATGCATTGTTCTTTTTTAAGGGGTTGTTTGTCACCAAAGCTGGTGTCAGGAGATCTCAGCATGATCAGGGTGGTTGTCTTCTGGGTTATTGCCTAGAATAACAGTACTTGAGAAATGGGCATATCAATCACAGATTAGGAAAAAAACTAGGATATATCCTGAAAAAAACATCATGTGCTAATCATCTTTAACCCACAGGCAATTGTGCTCAGGGTGCCTAATCTTTAGCTTATGGGTGATTGAGTGAAGCCATGGGTGAGAAAGACAATGAAAGACTCCATGCTGTTCAGTTTTAAGTATTCCTTTCTAAAATAACCATAAGGAATATAACTTTTCTCTTAGGTGCATAAGATGTCTATGACATTCTGTGTATCCCTTGAGAGGGAAGCAGGATCCTGCCCCAAGGCTGTACTGTTTTTTCACTGATCCTCCTTTGATTTTGCATCTCCTTCCTTCCCTAACCAGAAATTGTCTGAATCTGCCCCTGGGAACTCAGGGAAGGCCATGGAGGCTGAATGAGGCCCATTTCCTAAAAACAAGAAATGTGGGACACAGACAATCTTTTGTGCCAGGAGCCCCAAAAGGCCTTGCTCAGTTACAGTGATTGGCTGTGACTGTTTCAGTTGTTGGAATAACTAGAATTCCCTTATTCTCTGGAAAGTTCCCCCTCATCAGCTGTTCCCCTCGCTCTGATATGTTACTCTTTGTGTTTTCATGGTCAGAAAAAATGTGCAAGCATTGGTATGCAACTGGGAGATGCAGATAGAGAATCATGGAAACAGGTATGGTGAAGAGTGAGGTTTGGTGCTCTGTGGTTTCAAACTCCCACTCCAGGTGGCTGGTTTTTTTGGGTTTTTTTGTTTTTTGTTTTTGTCTTTTTGCCTTATCTAGGGCCGCTTCTGCGGCATATGGAGGTTCCCAGGCTAGGGGTCGAATCAGACCCGTAGCCACTGGCCTCTGCCAGAGCCTCAGCAACATGGGGACCGAGCCGTATCTGCAACCTACACCGCAGGTCAAGGCAACGCCTGATCCTTAACCCACTAAGCAAGGCCAGGGATCTAACCCTCAACCTCATGGCTCCTAGTCGGATTTGTTAACCACTGCACCACGACAGGAACTCCCAGGTGGCTGTTTAGAAAAGGGTTTTTGAGAGTCAGGAAAGCCTTGAGAATCTCCACCCAGAACAGCAGCCAGAAAGCAGTTCCTGCATTGGCCTCTAGGTGGCAGTAGACCAATCTCTAGATCAGGAACAAAACCAAATCCAGATTATGCAAGGGCCCTGCTCTCCCTAAAAGAGGCTTCCCACGTGGAAGAAAGTTAGTACAGAAGAGCTCATGGAGTCACAGTGCCTAAGTGGAAGATGGCAATTCCTCTCCCCATCTTCCCCATGTCTAGACACCTAGTACCAATAAGCATGCATTCCATCTTGAAACTTTGTTCTCCAGTGACTTCCATGAGGTCATCCTGGTTTTCATGCTGCATTAGCAGCTACTCTTGATGCTTGCTTTATCCATAAGAAATAAGTAACATACCTAAATGAGAACCTGTGTCCATCTTGACCCAGAGTCTATTATTCTTACAGAATACCACAATGTCAAGGCCCTAGTCAAAGGCATGGTCACTGTGGCCTGTGAGACAGGTCTTGTGCAACAAAGAATGAGACAACAAAAAGGAAAGGATGAACAGGAGTCAGATCTACATGAGGAGAAGACAATGAGGCGTTATGCACCAATGTTCTTTCTCGCATTATGAACTGTAATGGACCAGGTGGTGCTTCAACTGATTGATGTTTATGCCATTTGATCCTCCAAACAGGTCTACAAGTGTTTCCATTTTTCAGATGAGGATGTGGAGTAGGAAGTGTTGGGTCACCTGACCAAGAGTTAAGGTTTTACAGACTTGGGGACTGATCAAGAAGAATGAGGTGGCCATGAGATGGCAGGTGTCCATAATGAGCTTTACCAGGGTGCACTCTGCCAGGTTGTTGCTAAGGGATGTCCCTCACAATATGAGACCTTCTAGAAGCTATATCACAGGGAGTACCATCCAAGGTGATGAGAGCAGGGGAGCTGCTGGGGTAGAGGGAAATGACAGGGGGTTGTGGGTGTAGGTGACATCATTCAGCAGCATGGGAGGAGCCTCTGCATCAGAGAGCACCAGTGGGAGTTGTGGCTTGAGGTCTTTGACAGCCAGATGTTTGTCTTATCTATGACTAGCAGATGCTGTGTGCAGTGGAGTATGATAAACAGACAGGTTCTAAATGGTTAAAAATCTGCTTATTGGGACACTGTAACAACTGGGTGTGTGAAATTAAGTATTATGCTGATGGGCTTGGAGCTAATGGGTCCTGGCCAGCTGTGCAGAAGTAAAAAATATGGGGCTAGTATACATAAGGCTTCCTTGACTCACAGATGTAACCAAGCTCATCCAGCTGGTATAAGGGAGGCTGGGGCTTAAGCCCTATTGCTCAATGGCCAGCTGGCATAGACTCTTCCTGACCAAATGGGCATTGGGTTCTTTTGGCCCAGGCACATGTGTCCCCCCTCCTCACACAACACCCTCCTGACTGCTGATTGGGATTCCAGATCCCAGGCAGGAAATGAGGATGTAACTTACACTCAGGGAAATTATGCCTGGAAGTAACCTTCCCAAGACCTAGTCTTAATCAGCCTTTTTTCTTCTATCTCAAGCTTTGCCATGGTTGCTCCAACAACACTTTAGGGAATGGTCCAGAGCACACTGGAAGTGGGTTCTAATTTTGTGTTCTAGCTGCGACACTCTCTGTCCCCCATCTGTGGAAGTGTCTGTCCCAGAATTTCCTGCCGGTGAACCTGAGGTCCTAAGGGTAAGTCAACATCAAACATTCTGTTCCACCCCCATCACACAGCAACATGTCCTGGAAATGTGAGGGTTTAGGGCCTGGCCCCATCCCTTGGACCATTTTTGATGTTCTTCATCATATACTGCAGCTTGATTTTTATTTCTATAAATTGTGGCCACTGGACATTGGTCCTTCCAGGGTCGTTTATCTGGGTCCCTTCTAGAATAATCCACTTGGACAGAGAAGGAGGTGAGTCTGTCCCAGGAGGGGATGCCACATGTGAACTTGGAGGGGAGGAGGAAAAGAGATGGAATTACTCTGAGGGATGTCTTGTTCCCACCTTTGCTGTGAGTATGAAAACCCTCTCACTCCCTGCTGGACTCAATCTCCTTTGGACACTCAGATGAGAGGACAGGAAGTGTGTGGCAAGGGGAGAAGTAGAGAAGAGGGAGTTACTTGATTAGCCTTACACAAGATCACTTTCCTGTACATATTTTTCATTGTAGATACTCAGCTCTATTTGATTTCTTTCTCCTTTTTTTAAGGCTATATATATATATTGTTTGTTTGTTTTGTTTACTTTTTAGATCAGCACCTGTGGCATAGAAGTTCCCAGGCTAGGAGTTGAATCAGAACTGCAGCTGCCAGCCTACACCATGGCCACAGCAGTGCCAGATCCAAGCCACAGCTGCAAATTACACCACAGCTCATGGCAATGCCGGGGCAAGATTTTTTGATGAAATTATTCACAAAATAAAATAAGAATATACAAAAGAGTCATCTATTGGAGAAAATATTATAAGTTGGATATAAACCACATTATGTAAATCTAATTTTCATATTATGTTTAATAGTAACATGAATTCTGGAAATCTGTTGGTGCTGGACAATTGTCTTATGATAGACATGTGTATTCCAGGGAGGGTATTTTATTGTGCAATTTATCTTCCTTACACTTTATCATCTTAAAAAAAAGATGGTGCTGAAAGAAAAAATAAAATTGTGATGGGCAGAGAGGGGAAGGGGTGGTGGAGAACCTACATCAATGCTTTGTGTTTCCTGGATATCGCTGCCTACATACATCCATGGTTCATTTGAGGTCAAGGACAGTCCTGTAAATGAAGAAAAAAAAAAGTTTCATTCTAAGTACAAAGATAAAATCCAACCCAAAATACATAAAAATCTTCCTGAGCTTGAGTAATAATATCTAAGAGTGATTTTCTAGCTATAGTTGGTCTTTATTTCCTACTGCTATTATCAAAATTCCAGGTAATTCTTATAAATTTATAACTGTGCCATCACATTTAGATGGCACATTAGAGATGATATCATTTCAGTCCTACATAATCTTAGCCCAAACATGGAATAAGAACATTTTACAGTTCATTGTATGATGCCAGCATCACCAGATAAGAAAATTAAAGGAAAGTATATCATAAATAATTATATATATAGGCAAATATTTGACATTAAATCATTTCCTTGATATATAAAAAAGATAATACAGAGTTCCTGTTGTAGTGCAGTGGTTAACAAATCTGACTAGGAACCATGGGGTTTCGGGTTCGATCCCTGGCCTTGCTCAGTGGGTTAAGGATCTGGCATTGCTGTGGCTCTGGTGTAGGCCGGCGTCTTCAGCTCTGATCAGACCCGTAGCCTGGGAACCTCCATATGCCATGGGAAGCAGCCCTAAAATGGCAAAAAAAAAAAAGATAATACATCTTATCCAAGAAGTATTTAATCAAAAAAGTGGAAGTTTGAGTAGTAGCAGTGGCAATGGCTGCAGCAGTGCTCCAACTCTCTATTTGATGCAGGCTCCACCTTTTATTTTTTTTAATTACTCAATGAATTTATTACATTTATAGTTGTACAATGATCATCACAATCCAATTTTAAAGAATTTCCATCTCACGACCCCAGCGCATCCCCCCACCCCCCAAAATGTCTCCTTTGGAAACCATAAGTTTTTCAAAGTTTGTGAGTCAGTATCTATTCTGCAAAGAAGTTCATTGTGGCCTTTTTTCGGGTTCCATATGTCAATGAAAGCATTTGATGTTGGTGTCTCATTGTCTTACTGACTTCACTTAGCATGATAATTTCTAGGTCCATCCATGTTGCAAAAAATGCCGATATTTCTTTCCTTTTAATGTCTGAGTAATATTCCATTGTGTATATATGTACCACATCTTCTTGATCCACTCCTCTGTCGATGGACATTTTGAGCCTGAGAGAGGTCCTCAGCCAGCAGCCAGGCATCCAGCTTGGCGAAGCCATTGACCCAAGCCCCTTGGTGGCACCTTGTTCACCCAGGGGCAGCATAGGCGCCCAGACCCCAACTCCAAGATAGGAGGCAAGCTGAGCAAGAAGAAGAAGGGGTACAGTGTGAATGATGAGAAGGCCAAGGACAAAGACAAGAAGGCCAAAGGAACTGGGGCAAAAGAGGAAGGAACCCCGAAGGACAATGAGATCCAGGTGGCTGCGGAGACCCTAGAGGGGAAGGAGGGCAAGGAAGATGCCATCTAGGCAGCCAAGGAAGAAGCACCAAAGGCAGAGACGGAGCAGAAGGAGGGATTGGAGGGGACGCAGGAGCCCCCAAGGGATGCTGAGCATGAGGGGGCAGCTGCCTAGGCCCAGGGGCGGGCAGTGAAGCCCCCAAGGCTTTGGAGGCTGAGGTGATGGTGGAGTCCATGGTCCCCACCAAGGATGACAAGAGCAAGGAGGCAGGGGAACCCACCTAGACTGAGGCTCCCAAAGGTTCTGCTGGGGAAGAAAAGTGATGGGGCCCCAGCTTCAGACTCAAAACCCAGCATCCTTGAGGCTGCCCCATCCACCAAAGAGACCCCAGCAGCCACAAGCACCCAGTTCCATGCACAAGGCCCGGCCCCCGCAGCCCCCACAACCCCACAGATGAGGTCAAATCTGAGGCCCTGAGCTAATTCAGTTCAAACCATAGGAGTCAAAGTAACAAAGACTGGAGAAAAAAATGCAGCTTATCCATGATCTGTCTGTCTCTCTTTCTCTCTCTGTCTCTCTCCTCTCCTACACTAACTGGTTTCAAATTGGAAGTAATGATAAGTATTATCTGAGAAAAGGAATGTGGTCCCATCAAGGGAGGGAGGGGGTGGGGAGAATCCAAATAGTGTCTTTGTGGGGGAATATCTAATATACCTTCAGTCACCTCTCCCAATTAGCACTGAATGTCCCATTTCAGCACTGAAATGTCTGAAAGTACAGTACCTCTCTTTGTATCTGAACTGCTGTTACATGCACTCTGCCACTAAGATCCCAAACATCTCGTCTTCTCCAAGGGGGAACTGGGAATGAAGCATTTTGACTCTGCCCACAGGGCCCATGCTAAGTCTATCAGATCTTGATGAAGGCAGTATTTTCTGAGTTTTCTTTTTAATTTACAGCCTTTCTTATTTTGATATATATTTTTTTAATGTTACGGATGAATGCCATTTTTCAGACAGGCCTCTTAGCCTGTCCACGTGTATCTCCACACCAAGACTCCATGCTTCCACCCCAGGTATTTTTGGGAAGAACAAACATTCTCTCATCCTACTCAGCTCCCCTAAATTTCTTATGACATGTTAAAACATGTCCTGGTTTGGGTGCATCTGTAGTTCTGTTCATTGCTCAGTGGAACTGAAGAAAAAAAAAAAAAAAGCCTGCATTCATTGAATGCAGTTCCAGTTTCTCATCCATTCTGTGTCACAGACACCAACATATCACTCATTGGAAAATGGAAAAAAAAAGAAAAGAACAGCAAAATATGTGCAATGGATACACTGAAATTGTATGTAATTGTATAAATGGTGTAACAGTAATAAAGTAAAGCAATTCAAAAATGAACAAAATGCAAGTTTGGTATATCATTTCTATTTTATCAATATATTTCACCACATTAATAAAGTAGAAATACCAGTCACCTCAACAGATGCGGGGAATAGTTAATGATATTAAGCAAATATTTATAAAAATGCTCAACAAACTAGGGATAGAAGGTTAAAATGAAGAATTAACTGACTTGTTTTTGGTTAATTATCAATAGCATGGAACTTGGAAGCCCTAGAATTTTAGTTAGAAGGAGGAAAGCTTTTTTCCTTAGAAAAATTTGAATGAATTACTTCAGAGACTGAGGAATAAAGATAAAAATTAGGATCAAGTCTCATTTCCTTTTGTAGCTGGCTTTAATTGAAGCAAATTCTCATAATATAAAATTAACCATTATAAAAGAAAAAAAGGTCAGTAGATTTAAACCATACTGTGCAACCACACCTGTATTTACCTCCAAAATATTTCCATCACCTCAAAAAAAGTGCTGTACCTATTAAGGAATTTTTCGCTTTCTTCTGCCCCCAAGTCCTGATAATGACCAGTCTTCTCTGTGTTTATATGTAATGTTTACCCATTTTGTATACTCCATATAAAATGAATCATAAAGTATGGGATTTTTGTGCTTGGCTTCTTTCAATTAGCATAATGTTTTCAAGGCTCATCCACATTACACCACATACTAGTACTTTGTTTTTATAGTTGAGTAATATTTCACTGTATATACCATATTTAATGTAGCCATTGATATTTTGAAGGACATTTGGGCCATTTTTCTTTATGGCTATTGTAATTAGTGCTGCTATGAACATTGAGCTGTGTGTATTTATTTGAATACCTGTCATCAATTCTAGTTGGTATATACCTAGGAGTGGAATTTCTGAGTACCTGGAGTTAGATATGCTTTGAGGTTTAAGAGCACAATACCTAATACTGCACTCACTTCAGATATAAATTTCAAGTCTGAAGAATTCACAAAACCTAATTTGCTAATTTGTTAAAAGGGTTCAAGCAGTTTACCAAAAACTACACTAGCAATTATAATTTATCATGGGATAAGCATGCAGATCAGTATCCTACCCAAAGTAAGAGATACATAGGACAAAGTCTGTGAAAGGTTCAAAGAGACCCTTTCTTTTGACCCTTCTATGTTTGGAAACATAAGAGCATACATATACATACCCTCATAAGAAAATAGATAAGTAAATTAAACTTGGATTAATAAAAGCTCTCTCTAGAATATTGTCATATAGATGGTTTTCCCTTATATATTTATATGTCTTATGTCCAGATATGTAGTCTTGCCTATTTTTCTTAAGACTAAATGACTGGAGCTGATTATACAAATGCCCTAAGACTTTAGGAAAATAATGTACAGGCTAGATATCACATGGGACACTGTTAGCATCTAATTGCTGGAACTGCAGTCTTTAACACAATACATCAGTGACATTCTCTAGTTGCCACAGCCCTAAATTCTTGTTGGCATATATTTGTGATGCAGTTTGGTGCCAGGATTTAGTTTTCAGATTTGATCTTATCTTTGGTGTCTCTGCGTTTTCATATTTCATATGTTGGAAAATGGTAACATATTTTCGGGGGGTTGTATTTTAAAAGGTATCATATTTTTATATACATTTTCTAATATTTCATTGTTAGTATACATAAATGCAATTGATTTCTGAATGTTAATCTTGTATCTTGCTACTTTGCTGAATTCCTTGATTAGAAATAAAAGTTTTGTGTCCGCTCAGATTGCTCTCTACCAGGCAGTGCTGGCCAAGGCTTGGCTGCAAGGGGATGGAGAACCGGTGCACCTTGCCAGGGACTCTCAGAGCAGCACCTTAGGACTTAGCTGCAACCCCACCCCCCCACTCCCCTTGATAACGCGGCTGTCCTGAGTGGCTGTTCGCAGCCTGCATGCAGGCTTGGCCTGGAAGGTGGAGCAAGGCCCTGGGGGGTGCAGGCAGACGCCTGAGACGTGGGCCTGGCTGACCGCCCCAAGAATGCAGGCGAGGCTGGAGCACTTGCAGTCAGCGGGGGTCGGTGATGGCAGCAGCAGCCGCGGGGCCAGCGGGCAGGAGGCCGCTTAGCCGGCTGCAGAAGCGCCCCTCGGCTCCCTGACCCGCTGGCGGACCCGCCCCTCTTCCGCGCCACTCACCACCCACTCCTTTGCTCCAGTCCCCTACACCACTCCGCCCGCAGACCACCTCTCCCAGCGGGGGGCGTGAGGGCAGGGAGCTGATTTGCAGGAGGCGGTGGTGGGCTGAGCCCAAGGCGGCCCAGGAGCTAGCACTGGCTGGCAGGGGCCATTTGGCGGCGGTGGAGAGGCAGTCTAGCCCTTCTGGGGCGCGGGGATGGTGTGCCCTGATGCTGTATTGACTGCGTTGTGTGAAACCTCAGCAGACTGGTTTGCTATGTGCTGTGCCTCTGTTTGTTGGTTTGAGCAGCCTGAGGCTGTGGTGGGCTCCACCACAGGTATATACATGGCCACCGACCTGGTGGACTCCAAGGGGTTGGGCCAGGAACCCTTCTTCCTCTCCAAGCCCAGCTTCTTTCGCAAAGCCATGGAGGCCACCACCTAAGAAAACATGCCTATAGTTGAAGTCAGAGAATGTTTTACCTGTGTTCTCTTCTAGAAGTTTTAGGGTGTCTTGTCTTATATTTAAGTCTTTAAGCCAATTCAAGTTTATTTTTGTGCATGGTGTGAGGTTATGTTCTTGTTTCATTGATTTACATGCAGCTGTCCAGTTTTCCCAGCACCATTTGCTGAAGAGACTTTTTCCCATTTTATATTCTTCTCCCCTTTGTCTGAAGATTAATTGACCATAAGTGTCTGGGTTTATTTCTGAGCTCTCTATTCTGTTCCATTGGTCTGTGTGTCTATTTTTGTACCAGTACCACACTGTCTTGATTACTGTAGCTGACTTCTGGGAAGCTAATGCCACTTGCTTGGTTTTTATTTCTCAGGATTTCTTTGGCAATTCAGGGTCCTTTGTGGTTCCATATAAATTTTTGGAAGTTTTTAGTTCTGTGAAAAATTTCATGGGTAAGTTAGTAGGGATTGCCTCTGGCTCCGTGGGCACTGCTGCTTGGCTGGTGCTCTCCTGAGCTGGAAACCAACTCCAAACATGGTCTGCTTCATGGAAAGGGCTGATTCAGCCTGAAAATGCCTTGTTTGCACAGGCCCCAGCAACCCACCCTTCGCCAGCTAGGGAGCCACCCTCTAGGGCCTATCTCAGAACCACCTCAATACTCGCTTCTAGGAGCTGCATTCTGCAAAGGGAAACTCTGCTCTGGGAACACACCACAGCCCCATTGCGTGTTGTCTCAGGAAAGCAACGCTTGCCTATTTCTCACCCAGCCCTCTGCTCCCCTTAGGGCCAAGGACGGGCCTGGGCTGCCTCTGGCTCCGTGGGCACTGCTGCTTGGCTGGTAGTCTCCTGAGCTGGAAACCAACTCCAAACGTGTTCTGCTTCGCGGAGAACGCTCATTGGGCCTGAAAATGCCTTGTTTGCACAGGCCCCAGCAACCCACCCTTCACCAGCTAGGGAGCCACCCTCTAGGGCCTATCTCAGAAACGGCTCAAACCTCGCTTCTAGGAGCTGCATTCTGCAACGGGAAAGTCTGCTCTGGGAACAAACCACAGCCCCATTGCGTGTTGTCTCAGGAAAGCAACGCTTGCCTATTTCTCACCCAGCCCTCTGCTCCCCATAGGGCCAAGGAGGGTCTGGGCTGCCTCTGGCTCCGTGGGCACTGCTGCTTGGCTGGTGGTCTCCTGAGCTGGAAACCAACTCCAAACGTGTTCTGCTTCGCGGAGAAGGCTGATTGGGCCTGAAAATAGCCTTGTTTGCACAGGCCCCAGCAACCCACCCTTCGCCAGCTCGGGAGCCACCCTCTAGGGCCTATCTCAGAAACGGCTCAAAACTCGCTTCTAGGAGCTGCATTCTGCAACGGGAAAGTCTGCTCTGGGAACAAACCACAGCCCCATTGCGTGTTGTCTCAGGAAAGCAACGCTTGCCTATTTCTCACCCAGCCCTCTGCTCCCCATAGGGCCAAGGAGGGTCTGGGCTGCCTCTGGCTCCGTGGGCACTGCTGCGTGGCTGGTGGTCTCCTGAGCTGGAAACCAACTCCAAACGTGTTCTGCTTCGCGGAGAAGGCTGATTGGGCCTGAAAATGCCTTGTTTGCACAGGCCCCAGCAACCCACCCTTCGCCAGCTCGGGAGCCACCCTCTAGGGCCTATCTCAGAAACGGCTCAATACTCGCTTCTAGGAGCTGCATTCTGCAACGGGAAACTCTGCTCTGGGAACAAACCACAGCCCCATTGCGTGTTGTCTCAGGAAAGCAACGCTTGCCTATTTCTCACCCAGCCCTCTGCTCCCCATAGGGCCAAGGAGGGTCTGGGCTGCCTCTGGCTCCGTGGGCACTGCTGCGTGGCTGGTGGTCTCCTGAGCTGGAAACCAACTCCAAACGTGTTCTGCTTCGCGGAGAAGGCTGATTGGGCCTGAAAATGCCTTGTTTGCACAGGCCCCAGCAACCCACCCTTCGCCAGCTCGGGAGCCACCCTCTAGGGCCTATCTCAGAAGCGGCTCAATACCTCGCTTCTAGGAGCTGCATTCTGCAACGGGAAAGTCTGCTCTGGGAACAAACCACAGCCCCATTGCGTGTTGTCTCAGGAAAGCAACGCTTGCCTATTTCTCACCCAGCCCTCTGCTCCCCATAGGGCCAAGGAGGGTCTGGGCTGCCTCTGGCTCCGTGGGCACTGCTGCTTGGCTGGTGGTCTCCTGAGCTGGAAACCAACTCCAAACGTGTTCTGCTTCGCGGAGAAGGCTGATTGGGCCTGAAAATGCCTTGTTTGCACAGGCCCCAGCAACCCACCCTTCGCCAGCTCGGGAGCCACCCTCTAGGGCCTATCTCAGAAACGGCTCAATACCTCGCTTCTAGGAGCTGCATTCTGCAATCGGGAAAGTCTGCTCTGGGAAAAAACCACAGCCCATTGCGTGTTGTCTCAGGAAAGCAACGCTTGCCTATTTCTCACCCAGCCCTCTGCTCCCCATAGGGCCAAGGAGGGTCTGGGCTGCCTCTGGCTCCGTGGGCACTGCTGCTTGGCTGGTGGTCTCCTGAGCTGGAAACCAACTCCAAACGTGTTCTGCTTCGCGGAGAAGGCTGATTGGGCCTGAAAATGCCTTGTTTGCACAGGCCCCAGCAACCCACCCTTCGCCAGCTCGGGAGCCACCCTCTAGGGCCTATCTCAGAAACGGCTCAAACCTCGCTTCTAGGAGCTGCATTCTGCAACGGGAAAGTCTGCTCTGGGAACAAACCACAGCCCCATTGCGTGTTGTCTCAGGAAAGCAACGCTTGCCTATTTCTCACCCAGCCCTCTGCTCCCCATAGGGCCAAGGAGGGTCTGGGCTGCCTCTGGCTCCGTGGGCACTGCTGCGTGGCTGGTGGTCTCCTGAGCTAGGAAACCAACTCCAAACGTGTTCTGCTTCGCGGAGAAGGCTGATTGGGCCTGAAAATGCCTTGTTTGCACAGGCCCCGGCATCCACCCTCCGCCAGCCAGGGAGCCACCCTCTAGGGCCTATCTCAGAAACGGCTCAAAACGTCGCTTCTAGGAGCTGCATTCTGCAACGGGAAAGTCTGCTCTGGGAACAAACCACAGCCCCATTGCGTGTTCTCTCAGGAAAGCAACGCTTGCCTATTTCTCACCCAGCCCTCTGCTCCCCATAGGGCCAAGGAGGGTCTGGGCTGCCTCTGGCTCCGTGGGCACTGCTGCGTGGCTGGTGGTCTCCTGAGCTGGAAACCAACTCCAAACGTGTTCTGCTTCGCGGAGAAGGCTGATTGGGCCTGAAAATGCCTTGTTTGCACAGGCCCCAGCAACCCACCCTTCGCCAGCTCGGGAGCCACCCTCTAGGGCCTATCTCAGAAGCACCTCAATACTCGCTTCTAGGAGCTGCATTCTGCAACGGGAAAGTCTGCTCTGGGAACAAACCACAGCCCCATTGCGTGTTGTCTCAGGAAAGCAACGCTTGCCTATTTCTCACCCAGCCCTCTGCTCCCCATAGGGCCAAGGAGGGTCTGGGCTGCCTCTGGCTCCGTGGGCACTGCTGCTTGGCTGGTGGTCTCCTGAGCTGGAAACCAACTCCAAACGTGTTCTGCTTCGCGGAGAAGGCTGATTGGGCCTGAAAATGCCTTGTTTGCACAGGCCCCAGCAACCCACCCTTCGCCAGCTCGGGAGCCACCCTCTAGGGCCTATCTCAGAAGCACGGCTCAATACCTCGCTTCTAGGAGCTGCATTCTGCAACGGGAAAGTCTGCTCTGGGAACAAACCACAGCCCATTGCGTGTTGTCTCAGGAAAGCAACGCTTGCCTATTTCTCACCCAGCCCTCTGCTCCCCATAGGGCCAAGGAGGGTCTGGGCTGCCTCTGGCTCCGTGGGCACTGCTGCTTGGCTGGTGGTCTCCTGAGCTGGAAACCAACTCCAAACGTGTTCTGCTTCGCGGAGAAGGCTGATTGGGCCTGAAAATGCCTTGTTTGCACAGGCCCCAGCAACCCACCCTTCGCCAGCTCGGGAGCCACCCTCTAGGGCCTATCTCAGAAACGGCTCAAACTCGCTTCTAGGAGCTGCATTCTGCAACGGGAAACTCTGCTCTGGGAACAAACCACAGCCCCATTGCGTGTTGTCTCAGGAAAGCAACGCTTGCCTATTTCTCACCCAGCCCTCTGCTCCCCATAGGGCCAAGGAGGGTCTGGGCTGCCTCTGGCTCCGTTTGCACTGCTGCGTGGCTGGTGGTCTCCTGAGCTGGAAACCAACTCCAAACGTGTTCTGCTTCGCGGAGAAGGCTGATTGGGCCTGAAAATGCCTTGTTTGCACAGGCCCCAGCAACCCACCCTTCGCCAGCTCGGGAGCCACCCTCTAGGGCCTATCTCAGAAGCACCTCAATACTCGCTTCTAGGAGCTGCATTCTGCAACGGGAAACTCTGCTCTGGGAACAAACCACAGCCCCATTGCGTGTTGTCTCAGGAAAGCAACGCTTGCCTATTTCTCACCCAGCCCTCTGCTCCCCATAGGGCCAAGGAGGGTCTGGGCTGCCTCTGGCTCCGTGGGCACTGCTGCTTGGCTGGTGGTCTCCTGAGCTGGAAACCAACTCCAAACGTGTTCTGCTTCGCGGAGAAGGCTGATTGGGCCTGAAAATGCCTTGTTTGCACAGGCCCCAGCAACCCACCCTTCGCCAGCTCGGGAGCCACCCTCTAGGGCCTATCTCAGAAGCACCTCAATACTCGCTTCTAGGAGCTGCATTCTGCAACGGGAAAGTCTGCTCTGGGAACAAACCACAGCCCCATTGCGTGTTGTCTCAGGAAAGCAACGCTTGCCTATTTCTCACCCAGCCCTCTGCTCCCCATAGGGCCAAGGAGGGTCTGGGCTGCCTCTGGCTCCGTGGGCACTGCTGCTTGGCTGGTGGTCTCCTGAGCTGGAAACCAACTCCAAAACGTGTTCTGCTTCGCGGAGAAGGCTGATTGGGCCTGAAAAATGCCTTGTTTGCACAGGCCCCAGCAACCCACCCTTCGCCAGCTCGGGAGCCACCCTCTAGGGCCTATCTCAGAAACGGCTCAAACCTCGCTTCTAGGAGCTGCATTCTGCAACGGGAAAGTCTGCTCTGGGAACAAACCACAGCCCCATTGCGTGTTGTCTCAGGAAAGCAACGCTTGCCTATTTCTCACCCAGCCCTCTGCTCCCCATAGGGCCAAGGAGGGTCTGGGCTGCCTCTGGCTCCGTGGGCACTGCTGCTTGGCTGGTGGTCTCCTGAGCTGGAAACCAACTCCAAACGTGTTCTGCTTCGCGGAGAAGGCTGATTGGGCCTGAAAATGCCTTGTTTGCACAGGCCCCAGCAACCCACCCTTCGCCAGCTCGGGAGCCACCCTCTAGGGCCTATCTCAGAAACGGCTCAAACCTCGCTTCTAGGAGCTGCATTCTGCAACGGGAAAGTCTGCTCTGGGAACAAACCACAGCCCCATTGCGTGTTGTCTCAGGAAAGCAACGCTTGCCTATTTCTCACCCAGCCCTCTGCTCCCCATAGGGCCAAGGAGGGTCTGGGCTGCCTCTGGCTCCGTGGGCACTGCTGCGTGGCTGGTGGTCTCCTGAGCTGGAAACCAACTCCAAACGTGTTCTGCTTCGCGGAGAAGGCTGATTGGGCCTGAAAATGCCTTGTTTGCACAGGCCCCAGCAACCCACCCTTCGCCAGCTCGGGAGCCACCCTCTAGGGCCTATCTCAGAAGCACCTCAATACTCGCTTCTAGGAGCTGCATTCTGCAACGGGAAAGTCTGCTCTGGGAACAAACCACAGCCCCATTGCGTGTTGTCTCAGGAAAGCAACGCTTGCCTATTTCTCACCCAGCCCTCTGCTCCCCATAGGGCCAAGGAGGGTCTGGGCTGCCTCTGGCTCCGTGGGCACTGCTGCGTGGCTGGTGGTCTCCTGAGCTGGAAACCAACTCCAAACGTGTTCTGCTTCGCGGAGAAGGCTGATTGGGCCTGAAAAAGCCTTGTTTGCACAGGCCCCAGCAACCCACCCTTCGCCAGCTCGGGAGCCACCCTCTAGGGCCTATCTCAGAAACGGCTCAAAACTCGCTTCTAGGAGCTGCATTCTGCAACGGGAAAGTCTGCTCTGGGAACAAACCACAGCCCCATTGCGTGTTGTCTCAGGAAAGCAACGCTTGCCTATTTCTCACCCAGCCCTCTGCTCCCCATAGGGCCAAGGAGGGTCTGGGCTGCCTCTGGCTCCGTGGGCACTGCTGCGTGGCTGGTGGTCTCCTGAGCTGGAAACCAACTCCAAACGTGTTCTGCTTCGCGGAGAAGGCTGATTGGGCCTGAAAATGCCTTGTTTGCACAGGCCCCAGCAACCCACCCTTCGCCAGCTCGGGAGCCACCCTCTAGGGCCTATCTCAGAAGCACCTCAATACCTCGCTTCTAGGAGCTGCATTCTGCAACGGGAAACTCTGCTCTGGGAACAAACCACAGCCCCATTGCGTGTTGTCTCAGGAAAGCAACGCTTGCCTATTTCTCACCCAGCCCTCTGCTCCCCATAGGGCCAAGGAGGGTCTGGGCTGCCTCTGGCTCCGTTTGCACTGCTGCGTGGCTGGTGGTCTCCTGAGCTGGAAACCAACTCCAAACGTGTTCTGCTTCGCGGAGAAGGCTGATTGGGCCTGAAAATGCCTTGTTTGCACAGGCCCCAGCAACCCACCCTTCGCCAGCTCGGGAGCCACCCTCTAGGGCCTATCTCAGAAGCGGCTCAAACCTCGCTTCTAGGAGCTGCATTCTGCAACGGGAAAGTCTGCTCTGGGAACAAACCACAGCCCCATTGCGTGTTGTCTCAGGAAAGCAACGCTTGCCTATTTCTCACCCAGCCCTCTGCTCCCCATAGGGCCAAGGAGGGTCTGGGCTGCCTCTGGCTCCGTGGGCACTGCTGCTTGGCTGGTGGTCTCCTGAGCTGGAAACCAACTCCAAACGTGTTCTGCTTCGCGGAGAAGGCTGATTGGGCCTGAAAATGCCTTGTTTGCACAGGCCCCAGCAACCCACCCTTCGCCAGCTCGGGAGCCACCCTCTAGGGCCTATCTCAGAAGCACCTCAATCCTCGCTTCTAGGAGCTGCATTCTGCAACGGGAAAGCTCTGCTCTGGGAACAAACCACAGCCCCATTGCGTGTTGTCTCAGGAAAGCAACGCTTGCCTATTTCTCACCCAGCCCTCTGCTCCCCATAGGGCCAAGGAGGGTCTGGGCTGCCTCTGGCTCCGTGGGCACTGCTGCTTGGCTGGTGGTCTCCTGAGCTGGAAACCAACTCCAAACGTGTTCTGCTTCGCGGAGAAGGCTGATTGGGCCTGAAAATGCCTTGTTTGCACAGGCCCCAGCAACCCACCCTTCGCCAGCTCGGGAGCCACCCTCTAGGGCCTATCTCAGAAACGGCTCAAACCTCGCTTCTAGGAGCTGCATTCTGCAACGGGAAACTCTGCTCTGGGAACAAACCACAGCCCCATTGCGTGTTGTCTCAGGAAAGCAACGCTTGCCTATTTCTCACCCAGCCCTCTGCTCCCCATAGGGCCAAGGAGGGTCTGGGCTGCCTCTGGCTCCGTGGGCACTGCTGCGTGGCTGGTGGTCTCCTGAGCTGGAAACCAACTCCAAACGTGTTCTGCTTCGCGGAGAAGGCTGATTGGGCCTGAAAATGCCTTGTTTGCACAGGCCCCAGCAACCCACCCTTCGCCAGCTCGGGAGCCACCCTCTAGGGCCTATCTCAGAAACGGCTCAAAACTCGCTTCTAGGAGCTGCATTCTGCAACGGGAAAGTCTGCTCTGGGAACAAACCACAGCCCCATTGCGTGTTCTCTCAGGAAAGCAACGCTTGCCTATTTCTCACCCAGCCCTCTGCTCCCCATAGGGCCAAGGAGGGTCTGGGCTGCCTCTGGCTCCGTGGGCACTGCTGCGTGGCTGGTGGTCTCCTGAGCTGGAAACCAACTCCAAACGTGTTCTGCTTCGCGGAGAACGCTGATTGGGCCTGAAAATGCCTTGTTTGCACAGGCCCCAGCAACCCACCCTTCGCCAGCTCGGGAGCCACCCTCTAGGGCCTATCTCAGAAACGGCTCAATACTCGCTTCTAGGAGCTGCATTCTGCAACGGGAAAGTCTGCTCTGGGAACAAACCACAGCCCCATTGCGTGTTGTCTCAGGAAAGCAACGCTTGCCTATTTCTCACCCAGCCCTCTGCTCCCCATAGGGCCAAGGAGGGTCTGGGCTGCCTCTGGCTCCGTGGGCACTGCTGCTTGGCTGGTGGTCTCCTGAGCTGGAAACCAACTCCAAACGTGTTCTGCTTCGCGGAGAAGGCTGATTGGGCCTGAAAATGCCTTGTTTGCACAGGCCCCAGCAACCCACCCTTCGCCAGCTAGGGAGCCACCCTCTAGGGCCTATCTCAGAAACGGCTCAAACCTCGCTTCTAGGAGCTGCATTCTGCAACGGGAAAGTCTGCTCTGGGAACAAACCACAGCCCCATTGCGTGTTGTCTCAGGAAAGCAACGCTTGCCTATTTCTCACCCAGCCCTCTGCTCCCCATAGGGCCAAGGAGGGTCTGGGCTGCCTCTGGCTCCGTGGGCACTGCTGCGTGGCTGGTGGTCTCCTGAGCTGGAAACCAACTCCAAACGTGTTCTGCTTCGCGGAGAAGGCTGATTGGGCCTGAAAATGCCTTGTTTGCACAGGCCCCAGCAACCCACCCTTCGCCAGCTCGGGAGCCACCCTCTAGGGCCTATCTCAGAAGCCGCTCAATACTCGCTTCTAGGAGCTGCATTCTGCAACGGGAAAGTCTGCTCTGGGAACAAAACCACAGCCCCATTGCGTGTTGTCTCAGGAAAGCAACGCTTGCCTATTTCTCACCCAGCCCTCTGCTCCCCATAGGGCCAAGGAGGGTCTGGGCTGCCTCTGGCTCCGTGGGCACTGCTGCGTGGCTGGTGGTCTCCTGAGCTGGAAACCAACTCCAAACGTGTTCTGCTTCGCGGAGAAGGCTGATTGGGCCTGAAAATGCCTTGTTTGCACAGGCCCCAGCAACCCACCCTTCGCCAGCTCGGGAGCCACCCTCTAGGGCCTATCTCAGAAACGGCTCAAACCTCGCTTCTAGGAGCTGCATTCTGCAACGGGAAAGTCTGCTCTGGGAACAAACCACAGCCCCATTGCGTGTTGTCTCAGGAAAGCAACGCTTGCCTATTTCTCACCCAGCCCTCTGCTCCCCATAGGGCCAAGGAGGGTCTGGGCTGCCTCTGGCTCCGTGGGCACTGCTGCTTGGCTGGTGGTCTCCTGAGCTGGAAACCAACTCCAAACGTGTTCTGCTTCGCGGAGAAGGCTGATTGGGCCTGAAAATGCCTTGTTTGCACAGGCCCCAGCAACCCACCCTTCGCCAGCTCGGGAGCCACCCTCTAGGGCCTATCTCAGAAACGGCTCAAACCTCGCTTCTAGGAGCTGCATTCTGCAACGGGAAAGTCTGCTCTGGGAACAAACCACAGCCCCATTGCGTGTTGTCTCAGGAAAGCAACGCTTGCCTATTTCTCACCCAGCCCTCTGCTCCCCATAGGGCCAAGGAGGGTCTGGGCTGCCTCTGGCTCCGTGGGCACTGCTGCTTGGCTGGTGGTCTCCTGAGCTGGAAACCAACTCCAAACGTGTTCTGCTTCGCGGAGAAGGCTGATTGGGCCTGAAAATGCCTTGTTTGCACAGGCCCCAGCAACCCACCCTTCGCCAGCTCGGGAGCCACCCTCTAGGGCCTATCTCAGAAACGGCTCAAAACTCGCTTCTAGGAGCTGCATTCTGCAACGGGAAACTCTGCTCTGGGAACAAACCACAGCCCCATTGCGTGTTGTCTCAGGAAAGCAACGCTTGCCTATTTCTCACCCAGCCCTCTGCTCCCCATAGGGCCAAGGAGGGTCTGGGCTGCCTCTGGCTCCGTGGGCACTGCTGCGTGGCTGGTGGTCTCCTGAGCTGGAAACCAACTCCAAACGTGTTCTGCTTCGCGGAGAAGGCTGATTGGGCCTGAAAAAGCCTTGTTTGCACAGGCCCCAGCAACCCACCCTTCGCCAGCTCGGGAGCCACCCTCTAGGGCCTATCTCAGAAACGGCTCAAACCTCGCTTCTAGGAGCTGCATTCTGCAACGGGAAACTCTGCTCTGGGAACAAACCACAGCCCCATTGCGTGTTCTCTCAGGAAAGCAACGCTTGCCTATTTCTCACCCAGCCCTCTGCTCCCCATAGGGCCAAGGAGGGTCTGGGCTGCCTCTGGCTCCGTTGGCACTGCTGCTTGGCTGGTGGTCTCCTGAGCTGGAAACCAACTCCAAACGTGTTCTGCTTCGCGGAGAACGCTCATTGGGCCTGAAAATGCCTTGTTTGCACAGGCCCCAGCAACCACCCTTCGCCAGCTCGGGAGCCACCCTCTAGGGCCTATCTCAGAAAACGGCTCAAAACTCGCTTCTAGGAGCTGCATTCTGCAACGGGAAACGTCTGCTCTGGGAACAAACCACAGCCCCATTGCGTGTTCTCTCAGGAAAGCAACGCTTGCCTATTTCTCACCCAGCCCTCTGCTCCCCATAGGGCCAAGGAGGTTCTGGGCTGCCTCTGGCTCCGTGGGCACTGCTGCTTGGCTGGTGGTCTCCTGAGCTGGAAACCAACTCCAAACGTGTTCTGCTTCGCGGAGAAGGTGATTGGGCCTGAAAAAGACTTGTTTGCACAGGCCCCAGCAACCCACCCTTCGCCAGCTTGGGAGCACCCTCTAGGGCCTATCTCAGAAACGGCTCAAAACTCGCTTCTAGGAGCTGCATTCTGCAACGGGAAAGTCTGCTCTGGGAACAAACCACAGCCCCATTGCGTGTTGTCTCAGGAAAGCAACGCTTGCCTATTTCTCACCCAGCCCTCTGCTCCCCATAGGGCCAAGGAGGGTCTGGGCTGCCTCTGGCTCCGTGGGCACTGCTGCTGTGCTGGTGGTCTCCTGAGCTGGAAACCAACTCCAAACTGTTCTGCTTCGCGGAGAGGCTGATTGGGCCTGAAAATGCCTTGTTTGCACAGGCCCCAGCAACCCACCCTTCGCCAGCTCGGAGCCACCCTCTAGGGCCTATCTCAGAAACGGCTCAAACCTCGCTTCTAGGAGCTGCATTCTGCAACGGGAAAGTCTGCTCTGGGAACAAACCACAGCCCCATTGCGTGTTGTCTCAGGAAAGCAACGCTTGCCTATTTCTCACCCAGCCCTCTGCTCCCCATAGGGCCAAGGAGGGTCTGGGCTGCCTCTGGCTCCGTGGGCACTGCTGCTTGGCTGGTGGTCTCCTGAGCTGGAAACCAACTCCAAACGTGTTCT